>NC_067195.1:67555590-68203090 GCF_000699445.3 Schistosoma haematobium | reverse complement strand
GTTTTGCAGCCGTAAAGTAGGACAGAGAGAGCTAATGCGCAGTATACTCGTCAATTAATTGATAAACGGAGATCTCGCCTTCACCATAGGTGACGTAAGTTGGCAAAAGCCAAACGAGCTTTTCGAATCCGTGCTGAGATTTCGTCAGACACCAACCCATTAGAGATGATCAGACATCCAAGATAAGTGAAGTTGTCAACGCGTTCGACTACATCACTCCTTTTCCTTAGTTCAGGTGTAGACGCAGACCAGTCCCGGAGCAACATTTATTTATTTATTTAAACACATAAATATTGGTACAAGAGGACAACAAATATATATGCGCCACACCATATTTGTGTGTGTGTGGGTTGTGATACTGCCCGGGTGCCCAGACCGAAGCAGGAGCAACAACTTGCGTTTAGAGGGGGAGCAACGCATCTCAAACATCCTGGCATTGTTGCTCAGTGCTACCAAAAGACTGAGTTTTATCAGCGCCTTCACCAAACACGACTATGTCATATGCGTATTCCAAGTCGAAAGGGGAACCCCTGGAAGGAGGTCAATACCCGAGAATTCGGTCGAATGTTATTTCCATCAGCAGGTCTGTGATAAAGTTAAACAAAAATGGAGAAAGTGGACAGCCTTGACGGACAACACTTGAGGTCGCAAAATCAGATGACAGTTCACCATAAGCTCTGACTCCACTACTGGTGTTCGAGTAAACAGCCTTCACAAGGTTTATGTACCTCTGAGGTACGCCTTTCAATGACAGACGCTGTCATAGAACCTCTCGGTCTACAGAGTCAAATGCTGCTTGCAAGTCAAAAAAGACCACCATTGTCGGGCGCCGAAGAATTTTACAGAAAGCTCTGAACTTCTTCAGAAAGCTCAACGTTCAAACGTAGTACTGGTAGGAGGTGACTTCAATGCCCAGATGGGTAGCTTAAACCAAACAGAAAGACATTCAAGTATTTTAGTATTTCGGTACAGCGAACAGATAATGGTGGTCGTCTGCTGCAACTGTGCTCAGACAGTCGCTTATTTTTAGCAAACACTAATTTTAAGCATAAGTAGAGACATCGTCTAACATGGCGACCTCTGCACCAAACCAACGATGGACTCAAATAGACTAGGCTGATAAAGTTTCATTGAGTAGGATGTTATTCATGTTTTTGAGGCTAAGGTATTACTGTGCGATTATCGTTCTATGACTAATGATCTGAAGAGGATGATAAGAGTTTTCGGCTAAACTATTCGTTTTTCGAAACAAACTTCGAATAGCACCTGTGAGCTTAGTTATTCAACACATATCATCATCAAAGTGCATTGTAACGAAGTGCGAAGAATACAGAAGAAACAGTGGACCTAACAGAAAAGTCAGTCTAATAGGTTGAAGGGCGACAAGGAGTGGTATTCCGTGAAATACGTCGCTACAAAACACTTAGCACAAGACACACTCCTAGATTTATTTATTTATTTTAACACATAGATATTGGTACAACGAGGCACCAAATACATATGCGCCACACAAATCTCATTCGGTATGTGTGAGGGCTGTGATACTGCACGGGTGCCCAAACCGAAACAGGTGGTTTCCTTAGGGGGCCACACCCCGAGCCTTTGACCTGAAGGTCTGATCCACAAGGCAGTGGAGCGTCGTAAGGAGATGCAGTCCCATGGTAGCCGGTGACCAACAATTTGTTCATACACCATTTGTTCCCGCCGGATACTGGAGCCCATGTGCACCATTGGTTTGGAATCCGGTTAAAGCGCCAGACATTCGCTTTTCGTCCTCTCAATTTCGTAAACAAAATCCCCGCCACGAGAAGGCAGTGAGTAGGACTTCCCCGGCAGAGGCTATATACGCGTGGCCATGTGAGAGCATTTCGAGGAGAGAAGACTTTCTCCACTCTCGGCCGTACCAGGGCATTTGGGGGCCACTCCTAGATTAAAAGGTCATAAAAAGGGGATACTAACAATCCTGACGATAGCCTACCTATGTGGTGATTTAAAGTAAAGTGAAAACAATTATTTTAAGAAGTATTCTCGAAAAAAGGGAGAATTAGAATGCCTTTATATATATACCATCTTTATTGCTTAGAACTGATACTTGAGGATAATCTGAAGACCAAGATTATTGGTGACACATCAAATGAACGAATAAGAAGCTGACATGATTCCATCTGTTAACGGGCTGAAGTATTTTTTGCCAAATGTAATCGATGAGCAACATATCACAATGTCTTAACACATCCTCCCGACCAGTTTAGTAGACGATGACTTTTCCTACTAGTTCGATATAACGGTTCTCAGATTAGGTGAACTCGTCATCTCTTTAAACATAACACAGGTAACGTTAACGACTGGAATAGTTTAGCCTGAGGTAAATGAAATTATTGATTTTCAAATACTAGTTGTATGTTAGTAGTATTCGATCATATGTGTATTCGAGGTATTATTCAGGTATTTTTGTACCACCGAGTAATCAGTAGCTAGGTTAGGTATATGGTTCTAGATAAATGTGGAAAATTGATTGATGAGGTGGTTGGGACGCGCTAAGCATGCCCAGGCTCCTACCTCGACTGGCGTAGGAATAGACTATAAGTTAGGGGCTGGCAAACAAAGGCATGACACCAGTCCATAAAGTCATTGACGATTGGTCTGAGCCATGAAAGTAGGCGCAGATTACTTTATTTGGGTTCGGGTGATTTTTGTAACCAACATTTAGACTTTGGATAATGACCCATAATCATTCGCAATGGTATAGGTGGATTCACCCTTTGTCTTCCTTTAGTACCTTAGTCCCGAAATCTCACCACACTCTTTTCATACCCACCTTTATAACTACGGGAGCTATTACTTTTCCAACTACACTGGGATTTAGATTAGTCATTTTGTCCAGTTGTGCTGTGGTGTGCCAACTTGAACCGATATGAATGAGCCAGGTTGTATGCTACATATGGCTGACCAACTTTAAATTCGCAAAACCTAGGGTATAACTTCCAAACGCTTAACCTACAGTGTAAGTATAAGCTTATCATATTTATATACTGCAAAAAAAAAGTCATACATATATTCATCACCGAAAACAGTTTATCATGAGTAAAATGAGATGACACAGACAAGAGTTCGAAACAACGTACAATTTGTCACTTTCCAGAAAGGACTCTAGAGTACCGGACAATTTACATTCCTAGATGGAAATGAGACTGAAACGTAATTCCTAGGTGAGAAGAAATAGCCTGTTTAAATTGTCACGAAATAATATATCGAACTTCAGGTGAGGGAATCCAAAGATAACTAAGTTAATGTCTAATCTCAAGATTTTAGGACATTATTAGACCTTAATACAAACTTGCTGGGTAATTAGCGTTATATCATAACATTTGTTTGTAAATAAATCTAATCTGTAGCTAGCTGCTTTACATCAACTAGCGATGCAGGATATGATGAAAGAATCTACTTCCGTCTCATTTCAAATACACTAGTTTATTGCAATACTGACAGGACCTTCTTAGTTCGATTGGTATTCAAGTTAAACAATGTCGTTCAGAAGAACGATGAAAGCTCCACGACCAAACCATCCAGCTCAGAGAACAAAACTCCACCATAAACAATAACTATTTTTGGGGACGAAGAAATAAACGCCTCATTCTCGAGAATTGTAAGTGCACGAGTTTATGCGGCTAGACCTCTCATCATTAACGAAATTCAGCAATCATAACAAAGGGGTTAGCACTGTTCCTCACGATGGGTTCCGAATACTTAGGCTATACATCAATCTAGTCATATTTTCTACAAATTTAGAATCAATTACCGAGTTCTGTTTTATTACAAGTGTTTCTATTTGTCAATACGAATACTAAACTTCGGAAAACACATGTCGCCCCTACTATTTGGGGCGTAATTCCAAGATACTGATCCTGACTAACAAGAGTAGACACATTACTGAAACAACCGAGGTTCACAAAAATATGGAACATACTTTATGAATCTTATAGCTAATCGCATGGAAGCAGACCACATGAAAATCAATTTGGTGTGGTGATAAACACATAAATATATGCACTAGAAGACCCCAATTACCAAAACGTAACTCTGGATATACATGACAAAACGAAAAAATCGAGTTCAAATCCAGCAAAAATGATAAAGAATGTATGGCACAAAATTCGACAATTTTATGCACAATCAGTGAGAAATAATATTTACAACTAACTAGGTTTATTGTGCACTGAAAGGATAAGAAAATAAAACTAAAACCATCTAGCCCTGCAAACATGGAACGTGAAGTATGTATTTACAAACTATGGGAAAACAAACACAACTGTTGTTACATACTAAAATGTTCCTGGCTTTATATGAATTCTCAAAAGATAGTGATCTAAATTATCTTGCTTGTATTACTTCAGATACAATTAGGATGAAGGGAATAAATATTGCATGCTTAACTAGAATCTGTAGTTATCTCCAGAAATGCAATATATGCTGCCGTATAACCGCACTGATCGTAACAAGACTTAGTATCTCCGCCCGACATACCAGAAACAAAAAAGCATGATAAAAAGGAATAAATAAATGTGTACAATCACTATTTTGAAGAGTGAACTTACTAATAAGATACCAAAACTGAAGGATCTGCGTCTATCATATGACCACCAACAAAATGCGCGGTCTTAAACAAATTTGTGATCAAAATCAAAGCAGAAAAACAACTTTTGACCGAAATAGATATGCAAACAAACTCAATTCAGTTAGTTGGATTGATTATGGAACATTATTCCTGAGTATCTTTTAGATAAATAATTGGTTGCACTGTTTCATTTAGCATTTTTTACAAAGGTGCACGATATATATATCTCTTAGAACGAGGGTCTGGTTTTCACGAATAGGGATAGAAATAATCAGAAATGTTGAAAAATATTCTTGGACGTTTTTGCGTGTCCATTTCACCAAATCTGAATTCCAGAGAACTAGTCCGACGATTTTTCAAACCTTCAAATTTTCACGTTTATAGAACGTCTATGGAACGATACTCCGACTTCCAGGAGAATTCGTCTTCTTCAATGAATATGGATCTAAACCCTCATACCAGCAGTCTTACAAACGCGCTGCGTTCAGTTAAACCTGTTCTCACTGCGAGCGCAATCAGCTGATATTTCCGTTCAACTTATTGTACGATGTAGTATACATGCCTTTGTAAGTTACTATTCAGTTCGACGACCTCTCAAAATGGCATACGAAGAATCCTTCAAATGCTTTATCGTATAAGTGAATCCGATTAAATGGCTGAGAACGGAACTAGCAAGATCATCAACGTCAATCGTCTCAAAGACGCGTATTTAGAAGGAAACCCTATTCATATCGATTTTCTTTCGGCACAATTCGAATATACGAGTCTCAATATTACGAAACCCCACTTGATAATCAATAATCACGACTAAAATTTGGTGTTATCTGGCAGCCGACCCAAAAAACGCGTTCTGGAAGAAAAGTACTGTTTCCACGACACCCGAACGATTACTGCACGTAAGACACTACATAACATTTTGCTTCGTCTCCTTTTTTGGAGTTATTCCAATAAAACAAACGTTTTTGTTGCTAATATGCTTGCTTTCAAGTTCATACTTTTGTTTTTTCAAGGAATACGAAAATAATCGTTTTAACTCTATTACATATTTACGAGTGTATTTTCCTTCTTTCGCCCGTTTTATGTATTTAACGACGTACGAATGTAATTTGACATTCACTTACAGATTATTTTTTCGTTCTCCGGGACGGCTGGAAAAGGTGAATAAAACGACGAAGTTTACTATGGATCGAAATTTTCAATGTACTATTTTTGTATTACTATATATACCACATGGCATCTTATAGTACGGAAAGTCAACCAAACGCTACTAAGCATGTATGACCAGTGAAATGTCACCGATCCCTAGCCAAATCATCCGTCATTTAGCTCACTGAATATCGAACAAATCATCCATCCCTGCCAAGGTCAAGGACAAGCAAGGCGCATCAGTTAATCGTACTCCATGGACAGGCCCATGACGTAGTAGTCAGACATACCTTTGTACCTACTCTAACTACTATATTTCTGTAACGACGTTCTTTGTGTTATACGGTCTTCAAATCACCCATAGTACCTTGGTACGACGGAGGGGTAATCCACGTTAAGACATGACTTCGACGTTAGCTGGTTCGTCACAATATTTCCGTCTAACCCGAGTAGGCTCCCAATCATTTGACAGAGATCATCAACGTTAATGACCTGCGAACACGACAAGCTATCAGAAGACTGTTTACTAACGATAAATTCTCTGGGAATAAACTTCTGGTTGACCACGTCTTGAAGTTATCAGTGCTTCACCAGTGAGGAGTGTTATTTAGTGGTAAATAAATCAACAAAATCAATAGCTCTGTGAGTTTCTGACATTTGACGCTGACTGCATTAGTTTTAATAGTGTCACCGAAATGAAGGCGCTCGGTCATACATCCGCACCAGATCACAAGTGAGTACGCCGTGCTCCACTACTCCGAAATGATTCAAATGGTTTAAATGGTTATGGACGATATAGAAGAAGCTATCGCTTAACGGGCTTCCGTGCCTAGTAGCAGTGGATCACCAACACCTCCAGGCAGGAACCTAGGTGTATTGACGATAAAAGAGGGAAAAGAAAGTGGTAAATCATAGTAAGGTAATATTCTTAGTCCTTAGGAATAGGTCAAGTTTCTTCTTGAAGGACTCCTTGGAAGTCGCTTGGACTAGCTCAGCCAGCAGCAAATTCCAGCATTTGACAACTCCTAAGGGGTAGAAGTTGCGTCTGCAGTCCGTTCTGCTGTGTTGTGTCTCTAGTTTCTGGGTGTTACCCTTAGGTTTGTGTTGGAGATAAACTTAAGTAGGTGTATAAAGGGATGTTCAGAAGTGTTAAGGATACTGTAAGCCATTAGAAGGTTACCTCCAAGACGCCTATACTCTAATGGTTAAAAGTTTAGTGAATGGAGGCGCTCTTCATAAGGCTTTAAATTGAGTCCCCGAACTGATTTCGTGACTCGCCTTTGGATACGCTCCAGAGTGTCCTTATCCTTCTGGAGTGAGTGAGGAAATACTGTAAGATCCATTTCGAATGTTTTGTGTGTGAAAATCCCTCCATGTATACAGTTGCAGTTTGTTCCTATTGATTCCTTTAGCTGTACATTTTGTTAGTCTTTTTGATTCCATTTGAGTTGTTGATATTTGTATTTTTCTTACGCCTTCACTAAGTTTCCGTGTTTCTTTCTGAACTGCATTTATGTCGTTTTACTTGTTACTTGGTCTTGGCGGCAACCATATTGGTTTGTCCCTCCTTTTGATTGTGAATTAAGGCACTCTTCTAGAATTGGAAGCACTGTGTTACAAAACAACCAAATATTATCTTTTGAACGAATCTGTGCTTGATCTATCCAGATAGGATAGAATAGCGTTTATTTGTTGCGGTTGATTTGATTAATTGGATAGTTATTTGTTGAGTAGCTGGGTGGTTATATTTGTTAAGAACCGTCATTTTACCCAACTTGTTGTGGTTTTAACCGGGGCGCGTATCTAACCCAGTTACACAGCTATTCTTCAGTTCAAACCTTAATTTGGATCGTGCAAATAGAAATGTCTCTGTATTCTAAATGGAGACGAATGAAACTGTTAAAGATTATGTGGAAGGTTCTGCCGTCAAACTGGCCAAATATTCACTTCAATGTTACCAGTACAAGGTTAGCTCAAAATGTATTATTGTCAAAGTTAGCGTAAAACTTCAAGTCGTAGGGTACCAGAACTCTTAAATCTTTTTCAACTTGGGATACTTCTAGAGAGGAGTTTCCTAAGTTGTAACTGTAGTCTGAGCTATGTCTCAGATGGACTACTCTACACTGAATTGTTGAAGGTAAGTCCATTGTCATCTGCCCAACTTCAAAAACGAGTCAGATCCTCCTGAAGTGCCAGTATATTTTCGCGGTTTCGCATCTCTCTCCAAAGTTTCAAATCATCAGCAAAAAGGAATAAGTCAGACGATACCTGTTGTGGGAGATCATTTATATAAATGAAGAAAAGAAAATGTCTTAGTAGTGAACCCTGGGGGACCCCACTAGGACGTTCCATAGCCCGACAGAAAGTAAAGTTAACCCTGACCTTAAGATGTCGATTTAGATATGAAGTAAGCCAGTCAATTAGAGGTGATTTGATACCCAATCGTTTGAGCTTATTGATAAGACTTATATGGTTGACCCTAGCAAAAGCCTTTGAGAAGTCAATGTAAATGACGTCAACCTTCCCCCTGCGATCAAGGACAGTTATTCACTTGTCCACCGCAGTCATCAGGTTGGCTATACAAGAGTGACCTTTCCTGAAACCATGCTGTCGGGATGTAAAGAACTTTGAGGGTAATAAATAGTCGTGTATGCCGGATTCCGACATGATTCCTAACTCTATCATGTGATTGAACTCATTTTTGGCCAACCTCAGCTTTTCGAGGGCCAGTCGGCGCTCTTTCGAGAATACAGGAGGTCCTGTAGTCATGTTGTGATGTATAACATTGCTGATCACACACGGAAATTTCGGTTGAGGTTGATATATCCCAGAATACTTATCGAGAAATGGTTGATAGGATGGGTCTAACGTGTGCCTAAGCGTGATAGGAGATAATCTGCAACCGGAGAAAGAAGTTACACAAACAGATGAATTAGTGTTTCGTCTACTAACCTCCGTTCGCGCATATCGATGATTAGATTATGGTGTTATAGAAGGTCCATACCAATGATTGGCGTAGAAACATCTGCAACAACAAAGATCCAGTGAATGCGTTTGCGTAAACCCACTTTAAGGTAAACGTACCTTTTACCATATGTGGCAATAGGCTTTCCGTTTGCCGCCTGCAGGTTTAAAACCGATTCGTGAAGCCGGTCGTTAGAATTTGCTCGAAGAACGCTAACTTCTGCGACAGTATCGACGAGGTAGCGAACTTTCGTTATCACAGCTATGACGTATTACAGAGGGCTATGTTTGCCGGCTACGGTTGCCGTTAACGCGTGCCGGCTTGGAAGTTTCCCGAGTTGTTTGCGTGTCAGTTGATTTTGAGTTGAGAAAATCGCAGGGTTTTCCGCACTTTCTGGAAGACTTTCCTTACTGGTTATGATACCGGCACTAGTCGGGGTTAACCGTCTTTCATGGTCTAGAGGCAATTCGCTTACGTGAAGTGCTTCTTCGCGGAGTGTGTGACCATTTACGGTTATTACGAAATCTAAGATAAAGTTTAAGTGTCGTTCGAGGTTTTTCTTTGACTGAAAAAACCTCGGGATTAGAAGATTTCGTAATTTCTAAGATGTGGACGGCAGACGCGGCCAGCTAGTCTACGGCGTTGTTTTGAAACGAGACCAGCACAGCTTGCACCTGCTGAGGAAGCTTAGATAAGGAAAGTTGTCTGAATAAGCCATCAATGAAGATTCTTCGGCAGATAACCATTCTCATTCTCATCAACATGTCTGTCGCAGAATCGTGTTTCAGGTGTATATTATTAGGGAGTTGGTCTAACCTTTGGCGATCGGTTAGATCTCCGCCTTTAGGGATAGATCGTTTAAATTTTTCGTAGGGTTGAGAAACATCACCAGTGAACATGCTAGGTGTTACGTACCTGTTGAATTCGCGCGGTAGTGCCTTGACTACTGCGAGGAACTGTACACGTGTGTCGATCACGTCGTGCTCGTGGAAGTTAGCCTCTGCATAACAGAACCAAGCTTCGATGTTGTCTGGCCAGAAGGGCATTAGTTGGAACGAAGGTGGAAACACACTCACAATTTGCGATTTGGTGTATCAGATCACGCTAGGTTCAACAATGAAGATGCCACAGGTGTTTGGAGTTTGACAACGCTTTAACCAGTAACATTTTCTATTATGAGTCGTACCCACCAAGTGGAATCAAAAGATAGAAGCGAGGAGGTTCGAAGGTATGTTTAATAAGCTATCAATATATCGAGGATCGACTGATCTAACCTGGCTAGCGATTGCAAGGGATGTTGAGCACGGTGTTCCCACTCGTGATATGGTGCGGATGCATGACCGAGCGCTTTCAGCTAGGTGAGTCCACTAGGACTAATGTGGTCAGCACCCAATATCGAAGACTTACAGATCTATTGATTTTGGGGATTTATTTACCGCTACAGTATAGAGAGAACGGCCACCGGTCGGTAGCTTGAAGGTTCGCTGAGTCGAACTCATTTGGAAATTGGTACGATGTGATCCAGCTTCCAAATTTTCAGTAGTTTGCCTCGGCTTAGTGAGTGTGAGGACATCACACCAAGCGTTGTTGCCAGGATTCAAGCTGCTTCCCTCAGTATAGCAGAATGAACCATATCCGGGCCATGAGAAGTGTTTTTTCTAAGGTGTGCAGTTTCTAGTACACCACTTCAGCGCTCACTTTCACTTCGGAAGTCCTGTGCAATTGCAGATGAAACTCTCATCAATATAATTAATGTGGGTCGGTTGCAATGTCCGAGAGTATTGTTCAGCCAAAAGGTCAGCGGCGTCACCGTCGTTTTTGGTCGGGCCATTAGAACCTAGCAGTTGAGAAACTCCAGTTTTGGCTTGTCGAAGAGAGGCTGCATAACGGAATACGCTTTTCGGATTGGAGACATGTTTATCGATAAGCTTTATCTGGTACTCAAGCCTATTTTCTTTTATTGCCTTTGTTCTTTTGTTCCTTATATGTTCGTATTGCCTGTATGCCCCGTTGTTACCAGTTCGTTTGTATTCTGCCCAACAGTGCCTTTTGCGGCTTAGCAAACGAAGAGTGCGGTTCTTGATGACTGTAGGTTGCTTGTAGATTTTGGGGATCATTTAAGGAACGGATTTCTTTGTAGCACATAAAAGCGTGTGCAGTAAGAAATCCCAAAGAGCTTACACATCAAGTTGAGGGTAAACACCCCAATCCACCAGCTGTAGATAGTCCTGTGAAGCTGACAGATTCAACCGTTTGAAATTCCAGCACATGTTGTCGTTGGGATGTCTTAGTCCAGTTTTGCTGATAAATACCCAGTCTAAGCGTGACGGCGTCTGTCTGTTTCTCCACCGAGTTTCCGACTTCACATTTTCGAATAATCCCAGATCCTCAGTGAGGTTGAAGAACCGAGCTTCAGTTAAGTTTTTAATTCCAATAAACGTATGTTCCGCGAAATTGACTTTGGGAAGATTGAAATTCCCTAGGATCAGGATGTGAGTGAATCCGAGACGCGTAGAGCCTAAGAATCCTTCCAGAATGCGATTGTCACACGATGTCAGTAGTGGGCTTCCTGTAGATGACCCCAACTAGACACCTCGAGGTGGTAGAAAATCTTATTGAGCACCATACGGATACACCAAGATTGATAAACTCTTGGTTGTGCACTTGTGTGCCTCCAGGAAAAATCGCAAGTATAAGGCTACTCCATCAGTCATTCCTGTTTTTCTGTCATTGCGAAACAAAGACATCCCGGATGTTACCAGCTCCTGGTCCGTAAACTGAGAAGATATCCATGTTTCAGATATTCCCACTAGATGAGTATTATTAGCATTACTGAGTTCACACAGCTCGTCTATTCCATTCAATAAACTCGCGGCGTTCATATATAAGAAGTTTATGTTTTCAATTTGAAACGCGTGAGCTTCCTTATCCTGTTCATCTGTATGAGCCTTGCATGAATGGACAGGTTACCCACCTACACAGGGTTTTCCGAGTTGGTAACCACTATAGTTTAAGTTTTCTTGTGATCTAGACAGTCCACAAGTGGAACAGTCAGCTCCAATTTGCTTTTGTGTTTGATCCTGGCGTCATGTGGCCTATCTGGGTGCATATGGATTCCAGTTGGCAACCGACGTCTGTTGACACGAAATGCTTCCGGAGTTGCAGCCGCCATATGTGAGAATAAAAAAGTTATTTTCATTAGCGGGGGTCTAGAATCTCCGTCTTTCTTGGCCAGTCTCACTGTTTGTTGAGTCAATACATTTTTGAGCCCAAAGGACTGCTTGATGAATTTCCATTCCCGAATATAAGAGTTTGTGTGGTCACGGTGCATGTTTTCACGTACACCTTGCACAATGATATTTCATAAACGGAAAAGCTTCTCACGAGATTCCTTAGGGATGTTTCTTATGAGATTGCGTTCAGAATATGGTATGTCAGACAGTATTCTTACGTTCCCATGTGATTTCAGTAAGTGACTAACTAGTAGGATATCCTCTACGTCGGTGGCATTAGTGAGTGTTACACGAAGTAGCCTTGGATGATTTTGATGCTTAGATTCTTTTCCCCGAGTGAGTGGTGTGACCGTGAAGGGTTCTATTTCGGGAAGTTCGAACTTCTTGTTTAACTCTTTCCAGGGCATCCTGTTACTTTTGCCCTGTAGGCTGAGGGGAAGGTCAGGACTGTCTTTAAGGTTCATGATTATGAGAGAATCGTCATGAGCCTATATTGTCTTTCCAGGTTAGGAACCATGTTGTTTGGAGTTCGAAGGATGTTTCCGATACCTTTGCTCTTTGATGACCGGACGGACATTCTTTGGGGTTGACTGGGCGGTTAAATCGTCAGATGATTTTCCTAAAGCTCTTAGAACGTCCAGCTTCTTAGACGCCTGGCCCTTTTCGACTTCGGTAACAGGGGTCCAATCACCCACAGAGTTTTGAGGAACCACTGTTGCATTTAGGGACCCTGTGCTGGGAGACCCAAGTCTGCTGGGAGAGTCTTTTACTGTCGACGTTATGATGATGCTGAGTTTCATCATGTCATCACAAGTGTTATTACATGCTCCATCGATAGTGGCGATGTCGAGATCCCTCGTCTTGTTTTCATTGCGCGTCCTTATTTGTCTTCCTGTTTTGTGATTGTCTTTCTTCGAGTTTGCTGACAACTTACTCAACAGACCTGTCAATAGGACAATGACGTTACTCAGCAAAACTTCAGCATCCGTGTTGCATATGACACATACCCACCTATGATTCGAGTTACTGAGTCTGTTTTAAGCAGTTGCTGTGAGGTCTGTGAACGCCTCATTGAACCAACCTTTGTAGTTGTCGCACTGCATGCAAGATGTAACAGCAAAACGATATCCAGGTCGTCTGCATGAATTTTTCGTGACTATATTGACGTAAAACATTTTATAGATGCTAGCAAAAGCCTAAGACCGTAAAAAATAGTACACTTAAAAAGGGCAAAAATGAGAAGAAACGTTTTGCGATAAACTGAATCTAGCCTTTACGTGAAAAACTGAAAAAAAACCCGAATAGGACTAAACGTCCCGTTCGAAAAGCGCGCGATGACAGTTTCCTATAGCTGTTAGCCATTCTAGATTAGTCACTTCTCAATATGTCGGTATTCTATCAAATATATCTTCGAGCCTCTTCTCTTCTGACTTCTGATCTCACTGGGTTGGTAAGTTTCGATCATAGAATTTGGTACTGTTTAATGTGTCGTCAGACTCCGAATACATGTGGCATCTTTACACTGAATTTATAATTTGGCTAACTTCAAAATTTATCCCAAGTTAATCGATCTGTAATTCTTCTAACTGAAGATAAGGCCCATAGATTCGAGCTTAGCCAGAAGGTACATTGTGTTCATGGTTGAGCGAATCTGGAAACGAACAAACGATAAGCAATATAAAGGCTCAATAAGTACAAGGAGAGCCCATCCATTCAATAATTAAGCTGACACAAAACAATCAGCAACTACAGAAGCATAAAATATGGGAAGTCTGATGATTGGAACTAGTGGTTAAAAGCGTTAGGCGCCGTTATTGTAGTATGCGCTCCGAAGCACTCTGCAAAAAGGAGGACATTCTTGAATGTGTAAATAGAAAGGCAGATGACAAAAAACTGCGACACTTTTCAATCAGTCGATATGGGTTAGTGGATAACGATGTTAGAAAAGTTGTATGGCCAATTTTAGTGAGAGGAAATTGCGAACTACCAGATATAGGTAAAGTCAATACTCAGTGTGTAAACCATCTCATGTCATGTATATTTTGAAATATGAATAGTTTCTGTTGGGAGTTTGTTCTGTGCACTTCAATGCCTGTTTAGCTTTTACCTCGAATCGCAGTTGACTTCCTAATACTCCTTATTTTAATCAAATGTAAAGTACATTTGAAATTGTAGTTAGCATCTAGTCTAACATTTTGTAATACGTCATAGTCTTCATACCACTTAGCGTTTATTAGACTAGAATTTTGCCGAGCTCCGTAACGTTTAACATTTGAAGGTTTCGTCACCAAAATTTATGGGATTTCGTCGATGATCATTTAGTCTCCAATCTACAGTAATTAAGATATTAGGTTGGTGAACCTGTGTTAATCCTGACAGATTGCCTTCCAATAAAGGTCCAGCTTTACTTTGAGAATATTCACTGATGGGGCTAATACCACTCGTTTGGGTAAGGTTTCCCAGTCATTGACTACTCGATGAGGAAACGGGACCCCACTCTAAGTTTCTTAGATCGCGGCTTGTGAGCCTTCTTGCTTTGACCTCGGAGATTATTAGTGCTGCAGGGAGCAATAATATAAGACATTAACACCCAAATCACAATTAAAGATACGAAATGCCAGTATAAGGTCACCTCACGTCCTACGGCACGACAAGTGGAGAAGGTTTAGGCGTTTTAAACGCTCTTCGTAAGGGCGTTTAGAAAGACCCTTCACTAATTTTGTTCCCACACGCTGGACACGTTCAAGTGAGTTGGTATGCTTTACCAGACATGAGCTAGCTGCTTGGATACAGTGCTCTAAATGTGGTCTCACATAGGCGGGATATAAAATTCGAAACATTTCCTCGTCAAAGCATTTGAATGCTCGGCGAAGTGACCATAACGCACGAGAACCTTTGACAGAAGCTGCGTTGCAATGCGTAGTTGTTTTCAATTTATCACTTATTATTACTCCTAAGTCTTTTTGTTCTTGAACGCGTGGAAGAGGTTTACCATCAATAGTATAATGGTAACTATTACCGTGACCAATGTGCATTAGCACACTCTTCCTAGAATTGATTTCTAAGCCTCAAACTCGAGTCCATCTAACTAATTCGTCTAAGTGCGCTTGGAGATCAAAATGATCAGCCTCACTTTTCATTGCTCTCCAGATTTTTACGTCATCCGCAAACAGTAATGTCGACGACCTAAGTGACCTAAACGTGTTCAAAGCCCAACTCTCATTGGTTTTGTATGTTTTGCTGCTCAAGTAGTTCTGATGTAGATGCTACGATCGGTGGGATGTGGATGACGCGGAAACGCAGAAGAGTAGGAAAGATAGTCAAAACTAATGCCCGTTTACTTGATAAGTCCTTGCTGGACTCACAGACTACTCCGCCAAAGTCCCAAAGTAAAGCCTCGTCAAACATTGTTGTGAGTCATTCGCTCGACTCTCATGACTCTGTTACAATGAAAACTAATTGTAAGATGCCAGTAGTTAATATGCAGGATCTAACATCACGATCGAAAGCCGTGAACACGATTTCAAAAGAAGTTAAATCCCTTCCTAGTTTAATTATTTGGAATGTAGAGGAGTCGAAAGACAACGACCCTGCTAAGAGACATGCACATGATCTGCAGTTGATGGAATCTGTGGTAAGAAACGTACTACCTGAAGAGGTTCCAGGGGTACATATCACGAAAGTAATACGACTTGGTAAATGTGTTGGAGGCGAGACCCAACCAAGAAGGATGTTGAAGTTGGTTCTCGGGAATTTCGAAGAAAGAGATATAGTATTGAATAACGCACAAAAAACTCGTGATTCAAATATTCATATCCGACCAGATTGGCCGCTTGAGGATCGAATCAAGTGGAAGAGTGCTCTTAAGGAGTTAAGAACTCGAAAGTTAAGTGGTGAAACTAACCTTACGATTAAGGGTTTTCGGGTAGTCAGATCTTGGAAGCCAAAGCAAAGCATTAGACAATGTTTCACACTTAGGTCTTATGCAGAAGCTCTCGGGCTTCGGAATAATAGGTTCTGTACAGGAGTGGATAGGAAACTTCTTATGTGACCGCAGACAGAAAGTGAGGGTCAATGGAACGCCATCCGATTGGAAGCCGGTCAAAAGTGGTGTACCCCAATGCACTATCTTAAGCTTTCTGCTTTTCCTTTTCTACGTTAACGAGTTAAGGCTGTCGCTTAGGTCGTCGACATTACTGTTTGCGGATGACGTAAAAATCTGGAGAGCAATGAAAAGTGAGGCTGATCATTTTGATCTCCAAGCGCACTTAGACGAATTAGTTAGATGGACTCGAGTTTGAGGCTTAGAAATCAATTCTAGGAAGAGTGTGCTAATGCACATTGGTCACGGTAATAGTTACCATTATACTATTGATGGTAAACCTCTTCCACGCGTTCAAGAACAAAAAGACTTAGGAGTAATAATAAGTGATAAATTGAAAACAACTACGCATTGCAACGCAGCTTCTGTCAAAGGTTCTCGTGCGTTATGGTCACTTCGCCGAGCATTCAAATGCTTTGACGAGGAAATGTTTCGAATTTTATATCCCGCCTATGTGAGACCACATTTAGAGCACTGTATCCAAGCAGCTAGCTCATGTCTGGTAAAGCATACCAACTCACTTGAACGTGTCCAGCGTGTGGGAACAAAATTAGTGAAGGGTCTTTCTAAACGCCCTTACGAAGAGCGTTTAAAACGCCTAAACCTTCTCCACTTGTCGTGCCGTAGGACGTGAGGTGACCTTATACTGGCATTTCGTATCTTTAATTGTGATTTGGGTGTTAATGTCTTATATTATTGCTCCCTGCAGCACTAATAATCTCCGAGGTCAAAGCAAGAAGGCTCACAAGCCGCGATCTAAGAAACTTAGAGTGGGGTCCCGTTTCCTCATCGAGTAGTCAATGACTGGGAAACCTTACCCAAACGAGTGGTATTAGCCCCATCAGTGAATATTCTCAAAGTAAAGCTGGACCTTTATTGGAAGGCAATCTGTCAGGATTAACACAGGTTCACCAACCTAATATCCTTATTACTGAAGACTGATATCTATGATTATCTTTCCGCGTTCAGAGACAAGGATCATTCTTGTAATAACCGCAATTTCCTTTAGCTTCCTGTAGCTACGGAAACCTTATGTGTTGGCCCTAATTTCTCCTCATATAGAAGTATAGCTTTTAAGCATATAAAGGAACTTAGGACAATGGTTCTGAAATTTTTTAATTTCAGACGAACAACACGTGAACATATTTAGATTTTTTTTTAACACCATTTATATATTTTTCTACTCCACCACTACCTTTACTGTGAATCGTAAATATGTTATGGAGGAAAATTTTATGACCAGACGAAAACTTTGATTGTTCAAGTCAGTGGACAGAATGCTAACCGGTAGGTAAATGCAACGATATAATGTAATCGAGTGATGTTTGCTCACGAGACCATATTATTCACTTAGGCCACTTGAGTGATTAGAAATTAAAGACAATACCTCTAGTTAGGTGAATGTTTTTTCATGTAGTAAAATGACATTCTCATATACAGAATATGAACGAAAAATAAACGTAAAAGAATATTGTAAGACGTTAGACGAAATTAGATTGTAAGTTATTCATTCACCAATCAATTGAGACTAGTCTGTTATCTTCAATGTCCGGGCATCGTATCAGATTGTCACTTATATTCTGGGTCGTTGATATTTACCAGACAGTAAATCGTACTTGTTCTGAAAATCCCTTGTACTAAGCTATTATTAAGGAATAATAAATCAGTTTGAATGATTTATTGGGATTATTTGTCCATTTCAAAATTTGAAACTTATTTTCCATGCCGGTTTATGACCTAAGAGATACTTGCTAGAACAACAGATCAGCATATCTCACGTAAGAAGCGACATGACAATATTTGAAGAAACCGGAACAAATGATGGGGAATAATGACGTTAACCTTTCTGTCCCGGTACATGGCGATTATTAGTTTGTCACATGAGCATTTATAACTACACAAAATCAGGAACTTCTTGACTACTTGCGTCCAAGGCTAAGTGGTTGTGCATGCACCTAAAGATGCCACAGGTATTCGGAGTTTGACAGCGCCTTTACATGTAATACCTTTATAATCGAATTATGCAACCCGGTCAAAAGCGTTTGGTCTCAGCTAGTTAGTAGTTGCAAAGGATGCGAAGCACGGTGTACCCATTCGTGATCTGGTGCGTATGCGTGACCGAGCACCTTCAGCTAGGGTACGTCCAGTAAAACTAATGTGGTCAGTATAAATGTCAAAGACTTGTAGGACTATTTATTTTGGGGATTTATTCATCGCTACACACCAGGTTTTATAATTGTACTTTAATATTCAATGATTTGAAATATCTTCAGGCTACTTCACAATGTTCGTTTGCAACCTTTAGTTGACAATCCAGGTACACAACCATGCACTGTTATTTGAAGTTATCCGTTGTGTCATGAAACGCAATTATTGACCTCCAATGTATGTGATTATGTTTGGGCGCCCAGTTAGCGCTGGAAAAACGATCAATACATCCCTAATATATAAACAAAACTTCACTTACTCTTTATAGGTCAAAATTCCTTGCTCTTTAGAAATAGTGGGGTGTAGCGATATCAAACGTGCTCATAGGTAAGTTTCAGGCGGAATACACCATGTGTTTTGAAAATATTTACGAAAGTCGCTTCATTCAAAACCAGTGTGACATTATTTCATTGAATAAAGATCTAGTTAGTTGAAGGACCAAAGTGTCGTTTCCATTGTTATGATACACATCATCACAACAAGCGAAACTTGAGTCATTAGATGAAATTCTTTTATCTTTTGTGCTCTACAGTTTTTACACACTGGTTTCGTTTATGAACTTGAGAAGTATATTTGGGTAGTTACTTGTCAGTTTATCTTTTTATACTACTTTTATGCCTTCATTCCTCAGTAAGATAATAGAACCCGAATCAGTCAGCTACTGGTTAAATCTCAAAAACCTAAACCGATAAGTTGCAGCTACAACTTTTTATGAAACTTAATCAGTAAAATCCCTTTATATATTTTTGGTTTTTCTAAGTGAATATTTCTTAAACTTAAGAAAGCACTATTGATATATCCTTACACTAATTAGTTAAAAGTCGATAGACTGCTTTATTTCCATGTTCCTAAATTGGTTAGTTTGGTAGTATTTGTAGTTTGAAACCAGCAAATTAATTTATACTTGATTGACAAAGTAAATATTCAGGTTCCTTATTTACTGCCTATGGTTCTTGGTTGTTTACTGTCAACTGTTACTTTTTTATGATTTTTTGAATGGTAGAAATTAATATGTCCATATATGCTTATGATGCTGAGAAAGATATGCAAGTTTCTTCCAATATATCAACTGTAGCATCATAATAATCCACTTTATCATACTTTTCAGCATCATTTAGTTTAAGTAAATACATCTTATATGTAAAACAGGTTCATATGTATGACTTTCGTTCCATCTTTTTTTAATTTCCAAAGTTAGACCCTGAAATGGTAAAGCACCATCCAAGCTATCATCAAGTTAAATTGGACACATGTCGTATGACAAGTTTAATGCCTAAGGACTCAAATCCCGAAGAAATTGAAAGTATGCAACAAATTGTTACTCGTCTAGTGATTTCTGTATTAGTGGATAACCCTTCTTTACATTATTATCAGGTACGTGTAAATATACCTATGCATATTGGTCTTCGCTGCTTAAATTTAAGGTGGCTTATATTTATATAAGATTTTCAGTCATCTAATTGGTTACCAGTTTTTATACTAATTATTTCATTAAATAGCATCTTTAAGAATATATGTTCCTTTAACTGTAGTTGGCAGTATGAAGTAATTAATATATCACAATTTGTTATTAACACACGACCCATTAAATGGTTTTCTTATTTACTTTCCTATCTAGTTACAATCCAAAAATGTTATTGACCATTAAATTAATTACGTGTATTTTACTTATTACTTTCTAACTACATCAAGTAGAGCTCTATACCGTCAATATGCACTACATTTCCTAATTTTCTTTTCCATAAAAATAAGTGAGGTTTTCATCAGCATCTCATCATATGTATTTCAAATCCTTAACTTAAAATCTAACTTGATGTAATTATTGCTTTAGTATCGTTGGGGTATTTCAGTTATCCCTATAACATAATGTGCGTCGTATTTCAGCAATTTGTGGCTGTTTTCTTTGTTGAACTTGGTACTTGGGGTTTTTTTGGAACATGCAAGTAATGGTAGCAAAGGATTGATTTCACTTCTTCTGAACTATCTGACTCTTTGATCCATAGCAGTTGGTCTGTTCTGGACCATACAGTTAGAAGTACAATAAAATATAGCTGTATAACTGTCAGAATAGTAATGGTGATTACAATAAGATTATTAAATTTATTTATTAGAAGTGATTTGATAGTGATAGCAAGTCATTTCGGTCTAGAAATGTAGTCATGAAAATGGTTTTATGATAATGAAAGCTTAGAAACAACTGTATAATCAACTCAACTGACCAAAAATTGGAAGATAACACACAGTTTTAGAGTAGAGAGTTTTACAGCCTTCGGTGGGATTTCCAAACTTGCATTTTAGACAGCGAGTAGTGGAAGTTCATACTGTTCCTATTAATAATACGAAGTTTATTATTACCATTAGCATACTAGTATTGAATCAGTGAAGTTAATTCTTTCAAGATATTATTTTACGATAAATAGAAATACACAGAGAAGGCATATGTTATAATTCAGTTGCAACTATAAATTGCTAACCATACTAAATGTTTTACCAGTAACAAAATAGAACCACAATAAAGATAATCGTTGAATGTAACAGATTATTTGCAAAGTATGTTGTAAGTTCAGGAAATGATTTATAACTCTCATAAAACTGTCTATGTATGATATTACTTCATGATTTTTATTATAATTGGTGTTGACAAATTTAGATCAAATATTTCTCGTTCAACATATTTTTAACTTTTATTATATTTGAACGCTTTTTTGACTGTTCAGTTTGTTTTACTGCTGTAATAGAATTTATCATTTATTCATTTTTCATTTTTGATTCTCATCTTTATTTTTAAGGGTTTCCATGATATTTGTTATGTATTCTTTTCCGTTTTGGGTGAAAGAGAATCTCGAATGTTACTGAATAAATTGATCCCAACTCATTTCAGGTAAATATTCATACCGAGAATTATTGCAAATATTTTTCATTGTTCCTTAATAATTAGATGTTTTGTATTGTTGCTACGTTTAGATAAGTTTTGATACAGGATGACGGTGTTTCAGGTTTGATATCATGAACAAATACGTAACAGGTAGCGATCGTGAACAGTGGTGGGCAACGAAAGCAAAAGAGATGGAAAAGACAGTGGCTGTAGGTAACACCAGACAGCTCTACAGATAAATAAAAGAAACGAATTAAGAAGTCAAATGTTAGTGAAACGACCTGGGAAAAAGACGACACTATTATCTGCTCTCAGCCCAGACGTTTAGAACGATGGACGGAACACTTTAAGGAGCAGCACAACTGGTCTTCAGCTACTCTCCAACTACCGACCATTCCCAGATAGCTTGAATGGAACATTGAAGTATGTCCCCCTACTCTATCTGAAGTTCACAAGGCTACAGTTAGTCTGAAACGAGGAAGAGCAGCAGGTGCAGATGGATTGACTCCATATGTCTCTAAGTATAGTGGTCCAGTTTTAGCGATCAGGTTGATTAATATTTTATCTAAAACCTGGGGATTGGACGTGATCTAATCTGACTTATCTCAATCACTGATTGTCCCAATATATAAGAATGAGTCAAAATCATCCTGTGATAACCATAGAGGGATTAGTTTGACTAATATAGCATCTAAAATACTAGCGTCAATAATTACCGGACGTCTAATAAAGATTCGTGAACTGGAAACACGAGAAAGTCAGACTTGCTTGAGACGTGGTCGTGGCTGTATTGACCACATATTCACCATTCGTCAGATTTTAGAACACAGACATGCTTGTCGGTGTCCGACAATGGTGGTCTTTCTTGACTTGAAAATAGCATTTGACTCTGTAGACCGAGAGGTTCTGTGGCAGTGTCTGTCATTGAAAGGTGTACCTCAGAAGTATATAAACCTTGTGCAGGCTCTTTACCCGCACTACTAGTCGAGTGAGAGCTTATGGTGAACTGTCATCTGTTTTTGCAACCTTGAGTGGTGTCCATCAAGGCTGTCCACTATCTCCAATTTTGTTCAATTTCACCATAGTCCTACTTCTGATATTACATTCTCGTTGTCTGAATTTTTGGGAACTGATCTCCTACCAGGAGGTCCACTTATCGACTTATAATACGCATATAACATAGTCCTGTTTGGTGGAGACGCTGATAAAACGCAGAGTCTTTTGGTAGCACTGAGCAACAATGCCAGAATTTTTGAGATGCGTTGCTCCCCATCTAAATGCAAATTGTTGCTTCAGGACTGGCCTGCGTCGATAACTGTGTAGTGAAGCGAAAAACAGGTGAGGACAACCGAATTATATTTAATACAAGATTACCGAGTTATTTAGTAAAATAAAAAACCATACTACAATACTTAATTTGAAAAATGTTCATTGATTGTCTCAGACTTCGTTGTTCCTGCATTTCCATACCAACTTTTCTATTCCCGTTCTTCCCGTTTTGATCTCAATTTTCTGCTGCCAGACATTATATTCCCGACTCGCGTCATTTACTACTTATGTCAGTATAAGTAGTACACTCCACACTCTTCCCCCCTTTTACTATGCTATTCTCGCAGTCTTTCCGATCTCCGTACCGCTGTCTTGTTTGGTGCTGTTCGTGACTCGCACTCCTGATAATCTTGAAACCATTTCTGCAGTTGAATGGCATTTACGCGCTTCCGTTTGTCTTCTCTCCGGATCGTGTAAACCGAGCTACGTCTTTCCATGACAATGGTCTGTTCTTCCCACTTCGAAATCAGATTTCTTGACCCTAATCCCCCTGCTATGTTATTTTTCCGTTCTCCACACTTTACCAGGTCCACCACTGCAAAAGACTTCCACGTCCACCTCTGTTGTTCCGCCTTCTTTGTGTCTGATATTTGTTTCTTTCTCACGTCCCTTACTGCCACCCTCCTCTCTTTTCTTAACCTTGTTGTCGTCCACTTCTGTTCAGCGGGTGTGAGAACACGGCTCACGTATTCCACTACTCTATCAGACTGACTCAAGACGACACCTATACCATGATCAATTGCGTCTGTGGCCACTGTAAACGGTTTCTCGGGTTCAGGCAGTCTGAGTGTCATTCTGCGGTCGTCTAGCATGTTTTTGATTCAGTTGTACGTTTGTTGGGCGGTCTCAGTTCATGTAAACTTAGTGTTGCTCAACAACTTATTTATTTATTTATCTGAACACAAATATTGGTACAAGGGGGCACCAAATATATATGCGCCACACCAATAACCTATATAGGGGTGCTGCTATTTCGTTCTTGACAAACCAACTGTAGAATACCGCCCTTCCCAAGAACTGTTTCAATTTCCTTTTAAAATTAGGCACTGCAATGTTCTTTATGGTTAGAATTTTCTCCGGCACTGGTTTTATTTCTCCATTTCCCACTTTATGCCCTAACAACGTGACGCTACTTTTCGCTATCTGCGTCTTGTCCTTATCAATTTCAAGTCCGAATTCTTCAGTTCGCTTTAAGACCACTTCCACATGCTTGTCATGATCTGTTTCTGTCTGGCTGTACACAACCACATCGTCGCCATGCACCTCGACGTTACCTAGATCCTTGAGCAGTAGCGTCATTGATCTTCTGAACCTAAATGGTGCACCCACCAACTCGAACGGCACTCGTCTAAATTGATACTGTTTATCACGTCCAGTAAATGCTGTCTTGTTTCGATCGCTCCTTTTTATAGGCAGTTGCCAATGACCTGACCGCAAATCCAGCACTGTAAACGTCGTAGCATTCTGCAGCCGATCTAATGTTTCCTCCACTGTCGGCATTGCACAAGGTTCCAGTTCTGTTATATTATTCAGTTCTCGAAAACCGACACAAAATCTGTACTTCCCGTTCGATTTCCTTACCAAGAGTACCGGCGAGCTATACAAGCTGTCCTCTTCCTCAATTATACCTCCTTTCAACATCCCCTGGACCTGTCGATTTATCTCACCCTCTAAATGCAAGAGACGCGACGTGTTGCAAATATGCTTGCTCGATCGTTCTTTATCGGGATTTTGTGCTTTAATTTGTCAAAAAATCCGTACGGCCGTCCGTCTCCAGTAAACAGTTTCGTATATTTTGTGCACAACTCGTTAATGTTTGGTTTCTTCGCCGAAACATCCGTTGCCACTCTTATCTCAACCACTTCGCTAATTTCATGTATTGGGAATGAACCATACTTTGTGACCACCTTACGGCTTCTTAAGTCAACTATTGCTTTTACTTCTCTCAGGTAGGCTGCTCCTAATATCGGTCTCGATAAACTTGTGGTTACGACGAACGGGAAATTTATCTCAGCATCACCCACTTTTACGATACTGTTAGACACACCCAACACCTCTCACATGTGCCCTCGAATGGTGTGAACTGCTACTGTACATGGCTTGAGTCTATTGAATTGCTCTTTGCCTGTTAACTATACTGCTGCCCCTGTATCGATCAGACACTAAATCTCGTTCATTTATGTTCACTCTTGTGTAGAATACCCCTCTGTCTACTAGTGCAACAACCCCCAGATTCCTAGGGTAGAAAGAACACTCGTGATAACGTTTAAAAATCTACGTCTTCGTCTTATTGGACAGTTTATCTTCCAATGTGCTGTCCCTCCACAAGTGTAACACTTATCATTCCTTTTGTGATTCACTCGTATTACCGCAATCTCACGCTGCAGGTCCTCAATCTTCTCAACACTATTTATCTCCTGACTTACGCACCCAACCGGAGCTACTGTTCGGGCAACCTTCACTAGCTCATTGACATCCATAGGTCGTGCGGCGTTTACTAGTTTAAGCTGCTGGGAAATGGTTACAGTCACGCTTTCGATAAACTGCGACGCCAACAGCTGTGCCTCCGACTTCTCATCCAGATTCGGCAGCGCGCGGCGCAACAACCTGGTAAGCTCCGCAGCCAGCACCAGTGAGTCACTATCGATCGACAGCTTCGCTAACCGGAACTCCTTCAGTGCTTCTTCCCTGTCCACTGGGCTGACGAACTCCGCGGTCAACCGCTCCGTGACCACCTTCCATGTCGTCTTCCCGTCAACACTGAACTTACGAACTAATTCTTACTTCCTGTACTATATCCTTATACACAATCTTTCTTTTATATATCACTTTCATTGAAGTAACTACTATGGATTACGTGTTTATCTCGTCTTAATAAGGTATGGCAAACTGGAACGATGCATATATATGCCTGGTCCTACGTTGTAGCTGACTGACTGACTGAACAGGTAGCGGTTTATCATACTTCATATGAACACTTAGGAGAGAAATCTGAACAGTGAACTAAAGTTGTTTAGAATTGGACATTGAAGTATTGTAACATTATGATGTGTGTGGATTAGTAATTTCTTAATAACGTTAAGTGTGCAAAGCACAAAGATATTACATCACTTTTTTAAACGGCTTATATCACCCTTTTATTTCCATACTACACTGTATCAATAATTATTTATGTAGTTATCAGGTCTTATGCTATATATGTTTTAAGGAAACCTAAATGTTTTTGTGCTATTTAGATACTTGAAATTTATTATTTACTGAATAAAATAGGGGTGTGGTTGATAGTGGTAGTGGTGGGGAACCATTTACATAGGTTTAAATAAATTGCTAATGTAATTCGTGAAGGTTATTAGCCTTTAGATTAAGTATCATGGTTACATATATGTTAACCTAATGACTGGAGACCACGTGGTAACAAACGTCAACGCCTGGAAACATTTAGAGGATTCAGGTGGAAATAAAGCAGTTGTATTGTTGAACACATGAAAATATTTACTCGTTTGTTTTATTTTTCAAGTAGTGTTGGGCTAGTTCATGATGTCTGCAAAGCATTGCTGTCCATCAGTTAGAAATCTTATAGGTATAAAATAATTTAACTTCTTTCAGAATTCAGAACCCAGATAATTTGAAGCACTTTTATGTACAGATGCAGGAGATTAGTGTGAAACTGAAATGTCTCTGGTTGGTCAGCTTTATCAATAGATTTTGTAGACACAGATTGATTTATCTCTTCACCTCTGTGAGGACTTGAGATTGAAATGTAAACCATAAATGAGTTTTAGCCATGAATAAAAAGTGTTCATTAGCCTAGAGTCATTAAGAACTTCATTTGAATTCTATTGATACTTTTTGAATGGGCTTACAGAACTTAGAAGTAGTATGGTCAAATCATGGGGATGATACATAGCAATAATAACTAACGATCTGAAGATGTATAAAGCTTATAACTGGTAACTCGCTAACCATAACTAAATTAAATTTGCTTAATTTAATGTTGATTGATTAAGCAGATATATTGTAGTTTCATGTAAAAACTTTTTTAATATATGAGTAACGTTTGTTAAAATGAACTTGCAGAATAACCTTAAATAGTTAGCTAGAATTATGAGTCAACTAAATGTCATGTATATGTATATTTGTCCAAATGTTTTATGAGTTTTTTTTACGATAGCTACTGATTAATTTTTGTTTTAAATTCCCATTCTCAATAGTTTGTTCATGCAGAAATCTATGGATGTAACTCTCGAATACATGCAATTGATATTCGCCTTGTTAGAACATGTTTCAACTTCTGTACTGAATAGTATAGAATCTGTTGAGTTAGGCCCAGATTTCGCTATTGCTTGGATTATTACTTGGTTTGCTCATGTTCTACCTAATATGGATGATGTCAGACGCCTGTTCGATTTATTTTTAGCAACAGATCCTATCATGTTGGTTTATGTTTCAGTTGCTGTGAGTTTGTATTATTTAAAAAAAAATAGGTTATCGAAGTAGATTTCACTACTTCTGTAATGTAATAGGATATTAAAAAGATGGATAATAAAAAGTTGATATATCATTCTCCAGAATTTTCTTTATGGATTCTATTCTGGAAAGTTACCTCATACTACCTTGTGACCTTTTGTTATAATTTCTCTTATTATGACCTAGTTATTCCTATTGCTTAGTAATCTTGGACACAAATTCACTCGACAAATCCTCAAATCAGAGCATGGTTAAACAGGAACTGAATTACATTCCAAATAAAAAAGGTAGATGAAAGTAAGAGTTAAAATAAGAAAACCGTTATTATATTTATAGTTTTTGCACGAGAAGATTCTAGAGTCTTTCCCAAGTATCCACTAGCGCTGATTGGATAAGAAATAGCCAGACTACTTGGTTGGGGTCCGTGTGACTATCGTAACCAATGATTAGAGACTCTGGATGACATGGCTCAGAATCGATCACAATGAGGTCGGTGTATACACTCGCTGTCTTCCCTTAAACTAAGAGATTAAAATCATTTCATATCTTTCTCCCTGTACTATATCCTTATATGCAATCTTTCTTTTATATATTACTACCACTGAATTAACTACTTTTATGAATCCGGTGTTCATCTTGCTGCGCTAATGAGGTGTGGCAACTTGGACCTATGCATATATGTGCCTGGTCCTACGTTGCACCTGACTGACTGAGAGTCAGCGTGCCCCAACATAATACTGCACGGAACGTGCTTTAATCCAATCCATATTCCGCTAACCCCTTTAGTCAAAATCAGTTATGGATTTTTAGTGTTTTTTTTTGTAGTAATGACTATGATTAATGACCTTTAAAATTATTCAGGCTTACTTTTTAAATTTATCTTTATTATGGATACATGAAATTATTGGAGACTGACCCGTTTATCAATTGTTTCACATTTGTGTACTGCGTTTTTATTGTATACAGACGAAATAGTTTTGTCTAATGAACACTTGAACCTTGATTTAGTTTTCTGAAAACTTGTTTTTAAAAGTTTCAAGTTGTTCAGTAATATGTGTTTGAATGTTGGCGCTAAATTTGTGTTTTAAAATTTGTTCACATAAACTCCCAAAGTATTTTATATAACATCTAGGGTAAATTGTGTAATAGTGTTGAATATTTTCACCTCCTGAGAGGATAGATCAGTTACATTGGGCTGGTGGTCGATATGGTTTGATGTACTCCAACTCTTGAGTTCGGGATTCATCGATATTCACTGTTATGACTAACAGTGTCCGAAGTTAATACTGATACAAAAACTTATGATACGCAAGCTCCCAAGCGGCTACTGATTGAGAAGACTAAGAGTGAAGGTGGAAGTTTATTGAATTAAACCGAATATATATATATATATATATATATATATATATATATGTATATATATATATATATTTCACTCCTTGGAAAATAAAACCATTTTTCGACCAATAACATCCACTCGTCATTCGGAGGTTTTTGATTGCTGCAACTTGGTCTTCTCATTTAGCAGTTTTGATTATCCCACTGATCATTCGCCACCTATTCTCTATTTGAAAAGTTATTAAAATAAATCAAGTATCTTGTTTATCAATCCTTACTATCTGTCAGACAACTTCAGAAAATCAATGTTGCAAAACACCTCGAAACGACTTTAAACAATAGATTACGTAATAGAACCCTTAAGTAAATAGATTTCAAGTTAAGCGTGTAGTTTGGGAAGCGAGGGATAAAGTGGTTTACAAAGTTTAAAAACCATTAGTTGAGAAAAGTGTAATATTTAATGAATTACAACCACCTTTGATGTGTATTGTCGAGATGAGCGAATTCTTAATTATAATCCTTTCATTGATTGTTGACTTTAGAATTGTAATTTACCTGAGTTACTATTTATAGATCATTGGGAATATGACTCAGATATGAGTATTATGTATTAGAGAAAGACATTCTGAACCAATATCATTCTTACTAAAAACAATATTAGGCTTCTTAAACATTGAAAAATCAATGTTGAAGAAAGGTTTTAGTTGATTTTCAGTCTACACTTTATACATAGTTAGTTTTCATTTTTTAGTGAATTTGAACAGTTTAAATTGTTTAGTGTTATTGTGGTGCGTGCTACTTATATTGATATAAGTAGTATATAACGTGAGTCAAAAGAACGTAATGTCTGGCAGCAGAAGATGGAGAAGATCAAGAAAAGAAGAGCGAGAAAACAATGGAATTTGTAAGAAATCGCATGAACAATGAAATGCGAGACATTAGATATGATAGAATGATATTTTGCAAATTAACGATTTACTATATGGTTTTTCTATTTTACCAAGTAATTCTGTAATTTGTCCTAAATACAATTTGGTTGTCCTCAACCGTGTTCTTCTTCACTACATTTGGTGTCGCTGCCTCCACTAAGGATGAAGATTCCGTGGCCGAAGGAGTTTGAGGACGGAGATGTGCTGAGCTTCCTGAAGGAGTTTGAGGCCGTGGCGGAGCTGGTGGGAGTGAAGGAGCCGAAGGCGAAGTTGGTGGTGCTGGGGACGCTGCTGAGAGGCAGGGCGAAGGCTGTGTATGACAGCTTGGACGGTGCTGGCGAGAAGACGACATGGGAGGCAGTCACGGAGCGGTTGGCGGCGGAGTTTGACAGCCCAGTGGACAGAGAGAACGCGCTGCAGAAGTTCCGGCTGGCGAGGTTGCCGGTCGATGGTGACCCACTGGTGCTGGCTGTGGAGCTTACCAGATTGTTACGCCGTGCACTGCCGAGTCTGGATGAGGAGTCGGAGGCACAGTTGTTGGCGTCACAGTTTATCGAGAGTGTGCCTGCCACCGTCTCCCAACAACTGAAACTGGTGAACGCAGCGCAACCGATGGATATCAGTGGACTGGCGAAGGTTAATGACGCAAACAGTAGCTCCAGTCGGGTGCGAAAAGCAGGAGATGAGTAGTGTCGAGAAGAAGATTGAGGAGCTGGAGCGTGAGATTGCAGCAATACGAGTGAACAATAAAAGGAACGATAAATGTTACGCTTGTGGAGGGACAGGACATTGGAAGTTAAACTGTCCAACAAGACGAAAACGCAGATATGTTAGACGTTACAACGATTGTTCTTTCTATCCTAGGAATCTGGGGATTGTTGCGTTAGTAGACAGAGGGGCAGTATATACGAGAGTGAACATAAATGAGCGCGATTTAGTTTGTCTGATCGATACAGGTGCAGCAGTATCGTTAATAGGCAAAGAGCAATGTAAGAGAATCAAGCCGTGTACATTAGCTGTCCACACGATAGGGGGCCATATGTTAGAGGTGTTTGGCGTATCTAACAGTATCGTAAAAGTGGGTGATGCTGAGATAAATTTTCCGTTCGTCGTAACCACAAGTTTATCGAGACCGATATTAGGAGCAGATTTCCTAAGAGAAGTAAAAGCGATAGTTGACTTAAGAAGCGGTAAGGTGGTCACGAAATATGGTTCATTGACAATACACGAAAGTAGCGAAGTTGCTGAAATAAGAGTTGCAGCGGATGTCTCGTCAAAGAAGCTAAACATTCACGAGTTATGCAAAAAGTATGCCAAACTATTCACTGGAGATGGGGAGCCGTATGGATATTGTGACAGAGTAAAGCACGAAATACCGATAAAGAACAGTCGAGTAAATATATTTGCAACACGTCGTGTCCCGGTGCATTTAGAGGCCGAGGTAAATCGTCAGGTCCAGGAAATGTTAAAAGAAGGTATAATTGAGGAAGCGGACAGTCCATATAGCTCGCCGGTACTCTTGGTAAAGAAACCAAATGGAAAGTATAGATTTTGTGTCGACTTCAGAGAATTGAATAATATAACAGACCTGAAGCCTTGTGCAATGCCAACAGTGGCGGAAACATTAGATCGGCTACAGAATGCCACGGTGTTTACAGTGCTGGATTTACGGTCAGGTTATTGGCAACTGCCTATAAAACAGAGTGATCGAAGCAAGACAGCGTTTACTGTACGTGATAAACAGTATCAATTTAAACGAATGCCGTTCGGGTTGGCGGGTGCACCGTTCACGTTCAGAAGATTAATGACACTGCTGCTCAAGAATCTAGATAATGTCGAGGTATATGGCGACGATGTAGTTGTGTACAGTCAAACAGAAACAGATCACATCAAGCATGTGGAAGCGGTCTTAAAGCGAATTGACGAATTTGGACTTCGGATTAATAAGGACAAGTCGCAGATAGCGAGAAGTAGCGTCACATTGTTGGGACATAAAGTGGGAAATGGAGAAATAAAACCATTGCCGGAGAAAATTCTTACCATAAAAAATATTGCAGTACCTAATTCGAAAAGGAAGTTGAGACAGTTCCTGGGAAGAGCGGCGTTCTACAGTCGGTTTATCAAGAATTTCAACGAAATAGCAGCACCCTTATATAAGTTATTAAGCAGCACCAAGTTTACGTGGACTGAGACTGCCGAACAAACGTTCAACCGAATCAAAAACATGCTAGACGATCGCCAGATGACGCTCAGACTGCCTGAACCGGGAAGACTGTTTACAGTGGCCACAGACGCGAGTGATCATGGTATAGGTGCTGTGTTGAGTCAGGCTGATAGAGTGGTGGAATACGCGAGTCGCGTCCTCACACCTGCTGAACAGAAGTATTCAACCATCGAAAAGGAGTGTTTAGCGATCGTGTGGGCAGTGGAAAAATGGAGACCATACCTTTTAGGTAGACGATTTCACATTGAGACCGACCATAAACCCCTGCAGTGGTTGAAAACAGCAAGAGACCCCCGAGGGAAGTTGGCGCGATGGATGATACGCCTGCAAGAATACGATTTCAGTATCGGCCATGTTCCAGGAAAAGAAAACGTAATGGCAGATTACTTGTCAAGACCAGACATGGAAGCCGACCTGCCATTAACAGCATACGCGGTGAATAGTTTAGAGGGAGACCCATTAGAACTCGTCCGGCAGCAGAAAGCTGACCCTAACCTTCGAGAGGTAATCAGAGTGATAAAAGAGGGAGCAGACGTAGATAAACGAACAATGGACAAGGAGGTAATAACGCTGCTTCGGCAAAAGGACCGACTGAGAGTGAACTCATATGGAGTGCTGACCTGGCAGGACGATGATGAAAATTGGGTGGCGGTGATCCCGAAAGACTGGCGGCGCAAAGTGATACACGAGTGTCACCAGGTAGCACATACAGGCATCGCAAGAACGACGGACTTACTACGACAAAGTGCATACTGGCCGAGCATGAGAGAAGATGTGGCTGAATACGTGTTAACCTGCCAGCAGTGTCAGCTAATGAAAAGCGATCGATACACACAACCGCCATTACAGTCAATCCCAGTAACCGCAGTCGGTGATCTATGGTCGTTGGATGTGATGGGACCGTTTCCACAGACGGCGAGCGGTAACCAGTACCTGTTAGTGATGACGGAACATGCTACACGTTGGGTAGATGCCGTACCCATTGCAGACCAGCGGGCAAGGACAGTGACCGAGGTGGTAATCCGGCATATTGTAGCGTGTCACGGAATACCGAAGATGATATTAACTGACCAGGGTCCCTGTTTTGAAAGTGACGAGTTTAAAGCCCGTTTAAAGCAGTTTGGCATCAAGAGAATACGAACTACACCGTATCATCCTCAGACAAACGGGCTTACAGAGAGAAACAATCGGACGTTAAAGGAATGGTTAGCATCAAAAGGAGGAAATTGGGAGAAAGAGTTATCATTGATTTTGCTGGCACATCGTTCCTCCACACAAGGAACAACCAAGAAGTCACCTTTCTTGCTCATGTATGGCAGACAACCACGACTTCCAATGCATAATAAGACCTGGCCACAACAACAGAAGTGGACGACAACAAGGTTAAGAAAAGAGAGGAGAGAGGCAATAAGGAACGTGAAAAAGAAACAAATATCAGACACAAAGAAGGCAGAACAACAGAGGAGAACGTGGAAACCATTTGCAGTGGGGGACCTAGTAAAGTGTAGAGAACGAAAAAGTAACATAGCAGGGGGAGCAGGGTCGGGGAAGCTGGCCCCAAAATGGGAAGGACCGTATGTTATAACGGAGAGACGCGGCTCGGTCTACACTATTCGGAGAGAAGACAAGCAGAAGCGCGTAAATGCTAGTCAACTACAGAGATGGTTTCAAGATCATCATGGGTGTGAATCACGAAAAGCACCAAAGAACACAGCGGTACGGAGATCAGAAAGACTACGACAGCAACTTGTTGAAAGGGGGGACGAGTGTGGTGCGTGCTACTTATATTGATATAAGTAGTATATAACGTGAGTCAAAAGAACGTAATGTCTGGCAGCAGAAGATGGAGAAGATCAAGAAAAGAAGAGCGAGAAAACAATGGAATTTGTAAGAAATCGCATGAACAATGAAATGCGAGACATTAGATATGATAGAATGATATTTTGCAAATTAACGATTTACTATATGGTTTTTCTATTTTACCAAGTAATTCTGTAATTTGTCCTAAATACAATTTGGTTGTCCTCAACCGTGTTCTTCTTCACTACATTATTACTAAGGTTTTGTAATTTACTGTTGTTGATATTCGGGACTGCAATTGGCCGGTTTCTATTTTGGAAGTTTACTAGAACTTGTGATATAATGCTGTATCAAGGCAGTCCGTTTACGATTCATACATGGTAGTTGAGACTAATCAATTACAGTCCTGAATATCAACAGTGTGAAGTTGCAAGCCCTTATTGATACCTTTATACTTATTGAAAAAGTTAGTGGCCATGTAGATTCGGTTGCTCAATGGATAACAAATTGTCCGTTTGAAGCTAAACACAGTGATTCCAAGTTTCTGTGCAAACATTATGTATGGTAGTGGAAGTAAATATGATTGGCCACTGAGCGTGGACAAATAGGTACACAGCTTATTGTATATCAAATATGTAATTTCCTTTCATTCTATTGATATCTACCACGGACTCACTGCGAGTGATTGTTTGTAATTGTGTGGAGTAAAGTGTTGTCTAGAGTTACACTGGTTCTCTATTTGCGATTGTGAATCGGGTATATGGTATGACGTGATCTAATCTGTGTATAACGTGTAAATCGAGTATTCAATCCAGTGGTAGTATAAACTCGGTCACCAGTCTTATCGTACTATATCGTGGAACGAGAGGAAAGATTTCCATTAATCCGTTATATCACATCAACACTGAAATTCAAGTACATCCAGCTAATGGATCCAAAATGCGATGGAACGTTCCCGCTGTATTCTATTGCTAGACACGTTCCAAGAATATGAAATGGTTGTATATTGTCTACTTTTCTGTTTTATACACTTTCCATGATTATTTTTTTACTCTTTAATAACCAATAAACTATTGTTGATTTCGTCTTAAAATTAAAAATATCCCCCTTTTCATAGATAATTACTATCAGTGCCAAAGAAGTGGAATCAACACCGTTGGATTTTGCTCTTTTGTATCAAACACTTGCACGTCTACCTAAACTACATCCTGTTGAGGAGCTTATCCGTGAAGCTTTAAAAATTTACATCGATTTAGAACCAGACAAATTGATTGAATTAGGCAATAAACGTATTCTAAAATATCGTGAGCAAAAATTACTAAACCGATCACCAATAATACGTCAACCATTTTCAAAATCTACAAATAAACATATATTATGGGGATTAGTTACGCAGCATCAAAGAACTATTTTCTCTCTTAGTCTTATCGTCGTTGTCATTAGTTATTTATTAAATAAAAGTTTAAAAGACTAGAAAAAAAAGATGAAAAAAGACCTAGTTATTACTGTTCATAGTTTTGTAATAAAGTTGATTATTTTCTAAGTTATTTTGTCAATACTTTATTCAACTTTTTCAGAAACTTCTCTATAAATATATTTATTATTTCTTGAAAATGCGTTCAATGCAAGCTGATGTATGAAGTAGGTTCACCTCTTTTTATTTCAGAAATCTTTCTTCCCTTCTTTTTTTCACCCTGTTTTATGTCTTTTTATATTATGGATATTCTATGTCTATGTAGTATTGTTGGTGAATTGTAGGGTAGATAAGGAATCTGTTTGATTTTTCTCCTTAGGAAAATTTATGATAATAATTTGATTATTTATTTTTATTATATTTGTTTGTTTTTTTTGATAAATAAATTTATGGAACAAATATTTGTTCTGATATGATAAAAGACACATTGTTTCAACTAATTTACTGGTTTGTTCTGCCTATTAAATGAACGTAATATATTGTTACATTCAGAACTGGTGTCTCCTAGAGTTAATTCTATTAATATAAAATGCGTGATTATCTTCATGATGCAGGTGTAAATCGAGCAAATTTCATAAGCTTATTGGGTGATGAAAATATTCTTAAAACTAGTCTACACATCATTTGACATTTATTTATTTGAACACATAAACACTGGTACAAAGGTGCACCGAATACATATGCGCCAAAAAGTCACTTGATTTGTGTGTGGGCTGTGATACTGTCCGGGTGCCTACGCCGAAGCAGGTGGTTTTCTTAGGAGGCCACTCCCCCAACCTTTGACCTAAAGGTCTGCTCTACAGGGCAGTGGAGCAACGTCAGGAGATACAATCCTATGGTAGCCGGTGACCGACTATTGGTTCATATGCCGTTTGTTCTTTCAGGATCCTGGAGCCCATGTGGATCATTGGTTTGGAATCATGGTTTTCCAACTTTCCCAGGTGGATCCTCAGTGTCCACCGATCCGGTTAAAGCTCCGGACATAAACTCATTTCATCAACTAACTAGTTAAAGAAGTTGAAAATTAGGTCAATAAAACAGTCGATGTGAATAAATATTTAAAGTTTAATCATACCTACTGAAAATAATAACTGATCACTGAATCACCTATATAGGAATTCTTAAAGATCATTTTGCAGAGCCATCATTCTGTTTTTTCATTTTATAATCTCGTGTATCACTTAGAAAGCTTTACAAGAATACTCTGTGTACATGTGCAATATAAATTTATCAGAAGTTTTTCCTTATTCTCATTATGTGAATGGTTTCCGTCGATTTAACTTTTCGATTCCATATGATCATTAATTGTTCTCAAATCTAATCATCCAATTTTAATATTCACTTTTGTTAATTCATTCATCTCATTTAAAATAAAACTTCAAATTAATGTAGTGCAATTCAAGGATAGCTGACTTCAACATCAATTATTTGTATACCATAAAATAAATTAAAGCGCTTTGTTTTGTACCCTACTCAATTTATGGTTATTCCCCTATGTCTACAGTTTATTTACACTTCCTTAAAAATGCATACAAGGAGTGAAGAATGGTTCAATTATGATGTGACGTCAGCTCATGGAGTCGTTGACTTGTTTTAAGCCATGTTGATAAGTGCCGACTACTTGGTCAAGGTGTACACAGTAATCACAATCAGTAGTTGAAGTTTTCAGGTACAGCTCAGAATTAGTCACATTCTCTTTTGTTACGCTAAGTAATTCTTTCTTTTCGAACTGCAATTTGAGCCAATGCATATTTGCATTATATCTTGTTTTATTTGTAACTGTGATGTAAGAGGTGACTCCAGTGACTAAAAAATATTCTGACTTATACTATTCAGTTTGTCGTTACTATTCTTAAAAGCAATTTATTGTTTATTCACTTCCCTAGATTTGTCTGACATCCAGTGAACTTTAACGTTTTGCTTCATACGACAATGAAATTAATCCGTATTCCATCATTTATCATGGTGACTAAATTTTATTTACTATTGTTATTCTTTTTGGTGAGTTCGGATAAAAATGTTGTTTTAAATAACAATCCATCTGATTTTTATCAACAAATAAATGCTTGGCCAGATTTTCAATTGGCAGCATTCACTGATTTAAATGCTGATCGTCGAATGGATATTATATTTGCCAATGGCGATGGTTCGAAATTATTTGCTGTTCTACAATCTGACAATAAAGGTTTTCAATCCACTTCACCAATACTATCTAGTGTGAGATTTTCTCCACCTGTTGAAATAATTGGTAATTCTTTGTCTAAGCCTGTTCGTGGTGTTGCTACTTCTGATTTCAATGGAGATTCTCGGACTGATCTTTTACTAGTCACCGGTAGTTCAGATAGGGGACCATTTGATGTATATGTAGCTTATGGCTCAAGTGGTGAATATCGTGGGAAATTCGGTAAGTCTACAGTGATATATATTCTGTGTTATGAGATCATATGTTTTTATGATTTCTGATTCCTACACAAATCAACTTTATTGCGACTCAAGAAAATACAAGTTAAATCAATAGACAACAAATCTTGTTTGTGGAGGTTTGAGTTGATAGTTCAGCCCAACTACTCATATTGATTGATTTTAAACATGACCTTTGACAGAAGAGGGAATACATGCGTTACTAGTATTTGAACTTTAATATTTTCTAAGCATTCCTCGGTTTCGATGGAACAGCGGAGGGAGCAATGCTAGAATTAGGTATTTTGGGTCAAGGTAAAGATGGTCGGTTGTGACGATGCTGTGATTCTTCATTGAGTTAGGTGGCTGGGACATATGCTATATCCAATCCCCCTCTACGTTGACTAGCGATACTGACTGCGGTAAGAGTAAATTGAATGGAAGATAGCAGTGGTGAAACTGAGATGTGGCATCAGCCCATGGAATCACTGATAGGTTTCAGCTACCGGCTTCGAGTTAAAAATTAGGTGCTATAGTTCAAAATTCTTCTTCTTGAGGCAGATCGATTTAATTCATATCCCCTCTTAAGTCCATAGCTTTCTTTACAGTTAATAATAGTTTATACAGAAGAATAAATTTATCTCACAACTTTACCTAAATCAAAGTCTGGTCTAGAACCTGGTTACATGGCACACACATGCCATGGTATGGCCTAGAGTGGGGAGAGTCATCTCTCCCTCTCTAAATGCTCTCACATGGCTACGCGTATACAGCCATTATCAGGAAAGTCCGACTCACTGCCTTCTCGCGGTGGGGTTGTTGTTTACGAAATTGAGAGGACGAAAAGCGAATGTCCAGTAATTTAATCGTGTTGGTGGATACGGAGGATCCACCTTGGAGAGTTAGAAAACACTGATTCGAAACCAATCGTGTGAATGGGCTCCAGGATCTTAAGGAAACAAACGGCGTATGAACCTATTGTTGGTCACCGGCTACCATAGGACTGCATCTCTTGACGTCACTCCGTTGCCTTGTGGATTAGACCTCTAGGCCAAAAGTTCGGGGAGTGGCCTCCTAAGAAAACCACCCCCCTCGGTTTTGGCGCCCGGCTAGTATCTCAGCCCTCACACAAATCGAATGATGTAGTGTGGCGCATATCTGTTTGGTGTCTCGGTTACGTGTGTTGTACAGATTAATGTTATTTCTTGGCAGTTTGATTACAGAAATTTAGATGAACATAATGTTAATATCTTGGGCTGTTGCCAGATGAGTTAGAAGGTACACTGCATCAAGTATAAATTCATACCGCTACACATGATATGATTTATCTTCATAAAGATATCGTGCTTGCAACGATTCCTGCATTTGCTAGGTCGATCTTGTTTGTAGTCGTAGGTATGCACTGGATAGGAGGAGGAATTAGCACGAAATATCCATTTGATTATTCCTGTTTTTCAAGAATTCTCTGGCTGGTTTTGTACCTCCTGACGAAAATCATTTTAACTTCTAACTAATTGCTCAAATAGATGTGATATTATCTGGGAAATTCGGAATCTAATTAATGCACCTATTTTTTTATTTTAAAGCGTGTATGCTCTTCATACCCACTGATAAACCTTATAACTATTACAAACCCAAGCTATTATCGGATTCTATCAGGTGTTGTCTAATAATGTCTAATTGGCACATTAGTCAATAAACACACTACATAAAAACTTACCATCATTTTATCTTCATGAAACTAGTTTAATATGATCTGAATTATCAGGTACCGTACTTCACTTCTTTATCAAATGACTTAAAAATCTTGACTAATTAGTTTCATCAGAGTATATCTCCACACATCCATACATTGCTAGTTTTATTCATCTGTTCATTCAACTCAAAGATTTTCTGTAGTATAACTAGGCTATAGATACTGTTTAATGTTCTTGTGTGTCGGTTTTTTGTAACATTTTTGACAGGAAAAAGCTTATTCGCTCCAAAATGTTTACGCGAGGGTTAGTTTTTTTACTTATAATTATAGTGTACGTTGAATATGGATATACGGTAATACCATATAGTTTATTATTTCATTATAATTTATATTAGACTTTTAAGTACCTGAGTGGAGTGGTGGTATAGCTCCAAATTCACTGCATATACTTCATTCTAGGCATCCAAATAGTAAGTATGATTAGCCCTCATACAAATAGTGTAACTTAAAGCAAAATACATCGGTTTGTACTTCATTGGTGAGTTACATCTAAGTATTTGAACAACAACTATTCCTCTAACTTAATTTTGTCTTATCATGTTGTCTCTTTTTCTAAGTAGATTAGATATTTCACCAAAACAATGTGAATTTTTCATTGTTGTACAAAGTTCGTGAGAGATTTCACTTATTGTTTTGATTAAAGAGAATTTACAACTACATTTTTCTTTCTTAAAATAGTTTACTTTAAAATGTTAAAGATAGACATGACTTCTAATGTTGTTACTTTTTTAAAATTCCTAATAAATGTTCAGGTTCACCAAAATTTCTGGATACTTTTACTTCTCAACCATTAGTATGCGATTTAAATTCTGATATGATTGCTGATGTATACGGCGAAGTGTCAGGACATCGAGTAGCATATATAGGCGGGTATGTTAATTTCTTGATTTATTTGTTTGTTCTCCGAGTATAATCAAAGCTTTGTTGTCAACTGGATCTTAAAAGGTTTAGCTTTTTCATCATCCCAGTTTTTTATTAATGTATGGTTTTAATAGTTGAATTCATGAGTCTGTCTAAGCTAGATAACCATTGAAAACCTGGAGGCATTGGACGGCCGTTTCTTCTTAGTATGGGACCTCTTAGCAATGCGTATCCACGATCGCGCTCTCGGGACTCGAACCCAGGACCCTCAGTTTCGCACGGAAATGCTTAACCTCTAGACCACTGGTCCGACATTAAACGGCGTTAATATCTAGTTTTGATCGATCCATAATCTTGCGCAACCCTCCACCTATTGTCTGAAGTTAGAAATTAGCACCGTCCGTGAGATTAAAATTACTTTATATCTTTCTTATTGTATTATATCCTTATACTCAATCTTTCTTTTATATATTACTATCATTGAAGTAGCTACTTCTATGAATTAGGTGTTTATCTTGTTGTCTTAATGAAGTATGGCAAATTGGGACGATGCATATATATGCCTGGTCCTACGTTGTTGCTGATTGACTGTTGTGTGCCAAATTTATCTAAACTAATGTTGAATCACCAGTTCGTATTCTGCTGTGCATCCGGTTAGAATTTTATCATCATACCGTTTGTATAATATAAAATAAAATCTACAAAACAAGTTAAATGACTCAGCTGGTGAATTTTTGTAACGTTGTTATAATCTAATTTCTATTTCGAATAACAAACAATATTGCTCTGTCGAGCTCTTAAAATTTAACTTGTTCACATTCATTTATTAAATAATAATATTATAGAAATGAGCTTACGAAATTATCCACTGCCTATTCTGGCCCTTCATGGTCTCGACTTGGTTATTCAGCTTTCGGGGATATCAACAGAGATGGTGTTCCTGGTAAGCCAGCTATTCAATTGGAAACTTGTCGCAATGTTGTTGCATTGAAAAGCCTGTTTTTCCTTTTCTCTTTTTTTGTTGGTTTTTCACCATCATGTAGAAAGTTGTATTATAATTAGAATTTAACACTTCGTAAATAGATTTACTTTTCATAAAAAGTTGATATGTGATTACCGATTTTGTTGTATTTTCACTTTGAAATTCTCTTTTAAACAATTATTCATATATTATAAGTATATTCTTTGTAATCAGTGTTAATAGTATTATGGAGCAGTCAGTTAGTGACTTTCAATCAATAATTTTCAGGTTTAAACCTCTTATTCCATTTACTTCGGTTTGGACAGCTAAGTAGATTCATTAGCCTTAACCCAAAAATGGTGGCTAGAATCTGATTACGTAAACATGTACGCTTAGCAGATGAGATGCATAACATTCACTTAGGTAGTGTTGTAATATATTTTACTTGGAAAATAAAATAGTTTTTAATTTTTACAGTACGTAGGTTTTAACATATATCTTCAATAGTACATGTTTACATAATAAAGGGAATCAAACAAACTTGTTTCTGGACATAATTCCAGCATCCATTAGATATCCGTTTTACTATTAAAATAATTCATTGATTGTCTTATCTGTATTTGGCTCCTTTTTCCTTTTATGATTTTATTGATTAGACAAATACATACAGTGAAATCATTGTCTCTTGTATCAGCTTTTTTGTGTAATAAAGATAATAGGTTGCTTCTGTCATATAGTTTAGCTCCCAGAAGGGAAAGACAGGAATATAATTGGTGAAAAATAACGTATTAAGTTGATAGAATAAAAGAATTAACAAAATTCAAGATGATATTTAACATGATCAGCATTGGATTTTCCTACACATTAATTAAAGGAAATTGTCACTGAAATGCGACAAGAAATTCTCTGTGGAAGCCAATAGAACAATACCAATAATTCACTTCTATAAATAAATTATGATGCTGAAGTACATAACGAATGCAGTATATATTATACTTCTATCACTTCTGCTTCATATTTCAGTGCAAAATAGAGGTTGACTTCTATGATTGTTATTCAGTAAACTTGAGCGCCTGCGTTGTGTAATCATTACTGGTATATTAGTGCTAAACTGTTTTAGGTAACAGTTTACTTGGGTATACCTAAACAGTTTATCGTTAAAATAACAGGTTGTTAAAATTATACTTCAGTATTTTACTGGACGTCAATATTTTTATTGTCACAATGTCAGTGCGGTAAATTTAAAAATTTAGTTTTTATTTGGTAATCTTATGTTTTGTTCCAACTGAGGGTAATTACTAAGACTGGCTGTCAATCAAGCTAACAATTTTGTATATTCATATACTTACTTTTCGTGAATGACATTTATGTAGATATTGTAATCCTTGTGGATAATGAGAATACACAACAATTACAGGTGATACTACGTACTCAATCATCGATTGGTTCTTTGCCTGATGTAACTAATGCTGAATTAATTGATCTCGATCCTAAGTTATTAAGTACTCCACAATCTGTTTTGGGATTATTCGTGTTGAATGATTTCGGTAAGTATTTAGTGTTTTCATTTTAAAACAAGTTTGAAACTATAAAACTGGAGTGTGTATTGTCAGTAAAACAGTTATAGAGTCTATAAGCAGCGTTTAATGGGGTTTTCAGCTCCTTCTTAATATATAGGAGAGGCTTCAGTGATCAAACTGCAACTTGTCACATGAGAGAAATTTTCGCTTATCAACTGTCCAGTTTGATAAATCCCCCTTAAGTTTGAAGCAGTTTGGGCATAATAGACAGGGCCAACAGGTTTCTAATATGAAAGTTTGCGCGATCTAATTTTACTAACTCACGGTCTCTTTTTCTATCAGGAATAGATTTCAACAACACGTAGTTACTAAACCACTACGACCAATACCCATAGGAGTTATTGTGTCATTTAGACTTCTTGATCGACCATACTGACATAGATAGTCATTGACGTGAAGATTATCGTCGATAATTGGCAAAGCACTTAGTTCTACCTGTCGATTTGTGCATTATGAATTTATTTCATATGAGTAACTCGTATTTATTCTCTTTTATTTTATGGGTTAATCGTAATCTGTTTTCTTACTGGTTGATGCGAATTTTATTCGTCCGATCATATCATACAACTGATTTTCAGCCTGTATGCATTGAGTCAAGTTTTGTTGTTGAGTCCATTATCTTGAGTATAAGTTTAACATAAACCAATTATTTGTTATAAAATCACTCAGTACTTATATGCATTCATACACAAATATCCCAAGAATTTAGGACGGTTTTTTGACTTCATTTGATCTCGTGTACGGCAGATTAAACACTCCTAAATGACTGTAATCTTCAGTAACTTGGTTCAAAACAAAGGATGCATGAAACAATGACAAAATGGCTGCAGCTCTTTTTTCCTGATTCCCAATTTCTTTCGCTTTATAACTAATCCTTTCTTCAGTACCTTTGTTTTTGGTCGAATATTAGCTTGTCGAGTTAGTAAACTAGCATGTAATTCTGTAAAGGAGCTTATGTAAGACAAATCATGCCATACATGGAAGTAAGGATGGGATAATGTTCACCTATTAACCCTTTATCCATTTTCTTAGTTGTCCAAAACTTCTTTCACAACGTTTGATTTGTTGACTTTGATTTATTATAGCAAACTTGGTTCTGATAAAATTCAATGAACCCAGTCGAAGTACTATGAAAAACATTCAGCAATGTCCAAATCTTTAGGAGTTACTTTTTACTTGTATTATATGTTAAAATAATAACACATTACCAGTCAAGGTGGAACTATGCGATACCCTTTAGCCAATCAGGTTCTAAGCGTAAACTTTTAAGTTTTGGTGGACGATCAAATCAAACTGATATTGAATGTCGATCGTTTAATTAGTAATTTGTAGAATATCATCATAGAGTAGTACTTTAGATGTAAAGACGAGTCTGTTTTATAGACGAACTCATTTATCTAAGTATACCATATTTACCTTGAGATGTGAAAGTTTTAGATTCGGTCCTGTACTGGTTCATAGGTGCATCTTAAGGTATCTTCGACTACAACAAAACAGTTACTCTGTATTACAATCAGGTTTTTGATTTTAGATCTCAGCTTGTAATGATTGACATTTGTTCTGTTCGTATGTGAATCTGTTAAGTTATTGTGCCAAATAGTAATGTACATAATATTAATATTGCTGATGGAAATTATTATCATTATTATTATTTGATTTTTCTACTATGGTAGACTATGATGGCTCAATTGATTTACTTCTACCTGTATGCAGAGACGCTAAATGTTTGGATACCAGTAGTATATATATATATTCTTTCAAAGATCGAAAGGTTAGTTTTCGCTTCTCTGTGTTATATTATTATTATTATGAAGAAGAAGAAGAAAAATACAACCAGAAAGGATATTTCTAGTTAAAGAAGTTGTTTCCTTTTTTATGATGAAAGTAAAAGAATGATACGTCAGGATCGCCACGGGCCTTATGGTTATCCTTGTCTGATAACATCTCAAGCCATTGTGTTGCACCATCTCTGGAACCTCAACTGGAGAGTCACGAAGGTCCATCAGAAGCCAGTCCTGTACAGCTTTCCTTGATACCACGACGCTATGTCATACACTGATAATCTCCACTTTTTCCATCTAGTCCCAGTGCGATGTGGAATTCTCTGGGACGACATGTCCAAGCCATCGAAGTTGGTGTTTCAAGATGGTGACACCAGCCTAATTATCGTCGCTCTTCCCGAACACACGATGACGAACCTCTGTATTACACACATTTTGTTGCTACTGGATGTCAGCAATCTTTCGGTGACAACGATGATCAGACACGGAGAGTTATCTAACATTTTCAAGTTGGAGAGTCCAGGTTTCACAAGCATAAAGCAAAAATGCTCTCACCGACGCGTTGTAGATCCGACCTTTGACAGACACACTAACATCACGAATGCAAACAAGGGAATAATCGGAGTCCAGATAGGTACTCCAAAAGGAGCGGCAGTCATGTACGCAACCATGCCAGCGTTAGCTGATCGCGATGTGATCAATCTGAGTCCAGGTTTGAAATGCAGAGGCAGGACGCCAGATGACACATCGGTGATAACTGTGCAGGTAGTTAGTGCTAGCCAGAAACAGGTTATGGTCTGCTCACAGTTGCAGTAGACGGTCCCCGTTATCTGACCTGAGACCAACACGTCCCTATCGGCCACCTAAATGACTTTCTTCTGTGCCTAGACGCCCGACCTGAGCATTCAAGTCTCCGGCTAGTACTACAATATCTGTCGGACGTACGATCTGTAGAAGAACAGATAACTGGTGGTGAAACTCATCCTTGATGGCAACCGGGCTGCAATCTGTCGGAGTTTAGGTAGAGACTACGAAAAGACATCGTTTCTCACACCAACTTCTTCGCATTTTGATTCTTTCAAACCTAACAGCAGATAACCGACTGTTAATGGGGTTCAAATCGATTAGTTTTACCTCAGCTTTAGCCCTTAGTGCGACACCAACGCCAGCAGGACCAGGCAAAGATTCCACAGAGTTCTCCGATAAACGCACGCGAAACAAGCTTTTCAAAGCTACAGATGGGGAGTGAATTTGTAGTGCTTCGCTAGAGTTTTGAATATGGGTCTCGGATAGACAACAGACATCGATATTAAGACGTTTTAAAGACAGCCAGCCCTGTCTGTTGTCCGATCTGCATTAGTGTGCGAGTGTTGAAGGAGGCCAATTTGGATGGTATACGTGGTTTCAGAAAGGCTGGTTCGGATTTCGCATTCAGTGGTACCACTCAATTTCCGACCAATCAGTGATTTGAGATCGTTTGGATAGGACAGAATTTCCACCACAGATGAGCTGCTGTGTGAATGGAGAAATAAAAGAATATACAGAACGGAAATAAAGGAATAAACAAGTGAAGCAATGTTAAATAAAACGGGCAATAATGAGTAGTTTTGAGTTTGATTTTAGAGAATGAGAATTAAAGCGTGAGTGGTTTTTCTAGTTGTAGTCATTATTTAGTTTACATGTGAGCTGGGATACACCCCGAGTGCCTAAACTGAAGCAGGTGGTTTCCTTAGAACCCACTTGCCGAGCCTCTGATTTAGTGGTCTAATTTAGAAGGCGGCAGAGCAACGTTAGGAGATGTAGTATCATGGTAACTGGTGACCGAATATAGGTCCATACGCTATTCGGCGGCGTGCTTGAATATCTGAGCTACCTGTTTCTGCCATCTGATTATTTCAACAAGTTATCTGTTTTTCATTTGTTTTAATTTATAATTATGTCCATTAATCGCATAACCTATTCAGGCGCTTTTATGAAAAACCTACGACCTTTCGCTGCACAAGTTACGAAAAAGTACTATAAAAGGCATCGTGGTGGTTGGCAATATGCGTTAAAGAGAATGAACATTAATCGTATGCCAATTCCCGAGCTGCTAAATTCTAACTACCGATCATTAATCAACAAAGTGGACTATCTGCAATTCCTACTTAGTCAAAATACGTATCGTAATTGTAGTGTTATCATAATTCAAGAATCTTGGTTGAATGATTTACAAGATGACTGCCATGTATCACTACGTGATTTTAATATTTATCGTCAGGATCGATCGAACAATAAAAAGAGGTGTGGTGGCGGTGTAGCTGCGTTTGTAAACATAAACTGGTGTCGATCTTCGTTTGTGTGTTTTAAGTTTTCAAATGACTTTATCGACTGTCTAACTCTAAGATGTCGTCCAAAACATCTGAATAAATACAAATATGTTTATATTACCAATATCTACGTGACTTCAGATTGTACATTATCTGCACTATCTGTTTTTGCTGATGAATTCACTGAGTTCTCTGTTACTGCCTTCAGTGATTCACTTTCAATTGTATGTGGTGATTTCAATTCATGTGACTGTAGCTTCCTTACGTCACTAGGTCACCAAAATGTAGTGAATTTTCCTACCCGTTTGGATGCTCATCTAGACTTCGTCTTCATTAATGATGTGGGTATATATGCGACTCGTAAACGTGCTCCATTGTCTAGCTCAGATCACTGTATAATTCGTGTTCTACCTAAAGTATATGGAAAGCATGGGAAGAGTACACTCTTACGTCAACCCAAGAAAGTCAAATATAGGAATTACTCAGAAGAAAATATCCGAAATCTGAAAAACATGCTTCATACGACTAACTGGGAATTATTTACAGATGACTCACTCGAAAACACTACTGATGTTATCACTTGTTACCTTAAATTCTGTTTTGATATTTGTTGTCCCACTGAAACCATTTTTGTAAGTTTTGATCGACTTACATCTTCACAACTAAAACGACTACGGAGGATGAAAGAAAGAATGTACAAGGAGAAGAAATCTAATGAAGTTCGTAAGCTAAGTGGTCTGATAAACCTAGAGATTAGACGTCTCAACTGTATGTTTACTCAAAAACTCTTATCTTGCAAAAACTCTCCAAGTATGTGGAAACTCTTTAAAGAACTTACAGGTGACAGACAGATTAGGAGCGATAACCAGCTGAATGTTTGTGACTTAAACAAGTATTTTGTACATCAGTCATCTGACGTGATGCTCCCTCTATCCACGGGTTTAAAAAATAGCTGTGTTCCTACTTTCACTGAAACTGATGTACGAGGATGTCTCCAGTCGCTTAATTCATCTCGATGTTTGGGACCTGATGGTATCCTAAACATCCTTTTTAAAAAATGTGCTGACGTTCTGTGTCATCCGTTCACAACTATATTTAACAGATCCTTCTCATCTAATCTCATACCGAAAATGTGGAGAAAGATGAAGATAATTCCTGTACCCAAGAAAGCATTTGGTGATAAGAATGTAAAATTTAGACCTGTTGCAATAACTTCACCCTTCCTCAAAACCATGGAAAAATTATTAATACTTCCACTTCAGCCTGCGATAAAAGAGCATACTGACCCATACCAGTTTGCATACAGGCGCAAAAGAAGCACTTTAGATGCTGTTGTAGTTCTGCATCACAACATAGTGTTCAACTTAGAAAAGGGTAAGAAGTATGTTCGATGTGCTTTTCTGGACTATACTTCAGCTTTTGACTCTATACCAAGACAACGTTTACTTAACAAGTTAATCAGCGTCAACACTGACAGCTGGATAACCAACTGGCTATGTTCCTACCTCTCTGGAAGGGAACAGTACACTGTGTTTGGAGGAAAGTGTTCAGAGTCTCTACTGTCTCAGGAAGGTGTACCACAATGAGCTGTTCTTTCACCTCTTTTATTCTCTTCTTTTCTGCATGACCTGCCATCTTCCACAGAAAACACTTTTGTGAACTATGCGGATGATCTCACTGTATGTATGCCTATATCTTCGTCTTTACATCCCATAGAAATGAATGAGTTTTTGTCTCGTACTGATTGTTGGTCTGTTGGTAATGGTCTCATACTTAATCCGTCTAAATGTCAAGCTGTTAACTTTAGCATGAGACATGAACGGAATATAAACACTATTTTGAGATCCCATAGTGCTTGTACCATCGGGGACTCTTTGATATACTCAGTGTCGAAGGTCAATTATCTTGGTATCACCTTTTCCTCTGATCTGTCTTGGTCTTCCCACGCTTTATCGTTATCGAAGAAGGTTTTCCGTCTGACCTACTACATAAAGAGATTCCATGCTCTTGGAATTACTCGTCATTTACTCTTACAGTTTGTCAATTCTTGCATATTACCTATTATTCTTTACTGTTCTCCATTATTCTTTCCCGGGATTTTGAGAAAAGACTTTGCTGTATTGCGAAGAGTGCTGAAGGCAGTTAGCAAGATGTGTGGTGAATCTTTCGAGGTCATAATTAATATGGTTGTGGATAGACATTTAAAATCATGCAAACTCCTGGCAGGTGTCATTTTATCAGATACTAGCCATCCCCTTCACTCTTATCTTTCTCCTTGTATATCTTCTGGTAGAACGAGACGTAATTACATTAAAATCCATGCACGCAAGGAAAAGTATAAAAGTTCTATAATGCCTTACCCAGCAAATATACTCTGTGACGAACAGGTTGTTAGAATTAACCTAGTCAATAACTTACATTCTTAACATGTCTTTAATTTTAAAAAGTTTGTACAGTTTTTTTTCGGTTTTTTTTATTTTTTTTAAAAAAAACCTTTTTTTAAAATTTCTTTTTGTATTTGCTACTGCCTTTTTGTTCGTTGTTCAGTAAGTAACTTGTTGAAATACCCTGTGCTGAGAATTCTATATTGTACCAAAATATAATGTTGAATAAAGCCATTAATAATAATAATAATAATAATAATAATAATAATAATAATAATAATAATAATAATAATAATTCGTATTTGGCTCTTAAATACCATCATTACACAATGGGTTTAACTGAAGTATTATATATGGAGTCAAAAATAAGATATATCTTATCTTTATCAATTGGAGTCAAAATGAAGGTTAAAGATCTATCACAACTGCTTGGTCAACGTCCCAGAGATCAAAATATTAATTTTTCTGTAGTACTATAATGTTTTGTTCATAAGATTGAGATTAATTTTTCTCACTAAACGAAATCTCATAGTTGTTCTTTTAAAAAAAACTATTGTGTTCATTTACTTGTTGATTATAACGTGTTTTCTCTCTTTTATTTCTTCATAATATCACCATTATATTTTGTTATTCTGTTGTCTCAAAGTATTATAAATTATCAGTAATAGTAAAAGAAAAATGATTCACAAACTAAGATCATTGTGTTTCAGTTGAAATGATTATCATATATCCGTATTATTCTCTCTTATGATAAGTAGGAGTGTAGTGGACGCTACTCACAAGGATGTTTGTAAGCAGTGCGTAGCGGAACGTGGCTTCAAAGTTGCAACAATTATCAAATGGAGTGAAAAGTTTTGGTATATCGAAAGCACAGTATTAACAAAACACTTGAAGACTAGACGAGAAGACAGTTCAGATGTCAGAACACACCTGACGATGCAGATGTACGATCAAAGACTATATATGTGTTATGTAAATACTTTGTAACTTCTCTCAATTGACACACATTTCTCCTGCCTGGTGTCTTATTTTACAGGAAGATTTTATTAGAAAACCAACAAATTATATTGTTTTTATTTATCGATCGAGTATACATGATAAGAATAAATACTTATTTGTATGTAAAAGTAACTTACTAGTCAGTAATATTTGTTTTCATGCATTCCTCAGTTTCACTTTGTTAATCGATTCATTTCTTGTTCTTTTTTACATTTATACATTTTAGTGGTTCCCTGTTAATGTAATATGGGAGCCTTCAAATGTTAAAGAAAATACTATGCGATGGTCTTTAACATCCACTCCACAAATAAGATCTGGTTTATTGACTAGTTCATTAATTGGTCCAGCAGTTGGTGATGTCAATATGGATGGCAAACCTGATTTAGGTTTAGGTGTTACGAGTTGGTCAAAAAGTGATCAAAATATGGGTGTTTATCCTGGAGTGTTCGTTAATAAAGGATTAAATTCTAATGGAATTCTCACTTTTCAACTTACTCTACTTCCGGGCGTTCAATTGCCACCAGACAATACTAGACTACGTCAGTTGGCATTTTTTGATCAATCTGATGATGTAAGAATTTTTCTTATGAATAATGCTTGCTATTAAATGTTTAGTCTCACCATATTCTTTGGGATATTACATTGAATTGGATGAGGTGAGAGAACTTTTACGACATAGTTTAAGCAGAATGATGCATGACAAATGTTTGTTAAATAAATAAAATTAAAAAGCCTACTTTATTGACGATCTACTGCTGTTGAGATTGCCGCTTGTATCTTTTTGAATAAGAATAAAATGATTATAGAATATTGGTCCGAGCAAAAATATAAATTCAATTTAATCTGTTTGGATTCTTATTAGTGTTATGTTCTGATGTCCGATTTAGTCACGATATACGCTTCTCGCGGTAAATCGAACCTGCTGTGCAAATAAGAAGACCATATAAGTCAGGGGGTTTAGTTACCAAACCGAATTATAATGTATGTACGATTGCCCTTATGACCTTCAAGCAAGGACATGTAGACCAAGACCTTGAGTTGGTATATAATGGACTTCCTCCAACAGCGTGGTTCGTTTGTAATTTTTCACCTATCATTTAACTTTAAGTTAGTATATGAGAACGGACTTTCTTAGTTGTAGATAACTTTAATATTATTTATGTTGGAATTAAAAGTAATGTACTAGAATATACGTCTCTAAAATTAGATCTTGTTAATATATAGCCCCACTGTTTCATGTGAAGGCTAGTAATATACAACCCAATAGCTGGAAGTCAAATTAACCATCGTTCTACTAAGGTGAGTCTACGGCAATTAAATAATGTGAACATTCATCACTACCCCGTGTCTTCTTGCTGTTTGTTTTTTCTTCCGACAGAGTTTTTCCAAAAAGTTTTTTTTCAGCATGACTGAACTACATTTACCTCGTCTATATACTGTGTTATGGTGTATTCCATTTTTATTACTTGTAGAGTATTTTGGATTTCTTTATGGTTTCTTTAAATCCCCATGATCAACCTTCAGCCCAGTTATTCCTGAGTACTGTGGATACTGATCCATACTTCTTAAAGGTATTTATTGGATTATTTTCCTTTAGTAGAATATATATATATATATATATATATATATATATATATATATTACATAGAATCTTGCACTTTTCATTGCAAAACTAACTCACTACTGATAGTGGTACATTCGTATTTTTTCTCAAGTTGATACAAATTCCATCAGCTCTCTCAACGTAATCAGTACTGATCTAATAGAAGTATTGTCAACATCAAGTGAACTGTATGACATGATATTTTTACGTTTACAATTAATACATAACAATATATAAATAACTCATCAGTCTATTGTTCTCATTATTCGACTAGTGTGACGTTAAGGCTTTTTTTGTTCGAGAACAAAAGTTGGTTATTTGTCTTTTTTCGACAGAACGTATATATATATATATATATATATATATATATATATATATATATATATATATATATATATATATATATATATATACCCTATTTAACAGCCACTTCTGCTTTGTAACGACAGAAGATGGTTTTCTATAGCGATATGTTGTTTTGTAAATACGTAGTTGTCAAGCCTTTATTGAATTTTGCCATAAGATGGTCTATGTTAGCATTTTTCGTTCGTGTATGTGTCATGACCTTAAAGTCACTCTACTAAATGTTATTAATTTGTCGTTAAAGCATAGTTTAACTTAAGAACACTTTATAATATACATTTATAATTATTTACTTTCAATTCTTCCATTTTTAACTATAAGGTTACTGTTCTTAATGGACTTTGTTCATCTGCGGATTCATGTTCAGATGGTAGATTACCTTATGGTCTTATGGTACCTGGAATAAGTTCATACCTCAACACTGAAGCTGCTGCTGGAGGTCGTCATCTTTCTGCTGCACTTTTAAGTTCACAAAGTTGTTGTAGTGCTCTTCAAGTACCGTTTGAAATATTTGGTTTAGGTCAATTTGCCAATTATGTTGAAAAATTGACAATTTCTATACCACCATCGAGAGAAGTAAATCGTTTATTTTCAAAAATTATTTGTCTTACATTTTGGACTACTTTTAATTTATATACATTTATATATAATTATCAAAAGTGGAAGAATTATTTAATAATATGAGAATGGTACCTAGGCATTGTCTTATATGAATTGACAATGTTGGTCGATTTTTCATAGTTAATGCAAAATGTGGCTACTTATTTAAGGCTGGTATTATTACTCAACTATTTAATAATTTTTGTATTTCAAATATTTTCTTAATGTTTGATTTATAAATGTTAAATAAAAATGTTTTTAGCAAATTAGCTGTAGTAATTTTGAACAATTAATACAACGAACTTTCAGTTACTTCACTGTAGCTCCAAATTCTATTCTACCTAATTTGGTTAGTATGGTAGAAAAATATTTATAACTATCACATCAAAATTTGATCTGAAGCATAGTATATAATGTGTTCTTGGTAAGCAAAATCCACCAAAAAAACAAACTTGGTCAATTTCTTTAATTAAATTAATGAGAAATATTGTTTGCCTTGACAGTTTAATCATGTGTCATACTTTTCTGTTTTATATGGTTAGCTTCGTGGACTGATCTTAGTTAAACAACCATTAAAAACCAGGAAACACTAGACAGCTGCTGCATCCTACTACAAGACTACCTGACAGTGTGCACCTAGAACCCTCAAGTTTTTGAGTGAGCGCCTAACCTTCAGACTACTGAGCTGATATTCAGTAGTTTATATAGTTTACCAACTCTCGATATTGCGCAGCCGTCTGTTTTTGTGCAAAGACTGGAAGGAGAGTGTATTACCATCAGTTATAGGCATTTTTGAGCAAAGTTGATGAATGGTGGCTGTAGTGAAGTCCAATACGTTCATTAAATAATTCTTCGTAAACATCCTTTCACAACTAACTTATCAATGGAAATAGGAAGTAATGTATGGTCTTACAAGTTATTCGGTCAATCAGTCATACGCAACACAGAATGTGGTACATACGTGCATCGGTGAAAGTTTTCACACCTTAATAGCAAATAGATATACCAGAACAGTATAAGTAGTAATAATGTTGGTGGCAGTAGAAAAGATTAGGCATAAAATTAACGACTTGAAAAGAAAGTATGGATTCATGGAATAGAAAAACGTACGAAGTAGTTTGAAGAACTAGAATTTAAGAAAAGACAAAGAATTAGTGCACCTACCCTTTACGAAATAAATCCTCTTTAAATTAACTAACTGTTATATATAAAACCCTATTCATAATATTGGTTATGTAACTTATCCTGTTCATTGGTATAGTAGTATGTATTATTTTATTTTAAATATAATACATAGTTTATATTCTTTACAAAATCAAATCTCTTTTTTTAAAATACTGGATTGACGCATAACTTCTTATATTTTCATTGTTGTTGGTATATTGAACACTTTCAAAGGATATATCAGTATATACTAATCATAATCTTTCTAGGTGAATAATTTAAGTTTGTAACTATGTTCATTTGGTTGAATGAAACGCCACTTGTGTATTATTCAAATATATTATTATGAATAATCATAATAAGTTTTCATTCTATTACACTTTCTTAGCTTATTCGATCACGTTTACTATCGTTTATTGTTCCAAAAGCTCAAATTGTTATCAATCCATATCCATTAGATAATCCTTCTGCGTAAGTTGTTTATAAAATAAGACAATTTTCTATCTTTTTCTGTAAATGATTTAATCTTATTTCTGTACAATTGTAAAAATATGTATATACTGTTATTTTTCACAATAGTAACCTATGATATGTTTATTGATAATGACAATTGTTTAATGAATACAAAAGTGGCGGATAGAGATGCAAAATATAAACCATAAGACATTTTGGTATTGTTTTACTTGAATCTTCCTATTGATGTTTTAGGACTGAAATTAATCAGTCTCTTATTGGCATATGTGCATACTGTGCGTATGCCTCGATATTGTCTTAATGTACAAGCATTATAAGAAAAGATGGATAGTGGCTAGCAGTGGAATCCATAAGAAATTTTTATCCTTATGAAGAGATTGAAAATGTAGTTATAAAAATAAATTGTGGATATACATGAATATTCATGGGTAATTGAGTAATAAGATGGTATAGATTTTGAAATGGAAGTTCAATTTAACCAGAGAGGCAGAAAAACATTAAAAAAGAAAGTCAGTTAATGACGGTAGTTGTGAAAAGATCAAGAGAATTAGGAGAGAGGGAGTAAGGGTGATGACCTTAGGAAACGAAAGGTTACAATTATTGTAGAATAGATTCAGTTAGTTCCTTTTTTGTGTGTATAGGCCTAGTTTCCCTAAATGTGTTTGTTGCAGAAGCTTTAACAATGGAAATGATAAGGAATGTTTATTGCCGTTGATAGCTTTCTGTTCACTGTGTATATGACTTAGACAAGTCTGTTTTGATCGAACGATCAATATTTACAAGGTGACCAACTTTTGAGCTTCTTATGAACTTATTGCCATCTGTTTTGCAACCATGATGAGTTATTTTCTTTTACCATCTTGGATAGAACGCATATTAAATTACCAATATATTTACATTCCAAGGTAAAAGTTATTTGATAAATATACATTTATATGATTAGATGTGATAGCTTGTCCTTTAAGCTCTTGATGAGGTTAGATCGGTTAGAAACTTTGTGCGAATGAATTTCTTTCGAATGAGTTTGAGATTCTCTATTCTAAGATGTTTACAGCCATTTCACCCTTGAAATTGATGTTCATCTAGAGCATATTTTTTGGCACAGAAGTTATTGACTCTTTAAGAGCTTCGAGTTTTATTTTCTTGGTCAGTAAATGTGGTTATATATTCACCTTTGACAAGTATGTTTCTTGGTAGAGTTCAGTACTCATCGATAACCTCAAGACTACAAAAGTCGTCAGATTTGTATGAAGAAAGATATTGGTTAATTATTTTTTCTAATAATAGGGACATAAATATGAACACTCCCTAGCTGGTTATTTATTTATTTATTGTTAGCTTTATTCAATATTATATTTTTGGTACAATATAGAATTCTCAGCACAAAGTACCTCAACGAGTTTCCGTTTTTTATTTCTTGATCGATATTAACGATAAATATTGAGTGATCGCCAGTTAGATATTAGTAGTTGACATCTGAATAGTATTCATTCTTTTCAATGTATATTGCCAGCCATCACGATGTCTCTGATTGTACGTTTTTGTAACTTGTACAGTGGAAGGTTGTAAGCTTTTCACAAACGCACCTGAACAGGTTATTCAGTCAGTTGACATAGTGACCTGTTAAGACAAACGAGGAAACAGATAACTTATAGAAATATATAGATGGCAGGAACAGGTAGCCCAGATATTCAAGCAAGCCGCCTTCCGTGAAGGTTTTACTGTAAACACATTTATTTTGCCGTTTAATCATCAAGAAAGTCTTTTTATTCCTTTTGTCGCTTAGAAAGTAAATTGTATTACCGAATGATAGTTTTTAAAGTAACATGATTCAAGTTAAAAATAATATGAGCATTATCCTATAGTTAGTAACTTTTATACAGGTTAATTCCGTGCAATGATTATCCTCAATTGTTTCCCAAACTGGTCATATATATCCCATAATATTCATACTGTCGTTTCATAATGAGTTTTTGCTCAAATCTAGTACATAATTAAAGTCTCTTCTCATCGCCAGCTGATACTATATACAGAACCACTAAAAGTTATGAAGTAATGGACGTTTTTTCGTCTGTGTTGAAAACTTTTGGGGTTGAAACTATTAAACTATGTGGGATTATGACTCAGTGATTAGAGAAAGAAGAATACCGTTCCTACCACGAAACATGATAAATTACACTGTTAAGCTGTTCTAAACTAAGTACATCTCTCCATCCATCCCCCTCTATTGGTTTCAAATAATTCGCTGGCCAATATAGAATTAATATTACTTTCTGTTGTGGATCTTCCTCTAAGCAAATACCGCAAACCTCATTCACACCATTATCTATATATACGCTAACAATCAATAGCACCCCAAGAAATTCACCCCTCCCCTTATTCATTACACTTAATCAGAGTACCAGAAAAAACGATCAGCTACCTTAAATTGTTATTTAGAATGAAAAAATACATTTTGAATATATGGATAAAATGTAAGGTCACAACAAACGATAAATCTCAATAGTCATACACAACTGTACGACATATATAGGACTTTTGTAACAGGAAATTGACTAACACATGTTTAGTTAATTAACAATAATTTCAATGGTTGAAATTACTCTAATATCCGCAAAAAACCCTTCTGATAACTATAATTTATTGACGAATGGGTGCTATTTTAGTGAACGAAAAGTCATGTGGAGTAAACCAATTTATCTATTTAATGCAATATTACACAGTGGCTTAGTAAAATATGAAAATTATACATTAATTACATTGTTTTCACATCTTCCTTCATTTATTTTTCACATGCATCACGATTCCTTCAATTTTGTTGTTATTAACATTTTTATTTGTCTCCTTGCCTGTTCTCTTCAATTCAGTCTTCTATTCTCTGGTATTCCACTTCTGATTTCTACTACTACTTATATCTGTCAGCGTAAGTAGCATTTACTACACTATCACAACGTTTAACACGTCTAACGAAAGCTCACAATTAGAATAATATGAAGATTTCATTAACCAATTATTTGATAAATTCGTTTAGAAAAAGAGATACAAACTGTAACTCCTTTGAGAATTGTTTCCCTTAATTTTACTAGTCTCTTTCCCTGGTATCTACCTAACACTTCTCTATGTAACACAGTTGTGTTAATTAAAATATTTATGCACATACTTATATGATTTTTATTTTATCCTTTTTTTTCTACTGCTATATTTTTAGATGGACTATGAAATTGTTTCTCCAACCATTATATAATATGAAAGTACTATATATAGCTATAACACTACTATGTATTTGTATCCTACTCATAATTATTATTGGTATTCTTCAATGGTTTGAATTTCGTGAAGATCGTTTAGAAAAACAAAAAGAATCTCAACGTTTTCATTTTGATGCAATGTGAAAAACAAAAAAAATATGGAAAGAGCGTCCGTACATGTGTGTGTATGATGCGTATGTAAGAGTGAAAATCAAAACTGATGGTAACAAAAATATACATTTTGAATAGTGTGTTTCCTATTCATATCAATTTATGTTTATCCAATCTCTTTATACCTACCCACTGTATCTCTGTTTGCTTGGAATATTTATATGTCTGTGACTGTATGGGAGAGAGGCAGAATTGATCAAGTGGAGTGTACGTTACTTATTGTCTATTGTCTAACAAAGTAACTGTGATCCATGTTTTTCTTTTCTAATTTTTTTCTGTCACAAATGTTTACCTAATAACCTTTTTTTTTATCTCCGTACATATTTTTCACCATGGTTTTAAGATATTTGATATGTGTCCTGCATTCCGTTTACACAAATCTCTACGATGTTATATATATATATATATATATATTTCTGAGTTCTGAAAATCAAATTTATTTATGTTTGATCCACTTCGATCATCTACTTGTTTTTTATTCATGTTTACTTGTCAATGAAAACACTCACAGATTGCTTGAATAAATTTTCACGTTTTATCACGTATTTTCAGTACTAACGAATTTTTATTTAGTTTTATTGTTGTTTTATCTTTATCAAAGACTCACTTTTTGACGTTTCGAAAGAATTATAGTAATGATAAAAAAAATAACTTCTATAACATTGTAGGTAAGTAGTGTTCTTGCTTCTTCGTTATTTTACGTCCTTGAAATTGCTAATAGATATGGGGTTATTCTGGCCTTTACCATAACTGCTACCTTGAAGTGGTGGTTGAGCTTGCCTGTCGTAATGACTCAACATAGTTGTATTGGCTGGAACACATGTCTCTTTAGGTAATACCATGCCAGGCAGGTCCGAGAGGAAATTCGTACTGTTGGTTGTAGAAGAGTGTGACAACAGTAAGGTGTTTCCTACGAACAACTAGCATTTCTAGTAATGCTGCCTTCTTACGATGAGAACGATCCACGGGCGAACTCGAGGAAGCTGTAAGAAGCTCAGAAAGAGCCGAAGATATTCCATCCAATCACCTTTCGGGAGAATATTCTAGAATCTCTGCGTGTAGCTTCCCGATTGGACAATGCTAATAACCCCCTGTGTGCGGATTGAATAGCTATAATGATGATTTCTTTTTTGTTAAAAACTATAAATATCTGAAAGTTTTTGTACCATAATTTGACGGTCTGGAATAATATTCCTTTCACTTGTCTCATTTGCGACATGGAAGGGTTCTAGCTTTCAAGTGCTCAAGTTATACGCAGCATATCAAGAATGTAAGCTCTAGATATAGCACTTACAACAGAAAAAATAGTTAGAAAAGGTCGACCCAAAAGATTTCACATTTCACCTTACTCCACGGATTCCCGTTTCAGGTAGTAACATCTTTTAAAATGCGAAGCTAACACATCAATAAATTCCTACGAAAAGGCCGTATTTGTGACCGCTCTCAAACAGTTGTCTCTTGGTATCCGATGTCACTGCTAAACCACTTCTCTTTTCACTTTCTTCAAAAAGAGATATCTTTCCACGTTGTGGTCGACTGGGAAGTCAGAACTCCCCTCTTACCCCTAGCGGCATCAGAGATCATCTTGTTCACGATAAAATTTCTCCCTCAGCTCTTAACAATTATCCTATCCACATGACTAACCCTTCTTACAAATATTTATCACCTTGTGCCACCAATTTTAATGATTCAATTCACGAAACATTATTCTTGATCTCTGTGTTGGAGCGTTTGATATCCGAACCCTGTATCAGATAAGACAGTAGGCTTCCTTAGTACACTAGGATCTCTCACCATCAATATATGCTGCGACTCCAAATTGCACATACAGGATCCAATTAGTCTCTCATTTAACCTCGGCCTGTAAATATAAAGAACCGACCTGATCCGCCCTTTGTGTATCTGGAGACCCCACTAATACTTCGTGTGACCTTATTGTTGTGTGTAAAACATTAATTTTAAAGGTAGGACAGGCTCTCCTAGACTGTATTACGATAGACAGTCGCTTAAGTGCTGTTCGACTAAACGAGACGAAAAGAACTCGAAAAGTTAGGGACACAGCTTTTCCTCTTCGTTGTTACTGCTTGCGCTATCACTGGTTAGAACCCGGATGAAGTCAAAGACGAACTTTATAGGACGTTTTCTAACCCGCTTCAAAAAGCTAACTGCTGTGGTGATGTAGTGGTTGTGGTTGATTTTAATCCCTACATAGGTAGACTAAACCACACCGAAAGGCACAAAGGAGGTTCTTGCGATTTCGTGGCTCAACAAATAGAATCTGCAACTATGCTCAAATAATCATCTGTTTCTAACAAGCATCAATAAGGAAAAACATCATTTGACATGGCGACTCCCACACTCGATTCAACGGTGGAATCAAAATAGACCCGATTTTCATCACCCATCGTTGAAGAGGCTAGAGAGAAGATTGCCACTCGTTTCGGAGCACATGTTTAGAACTCAGATCATGCTGTGGTACGAGCACGTGTTCATCTAGGTCTCAGTACGTAGAAAAAACAGCTAGAAACCTCTTTAAGTTTAACTTTGTGATAAGAAAAGTCAGGAATATGCTTCATGAGCAACCAGAGATGGAGTTAGCCAACCATGAAAGTGGAGATGATATCCATAAATCCGTGGAAATCAGTAGTATTTAAATCAAGAAGTTAAGAGACGTCAACGACGTTTACTGATCTGCTAGATGCCCAGAAACGCATCCCGCCTGGTTCTGAACACAATGAGGAGTCGAGGCAGCCTGAAGGTTAGCTGGTAAAAAGCCTACGCAATTATCGTGAGCAATAGTGGGTAACGAAAGCAGTGGCGATGAAAGAGGCAGCGGCAATTGGTAACACTAGATAATTGTTCAGACTTATCAGGAAAACAGGTATTGGAAATCCGGTTGTTAGTGAAACCGTCTCGGAAAAAGGTGGGACTATTATTCACTTTCAGTCCAGAAGATTGGACCGATGGTCAGAACACTAGGGAACAGTTTAACTGGCTTTCAGTTTTCAACAACCTCCAAGTAAACTGAATGGTAAATTGATGTAAGTCCTCCAACTCTCAGCAAAGTTGGAAGGTTATAAGCAATCTAAAGCTAGGGAGAGCAACAGGGCCTGGTGAACTAACTCTGAGAATTTTAGGGATGGTAGTTCAGTTTGAGCAGTTAGACTAACTGTAAGCTTAGCTAAAATCTGGGAATCGGACATTATCTCATCTGACTGGTCTCGATCTCTGGTCGCCCCTGGCCATAAGAAAGGACAAAAATCCTCGTTTTACAATCATAGAGGAATCAGTTTAACTGGTATAGTGTCTAAAATATTAGCCTCAATAAGACTTTGAAATATAACTAGAGCTCATGAAGAGCAAATAAAAAGAACTACTTTGGTTTCAAATCTGAACGTTGATACATAGATCTAACGCTCACCCTTGGTCAGGTTCTGAAACATAGACATGTTTTTCGACATCCAACAATAGTTGTATCCCTTGACCTTAAGGCGGCGTTCGACCCTATTAATCGTAAGCTTCCGTAGTGGTGTCTATCATTGGAAGACGTACCAAGGTAGTACATTAATCTTGTGCAAGCTTTCTACTCTATCACTACTAGTCGAGTCAGAGCTTATGGTGAACTTTCATCGGAATTTGTTAATTCAAGTGATGTTCATTAGGGCTGCCCACCTTCCCCATTCTTGTTTACCTTTGTCATAGACATGGTTATAAAGACAACACTTTCATTGTGTGATTCAATTTTTGATGATATAGTTCTATTTGGTAAAGACGCTGACAAAATACAGTCTTCTGACCGCCTTAAGAAACAATGGAAGCATGTTTAGGATGCAATTATATCCCTTCAAATACAAAATGCTGCTTCAGGATTAGCTTTTGTTAGTACCTGAATTAATGATAGGGAGGGAAGTAGTTGAACGCTTCACTTATCTTAGGAGTCTCACAGTACTGACGCTCTGGTGGCTAATGAAATCTCGTCACAGACTCAGAAGGCTAGATTGGCTTTTGCCAACTTGCAACATATGGTATAGGAGAGATATTTGTCTTTCAACCAAAAGGCGAGTTTACTGCTCACCAGTTAGCTCCGTCCTATCTTATGGGGGTTAATCACGGCCATTAGGAATAAAGGATATTCATAAATTACTAGTATTTGATCTATAGGTGTATTTGAAGCATTGTTCGTGTATTTTGGGACCACCATGTAAGCAATGCCTGGCTTAGAAATAGCGTACTACGTAGGAATGGCAAATCGACTGATAAGATAGTGAGTTTCCATTTGTGGGTGGGATTCGTTAAGTATCCCTAACCGTATTTCTCAACTGGCGATTTCGTCCGGTGTAGGAGTAGGTTGGAAGAAAACTAAGGGCAACCAAAACAACATATAACATCGGTCCATCAAGTCACTGACAATAGGACTGAGACATGTACACTGACGTAAACTACCCGGTTGTGGTCCGCGTGATTATCATAACCAGTGGTTGAGGATTGTATGACATAAATCATAATCATTTGCAATGTTGAAAGTGCATTCATTCTTTGACTTCCCTCACATTCTTAGCTTCCTAATTCTTTATGATTTTATTTCACTAATTCCTATTTTCTTGAGTCATATCTTCAATCTCTACTTTTTTCTGTTACAATTATTACTGTTCTTACTTCTACCATTCTGGGATTCGCTCTGACAATTTCATACCGCTTTTCAGATGGAGTGGTGCCACTATAACCAACACGCATGTGTAGCAGATTCTACGTTGCGACAGACCAATGTAAAATGCCCGACTTAACTATTTGAAAAATCTATCCATTAGCTGTAGACATGCAGCTTGAGTGTTAACACACCGTGTTATGATTCCCCTAGATCTCATCTGATACTAATTTGTTGCATTTAAAATCATATTAACTGAACACAACTGACAGTAGTGCTCCGATTTGACAAACGATGTGCCTGTGGTAAGTAACATTACTGACAGAAGTGATTTGGCTTTAGAGTTGAAGGTGAAAAATGAGAACTGATTTAGTTGTTTTTACTGGTTAACATATGTAAAATACAAGCGAGAAACTTTATAATTACAAGTAGACAACTGCAAATATAAACTGTATAACGAAACTCATAACCTCCATAAACTCACCACTAATTTGTTTATATACCACAAAACTTATAACTTGACAATTGGTTCGGATATGGTGTGCTGGATATTCTTCATTGTCTTCCCACTTTGATCAACGTAGCATCTACTGCAGATCACTATTAGAAATCAGTAAAATATTACCCAGTACCTCAATCCATTGCTGTTGTAGTCTGTTTCATTTTTTGGGAATTAATTAAACCCAATGTTTTCCAATAGCATGGAGTGCTAACTGCACACAAATACTACAATGAAAGTGCAGAAGATCAGTAATTTATAACTTGAAGTCTGGAGTTATTAGTAATTTCATCAAGCAGTATGTAAGACTGTTCATATTATTTATAATATTCATTATTTAACATGAGCCATTGTCACAGTTTGATAAATATTATTAGCTACAAAATATTACAATCATTATTGTCTATTACTGGTTTTTCCAATGTACTTTAATATCTGAAACATAACACGCACACCGTAAAAGTATTTGTATGAAAAACGCTTCGTTCAACTATTAGTTTATTAAGTTGAAACATAACAAAATCTGTCAAATTAAGACAGAAAATAATATCATGAGATGGTACATACATAATTTAGTAAATTATGACATTTAGTTTATTCATAATTTTAAATGTAATAACGCGAATAATACAATGAATGCATGAAAATGCACAACTATAATTGAATGATCAGCTTTGTTTTTTAGCTTCAATTAATTCTTTAAATAATAGGACAGATATTCATAGACAAATTTAGTATGATTTTTGGTTCTTACTAGTGATAAGCGTCATCTACTACTGTGAGTATCGCAACTTTTTGTCGTCTGATTACCGTCAACGATTCATATGAGTGTCCATCAAGAATACACTTCATACTGTATATACTGTATTTGCAAGAAAGAACTTTTCTCGATAGACAAAATGAACTGCTAGGTTACACACCATTAACTCAACCCCAACAGTTGGGTGCCTATTCTCACTATCCGCCAAGTTCATTTCAGCAGATAAGTCTACCCTATCAAAGTAAAGAGTTATTTAGCCTTCAGAAATACCTGGTCCCCGCTAACACTACAGTTTGTTCAAGCCATATCCCATACGTTCAACCACCCATAATAATTAGTATGAGTATCAAAATCGAAAGTAGTCAACCAAAGTTCAACATGTCTAAGCAGATTTGTTTTCAATCCGAGATTATAGTCAACCCCACTGCTGATGAACTTTGGTCGGACACTTGTGCATGTTCTCAGGACACTTCTGATTCTCCTTGGTAATTCCGGAACCAGGTCTCGGAAATCATTCAGAATTCGATCAGCATCAGTGATGCTGAGAAAGCTGCTTGTAATTAATTCCATCAATACATTGTTGATCTGCTGTTTACGATTCACGGACTTTTGAGAGCATAAATTTACGTCATTACATCCTATAAGAAATATATTAACGTATTCACTTCATATACATACCATTATTATCTAGAATCCTTTGACTGCTGTAGCTAATAAATGGTGTAACAGTTGAAGGATTCTCATTACAATTAATTTCTCTGTCGACTGCTATCAATTAAACATACACCACTGCTAAAGTTAGTTACCTTTGACTGTGCCTTCATTAGCAAACTGACTAAACAAAGGCAAGTTATGTATTTTCATGAAAGCTGTACGTATCTTATTCCAGAGTCTGTTATAATTCGATCTATGGCAGCCAAGGACACTTGACAAGTTAATAGTGGCCCTACGTCTACGAGTTCTCTCTGACTTTATTCGAACTAATAGTATTGGACTAACAAGGTAATTAGTTATAATGAACATGAAAAATGGAGAGCACGCCACTCACCTGCATCACGTTAGTTATTTGTGATGGCTACCAAGCATGTTGGAACACTTTAGCTAAACAAAAAACGAAGTCAGTGTATATGCGTGTCAGCCAAATCCCTGTGTCCGTATTTTGTTACTTGTGCTTATGACAATAGTTTTGTTTTTTTATTAAGCGGTGCCTTATTTCGTCGGCGTTTATGAAAAAACCAGTACGGGTTGCGGCATATTCAAACGCGGTACGTTACGTATGATTGCCGACAAATATCCCCCAAATACACGATGTGAGGTGGAAAAAGCGACATTTCCCCTTTATTTACGCTTTCGTCTCCTTTTTTCGCCTTTATTGGTTGCTTGGGAAACGACAATCCAGTCACCTCTAAAATACATAATACCGATAAAGACGTTCTCTGTATTTTTACACTCCATACTTCCTTTTTAAACTTATTGCTTATCGATGCACGTTCACTTCTAAATAAAATTTCGGCATTAAGAACCTGGGCTTTATCAGCCAAATCTTTCTACATACTTGTCACTGAAACATGGCGCTTTCTCACAATGTTTGACTCAGAATTAAATATCCGGAACTATTGACTCTATCGTTGTAACAGAGAAACTAAACGTGGGGTTGGTTGTTTTACATATGCTTTGGATTCCCTAACAACTAATAAAGTTGAAGACAGTATTATGAGTAGTTTATCTGAATCGGTTTTGATATCAGTCAACACCCTGAATCATAGTTTACTCCTGGGATGTATATACAGAGCCCCTAATAGTTCGGACAATGTGAATGACCTCTCTCCCTGTCAGTCCCTCTCATAGCCAACCCATACGAAAATCCTGTCTATATAGAGACTATAGGTATGTTGACCAGGACCTCCTGCACTCCCTGGTAGGATTCTTAGACTAGAATACATTCTTCTCAAGTAATAGTCTGGTGGATATCATCGACACATTCTATCTAATAACTAACTCTTGTTTAGATTCTTACGTACCTCTTAAATCCTAACGAATTATTTTTACCAGCTAAATATCGTAAAGAATTAAGACGCCTATAGAATCGTTATTTTAGGTCAAACGATTTCACAGCAGTTGCACAAATAACAATTTCTAACCGAATTCAATAAAAGCACTGGTTAAAAGCTGTTAGCATTTAATACTAGCTCAAAAGTACAAAACTTAATTCTCCTTCTCATTAAACACGTTACAATAACTCAAAATGTTACTCAACCATGCATAATGGATTTTCTATAAACGACTCAAAACCATTGCAAACCTTTTCTGTGGTATTTTTGCGAACAATAGTGGGTTTCTAAATGACAATTTCAAAAGTCATGTATGTGACTAGTAACTCAATAATATCTATAATAGCTATAAACTTCATTAAGGTTTCAAGCGGTCATGGAGTAGATAGTATTTCATCGTTCGGCACAAATATGGTGGTCCAAATATCCCACTTCTTCTAAAGCTATTTTCTCTCTATCTGGATAAACGTACTTATTCTTTCTATTGAAAAACCGTATACCACGTTACAAATCTTGAGATAAAACTGACATGAGCAATTATCGGCCCATAAATATTACTTGAGTTATATCTAGGAGTATGGAAAAATTGTTGGTGAAGAACTCTCCAACCATTTATTCACTGGAAAATTTATCATCGGTTCTCAACATGGACATGCCACTTTGACTTCATTAATTTAGTCCTTACTCAACATAAGCGAGGATATTTAGTCTTACTGCTGTACTTTCACATTTCTAAAGCTTTTGACATTGCTACCACCTAGCTTCTTATAGGCGAACTCGCGTCTCGTGGAGTCGAAAACCTTCTGCTTGCTTGGTTCAACTTTTTCCTCAGCCACTGACACCAAATAGTCAAACTTAAGTCTTCCTTGTCAAATGCTGTTCGGTCAAAAGTGGTGTAATATACAGTAGTCTTAATCCCTTTGCCTTTTTAGTTTATACCAATAATATTTGCGATTGTTTTGACGTGGGTAAGCCCTTTCTATATGCAGATGATCTTAGAGTAGTGTATTAACAATATAAAAAAAATTGAATCAGCATCGAACTCAACAAGGTAGCCCAATAGTGCTCAACGTGGCAGCTAGATCATAACACAGCTAAATGTGTTTCAGTAATGCATCACTCAACTTAGATCTTACCATAAATGGTAAGGTGTTATTTAAATCACATACATTAGTGGACTTAGGTACTCCTACAATTTGTTCTTCACAAAACAGGTCTCGAAACAGATCCCCAAGTCCCAACGTCTTACGGGTTACATAATTCATAACCTCTATAACGAGATATGTATTTTGTTGCATAAAGTGTGTGTTCGACCACTCCAGCAATACTGCATGTTTATCCTTAGTGTACGAGTAAAAAGGGAGACAATTTACACTTTGTATTCTTGGAACTGATTGTACCTTAAATTATAAGTCCAGATGTAATAAACTTGAACTGGGCCCTTTATGGAAGAAGTGGGTCAGACTAGACCTAGTCTTTTTCTTCCAAATACTTAGTAAACAATCCTTTACACACAGTGACGCAATTAAATGTACAGAAAATCCCAGTTACAGCGACCGCAACTTCTTATCATTAGTGAAAAAAATACATTCTAAATAATCTCTCGATATGAATTACTTTACTAGTAAATCTTCCAGAGTCTGAAATAATTCTACCACAATCTATTCCTGAGATAAAATCACTACTATCCTTTGTTCGCCGCATCGATGCTTACTTCTCTGAAACTGCACTGAATTTTATTGTACCTGTAAGTGTATCTTATTCCACAGGTGAGATTATAGGGACTTTAAATGCTTAGTCATTTATACTATTGTATCCACTAAGCAAGCCTACCTATCTTGTTACTTTACACTTCTGTTTTATTTTCTCTAAATGGTTATAATCAATTCATTATGAGGCAGGAATTGACCTTAAATGCACCGTTCATACATCAACAGGATGTCAACTTAAAAAGAATTAAAAGTTTCCGGTTGATGCCTTTCATTGCTGTAATACATGTGAAAAATGTACTACCTAAACAATTTTCAAGTCAGAAAACTTAAAACAATCTTATATACTTACACCAACGAGGTCACACCAAGTATTAGTATGGTCTCCAGATACACAAAGGGTGGATCGCGTCGGTTTTTTATATTGACAGATTAAGGTCAAACGAAAGACCGTACTTGGATTCTGCATGCGCACTTCGCAGTCGTAGTATATATCAATGATGTGAGACCCTAGTGTCCTAGCTAAGGAAGCTTGTTGTCCTATCATTGGGTTAGGAGAATTATTAGGTGAGGGGAAGATTTTATCGTGAACAAAATGATCCTGGATGCTGTTAGAGATAAGAAGCGGTTGTTATTTCCCAGGTACTCATAACATGGAACGACATTTTTTCTTGAAGGACAACTAATCTATAATTCAATTCTTAAGAAACAAACTTAGAGGTTTTAAATAATTATTTTATCTATTAATCTAAATTAAACTTTAAAATGATGATATTATTTCTGTAAATCAAATTCAATAGCAGTCATATTTATAGTATCCAATAATATGTATACATAAAACTGAAGCTACCATTATTTAGCTTTATTACATAACACGATATAAATAATCATAGATCGTATTAATGATGTACAAACTCTTTTTTAAAAACATTCCTTATTACAAAAGTTATCAAATTTCTTTATGTATCAGGTCAATTGTTTAATCTATATATTTGTTACTTTGATAATTTGTCACCATAACAAAATACCTAACTTACTCCTACATAACTTCAAGATAATTCATAAGTTGAATTCGTTCATATCTTTTTATAGCTTATATTGATTTAGTAGTTGTTTATAATGTGATATGAAGGGATACAGCATTTTACAATGTAGTAGTAGTAGTAGTAGTATCAGTACTAATCAACTATCATTTTATTCGATATGTTTTATTGAACTATGATTAGTGTAACATTGAAAAAGTGTAATTAACTAATATCAGTCAATACAAATTATTTGAATGTTTATAAAAGAATTGATTGGAACTAATTAATTAATTCTTAAATAGAGCAAGAACAAAGATTGGTGCAGAATAATATGAATTCATTTTATTTCGTTAGGTTCTCATCAGCTGCTTACAACCTAAATTATTTCAAATTCAACATTATTACAGATATTGACATATTTATACATAAGAGTGTGATTAAGGATCAATACATGTGTATGATGATGTAGTGAAGATTCAGATAGAGTTAATGAGCTCATAAAATGTTTGATTCGAATAAATAAATAAAGTTTGAGAGGGAAAGTTCTGGAACATTGAAATAGTGATTAGAACTCATGAAAATAGATTAATGGTAATAAAGAAAATATGAATTGAAATCAATCAGTTATGTATGATATAATTTATATTTCAGAAAGAGTTGCAATAATGACGTAATAAATAAATAAATAGGAGCAAATTAATAGAAAGAGTGGGGGTTATTGTTACCAGGGTAAAGAATATAAATTACATCATACATAACTGATTGATTTCAATTCATATTTTCTTTATTACCATTAATCTATTTTCATGAGTTCTAATCACTATTTCAATGTTCCAGAACTTTCCCTCTCAAACTTTATTTATTTATTCGAATCAAACATTTTATGAGCTCATTAACTCTATCTGAATCTTCGCTACATCATCATACACATGTATTGATCCTTCATCATACTCTTATGTATAAATATGTCAATATCTGTAATAATGTTGAATTTGAAATAATTTAGGTTGTAAGCAGCTGATGAGAACCTAACGAAATAAAATGAATTCGTATTATTCTGCACCAATCTTTGTTCTTGCTCTATTTAAGATAATAAAGGGAACTATGTGTATGTAATTAATTCTTATGAGCATGACGTATATAATTTCAAATTGATCTAGTACCTTCAACTTTTATTTTGATACATTTTTTAATTATTTAATACCTTTCATGATTAACAATAATCTCAACCTCAATTATATATATATTTCATGACAATAAAATAGAATAATCAGTTGATTATCATAATAGTTAACCTTGTTTTATTGGATAAGATTAAGATAGATTGACTGAGAAGTAAGCACTTCATCTTGAATAGATGAATTGACAGCATTGCTTACATTAGCTTACAAATAAGAGTGTAGTAAAATAGTAACTCTGTTGCAACTAGTTAATTTCTACGTTATCTTAAAAAATTTGAAGACTAACGATTAAACTGAATGGACCTTAAACACTGAAAATATGGATTCCTAACCGTAGCGAGTTTTATTACAAGGAATAGATTATAACACATCTTTACAATGAAATTCTCAATTATACTGCATATAGAACTACGGAGAAAATTTTTCCACATTATTTAGTACGTATTATCTCTGAATTCATTAATTTATTTTCAAAGTACTTACATTAAATAGTGACACAGGCATTCACAAATTATTTAAATAACGTTATTGTAATGAATAATCTGATCTAAGTTTCTTCGGTTCACATTATGAAAGAGTTCGAGATTTAAGTGCAACTAGAATGAAATTTGACTCTTATTAGACAGCATATTCACCATTGAATACATTCTACCAAATAATTTTTTTCTATACTTACAGCATTAATAATATATTTATCAACACAAATTTACATTTTTTTAAAAAACCATTCTTTACTCAGCATAAGTTCTATTCCATGCTTTGACCGATAATGATTCTTTAATGAAAAATGTGTGGATACTTCATATATTGAAATCTAGATTATTTATGACTAGCTATTAAGAATGTGCCAGTCAGAAACAACGTAGAACTCCGTACGTACGTACATTAGTTCGAGTTGCCATACCACATAAGCACAGGGATACAACTGTCAATTCAAATACCGTAGTGGTAGAGGTAGTAAAAGTATAAGCAGTAATCGGAAAGATCAGGGTTTGAAGTTGTTATTCAAAAAAATAGTCCAGTGAAATTTGGAAAGAAAAAAAAGGACATGAAGAACTCAGATCAGAATTTGGGAGAACACAAAGAATGGATGCACCTGCACCATCGCAAACGATTTTGAGCCATGTCATTCAAGGTGTCTAACCATCAGTTGCTATCGTCTCGCGGATCCCAACCAGGTAGTCTACACCTACCAACATGGCTCAGTTCACTTGTCAGTGACTTCATGGACTTGTGCCATGTTTTGGTCTGGCCGCCCCTAGCTTTCTTCCAACCTACTCCTACACCATGAAACATCGCATATCGAGGCAGTCAGGGGTTGGGCATACGTAATACGTGTCCCAGCCATCTTAACTGGTGGAGTTCCACTACTTTATCAATTGATTTGCCATCCGTACCTAGTATCCGTTTCCTAACAACTGAGTTACTTACTCGATGGCCCCAGGATATACGAGCAATGTTTCGAAGACATCTATGATTAAATACTAGCAACCTACAAATATCCTCTACTCTTACCGGCCATATTTCACTGTCATAAAGTAGGACGGAACGAACTGCTGCGCAGTAAACACATCCTTTGGTTGGTAGACGGATATCTCGCTTACTCCATAAATGACGTAAGTTGGCAGAAGCTAGTCGAGCCTTCTGTATCCGTGCTGAGATTTCGTCACACAGTAGACGACGAGGGCTGATGAGACTCCTTAGATAAGTGAAGCGGTCAACACGCTCAACTACTTCACCTTCTATCATTAGTTCGGGTGTCGATGCAATCCAATCCTGAAGTAACATTTTGCACTTCGAGGGGAAGAATTGCATCCCGAACATGCCTGCATTGTTGCTTACAGTAGTCAGAAGACTCTGCATTTTGTCAGTGTCTTCACCAAACAGAACTATGGCATCGGCGTATTCTAAGTCAACAAGTGAATCTCCCTGTAAAAGTTCGACCCCTAGAAACTATACATTAAGAATGTGGAGTTTAGATATTACTATGTAGTCAGTATTAAGTATCAAGAGTAAAACAAACACTGGATTAATTTATTGAAAATACATTTATTATTTTATTTTAACTAAACTTATGAATCCGTTAAATTGAAGTTGAAGGAATAAACAAGATAATTTAAAAGTGAGAAACCAACTAGAATTAATAGTAAACGATTAGAGGAAATGAAGAAATAATAATAATAAGAAAACACATACATATAAAGCAAAGCGAATTAATGGAGATATATGTGAAATGTTTGTATCCGAATAACATTGTTCATACTTATATTTTCTTTGACTTTTTATTCACATGACATTTTATAAAGCAGATTTACTGAAACTGACACGAATACGCATATTCTCTTCTATGGGATAATCATGCATTGTCTAGAATAAAAAAAGGATAATAAAATTAAAACATTTCTTTTCTTATACAAACAAATAAAATAGATTTAAAAAAAATAAGGAAAATACCGGTAGATTTAATTCTGTTTTACAACGTAAAAATAAATAGGATTGTGTCTTGATAAGGTCGACCTACTAAAATAAATAGACAAGTAATTTCGATATTGGATCAAATGAATGGATAAATTACACAGTACTATACAAACACATATGATTACACGATTACTATGAAATATTCTCAACATAGTTTCGTCAAAATAAAAACTTTTGAAAAAAAGGCATACTATATTTTTGGCTCTGTAATTATTTATTTATTTATAAGGTGCGTTTGCAGGGCGATGGGGCTAAGGTACTCTACTTTATACTACTATTACGTTATAGAAAGTTGAATTTCTCTTTAATTAATTTAATTTGATTGATCGAGTAAGTAGTATCAATAGCCCTCTTACAACCCAAAATGTTGCTGAAAGACAAATTCATAAAAATATCTACTAACATGAAAGAAGTTCCACATGGCTTTTCACATAACAACCAAAATATTATTTAACATTTTATCTTGCAGTAGTTTGGAAACATGAACATTCATTATAGTTTTTACTTTAACAAGCAAGAATATTTAGTGTATGTAACAAAAATTAATGTATTATAGTTCATGCAAATATAGCAATAAGCCACTGTTCTAGATAAATAAATACAAAATAGGATATCTAACCTCATATTTTTAATAAAAATGAAATAGACTACTGACAAACTTTTTAGATAGATGTGATTTGTTGAGAATGGACAGCAACGAATTTTACTGAGTTAAAATTACTTACAATTAATGCTGAAACTGCTTCTTCTAAATTTGCAAATTCTATTAAAGCCATTTTCTTATCAGCTCTGGAAAAAATAATGATACAGAATTAAAAAATTACAAAATACCAGATAAGATCTTTGTATTTAGAGATCATAGTATTTGAATTACATCTACCCAATATACTATGATCAACAAATTGATTATGTTTTTCAGTGAATTAAATAAACTATTGAAATGAACATGATTAACAGTTTAACGAATGGTTTATGAAAGTATGTAAGTATGATTTGGATGTATTCTTACAACATCTAATAGACAAATGATGAGATTCCTCAAATAGCTTACATGCCATGAGATCACTGAATTAGACGATTTGTAGTAGTACCAGCTATATAAATGCACAGTGACTTTATGGGCAAGAAATTCTAGAGATGACATGACGTTTGAAATGTTACCAAACATTCATTTATAATCGAAGTTAATGATGATTCTGACTTATTTGGACTAAACTTTAAAGAAATGAACAGAAGATACAAATGGTTTTCAGATGTATTCTGTGTAAACATTCTGTTATTTTCTTTTTTTTATCATTACGAAAAAAGTTGCAACCATCAGTCAGTCAGTTACAACGTAGGACCAGGCACATATATGCATCGGTTCAAGTTGCCATACCTCATTAGCACAGCAAGACGAACACCGGATTCATAGAAGCCGTTAACTCAATGGTGTAATATATAAAGGAAAGATTACATATAAGGATATAGTACAGGAAAAAAATTAGTCCGTAGAAAGAAAGATATGAAATAATTTTAGTCTTATAGTTTAAGGGAAGATAGAGAGTGTATACACCTACGCCATTGTGAACGATTTTCAGCTATGTCACCTACAGTCTCCAACCATTGGTTACGATAGTCACACGGAACCCAACCACGAACTCTGCATCTACCAACACGGCTCAGAACACAAGTTAGTGACTTCGAGCACTGATGCCACGTTTTCGTTTATTTATTTCAACACAAAGATATTGGTACAACGAGGCACCAAATACATATGCGCCACACAAATCTCATTCGATATGTGTGAGGGCTGTGATACTGCACGGGTGCCCAAACCGAAACAGGTGGTTATCTTAGGGGGCCACACCCCGAGCCTTCGACCTGAAGGTCTGATCCACAAGGCAGTGGAGCATCGTAAGGAGATGCAGTCCCATGGAAGCCAGTGACCAACGATTGGTTCATACGCCATCTGTTCCCTCAGGATACTGGAGCCCATGTGCACCATCGTTTGGAACCCGGTTAAAGCGCCGGACATTCGCTTTTCGTCCTCTCAATTTCGTAAACAACACCCCCACCACGAGAAGGCAGTGAGTAGGACTTCCCTGGCAGAGGCTATATACGCGTGGCCGTGTGAGAGCATTTCGAGAGGGAGAGCGGACTTTCCTCACTCTCGGCCGTACCAGGGCATTTGGGGGCATTGCGCGTCGTGGTAATCGGTGTTCATTCATACGTAACACGTGGCCCAACCATCTCAGTCGATGAAGACACACAACCTCATCAACCGATTTACCATCATTTCCTAATACCCTGCGCCTATCCTCACTATTACTAATCCGCTGATCCCAGCAATATTTCTAAGGCATCTGTGGTCAAATACTAGTAGCTTACGAGTATCTTCTACTCTTAATGGTCACGTTTCGCAGTAGAACAGAACGAACTATTGCGCAATAAACTCGTCCCTTAATTGATAGACAGATATCTCGCCTTCGACATAGATGACGTAAGTTGGCGAAAGCCAGACGAGCTTTTGGAATCCATCCCGAGATTTCGTCAGGCACCAACCCATTAGGGATGATCAGACTTCCAAGATAAGTGAAGTTGTCAACGCGTTCGACTACATCACTCCGTCCTTAGTTCAGGTGTTGACGCAGACCAGTCCTGAAGCAACAACTTGCATTTAGAAGGGTAGAAATGCATAGCAAACCTCCTGGCATTGTTGCTCAGTGCTACCAAAAGACTCTGCATTTTATCAGCGTCTTCACCAAACACGACTATGTCATATGCGTATTCTAAGCCGATAAGTTGACGTCCTGGTAGGAGATCAATACTCGAGAATTCAGTCGACGAGAACGTTATTTCCATCAGTAGGTCTATGATGAAATTGAACAAAAATGGAGATAGTGGACAGCCTTGATGGACACCACTCAAGGTTGCAAAAACAGATGACAGTTCACCATAAGCTCTCACTCGACTAGTAGTGCGGGTAAAGAGCCTGAACAAGGTTTATATACTTCTGAGGTACACCTTTCAATGATAGACACTGCCACAGAACCTCTCGGTCTACAGAGTCAAATGCTATTTTCAAGTCAAGAAAGACCACCATTGTCGGACACCGACAAGCATGTCTGTGTTCTAAAATCTGACGAATGGTGAGTATGTGGTCAATGCAGCCACGATCACGTCTCAAGCAAGTCTGACTTTCTCGTGTTTCCAGTTCACGAATCTTTATTAGACGTCCGATAATTATTGACGCTAGTATTTTAGATGCTATATTAGTCAAACTAATCCCTCTATGGTTATCACAGGATGATTTTGACTCATTCTTATATATTGGGACAATCAGTGATTGAGATCAGTCAGATTAGATCACGTCCAATCCCCAGGTTTTAGATAAAATATTAATCAACCTGATCGCTAAAACTGGACCACTATACTTAGAGACATATGGAGTCAATCCATCTGCACCTGCTGCTCTTCCTCGTTTCAGACTAACTGTAGCCTTGTGAACTTCAGATAGAGTAGGGGACATACTTCAATGTTCCATTCAAGCTATCTGGGAATGGTCGGTAGTTGGAGAGTAGCTGAAGACCAGTTGCACTGCTCCTTAAAGTGTTCCGTTCATCGTTCTAAACGTCTGGGCTGAGAGCAGATAATAGTGTCGTCTTTTTCCCAGGTCGTTTCACTAACATTTGACTTCTTAATTCGTTTCTTTTATTTATCTGTAGAGCTGTCTGGTGTTACTTACAGCCGCCACCTTTTCCATCTCTTTTGCTTCCGATGCACACCACTGCTTACGGTCGTTCCTTAGACTTTTGCTTAACCTGGATCTGGTTTGTTTTCGCTCTTTATCGTGTCCAGAGCCTGACGGGATGAGTTTACGAGAATCAGTGCATATAAGAAATCCATTGGTTTTTTGTAATCCTTTGGTTTAAATCACTAATAGATGTCACTGCTGTTTCCAAAGCTGTTTGTATATCTTTCCAAGCAACATCTGGGTCAGCCTCGTTTTCAGAAATACCTAAATGTGACCTCAGTTGTTCCTGGAATCTATTTTCGGCATTCTCATCACTTAGTTTAATTCTAACGGATCTTCTTCGTGTGGCTTTCCTGCGTCCAGTGAGACGCAAGCAGACACGTGCCCATATAAGAGCATGATCAGAGTCCAAACAGGTATTCCAGAACGAGCGACAATCTTCCATCGACCCTCTTCAATGATGACTGATGGCAATATGATCTATTTGAGTCCATCGTTGGTATGGTGCAGGGGGTCGCCATGTTAGACTATGCCTCTCCTTATGCCTAAAATAAGTGTTTGCTAAAAATAAACGATTGTCTGAGCACAGTTGCAGCAGACGATTGCCATTACTTGTTCACTGAGCCGGAATATTAAAATACCCACCTAAATGTCTTTCTGTTTGGTTTAAGCTACCTACTTGGGCATTAAAGTCACCTCCTACGAGAACTATGTCTGAGCGTTTAGCTTTGTGAAGTAGTTCAGAAAGCTTTCTGTAAAAGTCATCTTTCACTTCATCTGAGCTGCAGTCGGTAGGAGCGTAGGCAGAAACGACAAAAAAGCAACGACGTGTGTCTCTATCCTTCCGAGTTCTTACGGAGCCGTTTAGCCGAACAGCACATAAACGACTGTTAACGGGGATCCACTCTAACAGCGCTTGTTCCGCCCTCATGCTTAATGCTATGGTGACATTTGAGGAGAAAGCCGAAAAAGGAAGTTTAGAGGTGAAAGTCGATGTAGGAGGAATAATAGGAAATGAAGACGGAGGTTGATTATGAATACAGTGGTCTTGAGTGCTGTTAGAGATGTCAGGGTGGTTATCACTTCCCGGTTGCCCACACCGTGGAAGGGTTGTTCTGGAGGTGCCTGAAGAGGAAATTGGATTAGAGGTGGTCTTAATGACCTGAGGGCGTGATTGCAGTGCCCAAGGGACAACTGCCTGAGGTTGTTCACACAATTTCCGTGTTAGCTCCGTACTTGTTGAGACTTTACCGCCGGAGACGGATATCCGTGGGATAAAGTGAGGTGTGCATTTTTAGGGTCGATCTTTTCTACCCCTCCTTGTGGGAAGGCATCATCGCTGTCATGCTGGTTGTCTGAAGGAAACACCTTACTACCGTCACACCTCTGTACAGTCAGCAGTACGAGTTCGCCTTCGGACCTTGGGTTTGTTGCTTTTAGTCTTACTGTTCTTCAACCGACCTGTCTGGCATGGTAGGACCTTGAGGAACGATTGTTCAGCCAGTACAGCTCGATTGCTTTATCACGATAGGCAAGCCCGACCACCACGTCAAGGTAGCAACAACGGTCGTGGTTTGGGGGGATTGGTTTAATTTGTAGATTGAGTACTATCATATACCAGGGAAACCAGTTGTCCGGTACTTCTTAATTCTCAATGGTGCCTCAACTGAGATCAATCTGTGATAAATAGAGACCTACTAAAATTTCTTTTTTATTTCAGGGTTTTAATTGTCAACCATGAGAAAAGGTTTGACAGCGTGGACAGGAGAACCTTATGAAACCTTCTTCGACACTATGGTGTGCCTGAGAAAATCGTCAACATCATCCGGAATTCATACAACAGACCACACCGCAAAGTCGTGCACGGAGGACAGCTGACAAACGCATCCCAATTAAGGACCGGAGTTAGACAAGGATGCTTACTTTCCCCCCTTTCTCTTTTTCCTGGGAGTTGACTGGATTATGAAGACCTTCACATCTGAGGGGAAGAACGGAATACGATGAACAGCTTGCATGAAGCTAGATGATTTGGACTTGGCAGATGACTTAGCTCTTGTATACCATGCACAAGTGCCAATGCAAGTAAAATAGTCAGTGTAGGATCATGGAATGCTACATAGAGAGCACCAACAAAATCACACTTGGTAGAGAAGTTTTGGAAGGAGTCGAAATCTCTATATACCTGGCCAGCATTATTAATAAACAACGACAATCTGAAGGCACAGACTGGTAAAGCAAAGACAGCAATTCTGCAATTGAAGAACATATGCAACTCAAAACAACTATCACTCAGCACCCAAGTCGGAATTTTTAATACACACGCCAAGACAGTTCTACTGTACGGAGCTAAAACTTAGAGAACTACCACAAACATCATCAATGATGTACAGGTGTTTATAAACAGTTGTCTACGCTAAATACTAAATGTCTCTTGACCGGATACCATCAGCAACAGCTTACTATGGGAGAGAACAAACCATCTTCCAGCTGAGGAAATAAGGAAACGACACTGGAAGTGAATAAGGACACACATTGATGAAATCATCAAACTGCATCACGAAGCAAGCGCTAACTTGGAACCCTGAAAGAAAGCGGAAAAGAGGGAGACCAAAGAACACACTGAACCGAGAATTGCAAATAGACATCAAAAATATGAATAGCAACCAGAAACAACAGGAAAGGATCACCCAGGACAGAGTTGGATGGAGAATTCTAGTGGGCGGCCTATGCTCCTCCACAAAGCGTAACAGGCGTAATTAAGAAGTAATCAACTAAAAACTAACTATCATTACGAAAGACCATAATTCATTGTCATTACTACTATCATCCTCATCATTACCATTATACCAAATTAGTATGTTTTTTTTAAATATTTGAAACTATAAATAACTTGATAATTACTGAAGAACAGCTTTGAGGTTAATGGTTTTTCATGTAATCTGCCTTCTTGTATTTATGAATTTTGGATTAGTTACTTCATTGATGGAGAAAATTTAAACCGATATTAAGAAGCTGTAATAGATATTTGTTTCTTTTTTCTTTTACAAATTTCTGGGTCAATCAATCAGTCATAAGTAATTTAGAATCCAGTTTATATGTGCATCAGATCAAGTTGTCATATAATTTTAGCACAGCGACATAAAATCATTTTCTTATACATAGGATAGTTTTTGATGAAACATATCGATCTATTCAGATTGTTTTTTGTTGACTTCATAATGTCGCTACTACACATCATATTGTAATCAATTGTAGTGCATCAAATATTTTTTTTAAATGGACAGAAATTTCACTATATCTTACTTGAAAGATTTGATTCGTGTGACATGATAATCGGTACCATTTTCAAACACACTTTTTAAACTGTCGTCATCGATTGAGTCCGGTAAATTGGTAACATGTAATACTTTGGATGGAGCGCATATATTGAAATGATTACGAGAGTTGACACGTTTAAATCTATGCAATTTATGCCCAGTATAATCACATGTAGTTTTTATGTCATTTTCACCGTCAGATGTAGGATTTTGTAAACTGGTGTGTGGCATGGTAACAGTTGAATTTTTCGAAAGAACACAATGTATGGTTTTACCATACAATGGGACACCGTTTAAAAAATTCACAGCTGAAAAAAATAATGTGAGATAATTTAGCAGTGATCACTAACCGATATTACAAAAAAGGATTACGGGAATTAAATCCGTCTCTAGAAGTAGGACAATAACTTAGTGCGAAACGAATACAGTATTGTATTTCAAATGTATGCAAACAATTGGTGGTTTTTATTCAATGCTATTATTTTACCTTATATATCTTTGTAAAGAAAAGTGTGAGTCATTGGAAAGTAGGAAACTATGTTGTAGAAAATGAGAACTTTTTTAAAAATCTCCCCGGAATATACGGATAGTAAAATATGAATAACAGATTTTAAGTGGAGAATTTCATAATATCTAATCATTTAACTATTTCGTGTAAAAATTCGCTCAACTGGATGGGCAGTTGAAATGTAAGGCACTGATTGTGATATTATGTAAGGTCCTGTGGGAGCCTAATTGAAGTTATAGATTGAGATAAAACGGCTATTTAGTGTTATTCGCCTTTCAATGGTTCACCAGATGCCGAGGCAATTCTGTGATAAAGACCATTTCGTAGGTCAACCATAAACCGCATAGAACCCGGCACATACGTGCATTGGTTCAAGTTACCACATCATCATATCAAAATATACGATCTAGCTGACTAACCATTTGACAAAATGAATTATAATTATGACAATTGAGTAATTTTGTCAAAATATTTATGTGAGTGAAAACTTTGTGAATTTATGTTACTTGAGAGCTTATGTTTAGCAAATCCAGAGAAGAACAGAAATTTTTTATTCAGTCGTTGGAATAATGTATACTTTATCTAAAATTCAAATTATTCCTTAGAAAGGAAGAACTGAACACTTATTCGATGAAAATCTAAACGGTGAATACTTAAAAAAACAGCATTTGATGCTTTATGGGAAACATGCATTAAATTCGAAAAATCCGAAGATTTCCCTTAACATAAAGAAATACATAATACTGACGAAAAACCAACAATATTTATATACTGATGCAGTTATTTTTTACATTGGGATTCTTACATTTGCCAACTTAGTGAGAACAAGTGCAAGTTTACGCATAGTCGGAGCTTTAAGTTCCATTTATATGGTATTTGAGAGCTAGTGATGCTACTTAAACGATCGAACTGTTTAACAAGTGCAGTGGGGACTTGAACCTCTATGCTAAGAGTTGGAAATCGAATGTTTTAATTATTGACTTATAGCTTTTAATTTTTAAATAAATAATTAATTTCAAAATTCGAAATTATAAAAAAAACTAAAGAACATTCTGGACATGCACATTGTACCATGTAGAATATGTTATCTTTGAACAATGATTAGAACTCCATTCGCATGTAATACTCATTTGCAAAGTTATTTATTAAGCTTTATGGAATATCATTAGAAAAATCATGCATACCAGTATGCGTTCTGTTACATTTAGTAAGAGTTTCTTTCTATGATTGAAGTTAATGTAAAATCTGACAAATTCAATAGTCAGATAGTATAACCTTCCCCAAGGTCCATCGCAAAAAATAAAATCAACAACAGAATAAATAAACAGTAATAAATTAAATAATTAACCTCGAAGTGCTTGATTAGCATCTGTGAATTGAACAAGGGCGGTGCTTCTTTTATTGTGCAGGATTTTTACACGTTGCACATCCCCGTAAACACCTTAACAAAATTCAAAGGGATGTACGCAAAAAATCAAATATGTATAAGGCATAAAAAGGTTAATTTTTAATGGATGGGAAAAAGATATAAAATATAAAATACCTAAACACAATTTGATAATCTGTATGAAGATACTACATAAATTCCAAAATTCTTCCTATCAAACAAACATATATCTGAATAGTGTGGTAAATGGAAAAGCAACACACATCCTGATTATATTCATAGCAATTTAATGCGACGCAATACTCATACGCATAATAGAACCAATTTGATCAGTATTGCTACACCAAACACAACATATATTGGAGTTTCCATACAAACTATTCTTTTAGCTAGTTTAATGAGATTTTTTCTTGTTTTACAAATTATAAACTATGAATTGTAGCCAAATTTACAGTTCACTTATCAATTATAATCAAAACAATACTTTAGTCATTTAAAAAAATGACCCTAATTAAGGTCCACATAAGCATACATATATATGGAGGCAGGATAATCTTACCAAAAAGTATGAACAATGTATCCGGATTGACTTTCTTTTGCAGGATGATGATGATAGTAATGATAGATGGATATAGAAATGGACCATGAACAGATGGAGAGAAATGTTTTGTAGGATAGCCATAGATCATATATATAAAGTGAGATATATACATATACATACATAAAGATATGGAGGGAGAGAAAGAGACAAAGACAGATAGCAGTTGTTATATATGTATATTTTTATACAGAGAGTAAGTTAGTGAAAGCAAGGGAAAGTTATATGATGTAGAGAACAATGTACCTATCGCAACCTTGTCTGACTAATTAGTGCTTACATTTGAGCTAATTTGGAAATGGAAAGATATATTTAAATATGGGTAATATGACAAATCAGAGTACTTTTATCTTGCTTAAAGGGAAAACAATACAAGTACTTCAGATTAATGAGGATGGGGATCTCTGCGGTAAAATAAATTAAGCATATGGGTTTCGTTGAGAAGCTGCCAAACAAACAAGGCACCGACCACATATCGATCAAATTATTCAGCTAACAGCAACGATAACAACACTACATCTTTTCATACTATGTAAATACATAAGGAAATAATACTCGTCAACAAATGAAAAAGAGTAACAATACATTACTAATGAAGCAAGTTGTTAAACTTGGCAAATTTGCATTTAGAAGAGATAAGTAGAAAAGTATCAAATATCTGGGTATATAGAATTAAGGAAGCATTTACAGGGTAGTGTTATCCATTTTATTGATTATACAAACTAAATTATCTTTGTATTATGGCTTTACGGCATAACGAAAGTATGTACACCCTTGAATGGAAAATCCAGACTTATTTAACCTTTAATTGAGTGTTACATAGTTCATGGAATATTAAAGCTTATCAAATGTTCTACATGGTATGTTTTCAACAATAAAAAAGATAAATAAATACTCAATAATAAGAACATTAACTCACCTCAGTATTTAAATTCGATACAAAAGCAACTGGTGAGAAAGGAACTGAATGTCCTGTAAGATGAGAAGTTTCTTTAGCCGGTAGATTTGGAATCAAAGGCCAAGGTAATGAATCATGATTTCTATTTTCAGATATCAGAGAGGTAAGACTAGACAGTGTTGTTGCTTGTGCCCTCAACAGATTAGCTTGTGGACCAGATATACTTGCGGCTACTTTCACTATAAAAAGTAAACAGAAAGTTAGGAAAACATGCAGTTAATTGTAGATCAGAGAAAGAATGAAATGACTTACATATTACTTATATATGCCTGTTACTCCCAGTGGGGCTTAGTCTGCCGACCAGTATTCTCCAACACAATCTGTCCTGAACCTTCCTTCCTAGTTCTATCCAATTGTTCTCCATTCTTCTCATGTCTGTCTCCATTTCTCAGTCTAATGTGTTCTTTGGTCTTCCTCTTCTCCTTTGGCCTTGAGGATTCCAAGTGAGGGCTTGCCTTGTGACGTAGTTGGATGCTTCCCTCAATGTGTGTCCTATCCACTCCCAGCACTTCTTCCTCTACTGGGATCTGGTTTGTTCTCTCCCATAGTAGGTTGTTGCTGACAGTGTCTGGCCAACGGATCCGAAGTATTTTGCACAGACAATTGTTAATAAACAATGGTATCTTCTGGATGATGGCTTTCGTAGTTCTCTAAGTTTCCGCTCCATACAGTAGAACTGTCTTGACATTTGTATTGAAAATTCTGACTTTGGTGTTGATTGACAGTTGTTTTGAGTTCCAGATGTTCTTCAATTGTAGAGATGCTGCTCTTGCTTTGTCGATCCGCGCCTTCACTTACATATAAAACTCCTTTAATTAAAACGACACGATTTAATCCTAAAGATGAGTGATTTTTATTGTAAGAATTCTTAGCTAGTAAGCTCATATACATATAACAGTGAATTGTAGGATAAATTAAAATATAAGCTAAACATGTGAAAACAAAAGATGAATATGGATATGTTTAGACAATAATGAAACATTCTAACTATTACTAAGGTGAGACTTTCATAATCTCAGTAAGATGTTAGATACCGATAAACCAAATATAAAGTCGTAACAAATGAGCGCTGGAATCATTGGAATTAAACCGTATCACATGTCGTTATTTAGGTATATCGAGTATTATTTACTGGGCGAAAACATTGTCAATTTGACAAGCATCAAATAAATTGGAATGAAAATACTATGCGCTAGTAAAGAAAGCATCCTTTATCAAGGTTACTCTACTACTCTTAAAACCTTAATTCTGAACACGTCCAAAACCGTTATTCATTAAAATGAATCACTATTTCAAGTTGATAATTGTTAACATACGTAATTGAAAGGATTCTCCAGAAGTCGTTTAATTTATTTAGTTAAAGTACATAGGTACCATAGTTGATACATACGAAACAAGCCCACATCAAAAAAGTTGGAAAAACAGCTCAAAATATCGTGATATTTTGTTACACTTCAACCAAAATGTAGAATGTATAGTGATTGGTTTAATGAATCACTATTATGCTTTCTGTCAGAATGATCGATTCCAAATGATTCTAACGTGTTAGCTAGTTGTTTATAACCAGTCCGAATTTGTGGCTAGTTCCAGATGATATTAGGAATTTCCCAGATATCTTCTATAGAAACACATTTTTTACCTTTGTATGTTGGTCCAATATCGGACTTGTACAAATATTTCACGATAAACGGTAGTACATATTAAACTCTATAACAATAAAACAAAACGACATTGTTAAACGATAGAAAACATACATAACGGTTTGATAAGTCGATTAGCCAAAACACTTAAAAATACTGGATCCATAGTTGATAATTTTTCTTCACTAAAATCATCCCATTCATCTTTGACAGAAGGAAGAAAAGCGTGGAAATTTTTGGTCCCATTTACTACACTTGATGATATGTGATTATGATTCAACTCATCTGATTCGTTCCATGGATTTTGAATAAAATCTCTACAACTATTATCTTCTCGGTGAATTTCTAAAGTTGGTTGCCTTGAAAATTCAGTACGAAGAATGTTAAAATTACTCTCCATAGGAAATAACGGTACACCATTCATTTGCTAATATTTATGACAGGATAAGAATGTATTGAACATTACGATGTGTAAACAACCAAAAATTTAATTTGTTAGATAGAATGTTAGTGAACAGTAAAAATTAATTAATATAAGTAGTAAAACATATCTATTGAACATGCAGTGCGCTGGGAAGGTCATAAATTATCTAGCTGTTTCATTTTGTAATAATAAAGGTGTTTTCTTTTGAGATTTATTTGACTGAATCTACTGTAAATTCTAGTCATGAACGATCAAGATTTTCCTAATATAAAAGACAACTAACGTGAACTCGACAATACGGCAACTGATAAATACAACCTTTCAACAGTAATATTCAAGCGATAAAATCCAAGAAGGCAGGAATGAAAAAGTCTTGATATTCGACGAGAACAAAACTGAAATCGAACAACTCTGTGTATATAGCATCAAAGCATGAACTTAGGGTAGAGAAAAATTAGTAAACTAAAGGTCGTATCAAACGACCAGAAAAAAGTGCAGGTCGGATAGAAATATAGATTAACAAAAATGTACTCGAAGTTATCTTTACAAGAAAGAATGAATATTTATTAATAAAAATTAGATAGTCTGTAATATCCCTGGAGAAATGATAGATCAAACGTGCACACATTTGGGAGCATGTTAAATTTATATTATTCCATTAACGTTCACTATTATTTGATTTCTTGCTATTGAATTTAATTTGCTGATTCTACAATCAAAAGGTCATAATCGTTGCTACATAAACAGGGTTGCTTTAATACAGTTTTGAATTCTGTTGGGAAATAAAAAAGCTTTCTTGAGGGACTCGTTTTCTTCCTCTCTCTAGCTCTCCCTTATTCACATGTAGATTACTAGCGTTGGAATGATATGGTATATTAGTGATTTAACCTATCTGGTTAGCACATCCAGTTTTTGCACTAAAAAAGCTCGTAATCGTTCGTAATTACTAGAAACTATTGAAAATTATTACTGAATCACGACAAATGAGTCTTTTGGTGAGGGACTGGACAACTCTTTCGTCCCAGTTTGAGATGCCTCAGTGGTATACATTCAAAACTTCAAATCCTGAACATAGAAATTTTATGGATATTCACTATAATACCAGTGAGTTGGCATTTAATCGTTCAGTTTTAATTTAAGTTGATCCATGACATTGCAAAACAATCATCCTTTGACCCAAACAATGACACCTTTGTCACTCAATCAGCCAAGACTTCTCATTAGAACTCTTGGGATTTCTTTATGAAGTTGGTCATTAGTAAACATAAGATTATAAGTAGTAAGAGGTTTGCTGAGATTCTTTTTGATTTGTAGTTTACATCACGGACTGACCAGAACTAGATAGTTTTTCATTGTTACTTCGTATAGTGTGTAACAATATACTGGCGGTTTTCACAACATTTAGAGAAACTAGATTATTGTAACATGTAAAAAAATGATTCTCGTCAACTGAATCTTTACTGTAATTCTTGAGATAAAGCTGGGTACGAAACAGTAATATAACAGGAAGTAGATTTCGTTAGAATTCTGTATACGATATAACAAGGAAAACTCATTGTTAGAGATTCTACATACGGTAAAATTTAAAGTATGAATGGGTGTAAATAAATAGGTACAGCCAATTTTTATATAAAACAATACACATTATGTCATAAGTGTGTATCAATAGTAATGATATGCATAAAGCATAAGATAATTCTTGAAAAACAACCCACTCACTAATTTAGCAACATGAGCTGATATAGTATTGCTGTATTCTAAAAATGCATGACGTGAGTCGTTTTTCTTGAATGATATCACACGTAGAATTTGTCCGAATGGTTTAAAAGCCTAAAAATATAATGCATTTGTCGATTAAATCAACTGAAATAATTAAACTAGTGGTAATAGAATAATAAAGCAAAAGAATGTGAGACGAAAAAACCCCGAAAGTAACTAAGAATGAAATAAACTCGTTTATTTGCGACTTTAAAAGTTTGTATGAGTAAACTACATGAATAATTGATTAGCAATGAAGCAAACTGATATAGAAACGACTATAAATAGTGAGTTCAACATTCAATATACAATCTACCTAAAATGAAACTCGGTTTAAATAGTGTTTCTTTTTAAGTATGTCTACAGAAGTCGATAAAAAATGTCAAAAGTTATTAGTTAACTACTGGTTTAAAAAACTTCCCAGGTCACCTTTTACTCGTTTTCCTATCTGAGTGGACCTACGCATAAGATATCGAATTTGCTATCCCCTGTCAATGGCAACCAGCACAGAGGTCAGCTTAGCCTAACTATGTGTCAGCCCAGGTCATCGTATCACATTAGTACAGTGAGGAGAATTGAGAAGGAGTTATTATATTAACGGTATTAGTAACAGTGAAATATTGAAAATGTACCGAAAAGGTGTGTATGAAGAGACACTGAGATCGAAGATCTAAAGAGGAAACGAAAAGTGGATTGATTTGTGCGGTGGATGAACATAGGTAACAAGTGTCCCAGCTTTACTTACAATGCTTGTGAATTAAGGCAATATTGACGCAATGCGCATATATGACAGTAAAGACTGATCAGTTGCAGTTCTACACATCAACGTGAAGATTCAACTAAACAATAACAAGTGACAGATATTTCCCATATAAACATTAAAAATAAAAAGCACGAAGTTCAGCGAAGGGATACCTTTTCAACGAATTTATTGTCAAGATGTACAATCGTAGATATATGAAGTTTTTTGTTAAAGTACTAATTCCGTGAGGAAATGTGAACACAACCAAGATAATGTAATAGAAAGATTATAATACTAGATTACGTAATACGAACAATAACAATAGATTTAGTGAATGTAATAAGATGACTAGAATGTTTTTGTTACAATAGTTAAAGGTGACAGAGGTGTAAAAATAAATAAGGTGATATGATGAGTATTTATAAATAAAATAATGAGAATATAAGGCATAAGTAAAGGGAATGCAGTAATAATAATAATAATAATAATAATAATAATAATAATAATAATAATAATAATAATAAGGGCCAAGGTAACGATAAGATGTACTTCTTTGTACGCATAGTTTTGGTTTGAGCTTATGGATGGTAAGAGCTTCGGCTATTTTTAGGAGTTGGATAAGAAGAAATCTAGGTAGATTTGAACGAATCATATAAACAACCTTAAAATCAAACTATGGATCCGTAGAATGATTACAGTCGATTAGGTGTTCAAGTATAGAATTCCTAAGTGCTTTTCTTTCACCCTTGTAGAACCAAACTGGGACATGTTCCCGTATCCAAGTTGAAAGCGAGCGCCGGCTACGGCCAATGTACCTTGCTCCACAAGAGCAGGTGAACTGGTAGGTGCACATGGAGGCGACCAGACACGGAAGCTTATCTTTTTTGGATACAGAAAATAAGTTCCTACTAGAGAAGGTTATTCGCAGTTTTGCCGCATTAAATGTTCTTTTAATCGTTGTCGTTAAACGATTTTTGATTACACCAGATCGATAAATTGAAAAGTATCATGAATAGAATATTTAGATACTTGTCTTCTAATTGGTTCCAATTTTTCAGCTAACCATTGAGCGATTCGGTGGTATAGTGAACTCGACATATCCAAAATAGGTCGTAACGGTAAACCAGGTTTATGTACTTTCGGTAGTCCATATAAGCGCGAGATGATTGAACCCATTGGACGTATGTGATTATATAAATCTGGGGTTATCGTCCCCTTATTCTTAAGATTTTAAACAACATTCGTTAGCTATTTTTCAATTTGCAGTGTTTTATCAACTTCTCCTTTAGGTTTGGAAAATTTAGTAACATCCTCTAGGATTAACCTCATTTGAAAGAACTATTGTTACGTTGTGCCTTTAATGTCCAGTTCAGTTTCACAATGAAATATATAGACAAAGAGATGGGATCGCAATCGGGTCTCCATTGGGTGCAATTTTAGCAGAATTTTTCATGGCAAAACTAGAAAGCGACCAACTCAGTTCAATGATTAATCGATTTCACCTATACATAAGATACATGGACGACACACTTGTCGTTTGTGACGATAATATTGAATTAGAGGATATCTTACACACCTTCAACTCATGCCACCCTTCCATAGACTTCACGTTAGAAAGTGAGCGAGACCAATCAATCTCTTTTCTCGATGTACGTCTGATGAGAAGGAGTAATGGTTCTTTAAAAACGCCCATCTTTAGAAAATAAACATGGAATGACCAGCTAACCATTTTCTATAGCTGGGTTCCTTTAAGTAGAAAAAGAAATCTCATCCACTCTTTATTTCATTGAATACATCGGATATGCAGTGTGCAATATATTGACGAAGAACTCGCATTCCTCAGGAAAACCTTGACGAAAAATGACTACCCAGACCGTTTCATAGAGAAGAATATGAACAGAAGTAGTTGCGAGAGGAAATCTTGTTGTTCCGTCCCAAAGAAACATCTCTATATAAGTCTGGAATTTAAAGTGGAGCGAACATCTGGTGTAATCAAAAATCGTCTAACGACAACGATTAAAAGAACATTTAATGCGGCAAAACTGCGAATAACCTTCTCTAGTAGGAACTTATTTTCTGTATCCAAAAAAGATAAGCTTCCGTGTCTGGTCGCCTCCATGTGCACCTACCAGTTCACCTGCTCTTGTGGAGCAAGGTACATTGGCCGTAGCCACCGCTCGCTTTCAACTTGGATAAGGGAACATGTCCCAGTTTGGTTCTACAAGGGTGAAAGAAAAGCACTTAGGAATTCTATACTTGAACACCTAATCGACTGTAATCATTCTACGGATCCATAGTTTGATTTTAAGGTTGTTTATATGATTCGTTCAAATCTACCTAGATTTCTTCTTATCCAACTCCTAAAAATAGCCGAAGCTCTTACCATCCATAAGCTCAAACCAAAACTATGCGTACAAAGAAGTACATCTTATCGTTACCTTGGCCCTTATTATTATTATTATTATTATTATTATTATTATTATTATTATTATTATTATTATTACTGCATTCCCCTTTACTTATGCCTTATATTCTCATTATTTTATTTATAAATACTCATCATATCACCTTATTTATTTTTACACCTCTGTCACCTTTAACTATTGTAACAAAAACATTCTAGTCATCTTATTACATTCACTAAATCTATTGTTATTGTTCGTATTACGTAATCTAGTATTATAATCTTTCTATTACATTATCTTGGTTGTGTTCACATTTCCTCACGGAATTAGTACTTTAACAAAAAACTTCATATATCTACGATTGTACATCTTGACAATAAATTCGTTGAAAAGGTATCCCTTCGCTGAACTTCGTGCTTTTTATTTTTAATGTTTATATGGGAAATATCTGTCACTTGTTATTGTTTAGTTGAATCTTCACGTTGATGTGTAGAACTGCAACTGATCAGTCTTTACTGTCATATATGCGCATTGCGTCAATATTGCCTTAATTCACAAGCATTGTAAGTAAAGCTGGGACACTTGTTACCTATGTTCATCCACCGCACAAATCAATTCACTTTTCGTTTTTAATACCACTCTAACTTGCGATATTTACTTAGCATAGTACCGCTAAGCTATAGATTGCTCACACTTTTCGTTTCATGATAAATGATCAGTGCTTCAGAGACACCTATGTTTATGACTTACACTCACCCACTAACCTCTTCAGAATAATACAGAACGCGATATTCTTAGTGCTTCGTTTACAATTTTAAGTAACAACTTTGACACAATAAAGTATGATATACGAGAGCTTCAAGCACTAGCTTAGATTTTTAGCGATTTCATCGAGTAAGTGATCGTCATCAATTTGAGTAAACAAGCAGACAAATACCAACTTTAGTTAAAAAGTTCTACTGACCTTTTAGGAACATTATGAAGCTTACATAGCAAAAACTATTCAAAATAAAAACATGTACGTCGCATCCGGAAGATTATAAAGAAAGACTGATATAGGGAGCAATGACTTAAACTAATGGAGTGCGAATGATGTATGAAATTTTTCTTTCTCAATCATCTGTAAAATGTAAGCACATTTTGAGAAAGAATAATTATATGACTTAGTCAATTAGTTGGATATGTTGGTTATGAACGCTTGACTGTATGATACTGTAAATATGTGTGCACATTATAAATTATTGATTAACTGATGTTAAATAGTACCCAGTTCAAATTACACAAATCTGATTGTTAATCTAAATTTAAATAATTCATATAAACATTGAGATATTCCTAAATCATTCTGATTTCTTTCCGGTATCAAATAAATCCATATCGGCGTTTAGTGTTTTCAATACGCGTCATCAGATTCAGGGGTTTCATTACCAAGTGCAAACCAGTTATGCCCCCAAATACCATGGTACGGCCGAGAGTGGGGATAGTCCGCTCTCCCTCTCGAAATACTCTCACACGGCCACGCGTATACAGCCTCTGCCAGGGAAGTCCTACTCACTGCCTTCTCGTGACGGGGGTGTTGTTTACGAAAATGAGAGAACGAAAAGCGGATGTCCGGCGCTTTAACCGGACCCCAAACCAAATCAATGGTGCACATGGGCTTCAGTATCCTGAGGGAACAGATGGCGTATGAACCAATCGTTGGTCACTGGCTTCCATGGGACTGCATCTCCTTACGATGCTCCACTGCCTTGTGGGTTAGACCTTTAGGTCAAAGGCTCGGGGTGTGACCCCCTAAGATAACCACCTGCTTCGGTTTGGGCACCCGGGCAGTATCACAGCCAACACACAAATATGATGAACTGCCTATAATTATGGAAACTACTTTACTTGCTTCAACTAATAATCAAATTATTATTATTATTATTATTATTATTTACCACATTACTCACCCTCTTTTATACTTATACAGCGGCTCGTCTTTTGTGGAAATTCGATTGTATCTAAACCTTCTCGAGTCACTGTCCGGTTGAAAATTGTATGTTACCACTGAATATGAGTACTGAAGCAGTTTTTCTGAAACTACGTGCACCATTCAAACTGGCTGCCTTTAACGTTCGCACACTTATGCAGGTTGAACAACAGATAGGGCTGGCTATGTCTTTGGAAAGTCTTCATATCGATGTCTGCTGTCTGTCCGAGACCCGTATTCAAGACTCTGGCGAAGTACTACAAATTCGATCTCCATCTGTCGCTTCGAAAAGCTTGTTTTACGTGCGCTTATCCGGGGACCCTGTGGCATCTTCGTCTAGTCTTGCTGGCGTTGGTGTCGCACTAAGCGCTAGAGCTGAGGCAGCACTAATCGATTGGATCCCCATTAACAGTCGGTTATGTGCTGTTAGATTAGAGAGTTCCATCAAAGTGAGAAGAAATCGACGTGAGAAACGATGTCTTTTCGTCATCTCCGCCTATGCCCCGATAGATTGCAGCCCGGATGCAATCAAGGATGAGTTTTACCACCAGTTATCTGTTCTTCTCCAGAAAGTGCGTTCGACAGATATTGTAGTACTAGCCGGGGTCTTGAATGCTCAGGTCGGGCGTCTAGGCACAGAAGAGGGTCGTTTAGGTGACCGATGGGGACTTGTTAGTCGCAGGACAGATAACGGGGACCGTCTACTGCAACAGTGCACAGACTACAACCTATTTCTGGCTAGCACTAACTTTCGGCACAGTCATCGCCGATGTGCCACCTGGCGTCCTCCCTCTGCATCCCAAGCCTGGACTCAGATTGATCACATCGCGATCAGCTACCGCTGGCGTGGTTGTGTACAAGACTGCCGCTCCTTTTGGAGTACCTATCTGGACTCTGACCATGCCTTGGTCTGAGCCAATCTTACCTTACCTTTCAGTGGACAACGAAGTGACCGCCATCAACGGATTGATGTTAGCAAGCTGGTTGCAACTTCTGTTGCAAGTAAGTATCGAACCGAGCTAGCCTCTAGGCTAGCTACCATTTCACCGAAAAGTATAGATGAGCATTGGTCGCAATTGCATGACGCCATGAAAATGGCGGGTACAGTCAGTTGTGGGTTCGCGAAACGTCCCGCTTATAAGCACTGGGTTTCTTCAGTTTCCTTACAACTCATTGAAGCCCGTCGGTCTACTCCGGGTGACCGTGAGTTTGACCATAAACGAAGGATGTTACGCAATGAAATTGGGCAAGGCTTGCGTAAGGACCGAGAAGCCTGGTGGTCGAAGCGTGCTAATGAGTTGGAAGCAGCAGCTGCATCTGGTAATGACCGGAAGCTCTTCCAGCTCATCCGAGCCACTGGCAGCAAGAAGTCTGGTGTGAGCGAAACAATCTGCGAGGATGATGGGATGCCAATCACTAACATCCATCGACGTCTTGGACAATGGGCAGAATTTTTTGAAGGGCAGTTCAACTGGCCTGCTGCTCCGGCAACATCGGTCAGACTGTCCTGCCCTCCATGGCCGGTGACGACTGATCCATCAAATGAGGCAGAAGTCCGCAAGGAACTCCAACTCTTGAAGCGTTACAAATCACCTGGCCCAGATGACTTACCTCCAGCTCTTTTTAAAGATGATGGTGACTTTCTGACTAAGGAATTGACGACGCGGAGAGGTGGTCAGTGCATGACATGGTGTCGTGGCATGAAAGAAAGCTGCAAAGGACTGGCTTCTGTTGGTCCTTCACGACTCCCTGGTTGGGGTCCGAGAGATGGTGCTACACAGTGGCTTGAGACGTTATCAGATATGGCTCAGAATAGAAGCCAGTGGCGATCCTGCTGTAACCTTCTTTTACTTTCTTCATAAAAAGTGGTTGTGTCTCCCTTACCTGAAAGATTTCTTCTGATTGTACCTTTCCGTTCCCTCATTATTACTACACTACCTTACACCAATCTCTTCGTTGTTGTTCTTTTTTTTACGCTCCTTACCTTTTTTTCTCTTCGAATTCTCATTGTTTTGTGTGGCGCATATATATTGGCGCTCTGTTGTACCAATATTTATGTGTTCAAATAAATAAATAATAAATAAAAACCAGTTAGGCGAATCCGCAGACACAAGTGGCAGATATCGCAAAGGCGTTTTAAGAAACAAAGTAGAACATACCATAAAGAATGGAAGATAACCGATTTCCATGGAACCGTGTAACTTTTCGATGTGAATATGCAGAACAGTTTTAGGAGAATCTTCATTTTCGCATTGAAATGTTACAAACTGTTTATTAGCTTCCTCGACAGCAGATGTAGCAGCATTATTAGTCATTGCGTTAGTGAGAGAAGAATATTTACTAAACTGCACTTCTAGGGGATACTTTCCACGTAAAACCGGAGGACATATGGTTGTATAATAGCCAAACATAGATTCTGCTGACTCCAAAGTATCCATTTCAATTAAAGCCTGTAATAATAAGGTTGGAGGTTAAGAAAATTAGATTGTAGCTGAGGTATTTGCATAATAGAGGAAACAATATTTTAGTTTTACTGAATATCTTTACTGATGGAATAAAACAATTTCCTCACATTAACAGGTAATTGGAAACATATTAGGTAAGAGCAATACTTATTTAATAGATTCAACTCATTTAGCGGTCATAACATCAATATAAGCTTTCGGTGAAACTTTTCTGTAGTACATCCTAAAATTATGTTGTGTGAGGGTGGCACGGCAGTCATTATGATAAAACTTGGTCAGTAACTATTTGACTATAGAATGATGAATGTGTAATCTGCCTTATTCATAACGATTATTTTAAGACTTTACAATTGACAATCCAATCAAACTGTTACCATTTGAGCGCGGAATTCCCAAAAATATCACTTCCAAGTTTTGACACATATCGTTTTATTTGAACAGTGTGAAAAATTGGAATGTAAAATTAATTTCAAGAAGTTACTAAAAAGGAAGACATTTCAGTCAACACATCTTTATATGGATCAATAATTAGTTAAGTATCTATTATATATGCTTCTTATCACTTGTTACTTTATATCATCCATTCACTTTCATATCGCCTTTCAAAGTGAAACTAACTACTTAAATAACAAGTAGTTCGTATTATTAAAAAGAAACAAGATGTAATGAACAATAATCTGTATAAAATAGCCGTTATAACTGTTGAGAGAGTAATTCTCAACTAATGATGACAGTATGTATAGAGTTTCATGAAGTAAAATGATGAATATTCGATTAGGAACCATTAGAAAAAAGTGATTTCCATTAACCCTCCAGACTAGTTATTATTCGTTTGTTTTCTTTCCTAAAGATAAGACAACATGCAATGTAGAATAACGTACATCGTGTAGACAGCTAACTATCAATGGCTCAAAAATTGCCTTTTGATTCATTTTTCTCAGAAACATCGCACTCTGATCGTTGGAACTTCATATGAATACGCTTTTGATAAATTTAGCGCAGTTCATTCTTATTTTATAAATAAAATGGATAAGCGTAACGCTCTGATAATCATGAGAAAATGAATAGTACAATTCAACATATCTTGAAAGAATAGAGACAAACGTACAAGTTGGACTAAATGTTATGACTGCTTCTTATTAAGCAACTAGTATGTTTGAAATGAAACGGTAGTTTATGAAAAGCGTTAAACCCAATAAAACATACTTGACCATTTTTTCTTGTTAGTATTATATTGGCGATTGAGCCAAATGGTATAGATAACGTTGAAACTTCTAGTTCATTCACATCGGATGGTAAGCCACGAATGTGGAGAACACGAGATTCCGGTAAGGAATTTGATGATGTACTATCTAACCTTGCCTGTAACATGATAACAAGTAATAATAATAGCAAGAATAAAAGATTATCGACGCAGTTGAATTTGTTTTGTTTAAAGGATGATACTTTCATTTTGTATTTGAAATTTCCCGAAAACAAATGAAAGAACACAAGTGTAGTAACAGTTATCAATTTTCTACCTGATGGGAAAGTTAAAATCGTCTTAACTGTGTTACAAGATATCGGCTAGTGTATTTTCTACTCTATCGCTGACATTCCATTTTATTTCTAACAAACAATGAGGTGGCGTGATCTCGTTAATTTGATAGAACTAGCACAAACGAAATATAAGTTTTAAGTTTTACTTAAATATACAGAATATTATCATGGCAATAAAAAAGGAATGCATTAGTATATTGAGAGCAAAACCTTACAATTAGTTATTGAAAAATCAAGGAAACGGTTGGCATTTCCGATTATGTTGATTTAATATATGCACTCTGGATCAATGAACTACAACTATAACATGAAATACTCTCGAAATATTAAACTTGGCTTACTAAAACTGTAATAACTAACCTTTTTTGATTCAAAACGACTGGGGTCAACTACAGTTGGGACTTCAGTAAGAACTCTCTGAAACCGAAATAGAAAATCATTAACTTGTACGAATTCAACAGTAATGATTTATAATTTTTGAGGAATTTTAATCTAGCCTTAATCTCACGTATATTGATCACTATTAAGTTAGACTGGTATGTAAGACTGAATAATTTGCGAATGTACTCTCCAAGTGTAGACAAGTGGTTCAGTGGTTAAGACGTTCGACTTTTAAGTGATGTTTCAGACTCGATCTCCACTCCACCTGTTCGGGTTTGGGCCGCCGAGTTGTATCACTAGACCTCATAATTAATGTATGGTTTACGTGGACCGCGTAAAAGCGTGGACAATGACCTGGTAAGAAAGCCATCCTCTGAAGGTATTCGCTCAAACTTTCAAAGTTTGTCTATATTGCGAACTCGGAAGACTACCTGATCCTGCTATTTTTTTTAAAATGAGAAAGATTTACGAAGTGACGTAGATTCATACAATGGTGTTCTTATATAAACTACTGCACTCAGTGGCCAAGGAAAACTATACAAAAGTAACAATAAGACACCGACCAGAAATTCTACACGATTGGCTGAGAAAGGGATTTTCAGGAAAAATCAGATAACTCATAAATAATAATACCGAGGTTACCTTTTCATTTGTTGGTAGTGTGCTTAGTGAAAGTAAACTTAAATGATAACTAAACGGGACTAACGAAGAGTACGCAAACTGATCTTTGCAAAGCATTTCGTTTTCATCCCAACTTCGAATATAGTTATCTGGAAAATCCGTACGAGAAACTACGTTGATGATGGACTGAAATGGGAGAGCTGAAGTCAAATTCGCGTTTGAAGGCCAAGTTTGGAGGGACGAAATGTTCATAAGGAAATAAATCTAACTGAATAAACAGTAGTAACCAAACAATATTAAGACAAGGGACAAAGTATTTGCTTACATTTGATTGGTCGATAAGATTAAATCCATCAGGTAAACTGTCTGCAAGATGACCAATCAGTGCTATGTAACATGAGATGAAGTTAAGCAATTCTCTTATCAAAACTACCCTATGCCATTTCTAGAAAAGCTTGTATGTTCAATTACTAATTGAGGAATATTTTTCAGATGTTACTAGCTATGTAGCCTATTTGTAATATATGAATATGGAGAATCCACCTGAGGGGTTTGGAAACCCTGATTTCAAAACCAGTGGTGCACATGGGCTCAAGGATCCTCAGGGAACAAATGGCGTACGAACTTATTGTTGGTCATCGACTACCATAGGACTGTCCCCCATAACATTGCTCCACTGTCTTGTGGATTAGACCTTTAGGTCAAAGGCTCCAGGTGTGGCTCCCTAAGAAAACCACCTGCTTCGGTTTGTGCACCTGGGCAGTATCCCAGGCCTCAGACAAGTCGAACGACGAAGTGTGGTGCATATACAATTGGTGCCTCATACCGATGTTTAAGTGATAAAATAATGAAAATAAATATATGACAGTTCAATTTAAAAAGCATAAAATTCACTATATCATCTGAGAATTTAGACTTAATGTCTGAGGTTCGTTTATAAATGTTTGACGACAGAAAAGCAAAACTCAGTCTTCCAAACGTGGGACGAAATACACAACAAAACTGCCAATTCCGTAAAACCAATATGTGTAAGCTGTTTAAACCAAATGGGCAAAAAGCAGGCATTTTGTTGATAACACTACATATTTATAGCGACAGACAAAGGACTAGACAGCGGGCGTTCCTCTTGGAATAAATGGATGTTTCATAATCTAAACACGGCAACATCTAGGATGAACCATAAAGTATAGAACATTTGGATACCAAAGAAGCGGCTTGGTAGGTCTTGCTTTCGTCGTAAGGACGAGTATTACCCAAGCATACATGTCAAAAATGACATCCTCAGATGATTTTTACTAATGATACAGACTATGCAGGGAGATGTAAACTTTCTGACTGGAGCAAGCGCAAGTTGCAATCAGTGGTTGAAGATTATGTGGCAGGGTCCGGAAATAATCAGTTGAACAGCACTGATTAGAATTCTCTCAAGCGAAGTGCTAATCCTTAATACAGATTCCTTATATCACATCATGATGCAACGTATGGTGATTATACGACGTTCTACTAAGACGAAAACATAGAGCCCAGGGAAATCAGGCAGAAAATTTCTTACTTTAGTTATCAGATCGTGTTAGATTAATCAAAGATGCAGAATGTGAGTAGAATGTTACAAAGAATGTTGTCGGTGATGCAACTGATTGGTGAGACAATTTCGATTCGTAAAATGGATAAAACGGACGCTAGTTAATAAACACTATGCAATGATGCGATATGTTGAGAAGCGGTTGCTTACGAGGATGAATAATCTGTTTAAGAATTCGAATCATCTGGAGCCATGTACAACTAACCAGAAGAGTGGGTCTTCTGTAAAGAAATGACATGGATGTACACAAATTATGGACATAGAAAATAGCATGATAAAATCCCTTAGGTGATTGGAGGATACTAGTACGTAGGTCACTCTTCAATTAGCCAAGACCTGACGGCTAAGCCCAACTCTTGGGCATTATATCGGAAACACTATAACTTACTATACGTCAAACCAATTTAATGATTTGGGCGCTAAACTGTCGCCACTATGTGAACCCAGCAATAATTTACTAAAAACTGATTTTGTGAACAACTGAGGCTTAACCAGAGAAACCGGTCGGAATGCAATGATGTAGATGAAGTTGGATTGATTTTCTTTATCCAGACGTTTCTATTACCGAATAAATAATTAGTACATCAGCCATGATAATCTGTAACCAACCTACATAATTTGTTGTCAAATATCAGACCTGAGCTAAAAGTAGGGGAAAAACTAGACTAAAATGAACGCGAATTCCTCTAAGTGAGTGACTGAAGCTAATACGAAGTTTTCGAAGAGAAGCTTGATGACTATGTCCCAAGAACATGACGGCTTAGTATTTTAAAGATATTGAACCCAATCTCCCTATTCTGGGGGAAATTTTGTCCGTTTTGGAACTTTGGGGAAATGGCACAAACCCCCTAAAATCCTCTCGAGTTCGGGGGAATTCTCCAGAATCTTAAGGTTCCTCAAACTGACGATTGTCACTGGACTTTGGGGGGAAAGCCGAGGATCTCATAATCAGGAGATTGCAACCACGTTTCCATGGGAACATGCAGCAATTTGCTGTTTCCACCCAGTCGATTTTGAAACATAATGCATATAACTTTTGCTGCGCTTAAAAAGACCACCATTTTGAAGTAAATCATCCTCAGTAACTTCAACCGAGAGCGAACCTGCTTCGTTGTATCATGCCGCTTCATCGTCGTTGGTAGCGTCAAATTTCTTGGTATAAATGGCCAAGACTGAGTGACTCAAGGTCTTTTAATATCCAATTTTGTACAACATCAAAAAAATTAAAATAGCTCTGAAAAGCACTTTTTCGATGTTCTGGTCTGATTTTATGGCCAAAGGGTTTTTAAATGTATGAGTGCCTGTATAGGATTCTTCTAAATCTGCCTCTCAGTAGTCTCATGTCTATATTGGCTGGCAGAGAATGGAAGAAGACTCAATCCTGTTGTTTAACAGGCACGAGTGTTGGCAGTTGTTGGTCTTTTGGTGAATGAAACTTGATAACTGCTGTGTTGGTCGCCATTATGACTTTCTGTTGGATCAACATATCGTGTAAACCATATTATTTAATGGGCCTTCCATACCGACTAAATACCTCGCTCACAGACTTTGTCACTGTTTGGTTTAATAATATGATGTGGGGTTTGCTGAGTTTCAAAAATAAGTTGTTTTGTTGTCGCTGATGGCTTCACCCATTTACAAGGGAAGGAAAACTCAAATTTCTTACACTGTAGCTTGCCCCATATAAGTGTAAAGATGCAGCAAGTATTCGCAGTTTGACAACGCCTTTACCCCTACAAATGGATTTTATCTTAGTCAGACATGTATGCAGATGCTAACCATATTCTCTTGAAGTTAGAACTCAGAGTCACGCAACTTCTGAGCTTTGGTGTTAGACACGTAGATCACTAACGTAGATGACCTATTTAGAATGATTGGGGACCTGCCCCAGTTAGAGGGGAATGGTGTGACCGACAACTAACTTCGACATCACGCCCCAATATGAGCACTTAACGTGAATTACCCCTTCGTCGTATCAAGGTACTATGGCTGCTTTGAAGACCGTAAAACACAAAGGAGATTATTAAGGAAATATATTGGCAAGAGTGGGTACAGAGAAGATAGTGCAACCACCACCGTATAGACCAATCCATGGCGTACAACCTACTGATGAGCGTTGGTTGTTCTTGACCATTACGGTGATCGATGAACTGTTCAACATTCAGTGACCCAACTGCCGGATGATTTGAGTAGGTATGAAAATTTCAAGTGTAGCGGTAAATAAATCCCCAAAATAAATAGCTCTGTAAGTTTTCGACATTGGATGCTGACCACATGTTTTAATGGACTCACCTAGCTGAAGGCGCTCGGTCATGCATCCGCACCAGATCACGAGTGGGAAAGCCGTGCTCAACATCTACTGCAATCGCTAGCCAGATTAGATCAAACGATTCTCAATATATTGACAGTCAACAAATATATCTTCCGATCTTCTCGATTCTGTCTTTTGATTTCTCTTGGTGGGTACGCTTCATATTAGAAGGTGTTACTGGTTAAATCGTTGTCAAAAGTTGAATACCTGTGCCATCTTCATAAGTATTCGGACCAGGAATCCCTGAAATAGCGCAATATAGTAGACAGAACTAGGTCAGTACCAGATGCGTAGCATTTCCTGACGAACAATCGAAACAAAATCTAAGATTGCAGGAGATTTAAAGTCCAAACTCACTGTAAATTTCTGGCATTCGTATCCTCTGTTTGATCATGGGACTCAGCAATTAAGAATTAGTCAGGCAGTGGTCAAATAAGTAAAACATCTGCACTCAAGCAGCCCAAGAGAATATTTTTGTACACAAACTACAGAACAAGGATGCATCATTGGATTCCCAGCCTAATTAAAGAAGGGAATGAATCTGAAATGATAGAGGAAGATCAGGAAAGAGCAGAGGCTATGACTGACTATTTTGGGACAGTCTTCACTCTGGAACCTCCTCTAGACAAAGAACCAAACCAAAATAAACAGTTAACAAACCACCTGCTCACCGCGGACTTCAATCAAGACGATGTTTTTAAGACTCTTAACACCTTAGACATGAAAAAGTCAACAGGACCAGATGAACTACACCCCAAACTCTTGAGAAATATTGCATAATATCTCGCGGCCTCACTGACTGTGATATTCAATATGTCAGGTGACCAAGGTGTGTTACCTATGGACTGGACGTAATCATCACTCCCATACATAAAACAGGACCAAGACAAGTTCCATCGAACTACAGACCTGTAAGTCTCACCAGTGTTGTAGTTAAAATATTGGAAAGGATAGTCAAACGGACCATAATGGCATTTATGGAAACCAATAACCTGCTAAACATAGAACAACATGGTTTTAGAAATGGTCTATCTTGTACAACGAACCTTCTTGTAGCCAGGGAGTTTTGGACAGAGGCGCTAGACAACAGAAACGCGGTGGATGTTCTCTACATAGACTTCAGTAAGGCTTTTGACAAGTTGCCAACTAATAGACTGCTATTGAAGTTGGCAAACCTTGGTATTGGCAGACCTCTCTTAAAATGGATTAAGGATTTCCTAGTAGGTCGTAGGCAGGAAGTAAGAATAAATCCCAAGTGATCCATCTGGAGACCAGTACTTGGTAGGGTACCTCAAAGTTCCGTCCTAGGTCCTTTACGTTTTATAATGTATGTTAATGATCTCCCAAGTATAGTACAGTCTCCAATATTATTATACGCTGACGATGTATATATCTGGGGAATAATAATTGGAGACGCAGACGCATGTGCTCTTCAAGCAGACTTAAATAATATGATCAACTGGTCTAAAGAGTGGCTGATGCCTATCAACGCAGCAAAGTGTGTCTTCATGAACTTTGGGGATTCAAAGGTTAATAGGTACGACAAAGGGGAAGTGCCATTACCTGTGGTCCGGTCTCATAAGGATCTAGGGGTGACAGTGAGTCATGATCTTAAGACGACGGCCCATTGCCGGGAGGTCGTGGTTAAGGGATTTCGAACCCTCTGGGCTTTAAAACAGACATTCACTTAGTTAGATACTACCATGTTCGCCACAATATACACATCCTTAGTGAGAACTAAGCTTGAGAACTGTGTTCAGGCTGCAAGCCCCTAATTAAAAGATGACCCGGATATCTTAGAAGTACAGAGGGCAGCTGCCCGTGGAGTTCCAGAACTCCAGGGTTCACCATACAAAGAGCGGCTTGAAAAGCTGGACCTCTTTACTCTGTCCTATCGCAGATTAAGGGGAGGTCTAATTTTTAATACTGCGAATACTGAGAAACGATTTTGAACCTAACTTATCCCCTCTTTTTCTTACCACTAGATCGTGACATCTCAAAGGACATAGCAGGCGAGTAGAAAAGCCAGGAATGAACAAAATACCCGTGGCATACAGGTTTTCACACCGAGTCATCAATACTTGGAATCTGCTGGCCGAAGCAGTGGTGTCCGCATATTCAGTCGTTTCTTTCAAGAGAAGACTGGACACTCACAGAAGCATACTAGAAAAGGAATAACATAGGCCGTACGCCTTCTGTTCTTACCACACAAACCTGTTTCTGAATCTGACATTCAGTGACAGTTCACTGACCTCACAGACATGACACTCGGAGCCAGATTCGAAGTAAGGTCTATTCTCTGAAGTGATTGTGTTCACTTCTTGGGAATGACGCGCGCTACGCAAAAAGCAGTAATGCTTTTCTTCGTCCAGTAAATCTTCTAGTTTTAGTCATATTCTAAGGTATAAAAGCTTTTTCTATAATTATCTAGATTTGATTTTTAATGTCAGCATCATAGAAGCCTTTACCTTTCGTATTCAGTGTCTATCACTTTTAGAGCTTCGGAAACACTTGTTTTAGAAATCAGATGTTTTTTGTCGTCTCTGAGTTTTCACAGCGCCCAAAGATCTTGTTTTTTTTGTTATTTCTGTGAGCTCAGTTAACAATTTAAACGGCCCAAACAAATTACCATTGCGATGAACTCACATGCTGCTGTCCGCCTTTGGATCACCAAAGCAGATGATGTGTCGAATGATTTGGGGCCTACCCGAGTTAGGCGGGAATGGTGTGATTAACCAGCAGACATCAAGATCATATATCACGGTCAGTACTGAACCTGGATTACCCTTTCGTCCTGTACAAGTAGTATCACTGATCCGGTGACCGTATGACACCACTGACGTCATTACAGAAACACATTACCAAGGGCAGGTACAAGGAACAGAGTGCGACCACTGCTTTATGGGACAACCTATAATGTTCAGTCAACTGGTGCGCGTTGATTGTTCTTGATCTTGACAAAGACTGGTAAATCGTTTGATATTCAGTGACCAGGCTGCAGGACGATTTGGCTAAGGCTCGGTGACAATTCGCTGATCCTACACGCTCGAGAGTGGAATGCAATGTAATAACTCCAACAAGTGGTATCACTACGTGCGCACTGAACTCACACTGCCTGCATATAAGGGATATTGTAAGCCACTGTTTTGTTGGTTGCAGAACGTATGCTGTCTCTGTCGATTCTTGAACGATTAATCTGCTGGACACAGCTAGAAAGATGCATTCAAACGAACAGTCAGTAGCAGATGAGCAGGTGATGGATTGTGGGGAAGCATTGAGTGTCATCATGATTTTAACCTTGAATTTGAATGAACTCAATAACGTGGATGGCAAAGGAACAGATGTCAACACAACTACAAGGATAACAAAAAAGTATACAAAGAACTGCAAAGTATGTGAGTTCAAAGTTTCAGCTACCAAACCCAATATAAACACAAAACAGACCACGTAGGAGCAAAACCTGAAAGTCATAAAGGAAGAAAAAGAAGCTAATTATTAGCTTACTGTAGCATCCAGAAAGTCAATGAAAAAAGGTTAGACCTGAGCACCTGATGCTAAATCAAACTGCGTGTGTAACGACCGAAGTGCCAATATTCGGTTTGAACTCAGAACTTGTAGAATTATGACCTAATTCGTTATTAGTACTGCTCTAATAATAGACCTAATCCTAAAATTGTAGATTTATCATGATGTGACTACTTCACCAATAAGATCTTACGTGGAAAGTACACCATTGTCTACACTGACTAGTCCTATCGTAAACATCAACAACATATGATGGAGAACACAGTTAGGCTGGAGATATAACAGCATATTTGCTATGAATAAAAGAGATAAGTCTCAGACGAATGACCACGCCTGCAAAGCTGAGACATGCCATCCGACTGAATTCAGTTTTCCCGAGTTTTCCATAGGTATCCTTCTCTTCTTATCAATTGTTGAATAGAAGTCTTTTCAGTAATTATATGCTCGGCTTCAAAGGTCGTGTGGCTGGGGTCTAATGCCATTACCAACTAACAAACTAAAGTTCATTTGATTAGGCCGAACTAGGTTCTTTTATATAGTGTACGAAGTGTTTTTGAGTGACTCGTACTAAACTATATCAAAGCACAAACTCTGTGTACATTTTAAACGGTTCAAATTCAAGAAGAATAATAATTTATATCAAAAGTACAAAATACCTCAACCAGTAAGTACTTTACACTCAGAGGTTCCCCCAACACAAGCAAACGTGTTAAACAACAAAAGGAATAGTTACTAAACAAAAGTTTGTCACCTGAGAATCTATAAAAATATTCTCAACAATATGGGATCAAACATCTGCTGGCAAGGATCACAGCAGACAGTCAAGTGTTAACAATCATACACTGGACTATACCGTGACCTTCGGTTTAGTCAAACACGACCTTGTTGGCAATAGTCCGGCAACATGTCACAGTAAAATTAAGTAATGAAAAATGTCTTCAACATTGGTGATATAATAAGTGCTGGTATGGAACTAAACCTCAAAGATTGTCAACACAGATCTTGCAGAGCGATCGGAGTCTAGGATTATGCTCTAGGTCAGCGTCAGCACAATTATCTACGCTAATAGAATAATAGAAGTGTTCTATAACCGTAAATTTGCCACGATGTGACTATTTAATCTTTCATACCTTACATGGAAGTCATCATTATCGACACGCCATATGATGACAGTGATTGGTTGTGGCCAGGACCTCGTAAAGAATACACTTAAACTGAGGAGAGAATTCATTATGAATAGTTAATCAGGAGTTCACACAGTAGTGACCACATCCTCATGGTTGAGCCATCTTATATCGATCAAGTATACCCGCGTTCGCCATTTCAGACCCCCTCCATAGTGTTAAACGTTGAACATAAATCTTTGCAGTTGTCGTATGTTCAGCTTCAAGGGTTTTGTGGTCAAGAACTAATACCACTGCAAGTCTTTCAAAACAGAGACAACGACTAGGTTTAAATACGACCTAAGATTCTTTAAGTCCCTAATAAGCAAGCTAATACCGAAAATAGTAGCAAGATTTGGCGTTTATAAACTCCACAGAATATGACAAAAAGTGGATTTCAAAAGTAAACAGACAATCCGCCTCGAAAAAGGTACATTTTTTCTCTGGGGAAATATAATGACTGGGAGTATTTGAATTATAGTACGAACTAAGAATCCCAGAAATAACGTAATCGGATCAAGAAGTACTAGATAAGCACGAACGAATGTACTGTATTTGGGATTCGAAATCAAGCATTCAACAAGTACAAAGGAATCATTAGTTCATTCAAACATCACATCTGCCACAGCTTAAATTAGAGTCTAAGTGTCCGTAATCAATTGTACGTCCTCTTCCTAAGTTTATCCCTTGTCTGTCCGACATTGCATTGGATAAAACTCTGTATTGTCTAGAATGTGCTCATTACTATCGGAATTAATAACCGAAATAGGAACAGGCTCACTTGGTTCCTGGGATTGTATACAATCGCCGTGTCGGTTGTGTACCGAAACGACTATCTAGAATTTAAAGCACAGATTTCCCAACACTAGCCTCCCCCACGAAATAATGTTGGATCTTTATATCCTCAAGTTGTAAATCATGTGGCTTCATTTAAAACACACTCCTCACATTGACTAGAGTAAAAATTAGAAGCGACTTCGTGATAAGGATAAACAGTAGTTGATATGAAGTCATCCGAATTGTAATCAAAATCGAGCTCATTTAGTACTTGTGCTTCAGATTGAACAAGTTTCCCACAACAAGCAAATGCATTATGGGGACAAATAATATTTGATAGAACATCGAGATTAGATTCTTCTCAAATAGTTACCTCAAATTTATTAAGAATGTCATTGCAGGGTAAAGGATCACTAGAAAAATCAGCGTTTATCAAAACTACATCAGGTTTTCGATCATGTCTAGGTTCATTCAACATATTTTCCTCAGATTTGCAAGGAATTTCGTCAGAAATAAGTGAGTCAGTAAGAAAAACCATATCTGGTACAATAACATGAGAAACCTGATAAGTCGATTAATTAGAAACTGTTGTCTCGCAAGAATTCTGAGTTTCATTTAACTCTGAACTGCTATATGACTCCACACTATCATTTGAAATCATTGATAAGGATAAATGATCATTAGGAACACGACTTAATAGAATCAGAATTATAAGACGTAATATTCGTTGCAGCAAGATGAACAGTAGTATTACAAACTGACTCAATATGTTCAATATCACCACATTTAAAGCATTTAGAATTACGAAATTTGCATGAATTAAAAGAGTGGAACCTGTCACAGGACAAACATTGACCAAACTTGTGCCCAACTTCGTGAACTGCATTGCAACTCCTCACTGAATTATCTGCATAACCTTGAGTATTCACTGGGTGGGATGACGTAGTGAAGTGGAACTTTATATATCCTTGTGAATCATTTTACGAAATCTTCTTCCTTAACCGCATTCAAAATTTGTATACTTAACATAGTCTAGCAGTAGATCCTTGAGAGTTGTATAAGAAAGCGAAATGGGCTTTTCCGGTAAGGCCAAAGTTTTTAATAAGCTATGTGCTTCTTTTGCGATGAATGTGAGAAAATGTGCTACAAAACTAACATGCTCATCATCTTCCTTGGTCATAGCCCAGATTTCGAACCTTTCAAAGTAATCTCCAAAAGCATCAAAATCCGAATGTGTGTCCAACCGTTCCATCACAGGCTCAGTCGTGACGCCAATATGATGATTAGGAGTATTTGAATTATAGTACGAACTAAGAATCCCAGAAATAACGTAATCGGATCAAGAAGTACTAGATAAGCACAAACGAATGTACTGTATTTAGGATTCGAAATCAAGCATTCAACAAGTACAAAGGAATCATTAGTTCCTTCAAACACCACAGGATAGTAACACAATATTGGAAAATCCGCCCAAACTGACTGAATCCGGAATATAAATTCATCTGGACCTCGGTCTGGTTGATCATGTTAGGAGACGATCGGTAAAGTAGGAAACACATAAGCACCGCAGGGATAGTGAACAAACCATGTAGTTAAGGAGTTTCACATCGAAAGAAAACTCGGGTCAAAACTATTCACAAACTACTCTGTGTAACACGGGAGTGTATTTAACAATATTGAGGGCATGCTATATAAACGCTCACAGCCTACTAAATAAAATGTTGGACATCAAAAACGTGATGGACAGAGAAAAACCTGATGTAATTGCCATCTCAAGACAGGGTTAATGCCAGAAATGTGTCACTTTGAAATTCAGTTGTTTAGTTTCTTACTTTGTAGGGCTGACGCGTCAAACATTGGGGTTGGTTGGGTCACCATGTACATGAAAATCACCTCAACTATATGGCCTGTCGAGAAAGTAACATACCTCTTAAAGACAGGCGAACTGGTGTGTTGCCAGCTGAAGTGTAAGGAGCAAGACATTGGATTAGTTGCAGTCCAAACATGTATTGAATGACCTACGAGTGCATTTGAATCCCGATCGGATAGGTGTAAAAGTTTAATATTAGGTGGCTTCAATGCATCCTCTACAAATCGGATAAACTTAGGAGTGTCATCAGTAACACCATTTGATTACGACTTGTCAAAAACTAAAATCACTCGAGCTTTATTCTAGTACATTAAAAGTCCCACCAGATATGACTTACAAAACTCTTCTTTCTCCGACTTAGTATACACGTACAGCGATGATCTCAGTAAAATAACTTTTTGCACACCTATAAGGGAGAAGTGATCATGCGGTCATCTTTTTGAAGTTCATGACTGATATGGTTGGTCAATCATAATGTGAGACACGATTACATTGGCTGTGAAAAGTATGCTACTTCACAAAGTCACCGTCAATTATTGAGCGGTTAGTCTGTTGGACACAGCTAGGAAGATGAACTTATATAAAGAGACAACAGAGGACGAACAGCTGTCAGATTTCGAGGTAGCAGAGAGCGTTGTTATGGTGTGGTTCGTCAAATAGTTGCCGTGGCTTATCCCAGCTAGACATGAAGGCGATCAACTCTATAGTCTCGGCTGGAAACTGGAAGACTGACTCAGACGCATCAAAGAAAGAGGCATGAAATCACTTCTGACAGTTATACAGTCAAGTGGCTCAGCCATTTATACCTTGGACGGTCCCAATCAACAAAAGGCACGGCGTTACCTGGATAAACCCAGATATTTGACGTTTACCAAGGCAAACGAAGGAGTGCTGGAACGTCGCCATCAGCCTTGTCGCAGCAAATACGATGGAACGCAAGAGGTCGGTGTGAAATAAGTGTATAGGCGTAGTGAACGAAAACTCAGGTGAGTAAGACCAATTTATTGTTTAATGCAAAATTATAGTGCTACCACAAAATATGAAAACCATGAATTGAATACATGATTTGCACATCTCCCATCAGTCGTCAGTCACATGCTCCATGATTCTTTCAACTCTGTTTTTATTACAATTACTTTCTGTTTTCCTTCTGTTCGCTTCATTTCAGTATTCTTCAGGCAGGCATTCCACTTTCGATTGGCGCTACATACTACTTATATCTTTCAATATAAGTGGCATACACTGCATAAGTACAATCCGGGAAGATCAGCTAAAATATGAAGAGCAGTTCGCTAAGTATGCAATCAAGTACCTGAAGAGACTGTTCTTGCACGTACGGTTGTAATCTCATACCGATCACGGAAGGGAATGCATCTCAAATGACAGAAGATCAGGACAAAGCAGAGGCTATGGTGGACCTTTTAGGGACAGTTTTAACTCAGGCCTAAATACAAAGTCGCAAAATTGGCTGCTCACCGTGGACTTCACGAGACGTTGTACTAAATGCCATTAACACAGACACGAAAACGCCAGCAGGATCAAGTGAACTACACCCTAAATTCTTGGGATGAATTACATAATACATTTCTGCCCCACTGACTGCGACGCTCACTATGTCACTTGGCCAAGATCCGCACGGATATTCTCACATTCCTTTACTCATCAACCCTACTTGGGAAGAATCTTATCTGTAATTCAATATTGTAAATTGTTGAACATGTCAGTAAAAATAGCGTTGATCTGCTCTGTCAGAAACATGTCATTATTACTGTCGGGGATACAAAAGTAAATAGGCATAGCATAGGGTGTGAGTCTGTGCCCGTAGTCCGGTATCATAAGGGTCCTGCGGTTACCATGGGCCACGACCTTAAAACCACACACAATTGTTGCGCAGTTTCAGTTAAGGGGTTTAGGACTCTATGAGCCTTAAGAGGGACATTTACCAAGATGAATACCAATATGTTTATTGGAGTGTACACAGCCTTAATGAGATACAAGCTTGAAGATTTCTAAGGACTGGTATCATGTCGATCCTATGTAGCTTGTTCTAGCTTCTGAACGGACCAATCTCTCCATTCTTCTCAGGCGAAATTTTTGCTTTTTCACCTATTAACACTGGTTGTCTTTTACATGGTCTTATGTGTGTTCATTACGTACACTATTCATGATGTGTTTGTAACGTATTTTTGTATGAGTATAGATATTGAGCCACTCTCGATTAAATGGAGTTGGCTCACTCACCTTCTCCAATCTGTTTCGCTTCGCTCTCTCCTCTTCGCTTCCTACAGTGGAATTCCCTGATTGCTTGTTTCGATCAGTGATTACATGAAATATACGTATTCAAATTCCACTATCGTATCTGGCTCATTTTAATTCCATTATTCACTAACACGACTTAGTCGGGATGTGTAAATCAGTAACAAGCATCCATACGATCGAACTGGAGTCCGATATAGGGTCACTAAAAACTGAATCCGGGCTTCAAGCCCCTGTTTAAAAGGTGAATCGGATATCTTCGAAACAGTGCAGAGGGCGAATACCCGCGCAATTCCAGAACTCTGTTGTTAACCATGCAAAGAGTGGCATGTAGCGTGGCGTCGAGTCTCAGTTGACTATAAACACCGCTACAGAGAAACACGTGCCAAATAACTCCATAAAATCCCCCGGAAGCCAAATACCAGAAGGCAGTTAATGGACCAGGTCGAGATATATTTGCTGGCGATCTCGTGGTATCGAAAGAATACCGAGATCGTGCCACGATACAAGCTTGGTCACAGAGCGTAACCGAATTCGCGCGAGGTCACAATCAAAGTGTAAGAATAATAGATGTTTTTAGCACAGTTAAACAATAGCACATTAAACAGTCACTGGTACGATTGGTTATAATAATAATTGTTTTCAATAAACCAATTGTGTTCTCGTGATAAAAGTGAGTCACTACAGGCTTAAGAAGCTAGACCTCTTTACTCTGTCCTACCGCAGATTAAGAGATGATCTGATTTTGATGTAAATAATGCTAGAAAATTATTTTAGGCTTGATATAACCTCTCTTTTCCTCCCCAACATATCAGGACATTTCAGTGGACATAGTGCTATGAAGGCCTGTGTCCAAAATTTGATGCTCATACACGACGCGCCATGTGTGTGCTATGGCGAGCACAGGGACAAACGAAATACCCATGAGATACAGGTTTTCACACCAGATCATCATTTCATGGAACCTGTTGTTGAAAGAAGTGGTGTTCAACCTTTCAATTGAATCACTCAGTGAAAGATTAGACATTCAGAAGCTTAATATAAAAAGACCGACAGAGGCAGTAGGCCTTCTGCTCTAAATACGCAGATCTGAATTCTAATCCGATATAGTTTAGGTGTTTGCTTCTTCATTGTATTCAGGATGTTGGTATTCACTTTTTCGCAAGTGGTTATAGAATGTATAAATCTACGCTGAAGGGTCATTACGCGTTAAACTACTTTTTATGCTATCGGTCTCCTCATTCTCTTAAATGTATTCCTCTTATCGTTTAGCAGTTTTATTGCAACCGAAATTGCCCTAAGTCGATCTTTCAGTATAAAGTCCCCATAGTGATCAGTTTTTGCTGTTCCGAGATGGCCGCTACCTCGTATTCACATGAGCCAGCAATTTGAGAGTCAATAGTAAGTCTGAGGTCAGAAAGTTTAGGCTAGATTTCGCTAATCATCACCTGTTGTATGTCAATAACTGCTCCCTATTTAGAATTCCATGAGCAGTTAAAACTATTGAGAATGTTGAGAAGACAAATAATCCTCAAATCCAACTCATGACCCAATCACATGTTGACTTTTGGTAACAAGTCATCTCTTTTTAAAGAATATGGTTTGTTTCATTTTTGAGATTTGGTGTACGAGAATACTGGTTACATGTAGTAAATTTGTTGTCTCTCCGTTAAATTGGCAGTATTTTTTGAAAATCGTATGAATGTATAGGATCACTGTACTTTTACACTATAACCAATAAATTTTGCAGTATGAAAAAAATAAACGAGCTTTTCTATCAAACTGCCTTCCATTTCCTTGATTGACTAATAACCTATGACATTTGGGAAGTTTCATGAGGAGTATTAAAATGTCTAGTATAAAGAAAATCCAGATAATGGTATGTGTAAACATGTTGGATCGTAATTCGTTAGATTAATATCATATTACCACTGGGATTCAACAGTAAAGGGGAGTAAAATCGCTTGTCTGTCGTGCATGCTCAGCTGCTTGACGAACAAATAGAATAATATTTGTTCAAAAAGCACAAATGGAATTTTTTTATCAGTTGTAAAGGTGTATCAACGGTGTAGTTTCTCTTGGTAACGAATTTGAAGTTAAGAAAACTATAAGACTTTCTGCTTCACGAGATGTCTTGTTGTTTCCGCTATGACATCATCACCAAGTTCACGTTGGCATTTTGAGATGTATGAGGATTCTAATGCGAAGAAGCAGGTCTTCGTGGTGAAAGGAGTTTAGATTATTTATTGAATTGTTCTTAAATGAAACCAAAACTTTAATGAGCTTATTATGAGGTCTTGAAGAAGAAGAGTTGACCGTACGCTGGCTAATTACCTTACTTGCTCTTTGAAATATCTCTATCTCCAAATGATTTTCAAACCTGCTGTTACGAAACAACTCATTTAACTGTTATTAATCACCCAGGTCTCTACTTTTCAGGAGAGCTCCTTTAGTAATTCACAGATCTGTAGAAGGTTAAGGTAGGACAGAGCCGGTACGATTATCCCTGTTGAGGTTGAGTGGTAATGGCGTCACAACTCCAGTGAATTAAGGTTGTGGGTTTCAAAGACTTACTCTTGTATGTCAGACCATAGTGCAACAAGTCGTAAGGTGGGAAGGAACGGAAGATTTCACTCCAATCACGTAGGGGGGGGTGTCAACTCATAATAAGTTTACATGTAAATGTGGAAATATGAGTCCACGAAAAGTAATATATATTTAGAAATATGGAGGGCAAGACTAACAAGCAACTCGTATACTAGTCTTCATAATACCAAACAACATGTTCTCAAAAAAGAAATATCCTGGAGACCATAGAGTAGCACAATAATGTAATCAGAACATTTTTATATACGATACTCCGAAGCTAATTATGGATGATAACTTTGTGTTCGTATAAACAGTATATTCGATCAGAGCCAAAGATTGATGATCATAAGTCTGCAAGGTTGAATACCAGAAAATACAGAAGTATCTCATGTGGGATATACCTAGTTTTTACAGTCAATACATCATCTAGATATTCCTCAACTGTTATACTCATAAATACTTTTTATTATGAAATTAGTAATATACATCATCATATGTGTTCATGTGACCTATAAATTTAAATCATAGTAATACATTACTTTACATAGTACTATTGTAAAAACATTACACTCTGCTCATAGTAACAACGTATTAAAAATAAACTTTTTATTAAAACACAATAGCTTGTAAATGGTTTAGCAAATGAACTTGTTTCTGATTGTTGTATGGTTAACAAAGCTGAAAAACGATACGACTAGGTTATGAGAATTAAGGAAAACAGAATATAATGTGAATTTTATTTATTTCGTCCATTCAATAAATTTACAAAACAAAGAAATAAGACAAATTAAATAAAATACCTCAAGAACTAGACAGATGTTTTTGTCAGAAACCATTACTCTAATTAATCATCAAAAATTCCATAGATCCAGTTGACCAAGAACATATTATACAGTTATTAAGCACTGAGAACAGGGACCAATTAGGCTCCGAATTACAAGTTTCTGAAGTTGAATAAAATAATCCTCGCCAGGAAGTAGAGGTGTTAAATACTAAAGATATTAAGTAGTTTGATATGTGATAATTCTAGATATTAAGCAGGAATCTATGGAATTATATTTTTTCCTAGTTGAGACTCATCAGCATGATGTGTCTGCAATCTTGAGGAAAGTGATGCTATCGATGTCTCCAAGTGTTATAATTAAAGACATTACAACAAAGCTATTCGAGCAATATATGTATTATATTACACTCTGAATAGTTTTGTGATTTTATGATTCAATTTGAAATGGATCGTATCGTCCCTTAGTTGAAATTCTGACTGAAAGTTGGTCAGTCTTGGTTGATATATGTGCATCCTGTGCAGATTGCCTTGATAAAGTCATTACAAAATAGGCTGATATATAATAGGTAAAACGTGACTAGCAGTAAGATCAAGTACGTGTGTTTCACCCTGTACGGGACTCGTCAGCTGAGTGTACTTACATCACTCACTCTAGGACTCAAACCCCAAAATTAAAACTCATACTCATTGCACAAGTGAATGACTGACTGGACTCAATAGCTTAGTCGATAATGTGACGTCGTTTGAAATGAACGGCTCCCAGTCGCAGTCACGGGGTGAACATCAATCCTAGGATGTAAATATATCCAACTGAAGAGTCCCAAATAAGATGAAAATTAAGTCTGGAATTCCATTGTGAGCTACATTCCATCTATTCTATACTAATCTATAATTTTTTTGTAGTATACTGACTCTTGTATATTGTGGAAAATACAACCAAACAAAATTTATTAAAGGTAGAAGGATGAAAACCAAGATCTAGTGATTTGATAAACTATTTAAAAGTTAGTAATAAGAATCATCGTGTTTATAAACAATATTTTAGTAAAACGTTTGAGTATTTATTATTTAAAATAACAAACTCAGTCTATAGGTATCATTACCAAGGTTTGATTTGATAATTTCGGATAAATTGAGCATTGGATAGATTGTTAGAAATAATATATTTTGTAATATCCCAATGAGTAGAAAAACTAGATTTTCTGAGGTTTCGTGACTTAGCGTAAGCCACTTCTTCAGAGAATAAATAGCCAAATTAAAATTAATCCAAGTTTAAATAGTACAACGGGACAACACGAATATTATGTGATCAATCAAAAAACAGGTCCGAATAAATAAATCAATGTCATGTCATTTCACTCAAGGTGATTCATGAGCGATATGTTGGTAAAATTTGTGTGTATGTTTTTGATGGGGTTTTGTTCTCTCAGCTGGATGGTTTGTGTGTAAGTATGTGTGCACTGTTGAGGCCGAAAATTGTGTGACCTTTATTGTGAGAAAGGATAGAGTTTAATTAGTAAGATAATAGTGTGAATTGTAAATAATATCAGGCTAGGATAGATGATCCAAGTAGGATTTATAACAAGGCCTTCTTTTCTATTGAGAGAAGTAGGATTAAGCATTATATGGAACGCTTCAGCTACTCTCCTTTCTTTGTAATTGGAAAAACTTTTTTGTAATATTTTGATAATTTTGAAATCGATTTGGTGGTCGTTGAAAATGGCGTGAACTGCTATTGCCGATTTAATTTGAAGTCTATCCAGTTCTACGGGATTATTAGGAGGTTTCTTTGTGTAGTTAATATGTTCTTTGGCGCGAGTCAAGATTTCGCGAGATGACTCTCCAATATAAAAGGCATCACAATTGACATAACCTAATTTGTAGATGCAGTTCTGTGTTGGAATAAATGGGAGTTTATCTTTTAAGCGAACTAAAGTAGTTCGGAAGTTTTCGTTGTTTTGTAATATACTTTAATTCTGTGTTGTTTTAAAATTCTTTGGAGTTCTGTCGTATCATGACGGTATGGTGAAACTGCAGTACCAGTCCATGGTATTTCACTCGAATTATTATTAATCAGTGAAACATTTTGTTTTAATACACTTCTAATAATCTCCGTACGAAAATTATTGAATTGTAAGATATTGATTACATCCTTTTGTTCTTTTTGTTTATCCTCTTCTGATGTGATGATCTTGTTAGCTCTTCTAAAAAGATTTAAGGCTAACGAGATCTTGGCACTGAAGAAGTGGCTTACACTAAGTCAAGAAACGTCAGAAAATCTAATTTTCCTGCTCACTGGCATATTACAAATAACAATAGTTAAAACCAGGAGCCAATTAAAGCCAGACTACCATGGAAAAACTGGAAGCACTGGACGACCGTTTCGTCCTAGTATGCGACTTCTCAGCAGCGTGCGTCCACGATCCCACCTTCGCGAGATTCGAACCCAGGACCTTCCAGTCTCGCGCGTGAGCGCTTAACCATTTGACACCTGAGCCGGCATCCAACGGTGTTAATGTCTAACTTCAGCCAATCCACGAAGTTGAGCCACAGTACACCATTGTTTTCAGTGAGTTACTATCTTACAATAGACCCGGTTTAACTCCACTAGTCACTGATTCTCACTAGAACTCCAGAAAATGCCTATTGAAGTTAGTCACTAGTGATCAGATGATTATAATCAGAAGGAGTTTTGAGGAGATTTTTAGAGATTTCATTAGTTGAAATTATGAGTCAATTGAAGCTAGACCACCATGGAAAGCCTGGAAGCACTGGATGGCCATTTCGTCCTAGTATGCGATTCCTTAGAAGTACGCATCCACGATTAAAACCCGGTCTATGTTTATGACATATGAAATGAAAACTAATAAATTGAATTATGTTCCGATTGTTTGGGAAGGGCAAATTATTTTCATTTTATTATCAACGAAAATTAACCATCAGATTCTTAGGATAAAGTAACGCCCAGAGACTTTTGAACTAATGATGTTTATATATATATATATATATATATATATATATATATATATATATATATATATATACTCAAAACTTTTCACATGATATGATACCATTGGATATGTCACAACTATTAGCAACAAGCAAATAAATAATACGTGCATATTTTCTGCAAAAAAAGCAAAATTTATACTCGAGTTATATAAACCTTATTTTTGTTTTCCAAAAAAAGAAAAAAATATTTTCATGCTATCTGAATAGAATAATTATTATCATTAAAATAATTGGAAGACGATCCCTTTAACTGTTTATATATATATATATATATATATATATATATATATATATATATATATATATATTCAATGAATTAATCGATCTTTTGTATTAATAATAGTTCAATTCTATAAGAAATATTTATTATTAATTGAATTGGTTACTTATTTTCATGGATTGATCACAGAAATAATATTTATTTTATTTATTAATGAGAAGAAACATATGTAGTAAGTGTTATGATAATTGCTTGTTTATTTAATGAGTTTTATGAAGAAGTGATACATATTATTATTTTTATATTGTTTATTATTATAATGAAATAGGGATTTTTTGGATCTTATAGTAATTGTAATAGTTGAATTCATGAGTTAATTAAAGCTGAACGGCTGTTTCGTGTTCAGGATTGCACATCCACGATCCTACCTTGTGAGATTCAAATTCAGGACCTATCGAACACTTAACCTCTAGACCATTGAGCCAGCCGGCATCCGACGGTGTTAATGTCTAACTTTAACTAATCCACGGAATTACCTCACTGTCCACCATTGTTATCGATGAGTTACTATCTTACAGTAGACCCGGTTTAACTCCACTAGTCACTGATTCTCACTAGAACTCCAGAAAATGCCTCTTGCAGTCAGTCACTAGTGAGCATATGTGGTTATAATGAGAGAGGGATTTTGTGGATATTGTGGTAATTCAGTTGTTGAATTCATGAGTCAATTGAAGCTAGATCACCATGGAAAACCTGGAAGCACTGGATGGCCGTCTCGTTCTAGTATGCGACTCCTCAGCAGTGCGCATCCAAGATTTCGACAAATGGGATTCGAACTCAGGACTTATCGTTATTAATCAATTCAATTATTTATCTATCTAGAAAGAAGAAAAACTTTTTCCAAGAAATTTCTCATTTTTTTAAAAGTAGATTTATATAGTTTAGTCTAAAATACTGGTAGTAAAAATGATGTTTAAATAATCTAATTACATAGTCTTTTTATTTATTAAATTCTTGCTAGTATATAATCAATACTTAGTAAAAGAAACTGAATTGCACGATAGATTTCAATAATAGTTCATAGAGAGTAAAATCTAACTATAATGATCATCAATAAAAATACAAGTTTCTTTATCACTGTGACATTATTTATTTCTCACAAATAGAACAAAAGATATTTCATTATCATGAGTTCACTTATTATTTATGTAAATATTTCTAAACTCATTTTGTTTATTTTAATGATGTAAGTAGATGATGAGGATCTAGACTAGATAAGAATATAAAATAATAATATTATCGAATAGATTAGAATACGAGAAAGTAGGCGTATTATTAACTAACATTAATACACTCGTATGTTGGAGATCAGTTTAGTCACAATATGGAATTAGCATGATGAAACTTAACTGTCAGGGGGTAGTGAAAAGTAAATTACTTTTTTTTCGTTGTGATTTGAAGGGAATCATACGGATCACTATATTTGAAGAGCTTATTTTCAGTCTCCCATATGAAGGTGCTAATAAATATTGCTGAAAAATTACAAATTACATCAAAACGCTTCAGTATTTCTTAGTTTTAAGTGATTCATCGTCAGAGTCAGTTTGTGAAAAAAAAGTTTACTTATATGTAGTTAGGAAATTTCAACAAAATCACTTCACTTCATTATGTGCTTATTATCAATATATGACAAGTGAATTGAACATTTTTATATCGAAATATAGCAAAGATTAATATTATTTGTCTAATGTAAATCAAATCCCAAATTCCTTGATTATTAAATTAAATATTTTTCATTCCGAATATATTTCTTTGTTGAGAAAAAATGTTCTCTTAGTTGCTGTATTCGTTTCATTTGTAAAAGAAACTATAGTCCATAGGATAAAACTTTGTTGTTTCAATCATACTGTTTCATACAATTTAGTGTTTCATGATAGAATATTTAACGAATACTGTTTACTTGATGACAAATCTCGTTTCTAAAGCAAACATTTATTTTTTATCAAAAAGGGGGGTTTGTGAAGATTGTAGTAACTTAATAGTTACATTCATGAGTCGAGTAAAGCTAGACTACCATGAGAAGTTCGGAAGCACTGGATAGCCGTTTCGTCCTCTTATGCGACTCCTCAGCAGTGCGTATCCATGATCCCGCTAGGGGATTCTAACCTATGACATTCGGTCTCGTGATGATATATTTCGTGTCATAAGCTATATGGAAATTCCTGTTAACATTTTTACATATATCAAACATATTACATTTGCTTCTATTAAAACCAATCTTGAATATAGTAAGATATTTCTATCACTTGTAAGATTTGTTTACGCTAAATTTGTCATATATGAAAAGACTATTAAACTACACATGAACATGTGAAGAATATTATATCATAATAAATTCACTTAGTGTTGTTTGCTTGTATCTTCCCATTGTTGTTTAAAACTGCAACTAATGAGGTACATCCAGCTGACGAGTCCCGAATAGAACGAAACGCGAGTCCTGGATTCCACTGCTAACCACTATCCATCTTTTTTATATATTACTTACTTACTTACTTACTTACGCTTGTTAATCCCAATGCGGCATACGCCGCCGATCAGCATTCTCCAACCCACTCTGTCCTGGGCCTTCTTTTCTAGTTCCATCCAATTCTTCTTCATCTTTCTCATGTCTATTTCCATTTCCCGGCGTAATGTGTTCTTTGGTGTTCCTCTTTTCATTTGGCCTTGAGGATTCCATGTGAGGCCTTGTCTTGTGAAGCAGTTGGGTGCTTTCCTCAATATGTGTCCTATCTACTTCCAGCGCTTCTTCCTAATTTCTTCCTCCGCCTGGGGTCCCCCCGGGGGCTACTGCCGGTCCCAAGCCAGGATAAAGGAGGAGGGTTGGGCGTGGGGTTAGCGACCCCATCCCATGGAAAACTAACTCGCTAAAAAGCGCTAACGAGAAAAAGTTATTCGAACCTTTTTCATATATCATAATAATTAAATATAAATCTTGTGCTATCACTAATAACCCACAATTAAAATAATCCTGTTTTTTGGGATAATATAACATTGTGTCATAATTATAACTTTAGTCGTTTAGATCCATAAATTTTTTTGTTACAACTATACACTGATAACTGGAGAGAAACACATATTTGCTTCTTTTTCGTTGTTTGTACCATTTTAGAAATGCATTTTTTAGGGAAAACACGGCATATAATGCAGAAGGTCAAAGACTAGTAGAGAGATGATTTATATTTAGAATTAACAGTGAATCTTTTGAAAACTCGAATTTCTATTCAGATTCGCTAACAGCTATGTCATGGGGATTAGAGTAAATGACTACAGTATTTTTTACATACATGTTAAAGATTTAGTAATTCATTAATGGTTAAGTAGTATCACAGCATATTAGATAAATATCAGTTAAAATGTTGGGAGACAATCCAGACAAAAACCAGATTTCTCTTTGTAGCTAAAAGAACGTGTATTAAAATTTATCATTTGACAGTGATTATCATTACGAATCAATGGTGAGGTAGAACAATAAATATAGTTGTGAGCATCATTTTGTGTAGTTGAGAAGAAATTAGTGGTATTGTAAGCAATAGTGGTAATTACATTTTATGAAACAAATCATGCAAAATCGTAATATTTTGAATCGATTAGAAAATTGAATCCAAATCGATTGGAACGGAATCATATGTATGAAGTGTTTTAATGATTTCATTCGAATTTCTTAACATAATAAACGTTATTATAGCCTTGATATGTATATATAATTAACTCATAGTATTTAGTAACGGTTAAGTTTAATACATAGAATTATCATTTAGTTTTTCTCCATTTGTTCTGCACATGAACTAATTAACATTACAATCAGCAATAAAGAAAGAATTAAGCAAAACTCTTTAAACAATGGGTGCTGTATCAAGTGTTCATGGAGGTGGTCGTAAAAAGAAACAAAATGTTATGGAGACACGCGAATTAAAAACTTCAGGTAATACTATCTCTGACTTTATCAATGGTAATGCTTCTTGATTTTATACGAAATTTATTAAAATATCTTTTTTTCTGTAATGAGTGCTGAGTATGGAGAAGTTAAAAGTAAAATTAATGGTGTAAGTATGTCACTAATATAAAAAAAGCTCCAACTGTTTGACCTTCAATAATAGTAGTCTTGATAGTTTTTCTGAAAAAATTCAAACCAGTTTATCAAGCTGAAAGTTGGAACTTTTAAATTTCAAACTCTGAGATTTCCTTAGACATAATTCCATTTTTAGTTCATAGATGGATTTCAACATATATTCCTAGGGATTTCTAAGCCGATGTATATGATGTGATAAACTCAGTTATATAATGTGTAATTTTTAATCTACAGAAAGCACAAATAACCTGTCTCCAACATATGATACATGATATTCTTGTCTTATAAAATCTAACCATTACAATCTAGTTTAAGTCGCTACTTTTAGTTTCATCAAACTAATAGATTGATGACTTGGAGATGAAACTGTTAATATGTTTGAACGTATTTCTATGGTTAACAAGTGTTATATATAGAAAGGGATAACAGAATAGTAAACAGAACAAAAATGAATGATTTTGAAACACAGGTTCCAATTCATCAGTTAAGGGGAATTAGAGCCAAGGAAGGATGAGAGGTTGGACGATGTGAGGTGTAGCAATATAATCTGATGTGCATTTGTACTAGTCCATACGATACTATGACTAATAGTATTATTTGAAAAAATGTACTTCTTTAAAATGAATTCCCATTTACACATTATTTATAATGATACCCTCAATTTGCCTTAAAGAAGTGACTCACTGGTTATAGTACATGATTTCAAATTACAAAGTAGTTGTTTGTAGTGCATGAAACTAAACTTACATAATATTATTCATCTAGTTTAGTAAATTATTCTCAGTTTAATGAAATCTACATTTTACAGTTTATAATTACACTGGTGAAATAATTTACATTTAAAGTTATATTAGATAACTTTTAATTATTGAACAATAAATAATTCGTAGATGGTTAATTGTAGAACATAGTACAGTTTAGTGATAGGATCCGTCACCAATTGACTTTGGTTAATGATACAGATTAACTGAAGATGATCATTGCATACCAACATCATAATCTAGTTTGAGAGTAGTCACAACCCATATGACTTTATTCTCTCTCTTTCTTCATAAATTGAGTTTTGTGGTAACTGAATACATATTATTCTTTTATTTTATTCTTCTCAAGCTACGTCCTCTGAATAACGTTTATTTAATTATTTGTTTTTCTAAATAGCTTGAATACGGAATGTAGCAACTTATATCAAATCTTATTCTGTTTGTTATTCAAAAATAGTTCAAAGTTATTAAATCTTTTTCCCTATAGCATTTTACAGAGATTTTTGTAGTTTGATAATTATGGCTTTTATTTTCAAATGACAATAACTTATTGAGAACTATCGGGTGTTGAATGGTTGTTTGAAACTCTTCACTAATGATAACACACTTATTCTATCAAATATTATACCTCTTTATTACTTAGTAATGCTTATCAGAGTTTATTCTGCTCATATAGTCAAGACTTATTGTTTCACGTTTTAAAATATTATTGATTTACACATGCTCTCATGGACCATTCAGAGATAAAACACTACACAATTTTTCATCAGTTTTATAGAATGTATAGGTTAGAGACAAAAACACAAAAAAAAATAAATAAAAATCGCTACAATATATACCTGAATTGAATTTGTGATGGTTTGAATTAACCGGCTATTAATATTCTTTAATGAATTTTAACATAATTGACTCCTGTACGAATTTATGCACTGCTGAGGCATTAGCAATCCACGAACTCAAGCCCGAACGTTGCGTGCAGAAACGATTCAACCAATCTCTCATCCTTCCTTGGCCTTAATTCCCTTCATTGATGAATTAGAACCTGTGTTTCAGAATCATTCATTTTCATTCTATTTTAAATGGGCAAGAATAGGAAACCTAATTCAAGATGGTTAAGTATATCAAATAAAGATCTACTAAGACTTTACGTAGTTTAATAAAAGCGATTATTGTCGATAAATTTCACAGTATTTTTTTCTCAAGCGGATTCAAATAGTTACAGAATAATACAAGATTTCACACTGGTTAATCACTAAAACAGATACTTTATACAGAATGAAATGATGATATTATAAGGAAATCTGAGGCAGGATGGATGAATACGATGGACTTAATAAAAAAAAGGCTTATGTGAAGGTATAGCACTCATAATAATGGAAATAATAATAGATTGGTTAAATTCCTGTGAGTTATCAACTGAACTGCTGACATTTTGTAATAAAGTCGAAGTTGTTTCTTCTGCTAATAAGTAAATATTATTAATAAAATTCTTGTTACTTATGAAGAATACAACAAAAGACAGTAACAAAATTACCATTGATTTTTATACATGGATGCATTCGGGAAGTTATCTAGCCACTAAATAGTAATGACACAACTATTCATTATCCTATAACATATCACGAAGTCACTCCTTCACAACTTTTCCTATTTAATTTCTAAGTGGATAATCAATCGTGCATACGAACCTCAAGGCTTCATTTCTTTCTAAATTGCGTATAATAATTTCGTTTCAAAATGATAGTTTATTATGTTCATAAATAGGGCATCTAACCTGTGGTATACCTTGATAGTGTTCTCGTGACTTTTAGGTTACCTGATCTGCCAATAGCGACAGGACAGTGCATGACGGTATCGTTGTGTGCTAGATTCAAAGAGATATGTATGCTATGTGCATGCAAATTCACCCCCGTTTATGTTCATAAATATCAAAATTTGTTCTAATTCACTTTTGTCTTGTATTTTCAGCTGAGAATATAAATAGAGAACATGAAAATCGTTTAGAAGCTGAACATGGTAAAGGTACATTCTTATTAATAATAATTTAACATTCTTTTGAAATTTGATATTATAACGTAACTGTATATGTAGATTCTTCTTTAAAATTGCGTATTATATGATATTCTCCAAATGTTTTAATCAACTGTCATATAACTAATACTATATCCCATATTATTAACTAAATAAATACGAAATAAAAATGTGAATTCAAAGGAAAAAAACAATAAAATATGGTGCATTAACCCGTTCAGGCTACTTCCTTAGCATACATGTATACTCACTTGGTATTGTTTGGCTTGTATCTTCCCATTGAGGTTTAAGACTACAATTGATCAGTCTGTTATTGCCATATGTGCATACTGTGCGTATGCCTCGATATTGCCTTAATTCACAAACGTTTTGTTAGCAATGATGGATAGTGGTACATCCAGCTGACGAGTCCCAAATAAGACGAAACTCGCGTCCTGGATTCCGCTGCTAGCCACTATCCATCATTGCTTACAAAAATACATGTATATTGTTGTAAAAGCAAATTTAAAGAGATAATCATAGGTCGTTTGAAAAACACCATGCATAGAAAGAGATCAGATAAGCTTTATTAGTTATAATGCGATAACTGATACTAATGTAACATAATTTTGAAATATGAATGTGTTTAGTATTTGCAAGTGCTTATTTGAATTTTGGTTTTCACTGTATACCTCAATATATTTTCATCATAATCCTTTTTTAGTAACTAATAAAGGTGGAGGAACATATCACTGTATAAGAGCAGATAATAAAGCTGCTATTGTTGTTCATGGATGTACAGAAGAATATCAAACTCTAGCTGATGAATTGCCTGAAATCATCATGAAACAAATTGGACCTAATATGATAGCTCATCCTATGATCTTAGTAAGCAATTTAAAAATACATCAATGAATTATTTTACAATTTAGTTTATAAATTCATATTCTTACAAATAATAAATATCATAGATTGGTTGAAGCTAAACATTAACACTGTTGGATGTCGGCTCAGTGGTCTAGAAGTTAAGCGTTCGCACGTGAGACCGACAGGTTCTGGGTTCGAATTCTGCGAGCCGGGTCGTGGATGAGCACTGCTGAGGATTTCCATACTAGAACAAAACGATCGTTCAGTGCTTCCAGGTTTTTCATGGTGGTTTAGCTTTGATTGACTCATGAATTCAACCACTAAATTACTGAAATTTCCATAAAACCCCCTTCTGATAATAAATATTTGTTCTAGACAGAAAATATTGAATAAGTGACATGAATATTTGATAAACGAACTATGTAGGTATTAGTTACTCATGAATATTTATTAAATAGGTTGTAAAAAAAATAATGAAAATGATAATTAATAAGCATAATTCAAATGTACATAACAAGTGAAGTTCTTGTGATCTTAAACAGATCAGGCTGAACAACATAAACACATAAACAAACTTATATTAGTGTATATAACTGATATCAATACAGTTTTTAATACCTTGCATAGAAATTGTCAAGAATGAATTCTTAATTTTATCGAAGACTTGACTGTTCGCAAATTCAAACCGCTCCTTATATGTATAGGAATAGCGTGTTATAACTTTAAATCTACCCTGGCAATCTTTAAGCCATTTTATGGCTATGGGTAATGAGACCGTTTTCTGTTATTTCCATAATATGTTAATTTTCTATCTTTTATTAACAATGATCATTTTGCTTGCTTGAATTTTGTTTAATTGACCTTCAGAAGTTTTCAAATAAAATGCCTTTACAACTATATGTGATCAGATTGTTTGAAATGTCTAAAGTAAATACATTGTAATTTTCAGGTCAGCTCCATCTTCTTATTGTTCTGTCATGACGCATAGATGTTTGATGTATAAGCTTTGATGCAGGATCAGATTATCGTATAGTGTGATATCTAGCAATGAATCAGTTAAAGAAATGATAAGAATGAAAACTCAAACAATCTATGAATAGAAATGTCATCCAAGATCTGATAGTTAAAGGGCATTTAAACAAGAATGCCAAACTAGCTGAGTTATAGAAGGATTATATTTTAACTTGGTTAGCGTTTTTTTAGCGCGTTAGTTTTCTACGGGATGGGGTCACTAACCCCATGCCCAGCCCTCCTGCTTTATCCGGGCTTGGGACCGGCAGAAGCCCCCAGAGGGACTCCAGGCGGACGGACGGATTATATTGATAAGCATTAAATAAGACTGAACATGAAATCTGGTTTTTCTTGTTAATTAATATCAAATGTGACAAAGAAGTTGGTTTCCAAAGATTTGAGTAACTTTACCAGTTAGAATACCAAATCACGAAATTAATGACTGAGTTGAATGATTGGCAAAAAAGAAAAAAGTTAATCAAAAGTTCTGAGTCAAGATTTACAGCTCTGGTGAATGATTTTGATTATGTGATCTACTTTGAGCTTGATGGCCTAATTAGAGGGCTTTCATTGTCGTTCTGGAAAACACTTATACATGAATTTGTAGGTGACAACACCAAGGTCGAACTTGTCAGTTTCAAATAATTTGAGCATTGGTAGAAAGTTAAAATGAATATATTTTTTAAATAAGAAAGATTAGTTCAGTGAAGAGTTCTCTTTTCAGAGGATTCATTTTTAAAGCTGTACAATTGCAAATATATATATACTTATTTTTACAGGATGATAATAGTACTGATAACTTCTGTTAGACACGGTGACAGTAAGGTAAAATAAACAAAGGTATTAAAAAAAATTTATAACAAGGAAAGTTTACTAATCGTTTGATTGTTAATGGCTTAAGTATTCAACAAAAGATAGATAGGGAAATTATCATTGAGAAAGGATGGCTCAGCATGATAAGATAAAATGTTGAAATTGAGATTAAATGTAATCAGAATGATCATGGAAACAAAAATAAACCAGTCAAGGGTAGAGGATTTAAGGGGAAGATGGAATGTGAAGCAGATGGCTGTAAAGAAAGAAGAGTACGAAAAAGAGAAAGAAAATTATAAGATATTAAGACTATGGTAGAAGAAGAGGTGACTTTGAACGCGGAGTCTGTCTTGGTTGAGTGACCTGTGTTCACAAGGTGTTCGATTAATGAACTTCTTATCGAGCCGTTGTCTCCTCTTTTTAGTCACGCCTGACAATGTTCTTGAATTCTTTTGGACAAAGTATATTTTTGTTACATCCCACTGAATAGAAAAATATATTCATTATTAATTTCCACATGAAGTATATACTGATAATGTTGAACAGTACGATAATCAAAGCTCTGCAACTGAACCATCTGGTTCTGAAAAAGTAATATTATCAGAACTTAACATTATCTACTAAACCAAACGGATTACCAAGAGCTTAACTATCTATTCTAAACCATACAGAAAAAATAAGTTAAGATAAACCGAATATACTGAAAGATAATGATGATAATTATGCATAAACTGATAACATCAGTAGAACCGTTTAACATCAATGAATACTAGACATTTTTCTCACGTTTAAAGTTAATCATAAATGGTTGTGTGTTGTTTATTATTTATGCATTTGATTTTCAGACAAAATTGTTTACGTTTCATATAATTAGCCATATAATTGATATGAATTACAAACTCATCCACGCAATGAAATCAAAAATATACTTTAAACAGTTAATATATGATAAATAAATAATGTATTTGTAATATATCAATGAGTAGAAAATTAGATTTTCTGACGTTTCATGACTTAGTGTAAGTCACTTCTTCAGAGAATAAATAATATATGATTTAGAAAATGTCATAAAATAAATATAAACTACATAATTGTAGTAGTAAACAAAACAATTAGTGAACTCATCGAGTAATTAAAGTGTATATTACCATCTAATCGCGTATTTCATGAATAGTCTGCTTAAAATGAGGTAGATTTAGTTTAATAACTGAAATACCCAGTCACTTTTATTGCATTTTAGGCAATGTGTCTTTTAACTGAACACATTATCGATACGTAAAACATTGATAATCTTGGATCTTTGTTCATTGATAAGACATATGAATGCTAGCCAACACTATTATTTAAATAATAAGACCAATTTTTACATTAAGTGACTTGTGATCATATATTTATAGGCATTATTCTGACATTAGAGTGATTGAAGACAATTAACGAGCAGACAAAAACCTATGAACTGTAGCCAGTAAATAGTAGTGAAATTTTGTCAGTCGAGAATGATTCGAAAAGTATTGATGTAGTTTATATTTACATATCTACATGATACAATAAAAAAGTTTTTTAAGAAGGTGGGTCATAAAAGTGTAAACTATCTGTTCTCATATTATTATTATAGAAGACGTTTTCGTAAACAATTAGTCGAATACTTGTTAAATAAGTTATGATCTTAGACAGCACATTGAAAGTCATTGTACTAATTCTCAGCATAATGTACTGAACTGAAAAAAACGATTTCAAATAATAGTCTTTAGAATCATGGATATTAAGTTTACATCACATTATTGTTTTAATTGAAGTATATCGTTGACACAAAGCTAACGTTACAAGTAGTTTTATATAATGTAATAGCTTAGCTTATGTCTATCACTCCTTATAAAGCATAGGCCTACGAACAGGTCTCACCAATCTATTCCGTCCTCGGCTCTCCTTCCAACTTGTTACCAAGTTTTATTCATTCTTTTGATATCTGCCTTCCTTATTCTATCTCATTTTCTTCTTCCTCGAGGATTTCAAGTTGAGGCTTGCTTTCTGATAAAGTTCGGTGATTACCGCAATTTGTGCCTTGTCCACCACCCAGAGTCTTTTTCTAATTTCCTGTTGAGCTGTAGGCTGATTAGTTCCCTGCCTCAGTAGGTTGTTGCTGATGATATCTGGCCAATAGACCTGAAGTTTCTTGCTTACACAACTATTTATAAATACATGTAGCCATATAAAGTACTATATATATATATATATATATATATATATATATATATATATATTGATCAAACTTGAAATAGAAACGAGTCTAATATTCACAGCCATTTTTTGTAAGTATTCTTAACTTGGTTTAGTGTCACTATAAAATAAGATTTAAACTGACTATTATCCACATTATTAGAAACTATATTCTGATTGATACACTACATAAATATTGTAGTGAACGATTGGCAATACATACTACTTATATCTGTCGATATCAGTAGCACATACCACAATATTATACTAAATATTTAAACTTTTCCAATAAATCATTTACTAATTTGAGCTTTAATACGTTGTAAGCATAATGCATACTTTAGAGAAAAAAACTAATACATTATTACCGTTATGATTGATTGATATTTATCTACAAAAATATTTATTTAAAATAAACAGGGTAAATATTGTCTTGTCAGAGACAGTGAAGATGAATGTGATCATCTATTACGAGTACCAATTGATAAACACAGAAAAGTTACAATACAAAAATCTAAATTACAATTACCTCTTTATGGTTTATCTCAACCAACATTTGAACAGATTAAAAAACAAATTAATGATTTACAACATAATGTAAGTGAATAAATTTATATAAAATATGTATAGATATTTGTTTATTACTGACAGTATATATATATATATATATATATATATATATATATATATATATATATATGCAAAAGAGTGGAAATAGACTCGTTCGATTACTGTTTGATGAATCCGTTTGTATATGTTTAGAGATTATTAAACATGATCATATTTTATGTAATTATGATTTTATATTGTTTTTTTCTTTTGGATTCGTTAACGTATGTTATGTTATACACTAATGATAAGTAATAGTTAATTAATTACAAAGTGAAATGATTACATTTTGTAACTAAGAAGTTCCTTATTATGTACTGTTTGAACGTTAGATGTTGGTTGGAGGTAGTCAACAGGAAACCCTGGACCCGGGTTTCGTGCTACTTGGCGCTCGTCAGCAAGGTGTACCTGTAATCTTGAGGGAACTGGTGCTCCCTGGTGGATTCGATCCCGTGTGTCAATATCAATTAATTGTGATTACATCTCAGTCCTAAAGGAGGTCAGTCGCGGCACAGGTAGCTCAGTGGTAACGTCTCTGACTGTGAAGCTGAGTGACACGAGATCGAATCCTCCAGGGAGCACCAGTTTCCTCAAGATTACAGGTGCACCTTGCTGACAAGTGCCAAGTAGCACGAAACCCGGGTCCAGGGTTTCCTGTCAACTACCTCCAACCACCATCTAAATCTCAATACATAGTGCCCGCAGTGTCGAGTCACCTAGACTGGTGGCCACATTGCAACATGATCGATAGCATTCGATCTGCACTAACTAAAGACTTGACACGCATGACATTGGTCACCACCCAGTGATCAATCAATTGTGACTGTTTGAACGTGCTTTTTTTCATTCTAAAACATGATATTTTGATATTCTTATTAGACAGTTATGTAAACTATGAACTGAGATAATAGAAACTTATTTTCAGTTGACTATTTATTTCCACATCTATTATCTTGAAATGAATGTTCAAGAATGTAGGATTTTACTTTGTCAATTGATTAGATATGTCAATACAATAACATAATTGGCGAATTAAATGTTAATAGCTAGGTGTAATAACTTATCATGAAATGATAATTATTTGAGTAGAAAACGTAATAGTTTATGTTGTTAAGCTATTGCTAGAAAAGTTATGAACTATATTGAAATTACACTAAAAAGAAGTGATTTCATTAAAAATATCAGACTTCTCAAAATTTTCAATATAACCTATTGATATTTATTGAATAGCATGAAATTTAGTTTCAAGTATTCATGTCTATTCATAATTTGAATCACTAACCATCCAGGTAAAATACACTACCACATTGATTGACTTATATTAGTGTTTAAATTACAACTTGACTGGTAGAACTCAATAAGGATTGTTGATGACTAGATAATCACGAAATTAAGTCAATTATTTGATATTAAAGTATGCTTTATTTATTTACTTACACCTGTTACTCCTTATGGAGGAGAATAGTCCGCCCACCAGCTTGATTTATAATATGATAAAGAAATTCTGATATGAGCAACGTTTCAAAAATGTTACAGATCATGAAACATTAGTACTGTCACACAATGCAGTAATATATGAAAAAATGTAAACAAATCTAATAAAGGAAAAAAACAAAGTTAATGAAATAAAAATTGGTTGACGCCTAAACAGTTTAATTGATTATCTTTCCAAAAAACGATATATATTTAGTTTTATTTACATTCTCGCTACATTTAATTATCATCAGAATTTTAATAATTGAATTCCCGAGTCCATGTAAGCTAGATCATGATTGAAAATCCCGAATCACTGGATCACCGTTTCGTTATATTATGGGACTTCTCAGCTGTGCACATCTACAATCCCACACGCAAGACTCGAACCCAGGACCTTTGATCCCGTGCGTGGACGCTTAACCTCCAGACCACTGATCGGACATCCAACGGTGTTGTCTAACTTCAGTCGATCTATGATCTTGCACAACACATTATCCATTGTTTGAAGTGGATAACTGTTTCCACCCGACACGGGTTGAACTTCACTGGATCGATTGAGGTTAGACAATAACACTAATGGATACGGAACTGGTGTTCTAGAGGTTAAGCGTTCGTGCGCGAGACCGAAGGTTCTAAGTTCGAATCCTCTTTGTGGGTTCGTGGATGTGGATCGCTGAGGATTCCCACACTGGGACGAAACGATCATCCACTGCTTACAGGTTCTCAATGGTGATCTTGGGCATGTCGGCTCATGAATTCAACATTTTAAATATGTGGTTGAGTTATTACCTCAAAATCATCTAAAATCAAATTGAATATAATTATACCGAATAGATTACTTTTAATTAAATCAAATTGTTAAACATTAAAGAGGAGAATATTTTCTTTGAAAAAGCTTGAACCAGATTGCTGGGCGAAATTTTGGATTTACTTCAAATTCTTTCGCTGAGATTTTACAAATACATTCCTCCTCTTTAATGTCTCACATTAACTCGGCGCCTAAATACGAAAGTTCTCATAAATTGTTAAACAGTTTTTAATTACTCGTTTCATTTACATTTCTTTTCTTTCTCCTTCTTTCTTTAAAGAAATGTTTAGTTGTCAATGTACGAAGCGATCCATGCCTTTTTACATTTGATTCAAATGACTGGCTTCCATATGCTATAAGGGAGTATAATTCAATTCAAAATGTTGTGGAAAATCAACATCAGTCAGGAATAGATTTACAGGATATGGAAGTAAAGTGTCGAGAAGATGTATGTTCACATTATGCTCATTTTTTTATGTTGTTATCTAATATAAATTATTACAAGACTTATTTAAAGAAAACAATGAGTTTTAACTATGAATAGTTGAATCTTTATTATATACTATTTGAAAAGCAGCTGATTTGTTAGTACTACCTAACATAGCCCATTTAAACGTGATAGATTTGGAATGTAAATTTTTTCTAACCTCTAATATGATTTTTTGACAACTATTTGATCTCCATACCGAAAGGTTTTTAAATCTATTTTTCGATAATGCAGTCAGACTTATGTGATATATTTGCGCAATACACTCTGGATAATAAATCAGTATTTCCAAAGTAGGTTAAGTGTAAGGACAAATTTTTTTTGAACGCACAAAGAGGATTTCAGTTTCCGTATATCCAAGGCTTCAATAAATTTTAGTATATGTCCTTGAAAGCTTTTGTATAACACTACAAATGCTGAGTTGATGTCAGCCTTATGACCAGTCTCAATCAAATGTTTCGCAATGGAGGAAGATATCTGTTTATCCTGTGATCTTATTTGACCATTGGAATTCATTTGCTTCTGAAGCCATTTCCGTATGTGTCCACCTACCCTTAATTGCAAATTATGATTGCTCCTCCCTATGTATGTGTTTCCCCACATACATGTAAATTGATAGACACAATCGCTTACGTGCTGCTTGGGCTTTTGGTGAAACAAAGACCTTGTCTTGCCAGTAATGACAAGTTGGGCTGCATAAAATATCCTGTTGATAGCTAATTTAAGTCTCCGTTTCAACATGAGACTATTTGTGTCAATTTTAAATGGTAACATAATGTAAACTCCCTTTTTGGGTGCCAGAAACATCATCGGTCTAACCGTATTGCAACTCTTCCAGCGGTTTATGAACTTCAATGAATAACCATTATTCATTAACGTATCAGTCAAGAGCTTCGTCTTTACTTCAAGAGTATCGCTAGTACAAATACGATTGATACTATTGCATAAGCCCTTTATTAATCCACGTTTGTAATGAATTGGGCATTGACTATGGAAATTAAGATATTGCCCTGTCCGTGTTGGCTTTCTATATATAGAAAGTTTGATGGAACAATCATCTCTCCTACTAATCAGTATGTCTAGATAAGGAAGTTGGTTGTTCTTCTCTTAATTTTCATATAAAAATGTCTTAACAAGTTTATGTGTGATCAGATTGTTCGAAATGTATTGAACAAATATATCACATAATTCTGATAAACTTTGTCTTCTCATTGGATTATTGAAATTTATCAAAGTAATTAATCGTCTTAAATCTATTTTATTCACGAATTCATTAAAATTTAAATTACAAAATGATCGCTGAACTGTTAAAGCTATGTCAGTATTGAAAGTTAACTAATATTCTGTAGGCCTAATCAAAACGGATTCTCAGTGGTTAATAAAGTATCTGAATAAAATCAAAACTTGATGAAATCTAAATTATTTCAGGATTATATCTGAAAAAAACACCACAAAAATGTTAGTTTATGGTTTTTGATGATGATAATAATAATAATGATAATAATAATCACAATAGACGCTAATAGATATATTTTTATGTCTCCAAATTGTTTACTATTAGTAACCGCCACAATGTCCATACTTCTGCAAAAATAGAAAGAAAATTCATTCATTTAACAATAATGTTTTTTTAATTCACTTGGTATTATTTATTTGAATTTTCCCATTGATGTTTAAGACTACAATTGATCAGTCTGTTATTGGCATATGTGCATACTGTGCGTATTGCCTCGATATCGCCTTAATTCACAAGCGTTTTGTAAGCAATCATGGATAGTGGCCAGCAGTGGAATCCAGGACAAGCAAGTGGCTATCAGGGTTCAGTAGCTAAGCCGATCACGCGATGGCATTTGGGGTGAATGGCAGTGGGTTGGTGTCGCAGAGTGAATAACAACTCTGAGAAGCAGGTACATCCGGCTGACAAGTCCCAAGTAAGACGAAACTTGCGTCCTGGATTCCACTGCCAGCCACTATCCATCTTTGATAATACTGTTTTTTTCTTTATGTTCAACGATGCTTATGACAAGTATCATAATCTTTATCATAATTAATATTTCAAGTTATGGATCTATTTTAGTTACTGGGATGGATCTGTTTTAGCTTGAATTACATTTTTGATTTTAATTAACAATACTATATTTTATAAAGATTTGTAGTGTCAGTTACTATGTTATGCCCATATAACTTATTCTAGCTTCTGGACAGACCAATTTATCAATTCTTCTTGAGTCACGTTTTGACTTTGTTAAATATTCACTTATCAACTTTGAATGTTCTTATATGAGCGTATGTGTTTACACTTCTTATCCCATTCATCACATGTCTGTAACTTATTTTTGTGTGACTATAAATATCGACTAAGCCTTGATTGAGTTGTCTCACACGCCTCCTCCACTAGGCATTATTAGATTTCACTTCGTTTCTTTGATCATTTGTCTCGACCAACAAGTGTATAAAATATATCTATTCAAACATCCATTCTCGTATTTGACTTAGTTACTTCCGTTATTCACTAATGCTAGTGAGGTCAATCATTATATACGAGGATTGGCGACATATATATTTCAACAACCATTCATATGATCTAAATGAAGTAAGATCCCGGGGCCACCAAACATTTAACTTAAATAATAAACTGATTAATAAATACAAAATTTATCCCATCATATTTCAACATTAAGGTTAATCAATCATACTATTTAAATTATAATTGAAATTTTCATACATTATTTATTTACAACTATACTACTGTAGTGAACAAGAACATCATTGGCGACAATCGAATATATTTGACACACAATTACAGGACTTCTTAATAAAATCTAACAATCAAATAGTAAATACGTAATTTGCAAAATGTCCATCAATTGTCTCATAATCACTCAAACTTCATTGTTCTTGCATTTTCATACAAATTGCATTCTGTTCCCATTCTTTACTGTTCTATCCTCTTGTCTCTCTGCTGCCAGACCTTCTGTTCACAACTAACATTATATACTACTTATGTCAATATAAGTAACACACACCACACTACTTTATTATAAGTAATACCTTGTATTTAGATGTTATTTTCCTGAATTTTATTTCATATTATTTTCATTGTATTTAATTAGGTAATTTCAATAGTTAAAGCTAAAAGAGAAAGTGTATTTTATTTTTATGATGATATAACATTTTTTGAAAATCAACCAATTGCACGTATAGCTACAGCACCTGATTATTTATTAGTTGGAGAAGAAATCTACAATGGAGCAATTGTTGGTAAACATGGTATACGGTAAGTTAAAGTGATTGTTATCTTATTGGGTTTTTTTAATTGAGATCATGAATCTAGCGACGTTAGACCGTCATTGAAAACCTGAAAGAACTGAATGGTCATTTCGTTCTCCTTAACAGTGCTCATCGCACGCGGAATCCAAACCCAAAACCCTCTGTCTCACACATGTACGCTTAACCTCTAGACTACTGAGCCAGTACCCAACGGTATTGGTGTTTGATTTCAACCAGACTCAATATTTTATTATAAAAATAATAATTTGGTTTTCAAATGACAATTAGACTAATTATATAATATGTAAATACTGTAGAATTATTTATTAAATGATAGTTTAATCATAATGAACCGAACTTAGTTGATAAATAATTGCAGATGTAATAGTTGTGAATAGATGTGTAAGTGTCCGCTAAGAAATAATAAATTGTCTTGGAAATTAGAAAGATTTATTAGATAATTAATTAAAAGTACTTTTTTGTAAAGCTAGAATAATGAGTAGTCACGGAATGAAATGAATTTATTTTATTTTATATTCTTTTAATCTTCCATATACATATTGACTCTTATCAATACGCGCAGCTGAGGAGTCTCATACTGGGGCGAGACGGTCGTCCAGTGGTTCCAAGTATCCCATGGTGGTCTAGATTCTATGGATTCATGAATTCAACTATTAAATTATTATCATATCCACAAAAACCCCTTTTGTTATTAATCATCATATGCTCACTAGTGACTGGCTTCAAGAGGTATATCCTGGAGTTCTAGTGAGAAGTAGTGTCCAGTGGAGTTCATTTAGGTCTGTTGTGAGATAGTAGCTCACTAAAGACAATGGTGGATGGTGGCTCAGTTTCGTGGATTAGTTGAAGTTAGAATTTAACACCGTTGGATACCAACTGACTCAGTGGTCTAGAGGCTAATTGCTCGCGAGTAAGTCTGTAAGGACCTTGGTTTCGGATCCCGCGGTGAGGGATCGTAGATGCACACTGATGAGGGGTCTGATAGTAGGACGAAACAACCATTCAGTGCTTTCAGGTCTTCCATGGTGGTCTAGCGTCTATGGACTCATGAATTCAACTGTTAAATAAACAAAATGTTTTACAAATGTAATTTGTTGTGTCACATATATAAAACCATTTGGTTTATTAGTGAAAAAGAATTTTAAATATTTTTATTTTATTATTCACATAAGTTCAATTTATAAATAAAAAGCCATGAAGTAAGAAATATATGTAATTTGTTGCAAATATTAAATTTTAAATGATGAAGTGATAGTTATTACCAAAGAACATTGATCAAGTAATCATAAGAGTGGTAATAATAATATTAGTGTAGTGAACAAGAACATCAATGGGGACAATCAAATGTATTTGAGTGCAGAATTACAGAACATCTTAGTAAAATCTGAGAACTATACAATAAATACTTTATTTGTAAACTGTCAATCAATTGTCTCAGACTTGATTGTTCTTTCGTTCCCAAACCAATCATTCTTTGTTCTCGTTCTGTTTTCTTCGATCTTCTTAACCTTCTGTCGCCAGGCATTTCACTTTCGATTGATGATACATATTACTTATATCTGTCGACATCAATAGCACACGCCATATTAATAATGACAATTATAATTGAATAGGACATAAGAAAACGGATGTAGTTCTATGTCTAAAATGATCATAAGTCAAGAATTTTCATTGGAATAATGTTAACACAATAAAATAAATTATAATAACTATAAATTAGAAACAAAACAAAAGCTAGACTTGAATGAAAAATCGAAATGTTGTGAGAAAATAAAGATAAGTTCGAACAAAAAAGACTGAGAAAAAAAAGGCTGAGAAGGGCGAACAATCAATTGATCATCATGATAGCAACAAATGGAATAAAAATTCATTTTTTTATATACATCATTTGAGTTTTATACAATAAACAGATTCTATAACAAACTGAAGTGAATTTAATTCATTTCATAATGTTTATTATTTTTGCTATACAAAAGTTTATCAAAAGAGGTATTTGTTTCGATAAAACAATGAGAAGATGGAGTTCATCTGAAAAATGTGATGTATTTGCGCTATACATTTCGAACAATCTGGTCACACATATTTGTATTGAAAAAAATTTATTGTATGATAGAATAATTACAATTTATGTAAAAATGAAACATTAAAGAAGAATGTTGTATTTGTAAAATCTCAACGAATGAAATTGATGTAAATTCAACGTTTCGCTTGGTAATCTGTTCCAAGAATTTTCAAGGAAATATAATCAAACATCAAAATTATCGAATATAGATAGGTATATGGTTTTCCGGTTCACCGTATACTGAATATGTTATCCAATCAACGTTAACAATGCTTAAAGTAGGTATTTGCATTAGTGTATCAGAGACATATGGTATGAAACGAAAAGTGTATACTCTTTCATGTCTCACATCAACTCGGCACCCAAATACTATAAAACTATTCGATCAAATTTAGACGAAAGTTCTTATTTATTATTTAAAAATGGGTAAAAGTTTCCTAATAAATCAGGTAAAAACTTTAATCAGCCTGTAGTTAAGCGTTTCAACAAGGGATTCGACGGAAGTTCTCATGCACATAATAATAATCTAATTCATTCTTAACCATTATTAAGATTTGATCGAAAACTATGGATATCTAATATACTTTTACTAAAATAAGTCTAGTGTTAATTTCTAAATATTTGATTATACAATATATTCAAAGCAAAGTTGTAAGAATAATCATAGATTTCTATATAAAAGTTATTAACTATTAGACTTATTATTATTGATAGTCAACTGAATGCATCATATGTAAATATCCATAACTAGAAGATGATACAATATTTTCCAACATCTTGACTATAATTAAAATTCTATATTATTGAGATCTTGGTTTTGTGCTTTAAATATGTTACATTCATAAGAAGTTCGGGAACTATGCTATCAAGTATCTGGTAGCTTTATAGCTTTTACTTTGCTGACGATTCTTAATACAGAAATAAGCAATAGTTGAGTTTAAATAAATTAATATATTTGTAATATCTTAATGAGTAGAAAAATTAAATTTTCTGGCGTTTCGTCACTCAGTATAAGCCACTTCTTCAGAGAATAAATACTTACTTACGCCTGTTACTCCTAATGATGCATAGACCGCCGATCACCATTCTCCAACCCACTCTGTCCTGTGCCTTCTTTTCTAGTTCCATCCAATTCTTCTTCATCTTTCTCATGTCTATTTCCATTTCCCGGCGTAATGTGTTCTTTGGTGTTCCTCTTTTCCTTTGGCCTTGAGGATTCCATGTGAGGCCTTGTCTTGTGAAGCAGTTGGGTGCTTTCCTCAATGTGTGTCCTTTCCACTTCCAGCGCTTCCTCCTAATTTCTTCCTCCGCTGGGATCTGGTTTGTTCTTTACCATAGTAGGTTGTTGCTGATAGTGTCTGGCCAACGGATCCGAAGTATTTTGCCTAGACAACTGTTAATAAACACCTGTATTTTCTGGATGATGGCTTTCGTAGTTCCATCGCAATATTTAAAATTGTATTAAATTTGATTCATCCATTTATTCTCTGAAGAAGTGGCCTATACTGAGTGACGAAACTTCAGAAAAGCTAATTTCTCCACTCACTGAGATATTACAGCTACATTAATTTATTTATACCAGTCTACCTAATGCTCAATTTATTCAAAATGATCAAGTCAAATCTTGGTAACGACACCTACAAACAGTTGAGTTATTTTCGTGTTTGCAATAGGTTTTTTTTTAAAAAAACGAAGTTATTTTGCGAAATGAAATAACTGCAAAGTAAACAATTATCTCAAATGTATTATTTCAACAACAACAACAAAAGATCCGATGAGAAGTATTTATCATTTCATAATTATTCATAAATATTTGATTATTTATTCTCTGAAGAAGTGGCTTACACTAAGTCACGAAACGTCAGAAAATTTAATTTTTTCTATTCACTGGGATATTACAAATATATTATTTTTATTTCTAAATATTTCAGTTATATCCGATTGAATTTTGTACCTGGAAAATTTCCTTTAGAAGAAGAAGTTGATCGATTTATAGATGAGATACGTGTAAGTTAATTTTACTATTTACTTATTTCTCTATTAATTAATCGATATTTTCAATTAAGATACATATCTGAATAATGAAGAAAAAAGTTTGGTAAAATGAAATGAAACTGAAAAATTATTCTCGATAGCAACATATTATTGATTATAAATGTTAAAAATCAATGAAAATTTATGCTTTCATTTATGCTAAGGATTCTTTACAATGATTACAAATAATTTTCTTTGAGATGGTGGATAAGATTCGTTGTTTAAGTGGATAATTTTGATGAAATTTTGTTCTTTGAGCTGGATGGTTTTGTCGTGGAGTTTTCATCGTTCTTCCGGACGACATCGTCAGTAACACAAACTCCACATATGGTTCACAGCTTGTCCTGTCGACCTCGATGTTGATTGGTTCTTCTTGACCTTAAACTTGTCATTGTTTACATCTTTGTTTTGGTTGTATCTTCTATTGGTTTGATTTCTGTTTTTTCTATGTTTGTCCATAATTTTCCTAATTAGTTCATAAATTGGATCGATTTCAATGTGTTTGTTGATTGCTGATTGACCTGAGTGTCAAGCTTCTAAAAATTCTCTGGTGTTTTTAGAGTTGTGTTGATGATGTCGTTCAGAGGAACGTTGAAAGCTCTCCGACCAAACCATCTAGGTCGGAGAACACAACACCATCAAAAACATTAACAAATAGAAAACCTGAATTTTATTCATTTTCTCCTGTGATTAAAACAAAATTCATAAAATCTAAGATCGATTACTCTGATAAAATGTTTGAGAAGTAGTTTCAAACTAATAATGAATTTCTCATGATATGAATATGTCTACATACATTTTTCAAGTTGACAACCATGGTAGAAGAAGAGTTTTAATTTTTTAGTTTGTATATAGTTTGAAACTTACCATTTTAGAAAAGCTAAAATAACTAGCCCTTTGTTTCTCTTGTTAATGATCCTACATTTTACTTTTGACTGAACATCTGCTGATAACAATATTTCATGAGATCTTCCTCCTTAATAAAAATAACAGTTGTGTTTAAATGCTTCGTTATTTATGCATCCACTACTACTGATTTTCAAGGATGAAAAACAATGATATTGATCCGTTTTGAATGGAACACGAAAGGATATATATAGATGAATCGATAAATACTTACTGAAATGGTCAGATCAACTTGTAGAGCCATACCACCTTCGAAATTTGAGTACACGTTTAGCGTCTTTTTGGAAACAGACATAACTGATTCTTAAAGGAAGTCTGACTGTTATGAATTGATAACTAATCTACAATAATCACTTCTTCTAATCATTAATTTATCTTATACATCATCAAACCAACAAATTCATTAGATTTATGGTTCGTAATGCATGATAAAAATACTTCTTTCGGTTAATCTTTAGTGGCCCGTGGATCTGACTGCTATTTAGATCGTATGAATGTTTGCTATCGTCTATTCTCGTATATCATCGTCGACTTAAATCACGTTAGTCAATAACGGAATTAAATAAGTCAAATAACGAGAATCGACCTGTGCATACATATATTTTGTATATGAAGCGAATGAAACAGAGCAAAGCAAAATGACACGCAGGGAAGATGGCTGGAAAGCCAACTTCATTTTAGTCAAGCGTTACTCAATATTTATAGTCAGACAAAATAAAACTACAGACATGTGATTAATGGGATAAGAAGGGCAGACACATATACGCTCATATAAAAACAGTCTAAATTGATAAGCGAATAAATAAAAAGGTCAAAGTATGGCTCAAATAGAATGAATAAAATGGGATGTCCGAAAGTTAGAATAAGGTATATGGGCTTAGCATGATAACTGACACTACAAATCTAAACCTAAAGACTAAAGCCTATTAGATTACTGTTTCATGTGGTTTCTGTATGATATATATGTTACTCAATTATTATCTTATCCCTTAGTAACTTAACATAATTAAAAGTATGTGTAGCCTATTTTTTTTTATCACCAAACATTACATGATTATTGAATTACAATTGTTCACTACCTACTTACAGAAGAGGATTTGATGTACATATATAATAACAAATAATGAATTAAATTGAAAACTTTAATTAAGAATATTCGACTAGTTGTTCCTTAGATTTATTATACAGTTGTTATTTCAATTTATATATATATACAGAGAGAGAGAGAGAAAGAAAGAGAGATAGCATTGTTGTGACTTAGCTTCGTTAATCAAATCACCTTGATAACCGTTATTAAATAAATTTCAACCATGTTTAAAAATCAGAAGGCAATAAGAAGCGACAACTACAGTTTATTAAAGGATAGCAAAGATAACAAAGTTGCAAACACATCGATCGAATTTATTATTATTAGTGGCTTTATTCAGTATTATAGTTTTGGTACAATATACAATTCTCAACATATAATATTTCAACAAGTTTCCTCTTCTTATTTCTTGATCGATCTTGACGATAAATATTGAATGGTCACCTGTCAGATGTTAACAGTTCAGAAATCACTATCTGAGTAATGTATATCGTTTTCTGTGCATATTGTCAGCAATCACGATGTCTCCGATTGGGCTGTTTTATAACTTGTATAGTGAAATGTCGTAAACTGTTGACAAATACACTTGAATGATTTATGCGACTGATAGGCATAATGATGTGTTAAAATAAAGGAGAAAATAGATAATTTGTTGAAATATTTAGATGGCAGGAATAGGTAGCTCAGATATTCAAGCAGGCCGCCTTCTTTGGAGCAGAGAGGCGTATATATGTGTATGCGAGCGAATACGTAAGCGAATTTATGGTCAAATCGAATAACGTGCAACTAGGCAAGGCAAAGGCTAATAATAGGATTCGAGTACATATATACACGGGAAAGAGAATGGTTCATTGAGTAATATTTAAGTTATTAACATTTAGGCTAGAAAGAGATATATGAGTAGGCTGTCACATGTGATCAAGTGTACTTATTTATACAGACAAGATAGTGATCATAATAGTACAAAAAAACATGAGGATTGTTACTTTTCGAATAACGTTTTCTGTTTAGTAAGTTAATAAAAGGGCTTAACAAAAATCAACCATAACTGAAGTTGGTTGTACGATATATATATATTTGTAATGATAGAATAAAATGGAACTTGTTATGGTTACGAAAAGTTGATCAACAGAAAACACGTACATAATTTTTGGAATAAACATTCTTTCTGTTATGTATTATCATTTAACAATCTAGTTGAAGGTTCATCTATATCAGAAAGATTATTTCAACCAAAAAATTTAAAGTGATAAATTCTTAACATATATTTTTAAGCTTATTCAGATGATTCTTCAGTGGCTAATGAGTTTTCTTTAATGTTCACAAATAAAGCAATAAAGTTCTTAGTCTATATGATTGAGGAAGTAATTATTTATAACTTTGTGAGAATTAGCTAAGTTCTTAATTATTATATATTGATATAACAACTATTATTATCAACCATTATAAACAGATATTATGGTGACTAGAAGTGGAATCCAGAACTCGAGTTTCATCTTATTTAATGCTTGTGAATTAAGGCAATATCTAAGCAATTTGTACAGTATACACATAGGTCAATAAGAGACTGATCAATTGCAGTCCTAAGCATCGATAGGAAGATTCAAAAAACTAATACAAAAATATTTTATTAACAAGCTTTTTATAGTTTATTTTACTCTGATAGTTAACTTAAAATGAAACTTTTTATTGATGGATATCATTAAGACTATCAGAGAACATCTATAGTATCTTTTGCTATTGCCTGAACTTCGTTACACGTTGTGGGTTGAAGACTTGGTGATAGATTAAAAATAAGAACACTACATACCGTAGTGAGAATAGTACCACGAAAATATTAAAGTGGGATCTGATTCTAATTGATTTACTGATAATAATCTTTCGGTAGTACCATGTGTCCAATACAGTTAATACCAGTATCTATGATGATAATAGGACTATGGAAAGATTTAGTATTTAAAGATTCGTAATTATTTGACTCCAATTTGATCGTATGTTGATTATCATTTTCGACTTATACATATCGTTAATCCTCGTATATAATCATCGACTTAAATCATGTTAGTGAAAAAACGGAACTAAGTAAATCAAAGATGAGAATGGATTTCGAATACGCATATTTCATGCAATGATTGATCCAAACAGACGATGAAAGAAATGAAGCGAAATGAAATGACATCCGGTGGAAAAGGAGTGTGAACCAACTCTATTTAACCAAGTGTCACACAAAAAAGTAAGTTACATAAATGTGATGAGTAAAGTAAGAAATGAACACAATTACACTTATATAAAAACAATCAAAGTTAATAAGCGAATAAGTGACAGGGTAGTAATGTGGCTTAAGAAGAATGAATAGGTCGATCTTCCCAAAAGCTAGAATAACCTATGCGGGCTTGACATAATATCAACCCCTAGAAGTAAAAAAATATTTTAATAGTTGGATTCATGAATCAATTAAATCTAGATCATCAAGGAAAACCTGGAAACACTGGACGGCTGTTTCGTCCCAGTATGCAACTCAGCAGGATTCGAACCAAGGTTCTATCGGTCTCGCGTGCGAGTGCCTAACCTCTAGACCACTGAGTCAACCAGTATCCAACGCTGTTAATGTCTAACTTCAACTAACCCATAAAATAGAGCCATCATCCACCATTGTCATCAGTGAGTTACTATCACACAATAAACACGGCTGGACTCCACTGGTCACCACTTCTCACTAGAACTCCAGGAAACACCTCTTGAAGCCAGTCACTGATAAGCACATGATGATTATAATCAGAGAGGTGTTGAAATCATGAGTCATTTGAAGCTAGATCACCATGGTAAACCTGGAAGTATATTATTATCATCATCAACAATCACTTTTGCTAATTAAATATTATACAAAGTGGTTAATTCAAATTTTATTAAAATATATAATAATAATAATACTGATATGTTAATATTCATTCTATTGTTTCACTTTATAATTTTTTTATATTCTAGCATATTTGTTCAGATTCATTGGCAAAATATGTAAATCCTTCTAATAAATCAATACTAAAAACAGGATCATCTCATGATAAAGTATCTTCATTTATACATAAAATGATATTACCGCATTTTTTAATTACTGGTCATAAAATTACAGATGGTTCTATACAACTTGGTTTAATTATGGGACATTTAACATTGAAATCATTAAGTAGTATTTTTCAATCAATTAATCCTAATTGTGAACAAAAAAATTTATTACAATCTAATCAAACTACATCATTATCAAATACAAAATATCCATTAAAAAATGAAAATAATTATACTGTTTATAATCGTATTAGTAGTGCTAATAGTGGTAATAGTAGTAGTAGTATTACTATAAAATCAGATATTATAAGAAAAAAAAATAATAAAGTATTTAATGAAATTACATTTACGAAAAAAATGAATTTATTAAAAAAAGGAAAATTCCATTTTGTTCGACAACTTGGTCGTTATTTACCATTTATGGTACAAATTAAAGAAGAAGTAAGTGATACAAAGATATTTGGTTTTTTTTTATTCTATGAAATAAATAAGTTCTCATTGTTATTTAGGACTACAATTGATCAATTTCATGTTGACATGTGTACATCCTGTACGTCCTGAATTCCACTGATAGTTACTATTCATCTTTGTTTAAAAAGCTTGTGACTTAAGTCCATATCGAGGCAATTTGCACAGGATGTAAATCTGCTAACATGTGACTGATCAATTGCAATCCTAAATATCATTGGGAAGATACAAGTAAAACAACACCAAGAGAATGTAAACTTTACCTCATTGTACAAGCAGGTGGTTATCAGGACTCAGTAGCTAAGTGGATAACGTGATGGCGTTTGGAGCGAACGGTACAGGGTTCTAGTCCCGTAGAGAACATCAACTCTGGGATGTAGGCTTGTTCAGCTGACGAGTCCCAAATAGGACGAAACACGCGTCCTGGATCTTTGCTTAAAAAAACTTTGGTTTTCTTGAATTTTGACATTAGATGCTAGATCAGTGGTCTAGAGATTGAGCGTAAGCGCATGAAACCGGAGGTCCTGGGTTCGAATCCCATATGCGAGGGTCGTGAATATGTACTTCTGAGGAGTCCCATACTAGAACGAAATGGCTATCCCGTGATTCCGGGTTTTAAATGTTTGCTTCATGATTTTGATGTTATTCAACATTCTGAACAACCAAAATTGAGAATGGCCTACTAACTTGAATCATTGCACATTTGTGACAAGCTTCACGTTGATTGTAACTGACTGACTAAACCTATTTTACAATCAAAAGCCAATCAGGATAAAAGTAGAGAGTACCAGTTTTTTATTCAAAATCTTAAATGTAATATTAATTGGCATTTACTTTGTAAAATCTTTATAAAAGCGATTTGTATATAGAGTTTAAATTGTTCAAAAATGATAAAATATTATCTCTTGTGCAATCATAATAGTTAAAATGACATGAGTAGATAATTATGTTTCAAGATTAAGGATAAACTGTTTTCTAGAATGAATTAGGTTTCACGGAGAATGTAGTTTACTTAATGATGGAGAAATCTAGTTATAAATCCTTGGTGAACTATCATCGCATAGAACAGCTACATATATTTCTTTACTCAATTTGTTTCTTTGATATGCAATTAAGTCCTTTTACATTGTAGGGATAGTTTTTGAGTTTGAACGATCATTTAGTTCACTAACTAATAGACGACATAAAATTGTTATGGTCATCTCTGGGATCGTTGAACGTAACCATGATAATATATATAAATATATACATGGCGTGAACATAGTTATATTGGAAGTATGACCAATGTTTAATATCTCTACTTCAGGGGTGCCTTGATATTCATCTACCAAGGGATGAGACAAAATTGTATATGAAACACAAATAAAACTACACAAAAGGACAATTACATCTATAAGTTTATTTTTAATCATTATATTGGTAACAAACCACAATTTATTCAACCATAAATTTTATTAATGAACGATTACTTTGGAGTCTAGTAGATTCGAGCCCCTTTTTGTATCATCAGTGTGAACTGGTTAAAACATTTACTCAGTATAAGAGTTCATGAAGTTTTACCGGAAGCGTAATGTTCGAATTATTTTCATTTATATGTCAAGATCTGGAATAAAAATTGAATTAACTAAAATCACTTAGAAAAATAGATGATAATTTGCTTATATATATTTTAAACTTTCAACTTTGTATCAGGTAAAGGATACAGATATGATAGTGGTTGGAGGTAGTCAACAAGAATCTCTGGACCCAGTTTTCGTGCTATTTGACACTTGTCAGCAAGGTGTACCTGTAATCTTGAGGGAACTGATGCTTCCTGACATATTCGATCCCGTGTCATCCAGCTTCCTGTTGACTACCTCCAACCACCATATTGTCTCAACATAATACATGCAATGTCGAGTCACCTAGACTAGTGGCCACACTGCAACATAGTCGATAGGATTCGATCTGCACTAAGAATGACCTGACATACATGACATTGATCACCACTCAATGGTCATTGAATTGTGAAAGGATATAGATGTTGACACTTGATTGTTAACATTTACAAAATGCCAGTATTTACTCCTCTAAATCCTACAGAAGGAACCAACATTTTTAAAATGTACTTCATCAGTTTTATTTAGTACATTCTAGAGGTTGAATTATTTATATTTCTTCTTAATATGATAAGTTAAACTCACGGTTACCAATCTAAATATGTAATCTATAGCTTTTTAAAATCTGAAAGTCCTAGACAATCATGCAAAAACCATTTGAATTTTGTATCAGAAATAAGATTGATTTTAAGCTCTTACTTGATTTTAGTCTTTTGATTCGCATAAACTTCACAATTTGTAAAATATTTTTAATCAGCACATCTAGTTCAAGATGAGTATGTATTCTTATGTTTTATTATAGAAATGTGCATTACATTACTTCATAAATTTGTACATTTATTTCAGGTGGATAACGCTATTGATGATTTTGATGATGTAATTAATTTACGTGAAGAAATAGTTGATTGTATTATTGAATATATGGGACTTCCAGTAACCGATGAAAGTGATGTATGTTTAAAAAATTTATTTAATAATTAACTTTATCCTCTGAAATTATCAAATAATATTGTAAAATTTTGATATATATTAAACGTTAATATTGAATACAAGAATATATGAATCTATCAAGGTATGCATTCATGAGTCGCTGTAAGCTGGATCATTCTTGAAAACCTAGAATCACTCAACAACCGTTTCGTTCTAATATGAGACTTCCAAACAATGCACATCTACAACACCAAACATGGGGCTCGAATCCAAAACTCCCGGTACCGTACACCTTCGCTTAATCTCCAGAACACTGATCCACCATACAACACTGTTAATATCTAACTTCAATCGATCTATGATTTTGAGCAACACTTCATCGATTGTTTGAAGTGGTTAACTGTCTCACACTCGACACGGATTGAACTCTACTGGTTACGACTTCTCACTAGAACTGTAGGAAATCCATCTTGAATCTAGTCACTAGTGAGCATATAATGATTATAATTAGAATCGGGATTTGTGGAATTGTAGTGATTTTAATAGGGAATTCATGTGTCCAGTGCTTCCAGGTTTTCAATGGTAGTCTATCTTACATCGAATCATGAATCCAACTATTAAATTCACTACAACCTCCACAACCCTTCATTCTGAATATATACATAAATGTTTATTTCAGGGCTTTATTCCATATTATATTTTTGGTACAATATACAATTCTCAACATATAATATTTCAACAAGTTTCCTCTTCTTATTTCTTGATCGATCTTGACGATAAATATTGAATGGTCACCTGTCAGATGTTAACAGTTCAGAAATCACTATCTGAGTAATGTATATCGTTTTCTGTGCATATTGTCAGCAATCACGATGTCTCCGATTGGGCTGTTTTATAACTTGTATAGTGAAATGTCGTAAACTGTTGACAAATACACTTGAATGATTTATGCGACTGATAGGCATAATGATGTGTTAAAATAAAGGAGAAAATAGATAATTTGTTGAAATATTTAGATGGCAGGAATAGGTAGCTCAGATATTCAAGTAGGCCGCCTTGGTCTTACGACATAATATTTTTTGTGATGTACTCATTCTATGATAATATTTATTGAAGTATACAAGTACGTCTTAATAAATTACACAAGAAATAATACACGTATGATTAGAGCAGTTTCACATAATATAATTTGATAAAAACATTATTAGTAATGATCATGTTCAATTTTAGAAAAAATTTGTTATATGTTCATAAGATCATTGTCTGTTAACTTGAGAACCTAAATGACATCATGGTACATATATATATGCTTATTGAATTAATAATTATTGGTTGTCAATTCGATTCATATATATTTGTTTTATTTAAACTATGTGATCATTATAAGCAAAGATGGATAGTGGCTAACAGTGAAATCCATTACGCGTGTTTCGTCTTATTTGGGACTCGTCAGCTGGATGTACATGCATCTCAGAGTTGATATCTACTCTAAGACTCGAATCTAGTACCATTCACTTCAAACGCCATCGCATTTGTAACTTCAGGCAATATATCAAGATGCACATATAACAACAAGGGATTGATCAATTGTAGTGCTAAATAACAATGTAAAGATACAAGTAAATAACATCAAGTGAATATATGCTTATTGTTTACTAAGGTTAATAATATTATTTACACTTTATTTTAAATACTTTCAATGATAATATTATTCTTTTACATGTACTTTAGAAAAGCTTATTATGTAAAACATTATATGAACGAACTGTTGATCGAATGGAAAGATATCATTTATTAATCTGTTTTAATGCATATCTTAGAGAGCAAGTAAGTTTATTTATTCAATTAATTAATTAATTAATTAATTAAATATTTAGATGCAATTAAGATTTAGTGAAAATTTTTCAACATGGATGAAACATCAACCACGTCTTTATCAAATTATGGATTTTTTAGATATATCTGAATGGCATACATCAATAGATATGTTAAAATATGAACATCGTGTATTAGTAAGTTAATTAATGATTAACTTATCATTTTTTTAAAATATGAAACAAGAAAACTATTTCAAACTAAAGAAGAAATGAATTGAGCGAAGAAACTTCTTCACAATTAGTTTCTCATCATGATTTACAATAATGAAATACTACTCATCGAGTGGATACGTTACGTAATAATTATATAATGACATTATATAATGATTATAAATTAACGTTGAGTAATTGAAAAAGAGAGGATTGATAATAATCAAAGTAATTATTTGAAAACCAAGAAGTTGCTACGTTGTATAATATAGGACGAAACGGCCGTCCAGTGCTTCCAGGTTTTCCATGGTGGTCTAGCTTCAATTGACTCATGATCTTAACCATTGAAATTACTATAATATCCACAAAACCCCTTCTGATACTTATATATATATATATATATATATATATATATATATATATATATATTTTGATGAATGGTCAGTAGAATAGTAGTTATCAGAATGGGTTTTGTGGAGAGTTTTAGAAATTTCACAGGTTGAAATCATGAGTCAGTTGAAGCTAGACCACCATTGAAACCTGAAAGCACTGGACGGCTGTTTCATTCTACTGTGTGACTCCTCAGCAGTGCGCATCCACGATCCCGCACCCCGTGAGATTCTAACCCAGGATCTATCAGTCTCGCGCCAGGCGCTCAACCAACTAGACCACTGAGCATTTGATCATAGATGAGCACTGCTGAGGAGTCGCCTACTAGGACGTAACGGCTGTCCAGTGCTTCCAGGTTTTTCATGGTGGTCTAGCTTCACTTGACTCATGATTTCAATCGGTGAAATTTCCAAAATTTCCATAAAATCTCTTCTGAAAAACTAATTGAAAAGAAATTTCTTCGCTCGATTTGTTCTTTCTATACTTGCCAAATGCCAAAATTGGAATTTTCATTATTTCAAACTGTTTTCATCTTACCGATTATTTTTTTGAAATTATTGATAAAGTTTTCTACTTCACATTCATAAGATCAATGTTTGAATTTATTTTTCACTTAAATAGGTAACAGATAGTTCACTTCATGTAGATGAATTAAGTACACAACGAATTACTGGTCTTGGTAATTTTCGTCAGTTAGCTGGTGTACCAATTTGTGGTTCAAGTCAACCAGATACAAATGGTATTATTAATATACATAATGTATTAACAAAAGCATATTGGAATATATCACTAAAAAATATAAGACCAGTTGTACATGAATTAAATACTAGTAAAAAAGGTTCAGAGAAATCATCAAATGGTAAAGAGGTAAATAGTTATGCAGTTATAATACCCCAAATGATATGGATATGTCTACGTGATGATTATGTAGTTAAATATTCAGGTGAAACATGTAGTTGGAGAGAAAAATATAAACCAGAAGATTCAATAACATTACGTGGAGCTAATGGAATGGAACTTGAGGTTTGGTTTTAAACATTATTATTGTATATTATTAATTATATCTTTATAATTAGAAAAAAATTATAAGGGCAATATGTTTATTTTTTGATAAAAGTTCTTAGATATTTTTAAATTTGTTAAAAACAGCGTTTTGAGAAAAATCAAATCAAATTTCCATTCATGTTTATCATTCAACCGTTTTGTGATATGTCCATAGATACTGCTTCAGATATAAGTTGATCTACTTTCACAATCCCTATACCAGTAATTAACATGTGCTCACTAGTGACTAACTTCGTGAGGGAATTCTCGGAGTTCTAGTGAGAAGCCGTGATCAGTGGAGCTAATTCATGTCAAGTAGAGACAAGTATCTACCTCAGTACAATGGAAGATGGTCGCGCAATTTCTTGGATTGGTTGATGTTAGACACTATCATCATTGGATACCGGCTCAGTGGTCCATCAGATTAAGTGTTCGCGCGCGAGGCTGAAGGCCGTGGGTTCGAATACCACGAGAGTGATCGTGGATGCGCACTGCTGACGAGTCCTACAATAGGAAGAAACGGCCGTCAAGTGCTTCCAGATTTTCAATGGTGGTCTAACATCAATCAGTTCATGATCTCAATCAAAAACTTATTAATCTCCACAACCCCTATACTAGATATAAATATAGTTGCTTCAAGTTTTGACAATTTATTTCAACTTGTTAATTATATTATATAGATCGACATGAGCTTATTCATTAAATAATAATAAACAATATGAAAATGAATGAGTAGAAGAATATAGTTTGTTTTACTGAAATTTGTTAATATTAATGGATGGCTTATAGGATATTCGGTAATTCGACCCAATCCACACATTAAAAGTTTTAATTAATTAATATAAAAAGGAGTTTTTGTGGATATTATAGTAATTCCAATAGTTGAAATCATGGGTCAATTGAAGCTAGACCATCATGGAAAACCTGAAAGCACTGGATGGCCGTTTTGTTGTATTGTGGGACTCCTCATCAGTGTACATCCACGATCCCGTCTCGCACGATTCGAACCCAGGACCTACTTACGCGAGATAGTAACTCACTGAAGACAATGGTAGATGTGTCGTTCAATTTCGTGGATTAATTAATGTTAGACATTAACACAGTTAGATGCCGGCTCAATAATCTAGGGGTTAAGCGTTCGCGCGCAAGACAGATAGGTCCCTGGTTCGAATTTCGCGAGGTGGGATCGTGGATACATACCGTTGATGAGTTACACAGTAGAATAAAACGGCCATTCAGTGCTTTCAGGTTTTTCATAGTGGTCTAGCTTCAATTAACTCATGATCTCAACTATTGAAATTTTAATTGTTTAATAATTAATTTGAAAATTTTTATTGCTTTTTTAATGAAATTACAAATTAATTTACTAAAAGCGAGTTCTCGAAATTTGTATGAATAGTGCATATTCGTTTGTCCTTAAAGGAATGTAAAAGATTCTCCATTTTTCTTCTTGGCCAAACGAATTCACTTATAGAAATTTATAAAATGAAAACTTTATGAATATAATTTTACACAAATTCATTTGATCTTTTCTTAAGCAAAATATATACTAAAAGAAAATTTATGATCCCATGTAATTCCAGGGTAAATGTAACTGATTAGTAACAGCAGTTTGAATTCTGTAGGATCTTCCTATGTTAACTATCATCTATTGAAATTAAAAGAAAGATAAGAAGCCATTATTTATTCGTTTAGGTGAATCAAATGCATTTAAATTGTCAAATCAGACATTTTTAATACACAATGAGTTTCTAAGAATGGAATAAAATTAGAATCGAACTATGCACTAATATTATTTAAATAGTAATCGTCCAACTTACTTAGCTACTTACTTACTTACTTACTAACGCCTTTTACCAATCACAGAAGAACAAAGACCACCCAAAAACATTCTCCATCAAACACTGACATGACCAATCATTCCCACTTCTTTCCACTTGCTATTCATCATTTTCATGTCTGCTTACAATTCACAAACAGTGTGTTATTCAACCTTCCTCATTCCCGTTTCCATTCAACATTCCAAGTTACAGCTTGCCTCGTGATGCACATTGATGGTATTCTCAATGTGTGTCCTATCCACTACCAACGCATCTTCCTAATTTCCTCTTCAGCTGCAAGCTAGTTTGTCCTCTCCCACAGTAGGCTGTTCCTGATGCTATTCGGTCAACGGATATTGAGTGTCTTGCGTAGACAACTGTTTATAAATATTTGTACACTTTTGATGGTGGTTGTGGTATTTGTCTAAGTTGCATCTCCGTACAGTAGAATTATCTGTCTTGACGTTCGTATTGAAGATTGTGACTTTGACATTGATTGACAGTTGTTTCGAGTTCCATGAGTTCTTCAACTGTAGGAGTGATGCCCTTGATTTGCCAATCCTCTCCTTCACGTCAACACTGAATCCTCCTTGTTCATCGATGATGCTACACGAATACCTGAATGTTTCCTTCTCTTCCATGGATTCTCAATCCAGTGTGATTGTATTGGTGTTCTCTGAGTTGTATTTCAGGATCTTGTCTTTTCCCTTGTGCACGTTGAGGCCCACTGACGTAGAGCCTGCTTCTATACCGTTTGTCTTGACTTGCATTTGTTGGTGCCTATGAGGTAGAAGGGTGAGGTCATATGCGAAGTCCAAATTGTCTAATTGCATCCAACCTGTCCACTGTATTCCATGATTTCCGCCAGATGTGGACGTCTTCATAATCCAGTTGACCACCATGGAGAAGAGGAAGAGAGAGTAAGCATCGTTGTCTGACTCTGGTCGTTACTTAGAATGCATCTGTCAACTGTTCTTCATGCACGATTTTGCACTGTAGTCCGTCGTAAATTGTTCAACTACATTGAAGCTATTACATTAGACAGAACTGTGTTCAATTTTCAATACTTTTTTGTTCTTGTTGTTCATTTATCAATATTTAACTATTATTTATTCATATACAGATATGTATATATTTATTTGTGTTTAAATAATGTTAATTTTCGGATATGATTTTCTTTTTTGATATTTTCTACACAGGAAATGGAACAAAAATTTGCTAATTCAATCAGTAAAATAAAACCTCCATGTAAATTATTCAAATTAAATGATAATGGGAAATTATCAATAATTAATATTGAGTCAACTGATCAACAACTTGAATTATTAAGTTTAAAACAAATGTTTAAACAAGCATTTAATATGGTGAATACAATAAATTCATCAGTATCATCGTCGTCTAATAATATTAATAATAATAATAATATGGAGGTATCATCAATTCACAGCACACTGATTGATAAAGTACCTAATTCCTATGCAATTTATTTGAATGAACATGCTAAATATCACCGTGTTCCGTTGCCAAATTATGGTCATCCACCTCCACCGGTAATTTTATCATTCAATATTTTATATTCTTCATTAAATTGATTTATATATATTAAATTCATGAAAGTATATTTTTAAGCAAAGATGGATAGTGGCTAGCAGTGGAATCCTGGTTGCGCGTTTAGTCCTATTTGTAACTCGTCAGCTGGATGTACCTGTATCTCAGATTTGATATTCACTCTGAGACTCGAACCCAATACCGTTCGCTTCAAACGCCATCATGTTAACCATTTAGGTACTGAATCCTGATAGCCACCTGCATGTGCAATGTGGTGAAGTTTAAATTCACTTGGTGTTGTTTTATTTGTTTTATTTGGTACCTATGTAAGGAGAAAATACGTAATCATGCAGAGGCAATATATGTGTTTTTATAAGTAATAATCAATATCGTATACATTGAAGAAATGAATTATTATTGTAATTTAATATGTTAGTCTAGTAAATAATATTCTGATGAGTGAATAATGGTATATTCATTCGATTTCTCGAAATTTTTCAATCAAAATGCTATAATAAACTGAGCTATTTATCATTTTACTTCTTTGACAAATTTCATAGATGCCCATTTTTTTTTATAAGAACAGTGAAAATCAAATATCACTGTGATGTAACCAATAATCTATTGTTTTTGGTAACAATTATTTTGTTTATCAAGAAGCTTCTATCATCGAATGAAAATTAAACCTTTCATCCTACTTACAAATTCCAATTCTAATCAGAATCATCATATGCTCACTAGTGACTAGATTCAAGATGGATTTCCTACAGTTCTAGTGAGAAGTCGTAACCAGTAGAGTTCAATCCGTGTCGAGTGTGAGACAGTTAACCACTTCAAACAATCGATGAAGTGTTGCTCAAAATCATAGATCGATTGAAGTTAGATATTAACAGTGTTGTATGGTGGATCAGTGTTCTGGAGATTAAGCGAAGGTGTACGGTACCGGGAGTTTTGGATTCGAGCCCCATGTTTGGTGTTGTAGATGTGCATTGTTTGGAAGTCTCATATTAGAACGAAACGGTTGTTGAGTGATTCTAGGTTTTCAAGGATGATCTGGCTAACATCGACTCGTGAATTCAATTGTGAAAAATACTTCATACTTTGTGAACAAACGATTAGATATGAGTGTTATTTTAGTAATGAGATCTCTTTACATACATTCATTATTTATCTTTTTCTTAAGCTATTCAGTTGCTCTATTGTGGTAGACAAATAATTTCTCTCATTTCCACAACCCAGAAAGTAACAGTAATTATTGAACCTACTATCCAAAGACTTTTGAACGGACTCGTTATATTTAAATTGTAATTAAACTCTGTTTTTTTAATAAAGGTTGAAAATTAGGTGACCTATGAGTGAAATTTTGCCTGAATTCTTCTATATTATCCAGTACAAAATAACTACCGAAATTATTTTTCCTAAGAAATAACTTTCAATATTGTGGTTCATCTAATAAACTTACACAATAATCATTTTACTGATAAAAAACGAATCGTAATGTACAAAATGATTAATAAAAAACAAACTTTAAACGTGACGTTTTGTGAAAACGTTTCCGCATGGACTCACAGTGAATTTATATTTGAAATACTGATATAAATCACATAGTCTGCTAAATAATTGTTATGTAATTTAATTATGGACGACATAGACTTGAAGAAAGGAAAGAAAATGGAGAGAGATTCACAAACCTATGTGCATTCAACAGAATAGTTATAGGCATAACAATATCCCCCAACAAACGCATATGCAAAACTATATGGGTCTCACTGGACCACACCACGGAGAACCAGATAGGTCATATTTGCATCATTCAAAAATTCACAAGGTCAATGGGAAAAAGGAGCTTCAATTGAAGAGCTGACATAGCTTCAGATCACCATCTGGTTGTGTCCAAGATGAAACTGAAGCTAAAGAAGCACTGAACAGCTAGAAGAACAGCATTACAAAGGTTCAATACATCCTTTCTTCGACATGCTGGCAAACTCAACGAAGTCAAAACGGCTCTCAACAACAGGTTTCAAGCCTTACAAGGTCCACTCAAAGAAGAAGAAACTACTGTGGAGGACAACTGGAAAAAGATCAAAGAAGCACTAACTTCAACCTGTCAGGAGGTTCTAGGTTGCAAGAAGCATTATCATAAGGAGTGGATCCCTATCGAAAACCTGGACAGCATTCGGGAAAGAAAGAAAAGGAGACACCATCTAACAACAGCTGAACAAGAACAGAGGAAATCAAGGGACAAGCTGAATACACAGAAGCAAACAAGCAAGTGAAGAAGAGAATTAGGGCTGACAAGCAGGAATACGAGGAAAAGCTAACAACGACAGCGGAAAAAGCTACATGAGAGTGAAACATGAAACAACTATATGATATAGCGAAGAAACTGTTAAGGTAATATAGCAATTTGGACTTCGCATATGACCTCACCCTTCTACCTCATAAGCACCAACAAATGCAAGTCAAGACAAACGGTATAGAAGCAGGCTCTACGTCAGTGGGCCTCAACGTGCACAAGGGAAAAGACAAGATCCTGAAATACAACTCAGAGAACACCAATACAATCACACTGGATTGAGAATCCATGGAAGAGAAGGAAACATTCAGGTATTCGTGTAGCATCATCGATGAACAAGGAGGATTCAGTGTTGACGTGAAGGAGAGGATTGGCAAATCAAGGGCATCACTCCTACAGTTGAAGAACTCATGGAACTCGAAACAACTGTCAATCAATGTCAAAGTCACAATCTTCAATACGAACGTCAAGACAGATAATTCTACTGTACGGAGATGCAACTTAGACAAATACCACAACCACCATCAAAAGTGTACAAGTATTTATAAACAGTTGTCTACGCAAGACACTCAATATCCGTTGACCGAATAGCATCAGGAACAGCCTACTGTGGGAGAGGACAAACTAGCTTGCAGCTGAAGAGGAAATTAGGAAGATGCGTTGGTAGTGGATAGGACACACATTGAGAATACCATCAATGTGCATCACGAGGCAAGCTGTAACTTGGAATGTTGAATGGAAACGGGAATGAGGAAGGTTGAATAACACACTGTTTGTGAATTGTAAGCAGACATGAAAATGATGAATAGCAAGTGGAAAGAAGTGGGAATGATTGGTCATGTCAGTGTTTGATGGAGAATGTTTTTGGGTGGTCTTTGTTCTTCTGTGATTGGTATCAGGCGTAAGTAAGTATTTCAACTCCCATGGAACTTTATATTAGTCTCTAACTAGAATCCCAATTGAATTAAATATCCTAGCAACCTGAAATTTCCTCAAAAACAACCGGATCAGATAATATTAAAATAATTTAATTTCGTTTCATTCATACAAATCGATTGAATTGTTTTGGTGATATTTTCATATGATAACAAATTAAATTTAACCGGTTTCTCAAATACTTTTATTTAACTGGGCGTGAATTATATTGCCATTTGATCAATTAAATGTTTATACATTAATATAAAACTCGATATTAGGATGTTGGGTAAATTAATGCGAAACATCTAAAAACCAATATCCTCGGGCTTATTTTTTTCTGAGTAGTCGAAAATGGAAATCTTCGAATGCAAATTATGTATTCAGTTTATTCTTTTTTGAATTTGGAGGTAAACTTTATCGCATACTGACTTCAACTGACGAATCTTCAAAAGCCAATGAACATAGGAAGACTGTTTAGTCATGGTTTGATCCGTTTCAGAAGTGCTCAAACCATAACTTTCAGACATTGTGGCTAATGAATTATTTACAGATTGATTATCAAGAAATTAAATTCATCGCGCTAATTCGTAATATAGACTGTCGCACATCCATTACCACCGATTATTTGTTTTAATTGTTACCAGATTGCTCAGCTCCACAGCTTACGATATCTCACTGTAAAATATGTGTCAAATTTAATCACCATTGTCCACATGATTATTATTTGGTTTGTTCAACAGATTATTTTTATTTCAAAGTAGTTTTCTCAATCGACTGAACTCAGTTAATAAATCGTTAAAAATTGTAATTCGCTGATAAGCTGCTTTGTGCTTATTCTGGATTGTACATGATTGTACATACACGATGATGTAATTATCATTTTGAAAACAAAAAAAGGGTAAAGAGGGTAAAACTACTTACTTACTTACGCCTGTTACCCCTAATGGAGCATAGGCCGCCGATCACCATTCTCCAACCCACTCTGTCCTGTGCCTTCTTTTCTAGTTCCATCCAATTCTTCTTCATCTTTCCCATGTTTATCTCCATTTACCGGCGTAATGTGTTCTTTGGTCTTCCTCTTTCCCTTTGGCCTTGAGGATTCCATGTGAGGGCTGCCAATGTGTCCCATACTAGGACGAAACGGTCATCCAGTGCTTCCAGGTTTTCCATGGTGGTCTAGCTTCAATTGACTCATGATTTCAACCTGTGAAATAAATGTTTCTTATATAAGGAAAGCGAGAGTAGAATGTGCATTTGGTATTTAATATGGTAAGTATGTACGACTGGCATACAAAATTTGAATTTCATCGATTGCCTATGGTATCTTACAAATTTTAGGAAGAAGTAATTTCATTACTTAGTAAATTAATTATATTTCTCGGTTATAGATATTTAATATTACAATTTTCTGAATTTATTTTCACATTGTAAGTTATTGATTACATAATGTTAATTGCTTTTCCATTTGATTTATACAAATCTAACTGTTGATCAATGTAAATAAATCATATATTAATCAGCATATTCAAAGTTCATTTGACTTATTTTTTTGGTGTATGATAAATCTTCATTTATCTTTTTCATGTCCTTATTTGTATTGTGCAATTTTCTGTTTCCAGCCACAAATGCCAGTTTTCCACAATTGCGTCCAAATGCCCTGGTAAGGCCGAGAGTGGGGGGAGTCCGTTCTTCCTCTCGAAATGCTCTCACATGGCCACGCGTATACAGCCACTACCAGCCACTACTCACCGCCTTCTCGGGGTGGGGGAGTTATTTACGAAATTGAGAGGACGGAAAGCGTATGTCCGGCTCTTTAACCGGATTGGTGGACACGCAGGGTTTACCTAGGGGAGTTGGAAAACCCTGATTCCAGATTAATCGTGCACATGGGCTCCAGGATCCTAAGGGAATGAATGGCGTACCAACCAGTTGTTGGTCACCGGCTACCATGGGACTGTATCCTCGACGTCGCTCCGCTGACTTGTGGATCAAATCTTTAGGTCGAAGGCTCCGGGTGTGGCCCTTAAGAAAACCACCTGCTTCAGTTTGGGCACCCGGGGAGTATCACACACCACACACAAATCAAGTGACTTTTTGGCGCATATGTATTCAGTGCCCCTTTGTACCAGTGTTCATGTGTTCAAATAAATAAATAAACACTTATATCGGATTTTTTTAATATAAATAAAAAAGATATCTTTATTCTTTTGGGTAATCACTCCTGACTTAGGATTCATTCATGAATAATTCGCTGTTTCAGTAAATGCATAATAATTACTCTGTTTCAGCTGGTGTTTAACAAATGTCTATCTCAGATGCATGTATTGAGTGAACATTTCAAAGACTATACTACAACATTTTCATCAGTAAACAATCAATATTTTTTCTAAACTATCAACATAGTGACAAGATAATGTACTGATCAAGGTTGCAGTAATATTTAATTCCTTCAAGATAAAAATTGCCGAAGGTCTAGGGAACACCATATATATATATGACAGTCAAATCCGAATGTTTACATTTGCTAGTTATATGAAGTATATATTCATGTAGACAAGGTATACAACATTATTTACTTAATTTTGAAGGAGTTTTGTTCTCTCTAGCTCACAGAACAAAACTCCATCAAAATCATCCATCTGAGCTACAAATCTTCTCCACCATCTCACTATTTACTTAAGTTCTGTGTTAACAGCATTTTTGTACCTATTTTTTCGAAAATCATAGCTTTGTTTAATTTATTTTGCTTTATAAACATGTTTTTACATTATGGACAGATTTTTGACGACATATTACGCCTAATGTTGAATAATGCTCGTGGTCTTTTAGCCAGTGCAAATACGTGTCTTTCATTAAAACACGCTTGCAGTGGTTTAAATCAACCAAATAAATCAGCAAGACAATCCATTTTTAATTCAACTAATAAAGATGACTTACAATTACCAAGTCCATCAGATACATTATTAAACAATGTGCCTGTAACAAATCTAATATTTTTTTGTGAAAATGGTCGTGAACGAACAAGTTTGGCTATGGCTATAGCTGGGCTTATTCATTGCCATTTATTTGGATTTATGTTTGGCTATCGAGCTGAAGAAGAAGAACGTATTTCATTACGTGATGCAAAATACACCAAGGGCGAGTTTATTGTAAGTCTAAGTAAATTCTCATGAATTTTACTGAACAGATATTTTTAACGTAAAACCAAGTTACATTTTGAGATAATCTAGTTCAGGTGATGTAATAGCACTAATATATATATATATATATATATATATATATATATATATATTGACCATCTAACGACTATTCGAACCTTTTCATACTTCTAAGTAGAAATTCATAGTTCAGCCCATATTTCCAACTTCAGTTAACTTTTTACATAGCTCAACCACTATACAAAAGAATCAATGAAAACTGTATTATTTCCGATATGAGTATACTATGCCAACCAACACATCGCCAATACTTCTAGAATCCACCTATAACCTAGTTAGTATATGGTAATTAATTGTAATTAAGCTGGGATTATTTTATACGGTTCAATTTAAAGTCACTCTTTCCATTGCTCACTGTTTGACTTTCAACGACTTTTTTCTCATCTGACCTCAATGCATCTCAGTTCCATCTGGTTATAAATAGTCAAAATTAAAAAGAATCCTATTTATTATCAACTGTTCAATAACTTTTCATTTCTAAAATGAATTTAAACAACTCATTAAATCATTATGTATAATAGTCAGATATTTTGAAACTGAACAGTAGAGTTGAAGTGCCATCTTAATACATAATAATGGACTTTTATTATATATATACATATATATATATGTTACAACTGTGACTGCAGGTTAGAGCGAAGCGTATTATCGATCCGACCAAAGACGCGTAAAACACGTAAGAACGACCTAGAGTCCTAATTGGCCCTGCTTCCCTGGCTAGCCCAACCAGTTGAGTCCAGAACAAAAATCTCAGCCTCTGCAATATGAATCATTATATTTCAAGCATACTGAATTTATATACCAAACAAACCGACCACAACGTACCAATAAAATATGAACAACATTTGTGCAGGAATTAGCCAGATGTGGCTGTGAATAAGGGAGGTAGCGATTAACAGATAGGGAATAATTCATGAATGGTAAATCGTATAATAATAGTTCATGGGTCAAAATAAAGCTTATAATAAAAGGAATATGAATATGAACAGTTTAGTTACATAACAATTATACGATAAAAATATACTCATAATATTGGTCCATAAATGGATCCCAAAAATTACCATTCATTATTCTTATCGGGATACAACAATATATAGATGCTTAACTATATAATTAAGTTGTTAAAATCTATCGCAATAGATTTATTCATTTCTTTATTATAATTAGTTTCCACTATGAATTCAAATCTTGGAATTGGAAGTTAACTAGTTCGTTAAATATAATTTTTTTTGTACTAAGAGTTAATAAATATGACTTCGATAAATAACTAGTAACTAACTAACTGTAACATTGATTGACCTAAGGAACATTTATTCAATCTAATATTTAGAAAAAAAACTACTTCAGAAAGTAAATCTTATATATTTTAACTTCATGAACATGTTATGCCAATGATTGATCTAAATCGACTACTGATCATCATAATTTTTAAAATGATTTTTTCAAGACTTACCAAAAAATCTATTTTCTCATAATAGAAATTATGTATTTATATTATTTTAAGGTTTGAATAGGTTTTTCTGGTTAGCGTTTTTTTTAGCGAGTTATTTTTCTACGAAATGGGGACGCTAACCCCATGCCCAACCCTCCTCCTTTATCCAGGCTTGGGACCGGCAGTAGCCCCCGGAGGGACTCCATGCGGAGTAGTGATTTACTGATAATTCATGAAATAGTCTAGTTATTTCTTTAATCTTAATATATGGAAGTAATAAATTAAATTTTGGAAATATTTTTGATCAAATGTATAAACCAAAATGTTTGAAATTACCCACAACGTATTTAATGGTCGTTACGTTGAATTCAAATTTTTTATCAGTTGTTTTTCTGTACATTTATTGACTGAAAGCTGCAAATATGTGCATTTTTATCAGTATAGGGGTTGTGGAGATGATTAAGTTTTTGACTGAGATCAGTGGAGTTAATCCATGTCGGGTAGAGACAGGCGTCTACCTCAGTATAATGGAAGATGGTCGCGGAATTTCGTGGATTGGTTGAAGTTAGACATTAACACCAATGGATGCTGGCTCAGTGGTCCAGGAGATTGAAAGCCCTGGATTCGAATCCCGCGGACAAGATCGTGGATACGCACTGCTGAGGAGTCCCACAATAGGACGAAACGGCCATCCAATGCTTCCAGGTTCTCAATGGTAGTCTAACATCAATCGGTTCATGCATGATCTTTATCAAGTGCATTTTTGGTTAAGACTTTCATTTTAAATTGTAATCTTTACAACATTTGTATTCCTCATTCGTGATTTCAAATTATGTCATACTGGACATATTCATAGCAATCAGTTGTAAATAACTCCAGCCCCTTATACCATTATGCGAAAACTATTTAATGCACAACTCAAAGTGTAATCTACTGTACATGTAGTAAACATTGAATATATTACAGACAATTTCATTTAACGAAACTATTTCGATTGGAACTTATAAGTAATTAGGTGTCTAAATGGATTGTTTAACAATTATTACTTATTTTCGTTTCTATTCATTATCAATGATGTTATTTTAATTTCATTATTTTCTTTTTAAATTACTAGATTATAAAAAAATTGATTCGTATGTTGCCAAGAGGTCATCAAATAAAACGTGAAGTTGATTATGTATTAGATAAATGTTATGAATCTATGTCAATGATGCATTTTCATACAAGAGAAGAAATTTACTTTACTTATGTTAAAGTATGATTTAATTATTTTGTAGTTATTATTTAATAAAAGAAAATATTTTATTAGATTTTTAATAGTTTACATTATTCCTTTCCTGTATTGTTCATAAACTTAAATAACTCCAGTAGTATTATTAGTTTAATGTATACTCAAAGGCATTTTTTTTCGCACTGACATTTTCCTCTTTAAAAGCTAATGGTAAATATCTTGTTTGATATGTAGAAACTCAAAGGTCATTCGAATGGTTATGATAATGTTCCATAGCTTCATTAAATGGGTATTTCCATATGTTCTCATTAATACGTTTAAAATTTTGGAATAGTGAAGAATATTTATAGCTTACTGAGAGTTGATTAGGGTTGCAGTTTTCTAGATGAATATTTAAAAGAGCTCGCTTTAAGTCAAATTAAGTACTGATAATTTTGTGTAGAACGGTAAAGAAAGTTTCTCAAACAAACCTTATGGATAATAGAACACCATACCATCTTTTTAATTAACATCAACCCAGACTTTGTAACAAGACAATTTATTGACATATTTTCCTAAGTCCTTTGAGCCTCGATTTACCTATATAGACTTATGTAATTGTTATCATTTGAGCTAGTATCCAATATACATTGTGTATGCTAAGTGAATTATCAAAAGTTATTTGGTTAGAACATGACCAAATGAACTATATACATTGCTAGCTTTATGTAGAAACTCGGTCTTATTGAGAATACAATAGTCTCTTCAATAAATCATGTGTTAAGGATGAGCCAGTAGGTCTTCCTTCACCTAATAATGGTCCTGAATGACAGGTTTTAGAAGATCATGTTAGATGTTTTGTTTGATTAACAGATTTCCTGTATTTCTCAGACAGTATCTTTTCAGTTGCACTACGAAACTAGGTAAGTTGGTAAGAATTCTTTCCCCTCTGCATTATAAGATGATCATGGTGACTACTGTTATATATAGATATCCCGAATGAAGAACTTTCAGTAAACATAACTTTTAGAAAAGGTAAACATATGCATTTCTCTTTATGGTTGTACTGACAAAGTACTCCTGGTAACAAATTACGTAATTTAAATTCACGCTACTGAAAAGTATTTAAAGTAGTACGTTTCTCTACGAACTAGCTTTAAAGAAAAATGATTAGTATAAACTCCTAGTGTACTGAAGTCATAGGTGGTTAATCAATTTATGGGATTGAGCAGAATCATAAAGAGCATTTATAAAATGTGAAAACAATACAATGAATACGCCACTTGAACATCATCATTGAATTGTCTTTTACAAGCTCCATCGTTCTTTCGTTATTGTTGTTACTTGGACTGCTTCTGTTTATTTTTTTTATTCTTCTCATATTCCTCTTCTGTCGGTCAGAATCACACTTACAATTCTTGACAAACACTACTTAAATCCGTAAGTACAAGTAACACACATCACATTAGTAGATAACTAAGATTTGAAATGCTAACTATATTAAGAATTTGTATATAGTGATGGATTTGATGAAATTCTCAACACAGACATCCGTGCACTAATAAACAAAGAAGAAATGTTTTTGGTGGAGTTTTGTTCACTGAGCTGGATGGTTTGGTCGTGGAGCTTTCATCGTTCTTCTGAACGACATCATCAGCACAAACTTCAGATAGAAGTGAAGTGTTTAAATTTCTCCATATGTATCTCAAAGCTTGTTCTGTGCACCTCGACGTTGATTGGTTCTTATTGACCTTAAATTTGTCGTTGTTTACTTCTTTGTTTCGGTTGTGTCTCCCATTGTTTTGATTTTTGTTCTTATGTTTGTGCATGATTTTTCTGATTGGTTGATAAATTGGATTGATTTCAATATGCTTGTTGATTGCTGATTGACCTGAGTGCCAGGCTTCTAAAAATTCTCTGGTGTTTTTGGAGTTTCCTCTGTCTAAGATTTCCACATTTTTCCAATCAAATGAGTGTCCGCAGTTGTCCACGTGTATTGATATAAGTGAAGAGATATCATGCCGTTTGACTGCTAATTGATGTTCATGTAGGCGAAGGTGAAGGGAGCGTCCACTTTGTCCGATGTAGTGTTTTTCACAGTTGGCACAATTTATCTTGTAGATGATGTTTGATTTGTTTTCCTTTGTTATTTCATCTTTTGGTTTGCAAACCAACTGCGGACAACTGCGGACACTCATTTGATTGGAAAATGTGGAAATCTTAGACAGAGGAAACTCCAAAAACACCAGAGAATTTTTAGAAGCCTGGCACTCAGGTCAATCAGCAATCAACAAGCATATTGAAATCAATCCAATTTATCAACCAATCAGAAAAATCATGCACAAACATAAGAACAAAAATCAAAACAATGGGAGACACAACCGAAACAAAGAAGTAAACAACGACAAATTTAAGGTCAATAAGAACCAATCAACGTCGAGGTGCACAGAACAAGCTTTGAGATACATATGGAGAAATTTAAACACTTCACTTCTATCTGAAGTTTGTGCTGATGATGTCGTTCAGAAGAACGATGAAAGCTCCACGACCAAACCATCCAGCTCAGTGAACAAAACTCCACCAAAATCATCCACCTGAGCTACAAATCTTCTCCACCATCTCAGAAATGTTTTTAAAAACGATGACCAAATATCATGATGTTTGAATACAGTTTGAATTTGAAAAAACACAAATAACTGATCAAATAAGTTATTTTCAACGAATTCTTATCAGATCCAAGAAGTTTACACATGTCTATATGATCAACAACAAAAAATTCAAACTTGACAGAAATACTTTTCCCAATAAAATACGGAACATAGACAAGCAGTCGTAAATTTTCCAAAATTACAATTGCTGTTTATCAACTTTGATATGATTATTAATGTAACGATTACTTGAAGAGTGTTTTAGACGAGATAAATTTACTGATTTAGTTTAACCATATGAACTGTTGTCGAATTCCTCATGTTTGACTATATATTTACGTAATCATTCAAAAGATGCTAATGAATGTGATGAAATGAATGTTTGGTATATCAGTTAGCTTAGTCAATGAATACCAATAAAAGCAGCTATTATGTTTAATTTGTCTTTTAATATCAATATCATCACCGTGTTCGCACAAATGGATTACTTATATACCCCTTTATAGTACTATATACACGCCTTCAATAATGTTTCCAAGTTAAATTAAGAAATATAACTGAGATATTATACTGAAACTAGTGTCAAACTAGTAAGTCATTATTTGGTAGTAAGAATATTCGTTTTAAATTACTATTAGAAACGTTTAAGTCCACAAAGTCAACTGATCTCCTGCAAACAGTAGAGATACCTTGAAAGGATAGGTTATAATAAGTACATGCATAATAAAGCATTAAACTACTACTGTCATTTTGAACAGGATGATTTAACTGTTACAGTACTACAGCTAACTTAAAAATATTTGCCACTGGTAACTTAACAGATATTATTTGTTACTATTAGGCAAGAGATGAAAATGATCCAGAAAAGAAATTAAAACTACGTAAAAGAAGTTTAGCCTATTTGGAACGATACTTCTTTCTAATTCTCTTCAATGCATACCTTCATGATCAACAACCTAAACGGTGGAAAATTTCATTTGAAGTTTGGATTGAACACGTAAGTTGTTGGGTTTTTTTTAATTTTCAAATTATGAATATTGTTTACTACAGTGATTAATTGGAGCCATTTACTAAACATCCGTTTTTGTGCAAATGAAACTAACATTTACAAGAAATGAAAATTCCCGTAAAACTTTCAAAATTATTTCACTTGATATTGTTTACTTGAATCTTCCCATTGATATTTAGGACTGCGATTGATCAGTCTCTTATTGGCATATGTACATAATCTGCGCATCGCCTCAACATTGTCTTAAGTCAAAAACTTTGTAAGCAAAGATGGATGGTGGTTAGCAGTAAAATCGAGGACGCGCATTTTGTCCTATTCGGAACTCGTCAGCTGGACGTACCTGCGTTCGAGTTGGTGTCCACTCTGGGGCTCGAACCCAGTACCATTCGCTTCAAACGCCACTTAGCTACTGAGTCACGTTAGCCATCTGCCTGTGCAATGGAGTGAATTTTAAATTCACTTGGTATTGTTGACTTGAATCTTCCCATTGATATTTAGGGCTCCAGTTGATCAGTCTCTTATTGGTATATGTGCATACTTTACGTCAATAAACGTAATTAGCTACCTACATATTTTTAATCTAGTGGATATCACTTATGTGCCTCTCCTGAAAGATGATAGGTTTACATTTCAGTTATATCATCATAGATTAAATGTACTGAAGTGCTTGAAGACATGAAATAAAATATTTATCCTAAAGTTCAACTGCTATCACTGAATACATAACATATTTATGTGGTGACAGATTTAATATACTATTTATTGTGTCAATCTTTAATATAAATCTGATTTCCATAGTCAGTATAGGGTTGTGGAGATTAGTAAATTTTTGATTGAGATCATGAATTGATTGATGTTAGACTACCATTGAAAACCTGGAAGCACTGGGTGGCCGTTTCGTCCTATTGTGGGGCTCCTCAGAAGTGCTCAGTAATTAATACAATAAATTTATCACAGTTACTAATACCTGATTATCTTTTTAAAAATATTTTTTCTCACATTCTTACGCATTAATTCAAGAATTTGTTTAGTTTAATTATGTTACAGAAGTAAAAGACCAAATATAACAGTAAATAATAAATAACAATATTGTGATACAAACTATACTTTTTTTGTATCGGTATATTTTTCAAGTATTTTATTACATATTTCCTTCATTGAAATGTAAACGTCGTTAATTTCTGAAAGGTTGATTGTTATTCAACTCAATGCATTAAAACATTTGGTTGTTATACTCGAATAGGATTAGATGCAATACCTAAACCTTTATAGTTTTATTTGATAAACTGTTTTTAATGAAAGCTTTCTATTATAGAGCTTAAAAATTTAACTTATCAGATTAACTCTAAGAAGTATAAAACTACAGAGGTAAATCTTCTGATAATTGATTACTATTGAACAATTATAAAAAGTAGTAGTAGTAGTAGTAGTATCTGTTAGATACATGAAATGAAATTCATAAATCTAAAGTGAATGTAATTGAAGATGAACAAATTGAAAAGTAAATTAATCAACAACAAAAAAAGGATAGAATGTTATATTACGCTTTCTAGATAATATTCTGTACACTGAAAGGTATATCATCCTTTAATTTTAATGTATAGCCATAATTATTAAAACTATAAACCAATCAAATATTTTATCTGTTCATGAATCTATCAGAAGTAAAGCAAAGAAATCTGATATATATTCATCACTGAACTCTGGTTTATTTAAGTTTAACAAAGGGGAAGTTAATTACATAAACTTTTTAGATTTCTTCTATTGACTTGACAACTGAAGAGTTTTTTTCTATTTAATTTTTAAATTAATTAGATATTTGTATTTTCTTTTGTTTTTCTGGTAATTTTGTTATTGATAATGCCATTATTATTATTATTATTATTATTATTGTAGGCTACACATCAAGTATACTTTATGGATATATTAGATAATTTTGGTTTTCCTGAATTTGAAGAACCAGATAAACTCAGACGTATTCGTGAACGTTGGCGACCAGATGGTTCAAAACATCCTGCTTTAATTGGAGATTTTACTTAATTCAGTATTTTAATAACTAACAGCATACACTTTATAAATAATAACCATATACATATCTATAAAACTTTATTAAATACATGTATTCATACATCTCTATTCTAACTTACAGAATGTTTTTTTTAGATTATTTCTCAGTTTCTCTGTTATTTAAGTGTAGTAAAAGAAAACATGAATGTCTTATTATTTCTGTACTGTGTTTCTGTTCAAATAAAATACTGAATATATATATTCATTGAAGTATCTATTTAAACCAGCCCACAAAAGAATCTAATGCGTTTGTGTTGAATGCACAAATATCCAGTTCATAAGAAAGAATATGCACCATTTAATTAAGTTTATTTCAACCTTGGTTAGGTTACATATCTACTTACTTATTTATTTACTTACGCCTGTTACTCCTAATGAAGCATAGGCCACCCACCAGCATTCTCCAACACAATCTGTCCTGGGCCTTCCTTTCCAGTTCTGTTCAATGTTTGTTCATTCTTCTCATGTCTGTCTCCATTTCTTGGAGTAATGTGATCTCTGGTTTTCTTCTTCTCCTTTGGCATTAAGGATTCCAAGTGAGGGCTTGCCTTGTGACGCAGGTGGATGCTTTTCTCAATGTGTGTCCTATCCACTCCCAGCACTTCTTCCTCTAATGGGATCTGGTTTGTTCTCTCCCATAGTAGGTTGTTGCTGACAGTGTCTGGCCAATGGATCCGAAGTATTTTGCGCAGACAATTGTTAATAAACAATTGTATCTTCTGGATGATGGCTTTCGTAGTTCTCCAAGTTTCCGCCCCATACAGTAGAACTGTTTTAACATTTGTATTGAAAATTCTGACTTTGGTGTTGACTGACAGTTGTTTTGAGTTCCAGATGTTCTTCAATTGTAGAGATGCTGCTCTTGCTTTGCCGATCCTTGCCTTCAAATCTTCATCAGATCCATCGTGCTCATCAGTGATACTTCCCAGATATGTAAGGGATTTTACATCTATCTTGCTTATATTTAATTTTATTTAATATACCATTTCGGTACAGAACTTTTAATGTTTGTGTTCTTGGTATACTTAATTTAAAATATAATATTTCTTTTATTTATCTAAACAAGAAAATGATCATGCATTGAATGCTAGATGAATTGAGTTAATATTGTAATCGTTGAGTAACATGGCTCAGAATAAGTCAAAATGGATCTGATTCATCTTGTAAATCTTGAACTTCTGCATTCCTTTATACACACCTTACCACCCATCTTTTGGAATTATATTCTCAGTGTTTAGTCTTTTTTTATTACCATTACTTCTATATTATTTCAACCAATTTGCTATCCGTTTTGTCATTTTCATCTCGGCATATACTAGTTATTCTGTACCAACCTGAGCTAACTCAAATCTATATCAAGCTCAAGGTTGATGATTTCTGTCTATTTGTAAGACATCGTATTGTTTTCTGAAGACATGAAAACCTAGGTCAGGACAATCGATATTCAACATATAAACGTATGAGTATATCTAATCTCATGTAATGATGAAAACCCTAAGAGGAATTGAAACATTTCAGCTTATCTAAGGTCCTGTATATGTGTATATTATAATTATATTAGATGCTATAAAACCCGGATTTAGAACATCATATTGTTTAAGTTCATTAATCCAAAAGAAAATATGCCCAGATATACAACTAAAACAATTTTTCATACTTTTATATAATAATATTATTCAAACTAGAATACTTTCAAGAGTATAATCTATAATGTACTCTCTATAGATTTTAGACTAGTCTTATGTAAAATACATAAAAATTTAGTAAGTTTCGATTATTTTCACTAATAGATGATGTGAAATAAATTCATGTACAATGAGTTTAGGTAAAAAAGAACAAAAGATTTACAGTGAGAATATGAACAATCAGACATATTGATCTTTAGTAACCTTCACGTTTAACATAAGCATAATGTGTTGATTCCCAAATGCCCAATTTTCGATTACCTCTTTCCACCATTCCAGTTAATAAATAACCACGATAAAAATCAGCATCTGTTATATTTGTAGTTAAAAATAAACAAAAATGTTGCATCTTTTGTTGTTTACCAGCTGAATCTTGTTTAAATTTCCCAGTGATAAACATTGAACCTTCTAATTTAGTAAATGTAACATGTCCAATAGTTTCATATCTTTTTGTTCCTCCACTAGTCATCTACAGCATAAAGATAAAATAATAAAGAATGATTTATTAATTATTTAAGTTCTAAGTATCTAATCACTTCTGATTTCTAGACGGTTATATACCAGCACACTAGGTGATTTGAATAATTTAGTGTTATTAAAGATAATGGACTCTATTTGCTAATCAAAGAAGAATATATTAGAGTTTTCACTTTTAATTGTTTACACCCAAAACTGATTCCAATCGATTTGTTGACTAATCCCAACAACGGCTACTGATGTCATATCAGAAAAATAAAGAATAATAATCGGTTACATTTATGAGTACAAGATGTAATCTAATACAATGAAAGTTGTTGTCATCATTCATCTTCAGCTTATTGTTCAATTAATGTTGTAAATTGATATCTTCCAGTTAATAGAACTAAAAATTTTGTTTTATAAAAATGGTTATATTAGAATTAATAACGTTTTCGAAAGAAATAACAGTCATTATTTACTCTGACCTTTACTGATATCATCAGATGTTGTTTACTATTTAGTATTCATTTATTTCAACACAAATATTGGTACAAAGGGGTACTGAATACATATGCGCCACACAATTCACTTTATTTGTAAGTGGGTTGTGATATTGCCCGCGTGCCCAAACTGGAACAAGTGGTTTTCTTAGAGGGCCACACCTGACATAAAGGTCTGATCCACAAGGCAGTGGAGCGACGTCGAGAGATGCAGTCCCATGGTAGCCGGCGACCAATAATTGGTTCATACATCATTTGTTCCCTCAGAGTCCTGGAGCCCATGTGCACAATTGGTTTGGAATCATGATTTTCCAACTCCCCATGATAGATATTCCGTATCCACCAGACTGGTTAAAGCGCCGGACATCCAATTTTCGTCCTCTCAATTTCGTAAACAACAGTCCCATCGTAAGGAGGCGGTGAGTAGGAATTCCCTGGTAGTGGCTGTATACACGTGGCCATGTGAGAGCATTTCGAGAGGGAGAGCTGACTCTCCCCACCCTCGACCGTACCAGGGCATGATTATGTACACAATATTTATGACCTTCAATAAATCATGCCATATGATTTATATCTATATTATGAAGTCTGTTTGTGAATTCTGACTAAAGGTCTATTTCCGTGATCAAATTCACTAAGTGATGAGTAAATATTTTTGTTAGATTACTCTAATGACGAACTAATGAGGAGTGATGAAGACGATAAGAGCTTATAAATAAATATCTTTGTGTAATCAATGTGACAAAGCATGGGATTCAACTTATAAAAAGTGTTTGTTCCTTATAGTGTGAATTTTATTTAAAGCTTAATGTATTATAAGTTTGTCCATGTTAAGCTTATTCAAAGTGAACTAATAATATGCTATCATTTATTCAGTAAATCATATGAATTCTAATATCCTAAAATTATCGTGAAACAGTCAGAAATTTTATCTATGCGATTCCTAAATCCTTACTTCGTATTATAGTTTCTAGAAACTTCCAGAAAGTTTGAACAATATTGAAAAGTCGTCCTATATCTCATTACTACCCTTTTATCACCCGGATTCTTCCATGATATTGTACGTTGACTAATGTTTTACACTGTTTCGTCAGTTTTTTGGTCTATGTCCTGTATTTTGTATGAAATCATTTGTTTTCCATGTTACTTATATCTCAAAATGATCTGAGTCAAACATCCATTGTGAATTAGGACCCACTGGATAGCTATTTCTACTTAGTACGAGACTCCTCAGAAGTGTACACTCATGACCTTATCGAGGATCGAACTCAGTAACTTTTGCCTCACAGAATATTATTAGCTTCTAAACTGTTGAATTAGCATCCAGTGGTGTACATGTCTAACTTCAATGAATTCATAACATCACGTATCTTCCAAACAATTTGAAAACAACGGCACTATACCTGACACATTTGAACCCTATTACTAAAATTGATTCACATATTAAAAATAAAAATAATTCACCAATCAAATATGAACAGATAAACACTTTTTGCTTTTGATATTGAATATTCATATAAAAATAATTCTAATTTACTTGAATGACTTTACACCAATTTCTTAGAAATCGATTAAATATTAATAACCATTTTGATTCAGAACTTGGATACGGCCAATTTTCACATGCTTCCAATTGAACTATAATTTTTTTCATACCATTACGTAATAAATGACTACAAGGTATTCCACGATTTTCATAATAAAAAAGTTGTACCATGAAATGGTTATTTTATTTCGATTAAATCTAATAATAGTTAAAATGTAAAGAATCAAAATATATTTTTAAACAATCTAGCATATACTGAAATAAAATAATCTCAAGCAATCAAATAAAAGAAAAAGAACAAAAAGCATCTATTTGGCAAAGATAGATGGTAGCTATTAGTGGAGTCCAGGACGGGTATTTCATTTTATTTGGGACTCATCTGCTGAATGTACCTGCATCCTAGAGTTAATGTTCAGTCCAAGCCAACAAGAAAAACAGAAATGTTAATTTCAATATTTAAGATCATGAGTCAACTGAAGCTAGACTGCCATGGGAAACCTGGAAGCACTGGACGGCCGTCTCATCTTACTGTGGGACTCCTCAGTAGTGCGCATCCACGCCCTCGCCTACCGGGTTTCGAACCCAGGACCTACTGATCTCGCTCCCGAGCGCTTAACCACTAGACCAATAAGCCAGCAACCAACGGTGCTAATGTCTAACTTCAACTAATCCACGAAATTGAGCGACACATCCACCATTGTAATCAGTGAGTTACTATCTCACAACTTGACCCAGTTGAACCCCACTGGTTATTGCTTCTCACTAGAACTCCAGGATATACATCTTGAAGCCAGTCATGAATACGCACTGCTGAGGAGTCCCACAATAGGATGAAACGGTCGTTCAGTGCTTCCAGGTTTTTCATGGTGGTCTAGCTTCAATTGACTCATGATCTCAACTGTTTAAATCACTAAAATCTCCACAAAAGCCCTTCTGATAGAAATGTTAATGTCTAATGAATTTCATTTAATTATAATGCAAAATTCAAGACATCAATAAATTATTTTATGTTGTCTATTTTTAAAGATTTTTCAATGATTGAAAACATTGTTGGTTTCAAGGTGATTTCCAGTGACATTACAGTGACATTACTATCTCATGAAATTCTTTTTCTTATAAGTATATTGAATCCTTTTATGATAAGAAGTTTAATATCTTGTCTCAGATTAAATAGGGTTATGTATATAATAAAAGTTGAACTGATATTGATATTTTGAATATGATACTTTTAAGACATAGAAATCGTCTCATTTCCACAACATATGCAAATAATCTCAACTGTTACCATAATGGTCCTCAGGGTACATATTTAATTATCATACTTTTTTATAAACCTATTCGTAAATGGTAAGATCTATAAACAACAACTCAAAAGCCTAACTAGAGATTTCTATCCGCAACATAGTTTTCCGGTTTGTGACAAATCCCGGATGTACGAAAATGAATATCATATGACTTAGAAGTACCCTCTAAATAATACTAAGGTCATAATTAGGATTACTAAACCAACCCCAAAAGATAAATGATATGGAATCAAGCTCTATTATTCTTAATTTTCGCATTCATTTCTTTGAAAAACGAAAAGTAACTACAGCCAGTATACCTTAGTGCGTACAGAAACATAAAAATCGTAAATCTACACCGAATTATTCAAATACACTAGCTCACTTAATACCTCTTCATTGAATCCTATTTTGTTTCCTTGTAATTACCACAAAAATTATTCCACAAGTTTTAGATTAAAAATAAAAACTTAAATTCTTGGTTAATCTAGAGTACAGGTACAAATCAATCAGGCTCAAATCAAAGATTTCAAAAAATGATGATGACTCAATTTTTACTAATTTCAATGAGAACATCTGAATATATAATAAGAAGATCTTGGATTGTTTAGGCAAATGTTATACGATTGTGAACACCAAAATACATTCAAAGAGTTTAAATGTAATTGAGAAAGAAATATAGAATATCGAAAGGGTAACTGGTTTATTAAGCTAACTATAGTAGGGTTTCGGTGTATAAAACAAGAACTTTCAAGGAAATAATTTTATAAAAGTTCTCAATAGAATGTTTTTCATCTTGTTAAGATATATGTTCGAATGAGAACAAAAGAGTATAAAGATGGCTGGAAAGAGTATGTATTTCTTTCCATATATGGATATGATTAAAAGCATAATTATTCTCACAATTTAAAAAGACATAAACTTATACTTTAGTGACCCGAGATCTGACTTCAGTTATATCGTTTCTGATTGCTATAAAGGTATACATGTCTCCAATCCATGTATATAATTATCGACTTAAATCGCGTTAGCGTATAATGAAATTAAATAAGTCAAATACGAGAATAAAGTTTTGAATACTTATATTTTGTACCCATTAATCTAGACAAACAATCAGAAGAATGAAGTGAAATGACGTACAATGGAGAAGGTATGTAAGCCAGCTCGATTTAATCAAGCGTTAATCAATATTTATAGTTACACAAAAATAAGCTACATACATGTGATGAATAGGATAACAAGTGTACAAACGTACACTCATATAAGAACATTCAAGGTTAATAAGTAAATAATTAACAAGATCAAAACGTCACTCAAGAAGAATAAATAAATTGAACTGTGTAGAAGGTAGAATAAGTTATATAGGCTTAACATAGTAACCGACACTACAATATAACTAAGTTCTTTTATAAAACAAACTAACTTATGATAAATCTTGAGAAGGTTATAAGTCAAAGTATCTATACTAATTTTGTTTTTAGATTTCTTCATTATATCATTTTTATCATCTATTTTCTGATTGGTTTAAAGTATATATTACTTACTTACTTACGCCTGTTACTCCTAATGGAGCATAGGCCGACGACCACCATTCTCCAACCCACTCTGTCCTGGGCCTTCTTTTCTAGTTCCATCCAATTCTTGTTCATTCTTCTCATGTCTATCTCCATCTCTCGGCGTAATGTGTTCTTTGGTCTTCCTCTTTTCCTTTGGCCTTGAGGATTCCATGTGAAGGCTTGTCTTTTGACGCGGTTGGGTGCTCTCCTCGATGTGTGTCCTATCCACTTCCAGCGCTTCTTCCTGATTTCTTCCTCCGCTGGGATCTGGTTTGTTCTCTCCCATAGTAGGTTGTTGCTAATAGTGTCCGGCCAACGGACTCGAAGTATATATACTTACTTACTTACTTACACCTGTTACTCCTCGTGAAGGAGCATAGGTCGCTCACCAGCATTCTCCATCCAACCCTGTCCTGGGCAATCCTTTCCAGCTCCTTCCAGTTGTAATTCATCCTTTTCATATCTGCTTCTATTATCCGACGTAATGTGTTCTTTGGTCTTCCTCTTTTCCGCTTCCCTTCAGGATTCCAAGTTAGAGCTTGCCTCGTGATGCAGTTTGACGATTTGCGTAATGTATGTCCTATCCATTTCCATCGTCTTTTCCTAATTTCCTCTTCAGCTGGAAGTTGGTTTGTTCTCTCCCACAGAAGGCTATTGCTGATGGTATCCGGCCAATGGATGTTGAGTATCTTGCGTAGACAGCTATTTATAAATACTTGTACTTTCTTGATTGTGGTTGTTGTAGTTCTCCAAGTTTCAGCTCCATACAGTAGAATTGCCTTGACGTTCGTATTGAAGATTCTCACTTTGATATTGGTTGAAAGTTGTTTTGAGTTCCATATGTTCTTCAATTGTAGGAATGCGGCCCTTGCTTTGCCAATCCTCGCCTTTACGTCTGCATCTGAACCTCTATGTCTATCGACGATGCTTCCCAGATATGTGAAGGATTCTACATCTTCCAGAGTTTCGCCATCAAGGGTGATTGGATTGCTGTTCTCCGCTTTGAAGACCTTGGTTTTCCCTTTGTGTATGCTGAGGCCTACTGATGCAGAGACTGCTGCTACATTGGCTGTCTTTATCTGAATCTGTTCACGTGTACGTGATAGGAGGGCTAGGTCATCTGCGAAGTCCAGATCGTCTAATTGGTTCTGAGCTGTCCATTGTATTCCGTGTTTTCCTTCAGATGTCGAGGTCTTCATAATCCAGTCGACCACCAGAAGAAAGAGGAAGGGAGAGAGTAAACAGCCTTGTCTGACTCCGGTCCTTACTTGGAATGCATCTGTCAGCTGTCCTCCATGCACTACTTTGCACTGTAGTCCGTCGTATGAGTTCCGGATAATATTGACAATCTTCTCAGGAACTCCGTAGTGTCGAAGAAGTTTCCATAATGTCCTCCTATCTACACTGTCGAATGCCTTTTCATAATCAATGAAGTTGATGTATAGTGACGAGTTCCACTCAACTGATTGTTCGACGATGATCCGTAGTGTTGCAATTTGGTCTGTGCACGACCGATCCTTTCGGAATCCAGCTTGTTGATCTCGAAGTTGGGCATCTACTGCATCCTTCATCCGGTTCAGCAACACCCTGTTGAAGACTTTCCCTGGTATTGACAGTAGTGTAATGCCTCTGTAGTTTTCACATTTGCTCAGATCTCCTTTCTTTGGAATCTTGATGAGGTGTCCTTCTTTCCAGTCCATTGGCACTTGTTCCTCCTCCCAAATCTTTTTGAATAGAGGGTAAAGCATGCTTGTGGTTACTTCGACGTCTGATTTCAGTGCTTCAGCTGGTATGTTGTCGGGTCCTGCTGCTTTCCCGTTCTTGATTTGTCTGACGGCCATTCTAATTTCTTCCGTCGTTGGTGGGTTGACATCTATAGGAAGATCTGTGTGTGCTGCTTCGATGTCCGGTGGATTCATTGGAGCCGGCCTATTCAGGAGTTCCTCGAAGTATTCTACCCATCTGTTTCGCTGTTGTTGAATTTCAGTGATTGGCTTGCCTTCTTTGTCTTTGACCGGCCTCTCTGGTTTACTGTATTTCCCTGATAGTTTCTTCGTTGTATCGTAGAGCTGTTTCATATTTCCTTCTCTAGCAGCTTTTTCTGCCGTCGTTGCTAGTTCTTCAACGTATTTCTTCTTGTCGGCTCTAATGCTCCTCTTCACTTGTTTGTTTGCTTCTATGTATTCAGCTTGTGCTTGGACTTTCTCTGCTCGTGTTCGGCTGTTGTTTATTACTGCCTTCTTGTTCTTCCTTTCTTTGATCTCGTCCAGTGTTTCTGTAGAGATCCATTCCTTATGATGGTATTTCTTTAGACCCAGAACCTCTTGATACGTTGAAGTTAATGCTTCCTTGATGCCTTTCCAGTTGTCCTCCATAGTAGTTTCTTCTTCTTTCAGTAGATTGTGTAAGGCTTGGAACCTGTTGTTGAGAGCTATCTTGAATTCATTGAGTTTGTCAGTATCTCGAAGGAAGGCTGTATTGAACCTTTGTATTGCTGTTTGTCCACTTGTCCAGTTCTTTTTTAGCTTCAGTTTTAAATTGGCTACAACTAGGTGGTGATCTGAAGCTACGTCAGCTCCTCTCCTGGTTCTCACATCTTCCATTGTCCTTCGGAATTTTTTTGATGCAAATATGGTCTATCTGGTTCTCTGTAGTGTGGTCCGGTGAGATCCATGTAGCCTTGTGTATACGTTTGTGTGGAAATATTGTGCCTCCTATGACTAATTTGTTGAATGCACACAAATTTGCAAATCTTTCTCCATTTTCGTTCCTCTCTCCCAGTCCATGTCGTCCCATAATATCTTCATATCCAGTGTTGTCTATTCTGACTTTGGCATTTAGATCTCCCATCAGAATGGTGAGGTCCTTTCTTGAGCATTTCTCAATGATTGACTGTAGCCGCTCGTAGAATTGATCTTTAATGTCGTCGTTGCTATCATTGGTGGGTGCATAACATTGGATAATATTCATTAAGATCCCCTCCTTCTTTGTTTTGAATGATGCTTTGATGATTCTGGATCCGTGGGATTCCCATCCTACAAGTGCATTTCGTGCTACTTTGGACAGCATTAGAGCAACTCCCTGTGTGTGTGGAGCATTTTCCTCTTCGTGACCGGAGTATAGCAGCATCTCTCCCGTAGCTAGCCTTTTCTGTCCAGCTTGGGTCCAGTGGGTTTCGCTGATTCCCAGTACTGCCAAGTTGTATCTCCTCATTTCCGTTGATATTTGGCTGGTCTTCCCGGTTTCCCACATTGTTCTAACGTTCCATGTACCTATAAAAATTTTTGCTCTGGTTGTTAGAAGGGGCATCGGCCTCGTGGCTTCCGAAGGAATTCGGCTTTCACCATGAAGCGTCATAATTCTTCTAAATGAAGACCTTCTAACTCTCAGGGCAGAGTTAAAATGGTTTGAATTATTTTTTCTGGTAAGCGTTTTTTAGCGAGTTAGTTTTCTACGGGATGGGGACGCTAACCCCATGCCCAACCCTCCTCCTTTACCCGGGCTTGGGACCGGCAGTAACTCTAGAAGAGCTACAGGCGGAGTTCGAAGTATATATAGACTTATCATATATAAGAATAAACCAGTTATTCCTATATTCTATTTTCCAGTTAGTCATCCAGTAGATCATTTTATGCTTTAAGCAAATTTTCATTGACATTATAGTTCTTTTTAGACTCATTAATTTATTATAAGATAATTAGATTTTATATATAAAGTAAAAGAAATAAGTAGATAAGTACTTACAAATTGGTTAAAGTAAAGAATAATAATGATAATAATAATAAAGGTATAGAGTTTGGATGTAGATGAATGCTTCTTTGAACAAGTAACAATTTATTAGTTATTAGAAAGAAGAAAGAAAGGGAACAATTTCCCTACCACCTATTGATTTCTCTTTACTTACTTAGTTTATATAATGAACAAATAAAATATTTTTTCAGAAAAAAGGCAGCATCAATTCTTTGGATAAACTTCTTTCCCTATTCATATTGTTATAGATGAGTTTATCGTTGTTTGTACAATTCATTATCATAATTATTGATAGTTGAAAGGATTTGAAATTTGCAAAAAAGTATTTCCATAATTAAATTTACGAGTCAATCTAAGCTAGATCATCGTTGAAAACCTGGAAACACTTGACTGCAGTTTTGTTCTAGTATAGGACTCTTCAGCAGTGAGCATCTATAATCAGGCTTTCGGGATTCGAACCCAGGGCCTTCATTCTCGCGCGCGAATGCTTAACCTCTAGATAACTGATTTGGCATCCAATGGTGTTAATGTCTAACTCCAACTAATCCAGTGATTCCGTGTTTTCAACTAGGTTAGATCAATTCATGAATTCAACTGTGAAAATATTTTTAATAAAATAACGAAAATGAATAAATATATAGTCGAAGAAAAATGAAGAAAATAATAAAATCGGTTAAGCATAAAGATGGGATAGGAAACAACTTGTTGAAATAATTAAGTATTGTTAATCTCTTTTTACTTCAGTTATTCTGATATTAGTTTATAAGCTACTTAAATTTATTGAAGTATTTAATCTAATTTAAGTGGAAAAATCACTTGAATATTGATTACAGTTTTGGTGTATGCTACTTATGTGGACAGATGTAAGTAGTATGTAACACCGATTGGAAATGGAGAACCTGGTAGCAGAAATGATGGAAATTTGCGAATGAAGTATTCAGTGTATGGTTCTTATATTTAGGACCTATGTAAGTTAATATGTAATAGTTAGACTGATAAATAATTATATGAGGATATAATACTTTGATGAAATAAAAATGAATAACACAATTTAATGATGGTTTTTGCCATAAATTGACATCATTTAAAGATCTATCAAAAACTATACGGAATTGAACAGCTTTCTTGTTCTCATTTATGGCTAATCAACAGTGTTCACCTTTAAATCTACAAATCATATCCTTCACTCGTTTCAAATGTTACAATAAGCATAATAAATCCGAATGAATGAATCAAAGCATATTAATCCACGTTCTTCAATTCAATCAATTCATGATACAATCTGATTAGTTGCAAACATATTTCTCATTTGATTTAACTTGTGTAATACTGATGAATAAAAAAAGCCAACAAGAGTATCTTCACTAATAACTTCAAGATGAGTTCCTGATCGAAAATTATTTTACTTTCCATTCTTTATAAATTCTTCAATGGAACATTGAATATTATTATATCAAGAAGAAACAGCTTATCAATCTCTATAGTCATCTTTCCTTTCAATTTGTGGTTTATTAGATAACAAAACATTTCAAAAATGATTATTTAGTACCTTTATTGATCATCAATAAATATGATAACACAGATTGAAATCATGAGTCAGTTGAAGCTAGACCACCATGGAAAACCTGGAAGCACTGGACGACCGTTTCGTCCTAGTCTGGGACTCCTCAGCATTGCGCATCCACGATCCCGCACCCGCGGGATTCGGACCAGGACCTAGTGGTTTCGCGCGCGAGCACTTAACCACTAGACCACTGAGCCGGCCGGCACCCAACGGTGTTAATGTCTAACTTCAACCAATCCACGAAGTTGCGCCACCGTACACCATTGTCTTCAGTGAGCTGATATCTCACAACAGACCTGATTGAACTCCACTGGTAACGGCTTCTCACTAGAACTCGAGGAGTATCTCTTGAATTCAGTCACTAGTAAGCAGATGATTATTATCAGAAGGGGTTTGTGGAGATTTTTAAAAATTCTCACGGGGTGCATGATCGTGGATGCGGACTGCTGAGGAGTCCCAGACTAGGACGAAACGGTCGTCCAGTGCTTCCAGGTTTTCCATGGTGTTCTAGCTTCAACTGATTCATGATTTCAATCTGTGAAAATTTCTAAAATCTCCACAAACCCCTTCTGAAAATATGATAACAATCAAAAAAAATCTTTTCTGAAAATTTTTTCCTCATAGTAACAAAATATTTTTCTAGAAAATTTTTTTCTTTCAAGTTTTCTTTATAAGATTGATACTAATTGGAGATTTAATCCTTTTTATTTAAAACTTATTAAATGACTTGAGTTTTTTTTAATTACAATTAACTTTATCATTATCATTTAAGTCTTCAAAGATGACATACAATCAAAAACAAAAGAAAAACATAATAAGTTTTGATGATTTCAGATACACAACCAAATGTGTTTATATTTGAAAAGAATCAATAAAAATGTCCTTACTTTACTTGTATCCAATCATATTTTAAAATACTATATAACTATATCTTTTTATTGTTTTTTGGTAGTTAAGTTCTCTACGCTAAATGGTTTAATTGTATAGTTTTCAATGACATTGTTAAGAATATCTTCAGCACCTAGTTCATGTAAAAGGTATCCACCCATCACTTATATATATATAGTTCATAGGTACTAGTTGAAAATTGATGGTGAGACTGTTGAGATAAGATGGTGGTTGGAGGTAGTCAACAGGAAACCCTGAACTCAGGTTTCGTGCTATTTGGTACTCGTCAGCAAGGTGTACCCGTAATCTTGAGGGAAATGATGCTTCTTGATGTATTCTCAACATAATGCAAGTAATGTCAAGTCACCTAGACTAATGGCCACATTGTAACATGGTCGATAGGATTCGATCTACACTAAGAACTAAAAAACGGAACAAATGTTTAAGTGTTTTCTTTAGATAACATCAAGTTATGATGAAAACGTTTTTTTATTTGCATTTAGCAAATCTATAAAATCCACTTAAGTAAACCAGTTTTTTTCTTATTATTGGAATGAAAATCATTAATTGATCAGAAGTAAAAAATCTTAATGATTCAATTGAATTTATAAAAATTCTTTAAATAGTTTGGAGCTTGTATAATCTCATTGATGTGAAACAGATTTAAGTAAATCTACTTTTTTAACTTAGTAGAGACTAGATTATTCGAAAAGTATTATTGGTTAACTTGACTTCTTTTATATTTATTCCATTGTAACTTAATCATTAGACCTACAAAAATATATGTAGGGCATAATGATAAAAAGTTCTGTTATATCTAGAAGGTTGTTCTTGATATACCGCGTATAACGTAAGCACTAGAACGCCAGAACCCTTCCAAGTCAAGATGAGAAGACAGAAGATGAATGAAAGGAATATTATTCCCAGAGTGTCATGAAAATGCATTTTCTTTGGATTTATCCTACTCTATATACATTTCAATTGTATTTTGATGAAGAAATTTGTGATTTTAAATTAAATCACATAAAAGTACAATCAATATATAATACACAATTTAACTAAGAAACAGGAAGATATTTTAATAATAGAATAGTTGAATTCATGAATCAATTAAGCTAGACCATCATAAAAAACCTAGAACCAATAGGTGGTTGTTTCATCCTAGTATGAGATTCCGCATCAATGCGCATCCACAATCCCGCATAAGGGATTTGAACCTGGGATCTATCGGCCTCGCACGTGTATGCTTAACGTCTAGACCACCGATCGGGCATCCAACAGTGTTCATGTTTAACTTCAACCAATCTACGATATTATAATGATGTAATGTCTTATATTTATGAAATATAAATGTTACAGTTAGTCACAAGCTGAAATGAACAGGATGAACTTCAAAGCTACAGAAGTGAATATTTACTGGGGTTTTTTTATCGATTTATTAAAAATCAGGTTGTATGTGTTTCTTCTACTTATTCATTACTTATGATTATTAAAGTAGAAATGAATCTCTTTCTCATGAAGTACTTGACCTTACAATATAGAACAAATTCATTTAAAATCAAAAGAATATTGTTTTGTCCAAAATAAACTCTGATAAAAAAAATGAAAAAGGTATTTTATCGTCAAATTCAGGGTAGAAAGAACAATGAATCAATTCTGTTGTTAATTACTAATGACAGTCAGATAATACACAGAGTTCTCTTGATCATCTTGAAGAGAGTAAGAACTAAGATTTGAACAGAACGACATGAATTCATTTTATTTCATTTAGTTTTCGTCAGCTGCTCGCAACCTGTAATATTTAAAAATCATAATTACAAACTGGGTTTACATTACTTACATGAATGAGTTTAATGGGAAGTTACCTTGAAGAAATATCAGTATAGTATGACAAGGATGGAAGTAAATTCAATAGATTGAGTAAAATATTGTAAATATATACCTTATGTAAAAGAACATTCTACAATACTGATAATAACAAAGGTCCAAAGGGCTAGAAGTAAGTTATTACGTAATGAATACACAAATAAGAACAAACTGAGTGGAGCTCGGTTAATTAAAATAAGATTACGAATCTAGAAGACAGTTGAAATAAAAATAATTTAATGATGCAGTTTATTAAAAGAAAGAGCCGAACAAAATCTTACGATGCAATCAAGGGATATTTGTCATCAAGGCAAAAAATATTAACAACCATCTCCTTTTGAACACATGTATCAGGTATCTGATGCCTGATAGAAGTGACTTCAAGAAAATTCAGAAGACTGGAACTTGACTTTTCATTAATCGCCTTGAAAGGATCGACCTGATATCCTGTATCCAAGCGATGTTTAATAATTGCGCTGTTTGAAATACCTTTCTCTCTTGTTTGAAGGCTTTTTGGAACATGTTCAAAATACTTAACATCTGCCCTCCTTTCTGTCCAACCAGTGTCGCTGCCTTGATGAATACGCGTAAAATTATAAACACAGCTGGCGGTAACACAAAAGAGGTGATTGTCTATCTTTACTTAAGTTGATCTTCACTAAGTTGGTAATTTAAATTCATTTTGTAATTATGATTTTTAAATACTACAGGTTGTTAGCAGCTGACGAGAACCAAATGAAATAAAATGAATTCATGTTGTTCTACTCAAATCTTTGTTCTTTCTCTCTTCAACTTGGGGATCATTTTTCATATTGTCAACTGAGTGAAAGATGGTACAATGACCATAGAACTCGTCTGTGAAGGAAATATATTTTTAGTACTTAGTAAAAAAAATTGATGTGGACACCACTAGTCAATGGGCGTTTATAAAATGCAGCTAATTTTCATAAGAATTCAAGATTTAGATAGATATAGTTAGAATGAACGGATTGGATTCAATTATAGGCAACTTTAAATTACATTGACAAAACTATAACTCCGAAACACGTTGATTTATTGATCTATTTACATAGTCGAAAAATAGATGGCTTAAATATTTGAGCAGGCCTCTGGGTGAATTCTATCCGTATAAAATAAAATAGATTTGTGAACATTTTTGTAAGTTCAACAAGTAGCTTTAATTTATTATATCCGAATACTTGATAATATCAATCTAATGTTGTACAAAAATACTCATTTAGATTTCAAATGATTTTCATAATAAGAAATATTCATTACAGCAGATGGCATGGCTTGATTTTACAACTTCACGTAAACAGCTCACTGATAAAATTATAGTAGATTAAATAAATAAATAGCTGTCCAGAACTCTGATTTTTCCATGTCTTCGAACCAATTTTAATTCATGACAAAGGCTATTATCAGATTTGTTAAATCTTCATAGACTATTCCAGTGAATAGTATTCCATTTCTTATAGGGCATACGTCTTGAGACAGTATTCAAACGTTCTTGTGGAATGTTATGATTTGTAGAGTTAATGAAATAAATACTGATAACAGATGCTCAACGGTTAGACTGAATGATTTTCCTGTTACACTGTAAATTGACTGAAGTGAATTTAGGAAAATGTCATTCGGATAAATTGCTAAATAGTACCCTGTTACTCAGGTGAATTACGTGCTCTGAGTTTAATTATGAGTATGAACAAAACTGTACATTTTGAAAAAATTCAAAAAAGTATAATAAATTGTCCACTTCTTGATTTCTATTAATTACGGAAATGAAATCAAAGCCTGATGAAACTAATTCACAAACGAGATTGGATGTTTAAATTTTATTCACTATTATAAACTTCAATATATTGTTTTGTATCTAGCCATTTTTTTAGCTTTAAGCTTACTTTTAAGTGATTATAAATGTTGATAGGCATAAGGTCATGACCGTGAATGAGATAGGATAAGATGAACATATGTAATTCATGGTGATAGTGAGTAATGAACAAAGATGTAGGATCCTAGTAAACTGATGTTATACAGGTTCGAATGTTTTCCACCTTCCATTGATGTGATTTTAATACTTAACATGGTTTTTTTAGATTATGGTGATAATATTATAGTGTATAGCTTATGTGTTTATTTACCTTAGAATAAAAAAATTGATATTTTTACTGTTAAAATGTAAAAATAATTGTTGTTATATTATTACCTAACTTTAATCAGTTTCTAGTTATCTAATCTTATTAACTTTTATCAATAAACACCTTATTAGGTAAATATAATTTTAAAAATTCATTAGCAATAATTTCATTAACAGATATATTTTTTATAGTTGAACTCAAGAGTCGATTAAAACTAGACCACCATTGAAAGTCTAGAATTACCGGACGACCATTTCGTCGTAGTATGGACTACTCAACAGTGCGCATCCACGATCCTGAACGCGAGATTCAAACCCAGGACTTTAAATCTTGATTCATGATCTCAATCAAAAAACTTAACAATCTCCACAATTCCATACTGATAATTCTAAAAGTGATTAACACTTGACATTTCCAAAAGTTTAATTCAATCAAGAATAAAAACTTTGTGTTGTTAGGTATTAGGATGCTAAACTCTACTTGTAAATTATTCATTTTTGTATACATTTTACTTACTTACGCCTGATACCAATCACAGAGGAACAAAGACCACCCAAAAACATTCTCCATCAAACACTGACATGACCAATCATTTCCACTTCTTTCCACTTGCTATTCATCATTTTCATGTCTGCTTACAATTCACAAGCAATGTGTTATTCAACTTTCCTCTTTTCCGTTCCCATTCAACATTCCAAGTTACAGCTTGCCTCGTGATGCACATTGGTGGTTTTCTCAATGTGTGTTCTATCCACTACTAGCACATCTTCCTAATTTCCTCTTCAGCTGCAAGCTAGTTTGTCCTCTCCCACAGTAGGCTGTTCCTGATGCTATTCGGTCAACGGATATTGAGTGTCTTGCGTAGACAACTGTTTATAAATACTTGTACACTTTTGATGGTGGTTGTGGTATTTGTCTATGTTCCATCTCTATACAGTAGAACTATGTGTCCTGACGTTCGTATTGAAGATTGTGACTTTGACATTGATTGACAGTTGTTTCGAGTTCCATGAGTTCTTCAACTGTAAGAGTGGTGCCCTTGATTTGCCAATCCTCTCCTTAACGTCTACATCGAATCCTCCATGTTCATCGATGATACTTCCCATGCACGTGAATGATTGCTCATTTTCCAGAGTTTCACCATCAAAGTGTGATTGGGTCGGTAGCATACATTTTAGATGGGCCTTTATTTTTCACTGAAAATATCCCTGATACTTCTAATGTATGTTTATGTATGAAAACTGTCTTTCTTATATTCCACTTTTCAAATACAATATTACAGATTAAAATAGTCTTATAATTATTTTTTATACATAAACATTGCTTACTTATTTTTACTGAAATAAATCCAGTTTAATCCAGCTTAATAGATTCAGAAGACTTTTGTAAAAGAATATGTAAATAAGTGAGAGAAAAATAATTGTAAAGCCTTATAAACTACTAAAATAATAATAATAATAATGATAATAATAAATAACCAAATTAAATTAACAGTTAACCAATCAAAATAAAATTTCCCAAAATTTATTTATCAATTTTGATTGGATAATTGTACACGAACTGATTAAATTTATAATGTACAGTCGTTTGTTTGTTTGTTTCTTTTCTTCTATATGAAATGCAAATACACAGAATTCCCATGTTATTTATTCAGTTCAATGAAGTTAAACGGCTTTATTCAACAGAATACTTCATTAAATTAAAGTTTATTATGTTTATGATATAAACTTTCATTAGAATAGAAGTGAGGTCATTTGAGTATTTTTTCTTATTTTTTTATTCCTTTGAGTATTTATAATCCTAATATGAGTAACATGAAAATTTATATTTATATTGTATACAGTAAAAATAACTATCAAGTTGAACTATTAATAATGATTTATTTCATTTATATGACTTTTATCATCTTTAAAACCATAAATAACTCACTTGGGATATGATTAAATCTCATATTTTAGAGCCTATTAGCAGCTTTCGGACTCGATTTCAGACAGTATACTCCCCCCCCCGAAAAAGTGTTTATAACTCTTTTTTTCGATCAAATATTTTGATCAAAGTGAAGTTAACTAACAATTAACTGAATATAAACTATCTATTTGAAATAACAAGAGTTTCCAATAAAGTTGCCTATTCACTGAATAGAATTGAGTAGAACAACTTTGAGCTTTTAACTTGAAATTCAAAAAATAGATTAGATTTATCTTAGTTATATATAATATGCCCTTGTGGGTCAGGGTAATTTTACATTGGTTTTCAGGAGAACCAGACACCATCCGGACTTTCACACAAAAGCCTTAGCAGTACAGCTCAACCCCGTTTAGCAGGGGAACCAGACACCGTACAGGCTTTAATAGATTTATCTTGCATTACATAAAATGGTTGGTAAAATTATCTCAAAACGTTTAAAGTTATCAAAAAAACATCCATTGCTAATATAGGTTACAAATGACTGGATGAAATACAATAAGTGTTTACATTGTACATAATATGTTAGCCAAATGTTTTTTTTATTTCAATTATGCTCTATTGCTTCATCAAAGGTTTACAAAATGTCAAAAATGATAACGATTCCAAAGTTTGACTTTCCCACATTGTTGTTTTATAACTCCATCTCACTAACTCTCCAGAGAATTTGTTAATAAACATTTCGGGGGTGTCGATAAATTTCTTATAAAACTTTTCCACTATGAAAATAATTTATAAGGGAATCAATAATGTGGTTGTGTCCGCAATTAGATAAATCATATTACGTAACAATAAGACCAGAAAACTGATGCTAAACTAACTAATAAGTTTGCATAAATCTTTGTATGCTCATAGTTTTGTTTATTTCTGTAACGAGACATGTGATTCCTGGTACTTACTGGCAAACTTGTAGTTCTTGGTTTGTATTTATTGGTTGTTTGAATTTTGCATTGATGTCTAGGACTCCAATTAATCAGTCTTTTGCAGGGATTGCCTCGATACTGCTACAAAGTCGCAAACCTTTTTCAAGCAGAGATAGAAGGTAGTTAGCATTGAGATCCTAGATGTGCATTTCGTCATATTTACGACTCGTTAACTGTATTTACCTGCATCCCAGAATTGATATTCATTCCGGGACTCGAATCCAGTACCTTCCGTCTTAAACGCTATCGTGCTGATCTGTGGCTACCTGGACTCAGTCGCTAAGTAGATTAAGCAGTGACGTTTGAATAGAATGAAATGAAAACTCTGGACTAAGTGGCTGACATCTCATTATATGCTTCGATATTCGTGTTAGCATAAACAAGATGTCATCATAATAGGTAGTGCAATACTAACCAACATTATCAGTAACATATTATGTAATAAAGGGGTATTTATTTGTTTTTACTTTAATCAAATTAACCTTACATTTTACTTTCCGATTGGTTTACAGAAAGATTTTAGTGTTATTTCAAGTCCTATTTAACAAGCTACTGATATGCTATTAAATAAGATTTCCCCAGTCTGTTAATACAGATGAAATGTTTCTACTCTACTCTTTATTTTTTAACAACACTCCACAGAAATGCTTCAGTCAGCATTCACAGTGCTCTCATAATGAAATTGAAAGCACTTTTGATTGACTGAATAATTAGTTGAATCACAATCTCAAGCACTCATGAACTGGATTTGTTAATCATGGCCTTTTATGCACTACATATTACCTATTTTTATTAGTTTAACAAATGTTATCTGGAGTTTTTTTCCATAACTAAGAACGTAACTAATTGTTTCACTGTTTGTAAGAAATAATTTCAGTTTGATCAAATCGATGTTGAATTTTTTTACGGGTAATAGAGGTATGATGAAAAGTCTTTGACGAATACTTTTTCCACAGTTCCTACTGACATAAGACAACTTTCAATCAATGTTTTACGAGGGAATAGTTTGTTAAAAATATCTTCGGGTTATTCTGTAAAGTACTTTTATTTGTTACAGGAGATCGTCTTAACAATAATCAACTAATGTAGAGTAGACAATATTATATTCCGGAGTTCTCAAAGCTTAACAACATCTCCTTGATCATATCTGAAAGGTAGTTAACATTAATGTGTTGGAGACAAGTATCTACTTGTGAAATTCTTATTTCATATCTATGCCCGATATCACTATCATATATTACTAATATTAGAAACCAACCTCAGTAGCATAGCTGTTGACAGAATAGTACAGATGAACCTAGACTATAGAGAAACTGCTGCGCTTAACAAGCTATATTAAATCTAGACTCATATAGTTAGCTGTGAAGTTAACCTACTGTTACTATCATAGGTGGAAGCTTCCATTAATGTCTGTGGAGAACTTTTTCGCTGAATCTTCTTAACATAGCGCAGCCTAAAATAAGATTTACAATAGAACACAAACATCGTGATGAATTTTACTTTCTTGATTCAGATAAATCTTAGTGGCTAAACAGAAAGATCCATTTATCCAAAAGGCTCTTGGAGTAAGCTTTATTTGAGTTCCAATAGTTTCTCTCAAATAAGTACGAAAAGGCTTTGGTCAGAATACTATTCAATCATATATTGAAACTATGTTCGTAATAGGAGATTGAAGAAGAATTAACAATAGTCAAAAAATGCCTGAGATCTTAGTTGCCTAGAAAGGTTCTTCAGTAAGTATGAAAAAAATGCAGTAACGAAGGGAATGGGATTTCCTATAGTTACGAAAAAGCCAGTCTTTTTACGACTTAGCTTCAAAGGTGATGAGATAACTAATATGATTAGTCCTATAGTATTGAGTTAAAAGGATTTATCCAACCGCTAAACCGGTCTCTTAGTATTAAATTATTTACAGATTAGGATAAATAAAAGTAAACACATTGTTCAAAATAATCAGCACTCAAGAGATTTCGAATTGAAACTTTTCACCTTGATGGATCTGACTTTCATTATTCAGTTGAGCGATTTCTTATTTCATGTTCCTAGTTATGTTTCTTCATTTTTAAGCCTTATTTATTTTACTGTTAATCTACCTAATTGAGCCCTTGTCATTATATAACCTTTGACATTAATTTCCAAATGTCAAAAAAATATTTCGAGAATCTTCACACTTGATAGCAAAAATATGCATTCATTTTGATATTCTATAATCCTTCCACACTTGTTGTTATTTCCCCCAATCTTCATTAATATGATACAATGTATATTGGTTGCAAATAATCATTTATAGGTTGTAAGCACCTAACCTATACTTACATTTAATTTAGCCTTCCAGTTAACTTATTTAGCAGAGTTATTCGAACGGTAAGAATTTGTCAATAATTTTCTATTATTATTATGTCTGCATGAACATGTATGCTTGATCACGCGTTAGAGTCTATGCACATACCTCTCTCATATCTTAGTTATTAGTTGCTTAAATCGCATGACGACTCATCCGCTTTCCCCTATAAATGTGCGTGGATCTCATCAATCAATTCTGCTCATTATCCAACTCTTAATTCCCATATGTATTTGCTCGCTCACATTCACATTTTTGGTCTAATTCGTTGTTTGCGGCTTAGTGCTGCTTTGTATTGTCTTCTGAAATCTTGTCAATCTATAACAGTTATGAGGACAAGTGGTACACAAAGCCTTAGGAACTATCTTGAAGATGAACCACAACAATATCATGAAGCGAATTCATTTTATTCTGCTACTTCTTTTGTTCTTGCACTACTCACTTACACCTTTTACCCCTCGTTGAAGAGCATAGGATGGTTCTTGCACTATTCAAGTTTAATAACCCACAAAATTCCAGGTACCAATCTGCTTTCTATTTACTAGTAAACTAATGGGTCTTCCAATGGTAGACATTATATTAATTTATAATACATGATTTTACGGCTACTCATAGGGGAATAGTTGCACATGATAAATAATTAAAATTTCGAGTTCTCTCTGAAGGATAAATGAAATTTCACAGTAACAAATCATACATTTACTTCATAAGAGCTAGCTGAACTCTCAGAGTTGAAGATACACAATCACTTTTGGATTTCAAAATATACCAAACAACTATAAAAAATGTCAAAATTCCTGCTTTCGTGAGATTTTTGAATTATAGCTGCATTACTTATGAGTAATTAGATTCTTACTGTACAATTTTCTTCCGTACACTTAACTGGTTGACAGTAAACTATTCTCTCATAGGTAGGTATACTTTGTCAGTTCGGCTATATTGAACTGGTCGTTTTATGCTTATCTGTGTCAAAAGTAAGCTACTATTCCTGGGCTCATCACCTTGAATGTGAATTTCCTAACCTAAACTAATGATTGCTTATTTTAGATCCATTTACTGTATATTCATAATCGTATATTATTTCTCTGAGAAGCCTTAACAATTTTCTCATTTTAATCCAAATTAGGTGGATTATTCCGGTGAATTTGACAACTTTCATACAACAAATAAATGCAACGTAGTATAAGTCACTAGCATGCACACAAACGATCTAGACAATTAAGTGAAATATACTCTATCAGCTTCATATTCTGTTAGGAAGGTTGAAATGGAAATTACATTTATAAGACAGTTTAAGTTACCTCAGACTAGTAAAAATAATGATGTATTTGTTTATATTTAGAGAATCATACTAACCTGAAATCTTAGTAATGATTAACTGTATATCACAAAATACTAATTATGACAATTCTTTTTAATGACTAATTAAAAACCATAGTGGTTAGAGTATTTGGTAACGACAGTATATATTTTTGATTAGGTATAAAGTTGGTCTTACAATACATTGTACCATCAACTGACTGATGATACCGTTAATGAATTACACTTAAATAACAATTGATTTCTTAAAAATCTTTGTTATTTCAGTTATAATCACTCACTAGTACACATATTTGGTGAAAGCTTTTGTCAGTATTTATCAAATAACCTAGGGATTGTATGTCTATCCTTCAAAGGTACATCAGCAGCAAACCATCTAACAGGATGAGTTAGACTATTCACTAGTTATATATTTGTGATGCATGATACTTATATCGAGAGTCAAACAGTATGTAACACCAACCAGAAGTGGAATGCCTGCCAAAAGAAGGTTGAGATTGAACTGAAAAAAACAGAGAGGAATTGATAATTGAAAAAATCATGAGGGATGTGTAGGACAATTGATGGAAGATTTGCAAATGAACTATTTAATGTATGTTTTTCACATTTTGAGAAAGAACTCTGTAATTTTGCATTAAACAATAAATTGATTGTCCCCAACTAACTTCTCATTCACGACATATTGAGATGTATGAAAGTGTTTAATTGATGTGAAATTCCTGTATATACCATGATTTTATCTCTAATTCTAACACTCTCGTTAACCAGTAATATATACAATCGCTGTATGAAAAATGTACATTCGCTGAGAATTTGATGAACATGTTAATTTAATATAAAGATAAGAATTCTGATAACGATTAAGCACCCAGCTAACCCATTGAAGTTCTTTCCAATGAAGGAATATTGATAAATCAATATTTTAAAATTTATTAATTTATCTTGTGTTAAATTATATAAAAAAATTTTCTAAAATTTATTTTGATCACTTGCTAAATTAAACAAAAATCTATAAATTGATAAACGAGAACCATGTGATCAATACTTGTTTCTCTTATCGGTTGTTAGACGTAGAAAATAATCGACAGTAATCATGAGGAATTAAGTTAATTGAAAGGTTTTTACGTTCACCTCCTTATAGACCCTTAATCTTGCGATTTCAAGTCATTCATTACACCTGATCGGTAATTATCTTAACATGAAGCATTATCATTATAACTTGAAGAATGAATGCAATAAATTAAAAAGGGTAAGAATTTGTATAATTGAAGCATGAAAAGGAAGAGAAACAAAAAACCAGGGCTCTTTATTTTTCAACATCTTTTAACGATTACCGGTCCTAAATTAAAAAGTCAAGTAAACACATGATACAGGAAGTATATCTATGAGTTTCCTTTAACCTGTGAGCTACAAGAACTTGAAAAAAATACACTTTTAAGTTTACCAATTGTTGTGAACACGAGTCAAATCATAGGAGTAATGGTACTATGGTCAAACGGATATTAAAATGAAATTCCGTAAATAATCGGGAAGAAAAACTTTTCCTATCGATTGAGTAGTATCTCATCAGTTGACATTTTTCACTTAGTCATGAACAATACGGTTCAAGTTTGAACTTGTAACTAATTAGCTGACAGATAAATACTCGAACCACTAGTTCTCTGTTCAACCACGTTTAATGAAAAAAAGGTTCAAATGTCTGATTGTTTTATTTTGTTGTATAAATCATATCAAGTAATTACAGCTTTCATCCGGTTCCCCTGAAAGTAAAGAAAAATAAACGATGAACATAAATTGAACTGTGATGAGGAAACATTACTTGTACTAACGTTATATTGTTATGGAATCAACAAACAGAAGACATCGCTAAGAACTCCAATAGCTGACGTATCATGTCTATAAATTGAATTTTACGTCTTGAAAATCTTTTAATACAATTAGTAATTCAAGTTAGTATATCAAAATATATATACTGGTTCCACTTAGAAAACTTACCCAATGATAAATATAGATGTTCAGTGATTCTGTCTCCTATAACAACAGAGATTGTTAATAAAGACAACATGCCATCGACCTGTATGTTTTTACAGACGTACATTACAAACTGACATCACCCATGTACATTGTGTTGGATTTTTAACATAAAAATTGTAGACACTGTTGAAATAGACTAACTAGCATCAAGAGGTTGTAGAGAGACGACAGAAATCCTAAATTTATGGACAAATCGTTGTTTAAAGTCTTAAGAGACTACCAGCGTTTTCATTGGGCTTTGTAACTATACCTAATCCCTATTTGTGCCTTTCATTTTATTGGAATGACTAATATTAAACTTTTACTTATTTATTTGGGCAAATAAATATTGGTAAAAAGGGGCACCGAATACATGTGCACCAAACAAGTCACTTGATTTGTGTGTGAGCTATGATACCCACGTAAATTTTCTGTCGAGTGGAAAAGGTAAGTGGAAGCCAGTTTATTTAATCCCTTTGTCTGAGACAATTGATCTGCTGACAACTGAAACCGAAGACGAGTTTGAAAGATATTACATTATGACCAAGGAGGTGAATCTAAATGAATAGAAGTTTTGTAAACATCTGGACCATCAGTGACCGATTTTGTATTACGATTTGAGCTTAGGTTTCAGTTGCAGAGGAAATCAATTAGGTATAAGTAAAGGCAACCTACGCTACATAATTTAAAATCAACAAATGTTTATTAGTTTCCTTCATATCTGAACACTTAAAAGCAAGCATTTAATTCATTGGATGTCACAACTATATATGTTGAATAAGTTTGGTTGGACTCATTCAGTTGATGATAGAACTCATCTCAGACCGTAATCTATGGAACTATAGGTACAATTTTAAAAGTATGTTTCTCTTACTAGTTACTTCTTTCTTTTATTGAATCTTCTGTCTCAGTAACATACAAACTGGTGCTGATAAGCATTCAATTGATCGTTCCACTAATATAACTTAAACTGAATGGCAACTGAGGTGATATCAAAAACCTAGGGAGAATCCGGTTTTTGACGAAGAAAAACTTGAAAACTCATATCATAAGCAATTTGTAGTCCAAGAAAATGCATAAACGGACTAACAGTCGAACTATTGTGCAAAAAACAAACCATTTATTTTATATCAAGATTCTGGAATAGCAAAGGAAGGTAATCACCGTTGAAAGACTATTGTATATTAACAGTGAGTGTGCTTTATGCACACAAAAACTTTTGAAGAATTCTACCTGGTAGTGTGATATATTATAAAAAGTCTATCTAGAAAGTTCAAGAAAAGTGTCACATGCAGGTTAAATTACCCAAGCAAACGATGATCGGATTCAAGAATATACATACTTTAATACCACTTACATGTCAATTCGACGTCGTTTTGCTTCTAACTGGCGTGCTTCTTTTTCTTTTCGCTTGATAGAATGTACCATTTTCTTATATACATTTTTGTGTTTTTTTGGTAACATTAACTCCCTTAACTTACGTTCAGCGTTTGCTTCCTCCTTCTCTTTGTAGATCTTAACTGTTTTGCTTTCAGCTCGACCAGGTGTTACTTTGGGTTCCTTACCTAGTGTTGTTATTCCCCACATAAGAGAAAAAATGACTTAAAACTCGTGGGAATAATTATATTTTATTTAGATCAAAAATAACTTGGAACGATCTTTATTTTAATTGTTTAACCATCACATAAATAGAATAATAACTATAAGTGGTTTGTAATATTCTAACTTAATTATGTGCGTAACAATGAACCATAAAATGGTACAGTTGGAAAGACCAAATACACCTTTACAAACCATAACAAATTCCATTCCAGTTGGAGATTACATTTTTCGCTCGGACATTGAGAATACTGATCTTAAAGCAAGGAGACCTAACAGACACAATCCTGTTAGTTGGAAATGTTGACAACTGAGAAAAATGATTCAAAAGTAATTAAGCTACATATGCGTTTTGAAAATACTGGACATCACATTATGGCATGTATGTAAGATTCACTTCATTAAAATTTGATTTCACTAATTCTATCCTTTAAGGAGGTTTGGTAACCAGAATTAATAAATAATCGTGCTAGATCCCAGACTGCTTTGTTTTTTAAATTCGTCCAATCCATTGTGAATTATTGACCGCGATGAAGATTTGTGTATTTCAGTGAACTATTTGAAATTATCCTACTAAAGTCTATTATATCAGTCAGTCAGTCATTTACAACGTAAGACCAGGCACATACATGCATCGGTCCAAGTTGCCACACCTCATTAGCACAACAAGATGAACAACAAATTCATAGAAGCAGGGAGAAAGAATTAGTTCGTAGAAATAAAGGTATAAGGTAATTTTAATCTCATGGTTTAAAGGAAGACAAATAGTGTACACACCTACGTCATTGTGATCGATTCTGAGCCATGTCACACAGTCTCCAACCACTAGTTACAATAGTCGCGCAGACCTCAACCAAGTAGTCTGCATCTACCAACATCACTCAAACCAGATGTTAGTGACTTCAAGAACTGATGCCATGTTTTGGTTTGGCCGACCCTAACTTTTTTCCGTCCGTTTCTAACACTAGTCAGCATTGAGCGTCGTGGTAATCGGTGGTTGGGTGTGAGTAATACGTGATCCAACCACCTCAGTCGATGAAGATTAACAACCTCATCAACTGATTTACTATCATTCCCTAATACCCTGAGTCTAAGCTCATTATTAATTACCCGGTGATCCCAGCAGATGCGAGCAATATTTCTAAGACATCTGTGATCAAATGCTAGTAACTTACGAGTATTTTCCACTCTTAATGGCCGCGTTTTGCAGCCGTAAAGTAAAACAGAACGAACTCCTGTGCAATATACTTGTTCTTTATTTGATAGACGGATATGTCGCCTTCGTCACAAGTGATGTAAATTGGCAAAGGCCAAACGAGCTTTTCGAATCCGTACTGAGATTTCATCAGACGCCAACCCATTAGGACTGATCAGAATCCCAAGATAAGTGAAGTCGTCGACGCATTCAACTTCTTCACAACCTATCCTTATTTCAGGTGTTGACGCAGGCCATTTCTAAAGCAGCAACTTGCATTCAGAGGGGGAGAAACGCATTTCACACACTGACCTTATGTAATATACACAAGGTCTGTTTTTTCTAACTTCTATGGAGAATAACCGTACAGTGTTTCCGAAGCACCCATTCACTGATTGAGCGACCAGGAAATGGAAGTGCATTAAACAAGCACAAGTATTATAATAACGAAATAGTACATTTGTAAGTGAAGCAACATGCACTACGTTGCGCAACATGGGTAACCCGATTTTCTACTCATTGAAGGATTAAAAGTAAGTTGTTTCATTATTATAAACAATCCAACCTTGGTATTAACATATACTAGCCCAAATATTATAGGTGAAGAATTTACATCTGTGATTTAGTGGTAAAACCAGGGTCGAACCCTATTCCACCTACTTTCATTTGTACGGCCAAGCAATATTACTAGCCCTAACACAGTGTACCTCAAAACTGAGTACGCAAGCTTGCATTTGTCAGATGGGTATCATAGTAATGGTAATAATAAGTGTTTTCATCAGTGATTCACCTAATATTACCAAAAGATTACGTGCAAAAAATATTGAGAAAGCCAAGGCTCAGTCATGTACAAAGCATACCTTTTGAAACTTTCTTAAGCTTGGATCGCTCCTTTGTCTGTACATTGGTTTTTAAATCATTTTCTTCTTTAGTGGAAGAATCATTCAAAAGGTCATTATCCACTTCTGACTGACTCTCGATAGTGCCTTCAGACTGGGCTTGGACTCTAGCTCCACGGATTTCAGCCAGACTCACCAAACCAGCAAGGTAATCTGCCTCTGGTGGACGATAGATAGATGCACCATCCCCAAATCCAGGAGCAACACCGACAAGTCCACCACGGTTTGAAAGTGACATAACTGCAGTGTCTAAAAGTTCATCAGTACCAGAACTTCCAATAAACGGACTTAAATGAGGTGGGAGACTACAACCCGGTAAGTAATCTTGTGTTGGCAACAGTCTCCCTGCATTTAAACAGTCGAAAACCCACTGTGGTTGGACATAGTAACTGTCGTTGAATAATAATAGAAGTAAGACTTAGTTAAGAGATATTAAACACTATTCTTTGTTATAATTTGTTTAAAAATTCTAATGACTAAACCAAACCTTACATAAGCGCAACCAATGTGGCTTTTCTGTGTGAAATTCACTCGGTCGACAGTAGCTACGGAATTCATTTTTTTAGGTTAAACAGAAAATGACAAAGCAGAAGGATTAAAGGTGTCAACTTATGCCGTTCACGACAATGCTCATGGTAAGCGTTCGTATAATACACTTACGTCTTTAAGCGGTCAATCATACTGATCTGGTGAATAAAACATCTACGGTGGCATATATTATTCGTTTTGAATCGATAATCTAGAAACGATGTATCCCATAAAGTTAACACATTTTATTCCACAAAATAAGTAGTAAAATTGCTTCAGATTTAGCTAAAATGTTCACTTAATAGAAGATAACATCAATACTCTAAATCATTAACCACAAACAGATCAGTTCTGGGTTTTATTATCCTACTTAAGAATTTCGAGGCCTGTTAGCTTCCCTAGAGTTAGACTGAAGTTGGGAGTATTACCTTCGGTCTTCAGTTTTACTGTCAGTATGTAATGAGGTATCTAAGATCACATTTCTGTGCCAAGTTACATTTTGTCTATACTCGTCTTCATACTCCAAGTACAGAGTGTCTATAGTTACCTACTTCTTTGAGTGCACACACTGGTTAATTTGTGCGAGATTGGTATGTGGGAAAGACCCAAGCTTTGTTACAGCAGTTTATCCGGCAACCAAGTTTCTGGTTAAAATTTAATACAACGATTTCTGCTTATAGCCTTCACTTTTGACAGATAAAAAATTACGACGAATAATACATATTTAAAACTGTCATGCCGGCTCCAAGTAGTGAAAATAGAGTGAAACTGACAGGCAGCTTTCCATGAACGGGCAGGATAACGAATCGAAATCCCACAACGCGATTTTCCCAACTTTCAGTACAAGTTAACTATTATTAGATTCGGGTTGTCAAGTTATACATAAGTACAAACATGTGTTGCTTTTGCTGCAACTTGTTGGTAAAATAATAATACATTTATTAGCATTTTATTCAAAGGCATAATACCAGAAGATTATTAAACCAAAAAAGTGAAACAATAAGTTGTCAGACAACTGTAAACTTTAAATTCCGTTGATTAGTTAAGCATCAATAATTCGGTTGAAGTGATCAACAGACGAATATAGAACTTACCGTGTCAATTTCATATCTGTCATCGGACGATCTACTACTTGGTAGTCAACAGTAGGGTCATCTTCTTGGAATGTATATCCTGGAGAAACAATTTTATCCCAGGAACACTCCCCGCCACAAGACCGTATAATCAAACATATTACTTCTCGTGGAACTTCACGCATAAGGAAAAACCGTTTGTTCTTGAAAAGCCTTTTCACGTTTTGAACTTCTATTTGCTTACTTATCGCTTGCGAAACCTGCTCATCAATAGCCTAGGATTATAAAGCAAACTTCAAGAGTTCAGTTATACCAAGGGAGATTTTCAATCTACTGAGTTTTTTTGCATTTTCTAAACAAATGAACATGATTTTACAAAAGAAAACGGATATCCAACACTAAAGTTGGTCGTGGAATAGTCATCAGCACAGAATGCTCTCGGATAGCTTACAAGTTCGAGCACATAGTTTATAGCAGTATATTCCTTAAAACAGGTAAAAACCAGTTAACTATTAGCGAGCAAGACAATATTGAGTAGAATATCTTGCTGGAATGTCTCGAAAAAAAAAACATCACAGTATGTAAACAAGTGAGTAAAATCTTATGTCATAAGGCTCAACATCCAAACAGTTTCATCCATTAGACAGTGAGGCATATATTTAATAAGATATAATTATACACCTAAGATTTTTAAAAATATGTGGATCTGCTAGGTTTGAAGCTATTACGAGCTCACTTAGTATGCGAACGGAACAAAGACTTGTGACCGTAGACCAATAAGCTAGCTATTTGATGCGTCCCAGCCCCGCTAACTAGAGGAAGAAGTCCAAGCTTGGGACGGGAAAGTATATTCCGCAAGCCAGAAACACGAGTGAATAATAACAGACACAAATCAAACGTATATATACAGCATAAAACTGTCCTTGGGGAGCGTTGCAAAAACAGCATACTAAAAATACACAACGGACCAAGTGGGAAATACGAGATGAAGGTGAAAAGTGAGCTTTCGGCGCGAAAACAAGTAAATTTGAATTTTCAAAATAAAATTATAAAATTAGGGCATTTACCAAGTGAGTTCTGGGGATCTAACATCCCCAACAGGATTTTAAACTTAAACCCAGTAGAGAAAATGTCAAGTGTAACACAATGATCAAGTGCAAGCTTATGTGCTTGGCTCTGAATATCACTTTTCGTGGTGCTTAGAAGATCATGGTATTACTCAAGTGTCGTTAATGTTTAAGTCTTATTAGTAACGGTATCTGTAAGTGCTCTTTTGCCAACTTAATTTTCCACACGACCCTTGATTTATCTGACTGCTTATCACTACTTCGAATTCTCTGTGTACTATAGGGGTCGGCTTTCGCAACTATATGTACTAACCAATACTATTTCGAACTATTCTGCTTGAATGTTAATTCCTTCTTGAACTTCGTTTACTCTTCATGTCAGCTGCTAAGTCTTGGATCGCCGTGTGCTAGTTGTTGTAAATGAAGCTCACTCGAGGATATGTGGATTGCTTACTTTATGGGATATTTAGTTATTCGGACTACAAATGCTACTTATACTGCGTATTGCCCCTTTATACCCATGATTTTCTGCAAGTAACATGAAACATTTAGGTATGCAAAGTGTTTTGTCATGATTTTTTGGTATCGTTAAAAATTAGCGTTTAAAATCAAACAGATATAGCTCATGGAACAATGATTTTAACGAACATCGACTAATCCACTCACAAAATAATTGAAATTACCTGGAGCTCAGTCAAATCATCAACGTCAACATCGTTTGGCGGCTCTGTGCGTTTTAGTGGGAAGCTGAGGGACGACATAAACTAAAATTATGACTCAAGGTGGAGATGAATACGAAACTACCTCAAAAAGGCTCTCTTTTTGGCCACAATAGTATCCATTCGGATCATGTTCAACACGCACAGAGAGTTTTGGGGGGTACACTAGGTTATTGATCCGGTACAAACTGAAGTGGTTGAGTTATTAAAGAAACTTACTGACACATCAAAGATCCAATAAGTGTAGCATCAAATTCCAGACAAGTTGCTAGTATACGGTAATCGACATCAGTTGGGGTGTGAGTAACAGAAGCATGGGGCATAATCCAGACTACTGGAATTCCATCAATTTCAGATTGAACATAAAATCCTTTTATGCTAATAAATGCCTTTTGACATAATTATTAGTTTATTCCAACTAACCTTTCGAACTGCTTGTGTTGCCACAACAAGATTCAAAAATTCCACACACAGTCTTCGACTGATAGAGATTAAAGAAGGGTGGAATTGGGTGAGTTTAGGAAGCTTCTCAAAGAGAAACAATAAGTTAAGGCTGTCACTTATATCCCGCAGAGCATCCTGCCTCGTAGGGTATCTAAAACTCTAGTGAATCAAGACATGGCAGATACCTTTCTTTTACGATTTGATGAAGCGTGTATCTTGGCTTATTTATCCTTACTCGAAACTCCTTCTCTTTATCTTTCTTTTCTCGTGCTTTCTTGAGCTTTACATGGAATATCCGAAGTTTTCTAAACGTTTCTATCAAAGGTTCATGTGACAGAAACGCTATATCTTTTGCATTGTAATAAACCCTAGGTTGACTGTTTCCCTTTCCAACCTTTTTTCTGCTTCTGGGTTCTACTGGATATATCCCTTTCAATATACATAGCCGTCTGAAAAATGAGAGAACAAGTGACAAACCTACCTAAAATTAGGAAGGTTTAGCTGCAAGCGTCTCATTGCCTGCTTCTGACTGAGAAACGCGACAACCTGACCTTTCGTGTGCTAACATAGAAATGTAATATCTTCTTAGCAGAAACCTACCTTTTTCTTCATTGTTCCCCCCATCACGCTTAAGCTTTTAAAAAATAGATGACCTAGAAAGTGGCAATCTGGTATATTTGAACACGAAAACGGTCAGTATCTGAAATAACTAACTTCTGAATTTCGATATTTACAATCTACGTGTATACTTCAAATGATTGTTTGCGTTTTTTATTTGGGCCTCGAAGAGCGTATGTTTCTTTCTGTAAAACATTACTTTACTGTCTTAGCTATTTTGTTATTAACACACCCGTTTGTTTCTTTTCAAAGATCATCTTTGTATCATCTTGGAGCTAAAGGGCTTCAGATCGATATAACTCTTACTGATGTTTAATTCTGGGGGTGAAAATACGTTCGCTTTCTTAATCATGATCAGAAACAGACATATATTTTGAAAATACAAGATCGTATCATATGTAAATCGCTGTTCGCATTCAATTGCATAGAGTTATTGGCTTGAAATACAGGTATTCAATCGAGGCACAGCTTTATTCACTTTCTCTAGGCGCAACACCATATTCGGTACGTTAATAAAAAAATTCTTCATGGAGGCCAACATCTGTCCCCACACTATGAAGTTAAAGACAACCACCAAGTATCACTAAAACCAAAATCTCTAATGTGGTCGAGATTACTTCTAAAGTCAACATTGGTTCTGTTACAGAAAATCAAGAATATTAAGAATAGAGAAAAACCAAAGAAGGTTCCGCTTGAAATGGATTGTTTAACTAGTCAGATCGGAAATTATTCAATATCTGAGAGCAACCAAGATATCTGATATGAGTGCAAATTCATTCTGCATAGCCGGTAATACCCTCGTGGCGGATCTTTCCAAAACGTCCACATACTAGCTAAGATAAATCTGTCTAACATTGGGATGGCTCTGAACATATCGTCGCCAGTAAAGACAGAGATATACAACCACAAAACGACTGACTAGTTGCTCCGTAATGTCATTTAACTTTTTGGAATCCCCGATTGCTTTTGAAGACTATGTTCATGTAACCAAAAATCTTTACTTCGGTCACTCGTGTACTTCAATCGACAGATTGAGTGATAGCAGAATATAGGAATTCCCAATTTTTTCAAGATGAGTTCTGGTAGCTACAGGAGGACCAGAATTTGGCTAAATGTAAACACCGTGAACGCGCACAACCAGGCTCACTTAGTCCTATAGCACACACTATCAGACAATCTTAAGGTTTACCGGGTAGGCTTATGTTTAGGGAAAGACTGGGACAAGTCAATAACAGCCAATATGTTTTTGGTACTTGTATTCAAGTTCGAAACCGAATACGTCTTGAAAACCTTTTCGCGATATTGCAAGGTAGTTTCATTATCTCTATTAGGATTGCTAACTGATGGGTTCACTGATGGGGAAAATCCAATTCAATTCATCTACATGCTGATGAGACTTGTAATAGTACTCAAATAGTAAATATCTGGGGATGTCTTTTTAATCACTGAACTCAATGATCACGATTATTCCTGTTTTCGAGTGTCGTGTGCTTGCAGATTTGTGGTCCAGTTCGGTGTTAGTACATCTATCTTTGTTACTATGATGATATAACTAATCTCAAAACTGTAGATTTGTTATGATATGACCACCTAATCTATAAGATCTTACATAGAAGTCATATCATTGTCTACACTGAATCGTCCTGGTAAGGTCGTCAGCAACATGGTGTCTAGCGCTCCTGAAGAACACATTAAGGACGCAGATAGAACAATATATTTAATATGAACAAACGAGTTAAGTTACATAAGAATGACCACGTTCACAAGGCTGAGCCATGTCATGGGATTCATTTAATTTGGATGTTCCCGCGTTCACCATCGTGGACCTTCTCTTAGTGTCATACGTTGAAAGTAAGTCCTCTCAGTAATTATATGTCCAGCTCCGAAGATCATGTGGTTAGTAGCCAATACCATCACAGGTTAAGTGAAGTAACAGTAGTCTAACCACAGAGAGTAAGAATTCTAACTACTGTTCCAGTTAGTTTATTAAGTTTAGTTCGGTGTATTTGGTTACGAGGAGATTTTCTCGACCTCCTTATTATTTAACCGAAAATGAGGTTTAGTAATACTACTATTACATATGAATTGTTATCAAAAATCCATTTAATACGTGGAAATAATGATAGTTATATGAATCTCGGACAGATAACTGACGGTAATTCGTTGAACGCAAATGCAAATGTTCGTACAATGTGGGACACCGGGAGAGCCTTCCAAATTGCTGCAGAAATGAGAAGATACAACCTAGAGGTACTTGGGATCAGTGAAACACATTGGACGCAAGTTGGACAACAACGACTAACTTCAGGAGAACGCCTGTTATACTCTGGCCATGAAGAAAATGCCCCACATACACAAGGAGTTGCACTGATGCTATCTAAACAAGCGCAAAAGGCACTTATATGATGGGAATCTCATGGACCAAGGATCATCAAAGCCTCCTTCAAAACAAAGAGAGAGGGCATTTCAATGAACATCATCCAATGCTATGCGCCTACCAACGATTACAATGAAGACGCTAAAGATCAATTTTACGATAGGCTGCAGTCAATCATCGAGAAGTGCCCAACAAAGGACATGACCATTCTGATGGGAGATTTCAACGCCAAGGTTGGAACGGACAACACATCATGGGACGACACGGACTGGGAGAAAGGAACGAAAATAGTGAGAGATTTGCAAACCTATGTGCCTTCAATAAACTGGTCATAGGCGGCACCATATTCCCACATAAGCGCATACACAAAACCACATGGACTTCACCGGATCACACCACACAAAACCAAATCGACCATATCTGCATCAACAAAACGTTCAGGAGGACGCTGGAAGACGTGAGAACCAAGAGAGAAACTGATATTGCATCAGACCATCAATTGCTGGTCGCCAAGATGAAATTGAAACTCATGAAGCACTGCACAACGGGGCGGACAATATCACAAATGTTCAGTACGGCCTTTCTTCAGGATACTAACAAACTCAACAAATTCAAGATAGTCCTCAGCAATAAGTTACAGGCCTTTCAAAATCTACTCAACGGAGAAGGAACTACTATGGAGAGTAACTGGAAGGGGATCAAAGAGGCAATCACTTCAACATGTCATGAGGTCCTGGGTCACAAGAAGCACCATCACAAGGAACGGATCACTGTTGATACACTGGATAAGATTCAAGAAAGGAGAAACGAGAAGGCAGCAATCAATACCAGTCGAACAAGAGCAGAAAAAGCAAAGGCACAAGCTGAATACACAGAAGTAAACAAACAAGTGAAAAGGAGCATCAGAACCAACAAACGTAAATATGTGGAAGATTTAGCACTGACGGCGGAAAAGGCTGCAAGAGAAGGAAACATGAGACAATTGTATGACACGACAAAGACACTCTCTGGAAATCACCGTAAACCGGAGCGACCAGTGAAAAGCAAGGAAGGCGAGGTAATCACCAACATTGAAGAGCAACAAAACAGGTGGGTAGAACACTTCAAAGAACTCTTGAATCGACCAGCTCCACTGAACCCACCCAACATCGAAGCAGCACCCACGGACCTCCCAATCAATGTTGGCCCATCAACAATTGAAGAAATCAGCATGGCCATCAGGCAAATCAAGAGTGGCAAAGCAGCAGGACCAGACAACATTCCAACAGAGGCACTAAAAGCAGACGTAGCGGCAACTGCAAGGATACTCCACATTCTCTTCAATAAGATTTGGGATGAGGAACTAGTACCAACAAACTGGAAAGAAGAACATCTGGCCAAAATACCAAAGAAAGGTGATCTCAGCAACTGTGATAACTACAGGGGCATCACTCTTCTCTCAATACCGGGAAAAGTCTTCAACAGGGTATTGTTAAACAGAATGAAGGACTCCGTAGACACCCAACTTCGTGACCGACAGGCAGGATTCTGTAAGGACAGATCGTGTACAGACCAAATCGCAACTCTACGGATCATTGTGGAACAATCAATTGAATGGAATTCATCACTCTACGTCAACTTCATTGACTATGAAAAGGCATTTGATAGCGTGGACAGAACAACACTATGGAAACTTCTTCGACACTACGGTGTGCCTCAGAAGATAGTCAATATCATACAGAATTCATATGATGGATTACACTGCAAAATCGTGCATGGAAGACAGTTGACAAAGTCGTTCGATGTAAAGACCAGTGTCAGGCAAAATTACTAACTCTCACCCTTTCTCTTTCTCCTGGTTATCGACTGGATCATGAAGACGTCAATATTTGGAGGGAAGCACGGGATACAATGGACATCTAGGATGCAGTTGGACGATCTAGACTTCGCAGATGATCTGGCCCTTCTATCCCAAACGCAACAACAAATGCAGGAGAAGACGAACAGTGTGGCAGCAGCCTCAGCAACAGTAGGTCTCAATATACACAAAGGGAAAAGCAGGATTCTCCGATACAACACAGAATGCACCAATCCAATCACAATTGACGGAGAAGATTTGGAAGATGTAAAAACCTTTACATATTTGGGCAGCATGATTGATGAACACGGTGGATCTAATGCAAATGTGAAGGCGAGGACTGGCAAAGCAAGAGCAGCAGATTTACAACTGAGGAACGTCTGGAACTCAAAGCAACTGTCAACCAACACCAAAGTTAGGATTCTCAATACAAATCTCAAGACAGTTCTACTGTATGGGGCGGAAACCTGGAGAACTACAAAAGCCATCATCCAGAAAATACAGGTGTTTATTAACAGTTTTCTACGCAAAATACTTCGGATCCGTTGGCCAGACACTATCAGCAACAACCTACTATGGGAGAGAACAAACCAGATCCCAGAGGAGGAAGAAATCAGGAAGAAGCGCTGTAAGTGGATAGGACACACATTGAGGAAAGCACCCAACTGCGTCACAAGACAAGGCCTCACATGGAATCCTCAAGGCCAAAGGGAAAGAGGAACACCAAAGAACACATTACGCCGAGAAATGGAGATAGACATGAGAAAAATGAACAAGAATTGGATGGAATTGGAAAAGAAGGCCCAGGACAGAGTGGGTTGGAGAATGCTGGTCGGCGGCCTATGCTCCATTGGGAGTAACAGGCGTAAGTAAGTAAGTTAATGCATCTATGAGATATATGCTCTAGACTCAATGTTCTGGTGTGCAATAAATCAACTATGTATATTTACACATAGTGATCGATAATGCATACAAGCCAGTTGCAAGTGTCAAGTTTTTGATAATATAGAGTTCAATTTGATGAAGTCGGGTGATTGTAAGGTGTTGAAAATGATAAAGCTTATGTGACACAAATATAGGTGGCACGATGTATAGACTTTCACCTAACTTAAAGCTCTGTGATTTTATATCACCTTCTGGTGACCTACTTTTATCAAGAGAATGCGATTGGCGTAATGGAAACATTTATTATTATAACTAACTGTACCAGTGATTGTTTTACTGTACTTTTTTGTTTAATCGTACGAAAACACACACTTTTCCGTTGTTTTTTTTACCTTGGACACACTCACGTACGCACTGTAGTCTGTAGTCTGATTGGGATTACCAATTGTAGCGTGGCGTCGAGTTGAGATTAACTATGAACACCGCTACCAAGAAACACGTGCCAAATAGATCAGAAGGCGTAAGAAGCTCGTTCCAAATGACTCCATAAAATCCCCGAGAAGCCAAATATCAGAAGGCAATTAATGGACCAAGTCGAGTTATATTTGCTGGCGATCTCGTGGCATCGAAAGGATACCGAGATCGTGCCAGGATACAACCTTGGTTACAGAAGGTAACCGAATTCGCGCGAAGTTACAATCGAAGTGTAAGTAAAAGAATGGAAGCACGAAATAGCTGTCATTAGCACAGTCAAACAAAAGCACATTAAAACAAACACTGGTACAGTTGGTTATAATGATAATTGTTTTTATTAAACCAGTCGTGTTCTCGTGATAAACGTGAGTCACTACAGGAGCCCCCCGCTAGAAAGGGTTTACACTTTCGATAAATAGCGGTTTGAATCGTGGGACTGATCGGCTGACGAGCGATTGTAGGACGGAAGAATTGGCGAACAGGAAAGCGATCGTTGATCGTCGAGTTGCCAACGAAGGTCGTTTTCGGAGAACAGTACCAGGAGCGATGTGTTGTATTTATTGCTCGAGTTGGCATGCTACACCAGAATGGTTTGTATCCAGAATCTGAAGAGGGCGTTCGTAGAGGTGCGCACCAGAAACGCTGCAGACGTAGGACGAAACCACGTTGAGCCAAAAGACCAGAAGCGACCGTAACGACCAAGCGTATGCCAAGCATTCAAAACCAATATATCGACTGAGTACGTTGACAAGAGCGTGGGTGATCAGGCCAGCTTTCGCCAAAGTTGACTGAAGTCGACGGAACCAAACGGAGATGGTCGAAGGCGTGGGCTCAGGAAACAAAAAGAAAATCAAAAAAAGAAGAGTGTAGCATACGTGTAGTATAGGAATAATCCTACACCGTATCGGTTGTTGACTGTGCGACTATTCGCGGAAGCGTACGGGTAACCATACTCGGCGACCGGAACGTGAGACGGCAGTCTCGTTCGCGTCGTGTGAGCCTGCAATCTCATCCGAAGTCAGAGGCGGCGTGGTCTGCTGATCTGGACGTGAGACTGTCGTCTCGTCCGTAGACGGTGCAGATGACGCGTGCTGTTGACCGGGACGTGAGAATGAGGTCTCACATGCATCTAGCGTGGGACCTGAAGAAGATTTAAGGATCCCGCTAGGTTTGATAGGTCTAGCATTGAATCTCAGGGTGTCAGATAGGGCACTGTCATCGACGTGTGCTGGTTTGAGACGATCAATGCTGACGATCTCGACGCGTCCATATCGATCAACCTTGAAGGTCTTTTCGTGACGAGCGATCACGTGAAAAGGGCCTTCGTAAGGCTGTTGCAAAGGTTTGCGTACCGAATCTACTCGTATGAAAACATGTGAACAGGTAGATAACTCTCGAGGGAGAGCGACCTGTCGATGTTGTATTCGAGTTGACACCGGAGACAGCGTTCGCATAAATGCAGACAGTCGATGGACGTAGTCTGATTTACCGAAATTAGGTCTGCTCCGTGGTGTGAAGAATTCTCCGGGCAGACGCCATGTCGTGCCGTATACAAGTTCCGTGGCGGAACATTGGATATCTGCCTTTAAACTCGTTCTCACCCCTAAAAGAACGAGCGGTAAGGTTTCGTGTGCTCGTAGAACACTTTTAAGTTGGCAGTGAAACCGTTCAACTTAACCATTTGGTGCTGGGTGGTAGACGGATATGCTTATGCGTATGCATTCCGTACCAAGCAGCCGGGTCAGCGAGGAGAATCGTTAATAGGGTAACATTTCTCGAATAAAGCGTGGAATTCATCATCATGCGAATAAAAAGTGACAAGGATTCGGTACACATACGTGTGAGTCTATTATATTAATACTATTCTTATCGTTATCCGTCATGTCGCGTATATTATATATTAAAGATATGAAAATATACGACAGACGTGGATAGATAAATCATAGACTCACCAAATTGGCTTCTTTGGAAGATTTGATCAGAAGTTGAGGCGTGTTCCAAAATACGGGTCACCAATTGTATTCGAATTGGGATTACCAATTGTAGCGTGGCGTCGAGTTGAGATTAACTATGAACACCGCTACCAAGAAACACGTGCCAAATAGATCAGAAGGCGTAAGAAGCTCGTTCCAAATGACTCCATAAAATCCCCGAGAAGCCAAATATCAGAAGGCAATTGATGGACCAAGTCGAGTTATATTTGCTGGCGATCTCGTGGCATCGAAAGGATACCGAGATCGTGCCAGGATACAACCTTGGTTACAGAAGGTAACCGAATTCGCGCGAAGTTACAATCGAAGTGTAAGTAAAAGAATGGAAGCACGAAATAGCTGTCATTAGCACAGTCAAACAAAAGCACATTAAAACAAACACTGGTACAGTTGGTTATAATAATAATTGTTTTTATTAAACCAGTCGTGTTCTCGTGATAAACGTGAGTCACTACAAGTCTCTGCCTGCAAGCTTTGGCACGATCTCTGTATTATTTCGACACCACGAGATCGCCAACTAATACATCCTAGCTACAATCAACAACCGCCTTCTAACGTGATAATTGGCAAATAATCGATCTGTGGTGATGATCATAGTCAACTGTGACTCGACATAAGTACAACCTCATAACCTCTGATAGCCCAGACACTCTTATGAAACAATCGGGGATATTAGAATTCATTGTCTTGACTATGAACACCACTACAATGAGATGTGTACCAAACAAACCAGAAGGCGAACATTGAACTTAACCAGATTTATTTCGTTGGCTATCTCGTGGTATCAAACAAATACCAAGATCGTGCCAAAAGAAGTACAAGTGGAATGAGCGGGCAGGAGTACGAACGTACGAGGTCACAATCCGCGGAAAAGTAATGGAGTGTAATGGAAGCACAAAATGTCTGTCATTAACACGGTTAAACAAAATCACATTAAAACAAGCACAGGTACAATTGGTTATGGTAATAATAATTGTTTTCATCATACCAATCGCGTTCTCGTGATAAAAGTAAGTCACTACAGTTTAATGGTCACATATTGACCAGACTTGTAGTCAATAAAAATACAGAAAGTCCTGTTTGGTGAAGACGCCGATAAAATGTAGTCTTTTGGTAGCACTAAGCAAAAATGCCAGAATGTTTGGAATGCGCTTCTCTCCCTCTAAATGCAAGTTGTTGCTTCAGGACTGGTCTGCGTTAACACCTGAACTAAGGATAGGGAGTGAAGTAGTCGAACGCGTTGACAACTCCACTTATCTTGGAAGTCTGATCAGTCCTAATGGGTTGGTGTCTGACGAAATCTCAGTACGGATTCGAAAAGCTCGCTTGGCTTTTGCCAACTTACGTCACCTTTGGTGAAGGCGAGATATCCGTCTTTCAATAAAAGGACGAGTATACTGCGCGGCAGTCCGTTCTGTTTTAATTTACGGCAGCGAAACATGGCCATTAAGAGTAGAAAACACTCGTAAGCTACTATTATTTGACCACAGATGCCTTAGAAATATTGCTGGCGTCTGCTGGGATCACCAAGTAAGTAATAGTCAGGTTAGACACAAGGTATTAGGGAATGATGGTAAATCAGTTGATGAGGTTGTTAATCTTCATCGACTGAGATGGTTGGGCCACGTATTACGTATGCCCGAACATCGATTACCACGAGGTGCAATGCTAACCGGTGTTCGAGATGGTTGGAAGAAAGCTAGGGTCGGCCAAACCAAAACGTGGCATCAGTGCTTGAAGTCACTAACTTCTAGTCTGAGCCATGTTGGTAGATGCAGACTACTTGGTTGGGGTCCGCGTGACTGTCGTAACCAATGGTTGGAGACTCTTGGTAACATGGCTCAGAATCGATCACAATGGCGTCGGTGTATACACTCTCTATCTTCCCTTAGACTAAGAGATTAAAATTGCTTCATATCTTTCTTTCTACGAACTAATTCTTTCTTCGTGTACTATATCCCTATTGCAGTCTTTCTTTTATATATTACCACCTCTGAATTAACTACTTTTATGAATCCGGTGTCCATCTTGTTGTGTTGATGAGGTATGGCAACTTGGACCGATGCATATATGTGCCTGGCCCTACGTTGTAGCTGACTGACTGACTGACAGAAAGCCCGGATGTGTTCTTCGAAATTAAATAAGGCACGGAAAAATGTGATGAGGAATTACAAACATCACATCTTATTATTTTGAGATAGATTGAGTAAGATCAAATTTATCTGTAGATGTTTATAGAATGCATATTCCAGACAAACGGAAGAATCAGAATAATCGTCTGGAAAAAACAGCCGACAATGCAAAGCAAGTAGGAAGTGTTTTATATTCAATCGGATAAGCAGTGTAAATTACCCAAGCGCGTATGAAGTAGGAATATAAAACAGACTAACTAAAAACTGTCTGCGTGCCCTAACAAAAGTTAAGAGTTCAACAAAGTTTTCAAGTGTGTTCAAAAAAAGCTAACATGTATGGAACATAATACGGTATATATTCATATAGAAGATGTATAATACGGTCTAGGTACTAATACTCTCAGTCTATTTATTCCCATCATTTCTATCTTACTATTGTTATTGTTTGAGTACGATACAATCAATTTCTCCGAGAATACTAAGTTTAATAAAAAACCACTAACATTATGAAAAATTCGTTCAATCGAAGGAAAAGTTGTGAGTTAACTCTTCCTCTTAATTACTTCGTATATCTATGCTGGTTATATAAACCTTATAAATACATTCCACTTTGCACGATTGAGGGACGCGCGAAACCGAAGTTCATGGAACAGCGACTTATCTAAAAAGAGGTTTTTTATTGAGTAATAGACATAAGTTAGTTACAAACCTCAACTTGTGAGGTATTTGTGGTGTATGTCTGGGAGAAAAAGGGCTTCCTGGAGTAACACGAGAAATAACTATGACAAGCATGAAAGCCGTTGCGTCCAAACAACGGTTAAGGACCATACGAAATTGAGTATAACTTTTACAGGAAGTGAGAGAAAGTAATTATATTGATAAATACAATAAATGTCATAAATACATGTAAATATTTCAGAATATTACACGACAGACTTGTTACAGCGTACTTGTGAAAATTGTTAAAAATACATCTATTTACTGAATATTATTAAGTAGCGTAAAACAATCCACAAAAAACAAATTGATGAGAGAAAAAAGTCAGAAAACCTTAGCAAACTTAACAGTGGAGGTTAACGTTGGTTAACTACTAGAAAATGGAGGAGGATATTGTCAAAGAAGCTATCACATACATCGTGCCTTAAATTAAAAACACACCTAGATAGGAAACATCCTAGCTTACTTGAAACACAGAACTCCCTCCACATCCAAAAAAGTGAGTGTAGAATAAATGGAAAGTTCCCCAGAAGGTTGTGACTGCAGCTCCTGAAATTGAGAAATAAATGCAATGCTGAAGTGTGAAGCGATAGGAGATATTTGTAGGTCTATCTAGCAGCTAAAGTTTAAGCAAACCCAAAATATTTCTAAAGTTTCATATTAGATTCAGAGTTTGAGGGGTTTCATTGTCAGTACCGTTGGTTCTCGGAATTCACGCTGTTTTGGGTTCAAATAAATCAAAAGACGATTGTAGCCAGTAATGCCTAATAATAACGTGACGGACGCATAAGATGGGGTGGAAGAAGTATTACTAGAAAAAACGTAGCAACAAACAAGACTAATTCTACCTGAACAATAGGTATCAACACTTGATAAAACCCAATTATCACAACAGGAAAAATATTCCCATCAATCAAGGAACAATATTTTACCAAAAGATAAGGGACTGGGTAAGTCAGTTCGCCCTGAAGGTAGCCAGTTAATTATAAAGTGAGAATTATCTATGAATTTCTAAGACTACACAATTAATTACCAGTTATCAACAGCAGACTACTCCAACAAACAGGCAATGCGCTTCAATATTAGTAACTGAGAACAGGACAATGGACGATGCACTATAAGCCAACCTGTCTGGATGTCATTTTAAAAACATTTAGCTCTTTGAAGAATAAATAACTTAGGTCCTCCATGATTAACACCCTACAAACCGTCTCCACAGAGTGTGATCTAGGACTATCAACCAAAGAGAGCTTGGACTCCAGCTCAAACTACATAGAAGACGTAACCAAATCAAATGCCACTCCTTATGTTTTGTCAATACAGCTCGGGGACACTACCCCAGAATTATTTCCGACGCTTTTAAACGTATCCACGGCCTCACCTTGACGTCCATGAGGTTGTTGGGCCCTCTCACCTCAAAAGAGAACAAATACAAAGACGTTCAAGAAATTGGGTTATACGACTGCGAAATAAATCTGGTGAAGATAGACCACGTAATTTGTGATTATTATTGCGGGTTTTAGAGAATAAGATGTGATCTGAGAATAGTGCATAACATGCTGGGTGAGTCAAGTCACCTTAGTAAAAACATCCTTCCAGAACCAAACAACCGCGCTTTACTAGGCGACCCCCAAAAGAGTGAAAACTCATGTACGACCACATTTCATATTAGGAGTTGCTTTTATATATGATGTTATGCCAGACAAAATGGCCACAGCCCTTTCGGTGATTAGTTTTAGCAGACTTCATAAACACGTACCCACTTATGGATTGCTATCTCCAACATGCACTAGCCGTACCTGAAGCGTCTTATAAACTATATACTGTCGTCACTATAACAAACCATCAACTTATTTCTATCTTGTTTATTGCTATCTCCACTTACCATTTATTCTTACACTTCAGTTTGATCCTACTGTTTGCGTTATTAATTAGTAAATTTATATATTTATTAATTTACGTTTTCATACAGTCATCTCTCCTTAGCCTTTCTGTATTCGAAGTTTTTCTTTATTATTTTTCATGTGAAAACCTACCTAGTAATGTAATAACTATTGGTTCCAGAAACCCTACTACCTTAAGACAAGCACATTCAATCAGGTTCACTCGTTTACATTTAACCACATTGTTTTAGATCTCTTTTTTAACAATCTTTGGGTAATCTTAATCAAGTGTTATAATTTACAAAAAAAATTTTAATGTCTGAAAAAATACTTTGTTTTCCTAATTATTACAATTTGATAATCCAAAATAAGTATATCAATATTCTCAACATAATAAGCGGATTTCTGAAAGCTGAAAAGTAGTATTGTAGTGAACAGAACATAGATGGGGACAATTGAATTATATTTAGCACGAAATTAGAAAGTTGCTTGGTAAAATAAAAAAACCATACTATAATACTTAATTTGCAAAATGTTCAATAATTGTCTCGAACTTCATTGTTCTTGCATTTCCATACTAATTGCTTCCTATTCCCGCTCTTCCTTTTTTGATCTTCCCCATCTTCCGCTGCCAGACATTACATTCCTAACTCGCGTCATATACTACTTATATCAATATAATTAGCACGCACCATAGTATCATACTCAAAGTTAAAAACATTGCCAAGTACTTGTAGATTCAATCGGTTAATATTAAATATAAAAATAAGACATAAACTAACAAGATCAATCTTTTTATGATCTTTGTGAGAATAATTCTCAAACGTTATGCGTACAAAGAATTATAAAATGATTTACGAATCAATGAATCTATCTGTCAGTTTAGAGAACTTAACTTACCGTTTATTTACAAGGATATTTTTAAAAAATTCCGAAAATCTACCATGTTTCAAGGTTGACTAACTGTAATGTCATTAAATATCTTGTAATACTCTTAAATGTAAAGATGGAATATAGAATATGTTCCATTTCTTAAAACTAAGAAAATCTATAGCAAGGATAAAACTTTCCATTCTTAATCAGGCCTACAAACATATATAATACTGTTACGTCCCAAGAAACATAATGAATGGTAACTTTGGGATCCTTTTATGGACCAATACTAAACGTATATTTTTATCGTATAACTGTTAAGTAACTAAACTATTCATATTCATATTCCTCTTATTATAAACTTTATTTTGACCTATGAACCATTATTATACGTTTTACTATTCTTGAATTATGCCCTATCTATTAGTCACTGCCTCCAACATTCACAGCCACGTTTGGCCAAATTTTGTACAAATGTTATTTTCTATTTTATGCTACTTTGTGGTCTGTTTGATTGGTATATGAACTCAGTATGTTTGAAATATAAGGATTCATATTGCAGAGGCTAAGATTGGTGTTCTGGACTTAACTGGATGGGCTAGGCGGAAAGCAGGACCAATCAGGACTCTAGACTGCTCGAAAGTGTTTTACGCGTCCTTGGTCCGATCGATAATTCGCTGATTCTGATTGGCGGCTTTGGGCTATAACAAATACAAACTAAATAAGTTTATTACCATCTCCATAGCTGTTTGCACTTGACTGCGGACTGTTAATAAAATCACCTCTGCTAATTTTATATATATTTGTTTTAAGCTTTATATTTAAAGTTAGTTTCATCAATCTCAATAACCTGTTGCATATTATTCAGTTTGTATCATGTAAGTGATGAGAACTTTGTCAATTAAAGTCTACGACTATTTTTACAGGTTACGTTTGTTTAAGCTTCAAATTTAAATTCGTCTCATACCTATATTGACAAGTTATTTAATAGCTTTTCAGATTATCTTTTCATTAAAGACAATGAGCATACATATGTATATGAGTACGGTAATGTAGCTATGAGTAATTCCCCAAAAGAAGTAGATTCGTAAGCATCTAACACTAATACTGATCGTTTCAGTTTTAATAGACACATTACTAGTTGAAGGCTCTCAGTCAAGCATCTGTACTAGGCCACTTATCATTTCGTCGTGAAATCCGTCTCTTCCGGTGGCTAGCCAACTTAATAGTCGGATATTGATTTACCTTCTTATGCAATGAAATGCAAATGTCTATTCTACAATGACCCCTTCTTCTTCCATTGATTTGAAGACTATTTCGTTCGAAGAGACTCGGTTACTGGTATTATCAAATTCTGTCATATCCGAATCCTCTTAAGAGACTATATAAGTGTGTGTTCTTGGATAATATAAAAGGTGATAAATAAAAGAGGACCAAAAACTTTACATAATATTTTTTTTTGATTAATTTTTTGAAACATACCAAGTAATATATGTTTGAAAAAAATTCAAAATGCTGGTAACAGGAACAGTAAGAAAAACAAACAAAAAAACAGTAGTAAAGAAGGACAAGAAGTTCATCATTCAACATTGTACACTGTGGCATAACATGCATTTACTTACAAGAAAAAAACAGTTATATCTTTAACTTTAGCTACTATTATCATTATTATAACTAGCTGTTCCTCTATTATGTTCCCATTTACTGTTTACCTGCCTCCCCGGTCTTCTTCTTAACTTTTTTTAATACTAGTAATATTCTCTGAAACAGTACTGTCTTAGTTAACAGTTAGTCACTAACACGAAAGACAAATCGATACAACGAAAGAATCTTGTTCTTTTTATGCTTTTTTAGGATCAACTTTGGTCTAAAGCAGCAGAGATGATAAAAATGATCATTCTAATTAAAGAAATACCATCATAGTCATACATACAAATTGTGTGTAAGTCTACATTTTGTAACTTTCTCAGGCACTCATCATCATTAATGTCATTATGATTACCGTCGATTCATTTTTTTACAGAGAAGGAAAAAAACAGAAAGAAAATTTACATCCATGAAAAAAATATAAACAAATAGACAAAAATTCAACAGACAATTGAATAAAAAATCACTGTGGACGAATAAATAAATTTGAGTTCCTTTTAATGTATATTTTGGAAAAATAGGCAAAGGTAAGAAACAAAGAAACGGACATTGAAAACATACAATTATCATCGTTATCATTAATAACAATAATAATAGTAATAGTAGTAATAATAATAACAATAGTGTTTACCAATAAACATTGATCATTGTTAATAGTTTGTCTTGTTTTAGTCTTCTAGAAAAAAAAATGCGGGAAAAAAACCGATTACACAAAAATAGTTTCGAATTAATAAACTGTACAAAATGTAAACAGAAATTTTTTTTGGGGGGGGGTTGAATTAATCATTTGTTTCCTTTCATAACTTGAACTGATATAAATACATATTTATTTATAGTTACATTAATACCTGAGTTAGTTTAAATGCATTAGGATTCAATGTATCAATTCATGTTTTAATGTGTGTGTGTGTGTAAAATAGAAAAAAAAACTAACAAACAAATAAATAAACAAACAAACTTACAAAACAAAAAACCAAATAAAATGACTACAAACAAATAAACGATTAAAATAGAATTTGGGCATTACAGATAAACAAACATTGAATTAGAAGAGATATAGTAGTAAGAGAAGAAGAGAAAATTTTATACTGTTTTCCTGATCAAACATTATTGATTTTTTCTCTTAGTAACAAATGATTAACATGATGTAAAATGCATATTGATAGTTAGTGAAATATCAGGTTAGATAATATATATGTTTATATTTATATAGACTGAATAATGTTGTTAGTTTATTTTGATTTTGTTGAAATGAAAGAAAAATGAAAATATAATATTCATTCATAAATTATCAATAGATTACCCGGTTAATTGATCTACAGAATTAGAGAATGTTATATTACATGGTGATGATGATGTATGCAAATCATCATCCTCATCATCATCTTTTTCATGAACTTCATTTTTCTCCTCTATACAATAACCATTCAATTTGATTTCTGATTGATCATTGATATTGCTCAATACAGGATTACTATCATTATTAATATTATTATTACAATTGTCTATAATGGATGAAACAGTATGTAATTCTTGTGATTTAATATTTGTCATTTGTATTGTTTCATTTATTGATTGTTCACTGATGTTTTCATCTTCATTCTTATCCAACTCATTACACATATTATTATTACTAGCGTTATTATTATCAGTGGCTTTATTATCTGAAAGAATAGTTAATGGGTCAGTAGTAGTTTGCTTTATCATTAAATCTATCCCATTATGTTTTTTCATTGATAAACAATGAGTAAAATGTTCTAAAAATAATAAAGAATTATTTAAATTTACACCACATAGAAAACATTCAAATTTTTTACTACTATTATCTACTGACGGTGATACTGATGTTGCTGCTGCTCCTGCTGTTGATGATCCTGATGATGAAGATGACGACTGATCATTTAAATTTCCATGCATATTACTTAAATGATAAGTTGCCATTTTCTCATCTAAATAATATGTTTGACAATCAATACAACCATATATTTTACCAAGTGAATGTAATTTTTCTAATAATAATTTAATTTCATAATTAGTTAATATTGTCCAATCAAAATTTGACCAAAGTGTTGCGGTTTGATTTTGAATATCCAATGATGGACCGACATGAATAATTTGTTGTTGTTGTTGTTGTTTAAAAGGATTAGAAGCGTTACTAGATAAAAGAAGTAAACAAGAAAATAGTAATTAAAAAATCAAGATTCATGTATTATTGATTTAATAGGTTACATGTTATTTGTTATCTATAATTATCAATGAAATAATAAATCATTAAATTGAATCAAAGTCATTTCAATGAGAAATTTATATTTAAGAAAACAAACAAATAATGATCAAAGTATCATTTTAAACAACAACAACAATAGACTTAAAATAGAATTTGAATGAGTTGTTTCGCATTAATTTACTATCTCAAATTAATCATTGAATCTTAATTAAATTGTAGAAGTAATCATTCAATTCAGTAATTAAACAATGATTATATGGTGGTTGGAGGTAGTCGACAGGAAACCCTGGGCCCGGGTTTCGTGCTACTTGGTACCCGTCAGCAAGGTGTACCTGTAATCTTGAGGGAACTGGTGCTCCCTGGAGGATCCTATCTCGTGTCACCCAGCTTCACAGTCAGAGACGTTATCACTGAGCTATCCGAGCTGTGACCGACCTCCTGTAGGACTGAGATGTAATCACAATTGTTTGATTGATTGATTGATATAATCTCAATATATAGTGCCCGCAATATCGAGTCACCTAGACTGGTGGCCACATTGCAACATGGTCGATAGCATTCGATCTGCACTAATAAGGACTAGACACACATGACATTGATCACCACCCAATGATCAATCAATTGTGAAACAATTATTATTATTATTATTATAAATCTTGTTATTATCACATATTTTCATTCAAATGCACTGATATTGTCTTTTATTCAAACAAATCATTTTAATTAACAGAAAACTATATTTGTTTTTAAATACCACAATGAATGTGATAAGACTATAATTTATGAATGACATTTGAGTAACATTAAAATGACTTTGGAATATTCACCTACTTTATAAGAGTTAAATTAGGATTATAGATTAAGTGTAAAGAATAAGGATTAGGATTTACAATTGAATGTTAGGGTTAAAGATTAGATTTAATATTTTCATCACGAACTGACATTAGCTATAATAATAAAATGATATTTAACCAAATGAATGAATGAATTACGTAACAAAATTCAGGATCTGTTATCTTAAATATGATTAGTTCGTTCATAAATTATAGTCTCGTCAAATTATTATGCTTTTAATAATATTAATAATCAATACTATTTTCAAATTGAAAAAAAGTAGTATAAACTGAATTTTTGATTCAAGGAAAAAAATTAATCCAGTGCTTCTAGGTTTTCCATGGTGGTCTAGCTTCAACTGACTCATGATCTTAACTATTGAAATTACTATAATATCCACAAAACCCATCTGATATTAATCAACATATGCTCACTAGTGACTGACCCCAAGAGGTATATCCTGGAGTTCTAGTGAGAACTAGTGACCAGTGGAGTTCAACCAGGTCTATTGTGAGATAGTAACTCACTGAAGACAATGATGGATGTGTCGCTCAATTTCGTGGATTACTTGAAGTTAGACATTAACACCGTTGGATGCCGGCTCAGTAATCTAGTGGCTAAGAGCTCGCGCGCGAAACCAGTAGGTCCTGAGGTCGAATCTCGCAGGGGGCAAGGTCGTGGATGCGCACTTCTGAGGAGTCCCACAATACGACGAAACGGCTGTCCAGTGCTTCCAGGTTTTCCATGGTGGTCTAGCTTCAATTGACTCATGATCTTAACCACTGAAATTACTATAATATTCACAAAACCCATCTGAAATTAATCTTTAATTTAACGATTCATATAAATTAAATCTAACAATGTGAAAACTATCGTAGAAACTTATCAACTCTCTAATAAAGAGAATTTTTGTTTAAACTTTTGTAACTGGGTTCTACATTAAGTATTATGTAATATGTACGCATGTCTATAATTTGAAGATTAAAGTAGTTCACGATATTCATTTGATGAAGAGTAATTTTCAACATTTTAAAGTAAAAATTAAGATTTTATACTGAACCTCAAATGGATATGTTTATTAGTGAAGAGATTTTTCAGGGACCTGTTAAATTTTTAAAGTCTATATGATATGTTAGTTGGTTAATTAGTTAGACTATCACTGAATATCTGAAAGAATTGAATAACTGTTATGATTGCTGTTTTTTTTCGTATAAAGATCATTATTATTCTATTTCTTCATCAAATAATTCAATTAAGATTTAGACATATAATCTGTTATAATACAGATTCTATTTAGAAATAATAGAGAAAACTGGAAACTCAGGAACTCAGTTAAACAGGAACATATACACAAACATTTTCATAAATATTTCCTTATTAAATTAAATTAAATAATTAGTAGATGAGTTAACAGCATCAACCTCTCACTAATAGGTCTAATCAAAGAATTATAATTCATTAATAGAATACAAACGAAGTATTTACACAATAAAATATGTAAGTTAATCATACAAATTGAAAAAGAAACACTAGCAAATTAATCATACCTTTCTTGTTTCGTTGTTACTATTGACGGAAGTGCTGTCTTATTTAACAATGAACAATTTCCTTCTTCCAATTTCATATTACTATTTTCCCATATTTGTGATTTTTCCGAATTCTTTATAAATAAAATAAGAAAAAAACAACTCTTAGTTAAAACTTATACAAATAACAGTTAATTGCTTAAAAGAAACAAAAAAAATACTTCATTCAATGATTTTATTATCATTATTACATTATATCGTATCCATGTATTTAAATGGTACCAAATATTTTCAAAGATAATTATTTTATTTAGTCAGGTTGCATACACTAAAAATGAGCATTCACTCTATCAAGTGAAAGTAGAATGGAAAAAAAGTGTTTACAAAAGTAAGAATTCTTCCACTCATGTAATTTGACCACCAAAATTACATTTAAAATATTTAGCTACTGACTAATTTATAAGTAGTAAACTCAAATGACGACAATTTATTGGGCAGAGATATCTGCTGATGTGAAATGCTATAAGTATTGCGAAAACGATAGCAATTATCATTGGACATATACTTCTTGGAAATTTAACTACGAAACTGGTGACTAAAAAGTTAAACATGTAAATTAACTGTGAAATTCAACTCCTCAGTATAACCAAACATGTTGTTAAATAGAGTATCTATTTTTGTAACCTCCTTTTAATGACAAGTAAACGAGAGAATTAATAATTAATTATAATACAGTGTTTATTCCTAATTCCAATGAAATTTAAAAGTAGACATATATGCATATATTTAAGCAGACGACATAAAATGTAGACCAATAGTGCCCTCTTATCGAGTAGTAATCTACATTGTACAATTAAAGTTAAAATAGTTAATAAAAAGTAAATGAATTTCTAAATAAACTTAAATATTCAATGGTTACTTTCGAACTCATTTTAAAAATCAATTCAAACTACGTTCAGAGAATACCAGTTGTGTGATCAACATATTGGAGGGAAAATACATATAATTCAAAATTATAAACAGAGATGAATCGTGACTAGCAGTGAAATTCAAGACGCGAGTTTCGTCCCATTTCGAGACTCGTCAACTAGGTGTACCTGAATCATAGAGTTGATGTTCACACAAATAACCAGTGTAAAGATGAATAATTTGAAGTTGCCTTGTAAAAATGTTTATTTCTTTTTTTTCTGGTAATAAACTAAGAAAACGAAAGTTATATTTTCAAGTAGAATAATTAATTTACACACGTAACATTACAATCCCTTAATGCATATTAGACTATTCTAATTTTTAAAAAATAAAATGAAATCAGAGGTCTATAAACATTGAACTATTATTTCTATGCTTTTTAATTGTGTTTTTTTCACTTGTACATAAAGAGGTAGGTTAAAGTGGAGTAGAACTAAACTACCCAATAATAACAGTAATAACTCTATCCATTTTCTTATAATAAGATATTTCCATCAAAATGAAATAATAAAAAATAAATTATTTAGATTTTTTTGAATTGAATAACATTTATTAATTCTATGAAGCTTATTCCATACTACTTTCATAAAGGAAAATATAATATTGTAAAATTGTCAATAAAAACAATGATTTATTTGATGTGAACTAATTTCTAGTCATTAATGATTATTCTGTTCTTAATCTGACTTTGTTTTAGATTTGCAAAAAAGACTAACAGCAAAGAAAATTTAACAGAATGGAGATTTGTGGAGATTGTAGTAATCTTCATAGTTGAATTCATGAATCGATCTAAGCTAAGCCACCATTGAAAACCTGAAATCATCAGCTTAGATGAACTTGTGATTTCAACTATTAAAATTACTACAATCTCCACAAATCCTCAATCCGTGTTAGATGGAGACAGTTATTCACCTCAGACAATGGATGAAGTGTTGCGCAAAGTCATGAATCTGTTGAAATTAGATACTTTCGAATGACGGCTCAGTGGTTTAGAGGTTAAGCGTATGCGCGTGATGTCGGAGGTTTTAGGCCCGAGTCCCACGTGCCGGATCGTGGATGTGCACTGTTGAAGAGCCCCATACTAGAACGAAACGGCTATCTAGTGATTCTAGGTTTTCAATGGTGGTCTAGATTAGATAGGCTCATGAATTTAACTGTTAAAACAAAATTTAGAATTCTATGCTGATATATATATATATATATATATATATATATATATATATATATACTTCAGTTAAATGATGATATTGAGAGACTATATTTCATTCTGTACTATAAACAATGATAAAGTGAAAAAAATCGCCTTTTTTTACTGACCCTTATAACAAATGCAATCATTTACTCACTGATGATTAACTTCAAAAAGTAATTTCAGGAGTTTTATTGATAAGCCATGACCGGTAGAGTTCAATTACATTGAATGGGAAACAGTTCTTTACCACAAACAATAACAGATACCACAATATTTAAAATTCAAATTGACTTTAGTATATAAACAGAAAAAACTAACGAAAAATGTACATAAACGACAAAATAATGAAAATATATAACAACGAAAATTTAATTGGGACTATTTAGCTGTACATATGCAAGTTGATGTATATAAAAACCAGCTTAGAAAAGAAAAGCACACAAAAAAAAACGATTTCAACAGTATACAACTAGATTTAAAAAGGAATCACTGGACAATTGTATTCCGTCCCCTTTCATTCATCATCATCACCATCACCACCATCATTAGTATGATAGATACTCATTTTCAGCCTATTGTTTAATTAATCAAACTTTATCGAATTGTATATATATATATATATATATATACACATACATAAATGCCTACACTCTACTTACATAAATAGAGTTGCATGCTTAGAAACGCACGCATTACTAGTCAGTTATCATTGACAATTATCCATAAATGAATATTAAATATAATAATAATAACAATAATAAGTTTAATCGAAATTACTTTTTTCATCAAGTAACTGACTAACTAACCACTGAACTGCATTCGAGACAAATCAACTATCAAATTTTAAATATATACTGAATAGTTGAAATAAAAGGAATGACTACATACTATAATTAATTATATGCATATATTCAAATGATATATATTAACCTATGCTACTCTCTACTCTTGGTTAGACGCCAAAATAAAACAGTAACACAAAAGAACACGGTACAAACAATGATCATAAGAAAGAGGGGGTGGTAATGATATTAGAAATATAAAAGGAAAGTATACTTATTCATTGACACAAGAAAATATATTATAGTATAATTTAATTTTCCATGTCAACAAGTACTCATTTTTATGGCACTTTTAATATCAATATTATGACTGGTTTTACTCTATGCATTTTGTTTGGTTGTTGTGTTTTGTTTTTTACATTTGATTATTTGTGCTTTAAATGCGAAAGGGTATTTCTTTTAGTGAATATACTTGGACAAATGAATGAATAGATGTAATGCAATAGTAGGTCTATGGAGAGTAAAACGATTATAAACACATGCATAATCTCTGTCACTCTCTCCCTCCCTGTTCAGCTCTATGTCTAACTTATTCTAATTCTTTCTGTCATTTCTATCTGTTTGAATCATTTTTGCATGAATGGTTGATCTGTATGGACCACTGTGATATATTCATCAACCTTTCAAATAATGACAATAATTAAGAAGGGAAAAATATAGACGAGAAAGATGCAGTTGAAAATGAAGAAGTGGTGGACACGAAATACAAAACGAAGATAAGATAGCATAGAAACAGGTTTCTTTCTCAACTCATTCATCACTCTATCACCCCCCTCCCAAAAAATATGGAAAAGAGCCAAATAACATAAAGCAAGTGAACTTATTCACTGAATAATAGAAAATCGAAATGTCAATGTTTAAAATTGACGTTGAATCATTTACGAATAAATAGAATTGAATAAAAACATGCATTTGTTCCATGAATTTGTGTCGGTGTTTTAATAGTGATATTAATAATAATAGCAAAAATAATAAAAGTTCTACTTTTCTTAATGAAAAGTTCGCAAATAAATATGCATATTAAATAAGAACGATCACTGTTGAACTAGAACAAAACACTACTTATCTTGACACTTTCTAATTTGCAAGATTTCTTCAATTGACATCGGTTTATAGTGGAACAACTGTCCTCGAATATATATATATATATATATATATATATATATATATATAAATTAAACTCATATTATCTATTATCTTGTATTATTATTATTACTATTATTATTTAGTAAAGATAAGCTGTATATTCTGATAGTAAACATATAAGTAATGAAGTTAAATAATTCTTTGTTTAATATACAACGCTTTCAATCGTTAATAAGAATGAAATAATTTCACGACCAAACCATTCAGCTCAGAGACACGACCAAACCATCCAACTCAGAGAACAAAACTCCACCAAAAACTGTTGAAAATTACTTAGCAATTAAATGGTTCTATAGAGATATTATTACAAACACCTCAGCTCACCATACATTTTTCAAAAATCGACTAGCCGACATAAGTTCTTGACTTAAACCAAACGTTTTTTTTAATGATCTCAGCTACTGAGTAGAGTTGCTATTTAGTAAATTATTCCTTTCCTAGTGATTGGAAATTTTCTATTCTATTAAAAACCCAGATATATAAACGAAGAATTTTCTTCGATTAGTTCACATCAGGTTCCCCAGTTAAAAATTCAAATTAATTTTTCCAAAGAGGACCGTCAAGCAACTGATCCATGTTGGTTATATGAACTATTTGCACTAAATAACCTAGGATGGAACTATTTATCATTTTAACTAAATCCTTGATCATTCACACTACTAGGAGGTGCTTACGAGCAAAAAAATACGAATTCCTTGAATATTCGCTCAAAGTAATCATAAGTGAAATATTTTGATAAATTTTCTAACCATGAACTATGAATTGAAAACTAATGATTTAGTAAGTTATGATAACACATAATCCATTTGATACAATAATCAATCATTTGAAAGAAGAAGCTTCAAAAAACTCAAATGATTATTGAGAAATTTCTTTCTAATGTATATTTGAGATCATGAACCGACCAATGTTAGACAATTATTAGAAATCTGGGAGCACTGAATGTTTAGTTTATCCCAGTGCGGGACTTCTTAGAAGTGCACATCCAAAATCCCGTACGAGGGATTCGAGCACAGGACCAATTCAAATACAGTTTAGATTCTTTAATTTATTTTATTTATCTATTCCACATCAATGGTCAAGTATACTCATGTATATTTGGTTTTGATTCAACTTTCTAATGTTAGGAGTAATGGTACTAAGCGATCATAATCAATCAAACAGAAGTAGTTCTAACTCAGTTCAACTAACTACCGCTAAAAAAATCAAATGTTCTAACTCTTCTTTTCTTGTACAGGCGACCTGAAATGTAAAGTCCTTTTTCTTCCATCACCTTTTCAACTTTCGCTTTTTTCTTTCAGTCTACTTTTTTTTGATAAAAATAAAATTCACCGAAATTCTTTTCAATGAAACTGTTTACTTCATATTTAAATTCTACAGAAGAATAGGGAGAGATTACATCATAAAGTAAACCGAGATTTCAAATATTAAAACAAAGAGTTGCGTAACGATTGTGAGGTTAGAGATGAAAATAACTTACGGGTCACATAACTTTGTTGTGTAATCGCTTCTATCTTTCTACACATATATTTACCAAATAACTGTAAAGATGAACATGCAGATTAAGTAAAATAATTTTATCAGGCGTTTTTGTGGGAATTTTTAGAAATTTCAATGGTTGAAATCATGAGTCAGTTGAAGCTAGACCACCATGGAGAACCTGGAAGCACTAGACAGCCGTTCCGCTCTAGTATGGGACTCCTCAGCAGTGAGCATCCACGATCCCGCCTCGTCAGATTCGAACCCAGAACTTATCAGTCTCGCGAGCGAGCTCTTAACAATAAGACCACTGAACCGGCCGGCATCCAACGATGTTAACGTCTAACTTCAACCAATCCATGAAATAGCGCCACCGTACACCATTGTCTTCAGTGAGTTGATATCTCACAACAGACCTAGTTGAACTCCACTGGTAACGGCTTCTCACTAGAACTCCAGGAGTATCTCTTGAAGTCAGTCACTGTTGAGCCGATGATTATTATCAGAAAGGGGTTTTTGTGAATATTATAGTATTGATTCATGAACTCAACTATTAAAATTAAATAATTATTTGGTTAACATTTTGTAGGTCATTTATAAATCAGTCAATTCGACGTATTACAATCAGACTAATTTGTAATGATTATCATATCATAATATTGTAAAATAATAAAATTTGAGTCGAATATCCATTCATAATGAAAAAAATTATATTCAAATTATACAAAATTCTTCACATAACTAACTCTGTTTACTTTATTCATAAATGGGCGTTTTTCATGCAAAATAATAAAATAAATAATAATAAAATAAAAATAATTAATTCATTAACCTGTAGAGAAAAATTAAACAAATTTGAATAGGCGCAATATTTTCAATTTGATATAGATGAGATCTCTTTTATTTTTCAAATCTCGTGGGGGGTCGTGGATGCGCACTGCTGAGGAGTCCTATATTAGGACGAAACGGCCGTCCAGTGCTTCCACGTTTTCCATGGTGGTCTAGGTTCAATTGACTCATGATTTCAATCATCAAAATAATTTTGTTTAAAAGAACATTTTCGTCATTGGATTTTCTTTGTTTTTATTTGGTGATACAATAGATTACTTTATTTATCTGCTTATCTTATAGTTAGTCAGTTACTTACTTTTTCAACTTTTTACCGTTTTTGGGTATGCCCTGGTACTCCCTAGAGTAGAGAAAGTTCACTCTCTTTTTAAGCTCACTTATATGGCTCTGCATCTATAAACACTTCTAGGATTGTCTCACTCACTACCTTCTCGTGTCCTAGGTGTTGATTATAATAGTGGAAGGTTAAAAAGCGAATGTCTTGACCTAAACTAGCTTAACAGATACGAAGAGTCCGCCTAGAGAAATCGAAGAGCCGTTATTCCAAACCATTGATGTAAATAGGCTTAAAGATCGTAAAGGGACCAATGGCGTGTGATCCTATCTAAAGTCCCAGCTACCACGGGACTATAACTACTGATGTTTACTCAGTGTCATATTGATTGAACTTCTAGATTTAAGGCTCGGGTGGTGCCCCCCCCCATTAACATCACCTGTTTCAGTCTGGACACTCATCCAATGTTCCAGTTCACAAACAAATACGATTATGTTTATGGACCTTTAAGTATTTTATTGCTCCTCGTCGCTATTTATACAAACGATATTTAGAGATGAGAAAGGATAATCATGAGAAAAGGAAATTGGAGAAAAGGGACTAAGGGATAAACGAATGGATTAATGAATAATACATCTACCTAATTTGAATATAACATTTTAACATAATCATGCTATATTCACTAAAACCAGAAAAGTTATACATAGTCATTTTTTACTATAAGTGAATTGTACATTATGGAATTTAAGTAATAATAATGTTCATTTAACACAAAGAGATTAAATGAAGGGGAAAGCTTGAAAGAGATAAATAGATGGAAAGACTGGAAACAAAATATCATCACATTAATGATCTCTGAAAAAATCATGTTGAATAAAATATAATATTTCAAACAATGATGTAGTTAATTAATCTGAAGTGAGAAAATCTACTCCCTTCTCAGTACATTATCTAAAGAGAAGAGAAAATACAGGAAACGTAATTTTATAAATATTTAAAAAAATCACTGTAGAATAATTTAGAAAGGTGGTAGTTTTCTTTATAGAAAAATACAGTAGAGAAAATGAATCCATTTTAACAGGAATATTACTTATTAGCCATTGATATACCTACTTAGTTGTACAATCCTGATGATTTCTATGTGTCCATGTTTATGTATCTAAGTTTATCTGCTCATTTGCATGAATTTAAGTGAAATAATAATAACAAGGGTGAACTGCATGTAACAGAAAATGATTAGAAATGTAAACATATTAGTGCATAATACTTATTTATATGCAAACACCCCCTTCAATGTTCAATAATAAAGTGAATGAAATCGACGAAAAACATTCAAAAAACTGATCACAAATTGTATCCTTTTTTTGTACATATTTATTCATATATTTACAATGCGTATGTACATCTGTGTATACTAATATTAGATTAAGTAAGTGCAATAAATTATATGTTCTAATCAGAGAAACATTTGAAGAGTGATACATATCACATGTCATCTCTCTCTCTCTCCCTCTCTATATGTTTCTTACACATATATAAGTATTTATAGTAAATAACTCACTACATTGATACATATAAAGGATACTTTAGAAAAAAAAAAGGAATGAGGAAGGGAAACAAATGTAAAAATGACAATAGGATAAATGAACATTTTTAGTAAATTACTTATAAATAATCCATCGAATAAATACTCGAACAATGAGACAATATTATATTTTTTAGAGAAACTAAAGAAAAACTATTGAGAATCATATAAAATCCTGAATACTGATTGTGAAGACAAATAGAAAGTTTATCTTTTCAGTGTAGGCTATCGAGATTGTAAGAATGATATATCACAAATATTTTATCACTGCATTTAGCAAGAATTTCCTATAGATTTCTTCCCTGTTTATAATTCGATTACCATACTAACAAACTGGCTCAACTGTAATTTATGAATGAACTCAATCAGGTATAAGATAAAAGATCTTGGATTTTGGCGATAAATTCACACATACATTTGGCTAAGTAGAGTTTTGGCACTAGTTGATGTCAGTTCGTGATGAAAACCCCAAATCGAATTCCTAATCTTAACCATCAACTGTAAATCGTAATTCTGATTCCCTGTACTGGTTTATAACCAACATTTGGTCCTAGTTATTAGGTGGACACTCTAGCGTCGCTGAAAGGTTGTCCATAAATTATAGTCTCACCGGAAAGTCCAACTTCTGAGAACTATCAAAAATGTTTTGAACAATTTGAACATTTTCTATACATAAAGTAACAAAGTCGAGGAGAATGGTTATAGATTCTAAGAAGTCAATTAGAATAAGACTCTGTTTTCCTAAATTTCAATTTTCTGGTTGTTTTTTTTATCTCTATAGTACACTTAACAAAAAAGACTACAATCAACGTAGATCTTCACTATATACGTCTGTTGGCCTAAATGACCATACCGTATTAACACGACGGGATGTAATTAACAAAATGAATAACAAGAGTTAACGCACTATTAGTATCAACAACAGTGAGAAAAATCGATGAAAAATGTATATGAATGAATGAATGAATGAATACTTGAATTTAAGAACTAGAGGAAAATAGAGTGCGAATGTATTTGTTTCATTGTGACTAATTCTGAGACATTATCATCAAATATCTACAACCATTGGTAATTGTTATTATCCCACAGACTCTAATCACAGATTATTCTATAGGATCAACGTCAACAATATGCAAAAAGTCCATTTGAATATTTAAATGAATGATTTATCTAACCGTTTAAAACATTCAGATTTCAATCAGTAGATGGTAGATTCGAACCTCTTTATCTCATTCAATTCTAGTTGGGAAGATTAGTAGTATCATCAAAGCTAAAGTTCGAAGTTGAGTATATAACTACGAACTTAACAAATAACAGAAATTATTCTGTCATTCAGTTCAAGGACACTACTCAATCAATTATCCGCAAGGATTGAATAGCATCAAAGTATCAATATGTAGCATCATAACGCCGAATGTTGATTGAATTCTATCAATCAATAAATCGATTATCTTGATGAGAGAAAAACAAACTAGTTGACGAATATTCCTATGCACATAGATTCAGAGCAATATGATACTGTTTATCGTTAAACATCTGATTCGTTTAAAAAAAACCTTTGTTTACAAAATATTATAATATTGTAAATAATAATTATTACATACGACATCATTTCTATAAAAAAGCTGGTTGATATAGATGAGAGATATATTTCAGTTAACAAACAGTCTATATAATAATAATGAGTAATAGGTTTTGTCATAAAAAGAAATTGCCCATATTCAGAAAATAATCCACTATCCATGACTCATTCAGTTTTCACTATCCTTTCAACTTCTCTCTCTCAGCGTAAAGAATACGTAATCACTTATATTTCTCTGCACAACTCAATGAGTAAATTCGAGTAAAAGAGCTAGGGAAAGCATTCACACAAGCACACACTCACATGAAATAAGATTGACTGACCCAGACTGAATTTGACCTTAGACGAATGTTTCGTATTATTATCCTAGTGACAGGAAATCTCCCTTTTATTCTATTTATCTACACAAAAAGTCATTTTTTTATTTCATTTTTTTTCCTTGTCTATCAACTTTCTTTTCTTCTGTTTTGTACTGTTGTTACCATTTGTGTTACTCTTCTATTTCATGTATCATAACATACCATAAAACATTTTAGATAATATACTTGTGTACACACAGATAGAAATACACAAACATATATATATTAGAGTTGTCATGCCATTATTCATGATACCAAGACAACAGAATCAAGATCATCTTATTTACTGCTTACTGTTAATAGTTTTAATCAAATGTTGTTTAATATATATTCAATATGACATTAATAACATCGAATTAGTGATGTTATACAAATAAGTAAGTAATAGTGAATTAATATGTAACTAGAAGATCAATGTTATCATTGTTTAACTGTATTGTTTACATGGTCAATCATTCTATTTTTTCTGTCCTTAACACTTAACATTATTTATTTATCAACATTATTGTATATAGCTTTGTTGTGTACATGTACATTGAAGCAGTTAAATAAACCTAGAAGATACTACTATTATTTCATGTGTGTGACCAAAATCAAAGTACATATGTAATGATAAACATAATTGCTCTTGGTTAAATCATTTTAAACAAAATTATCATTTTGACATTAATTCTTTATGCTTAACGGTTCATTGATTTAACATAATATAATCATGGTCAATTAGTGCTTTATTCGAATTTCATAATTCTAATTCGTTTTTTGTGTATGATCAAATGTAAAGCATAGAGCATCTTGAGTATTAAGTTATTTCCACAGTTGAGACCACAAGTCAATCTAAGCTAGACCACCATTGAAAACCTGGAAGCACTGGACGATCTCTTCATCCTAGTATTAAATCTCTCGGCAGTGAGCGTGCACGATCCCGCACGCAGGAATCGAACCCAGGACCATCGATCCCGCGCACAAACACTCAACCTCTAAACTACTGAGCTAGGATCAGATAGTATTAGTGTCTAACTCCAGTCCATCCATGATCTTGCACAACCCTTCATCCATTGTCTGAGGTGGATCGTTACATCAAAAAATTTCATGTAGATTATATTAAAGGGTGTTTATTTTCGGATGAGTGCATAATTTATACAAGTATATATATTTATTTTGTAGGATTATTTCATTTGATAATCAACTAAACTAAATTCGTACAGTTATTTGATTCGATTCATTAGTTTGTATAATATAAATAGCTTTACATCATAATGTAATCCTCACAAATCTGGAAAATTGTGTTGTTTTATATCAGAACTATATCAAATCCAGACAACTATTAAAAACCAGAAAGTACCAGATAGTTGTTTTGTTCTAGAACGGAACCTTATCAAAATTTAGGTTTATGAATCAACCAGGAATCGAACCAAGGACCTTCATGTCGCAAGATGAGTGCCCATGAATTGATTATATTTGACAGTTTATATCCATAACTTAAGTCAAGTTATGATATTACAAGGTATTTATAGATTCACTAAAAATTAGAAAGTACTGAATTAGTCTAGGATCTTGTTGAAATTCAAATTCACACTTTTATATGGGTCAAAATTCAAAAGACTTAGGTTACATAATCAGTATTGAGACAGATATAATTCCTTTTCAATCAACTGATAACTTAACAAAGAATATCACTCAGTTTCATCAAAGAGTATTCATTTTATGACAGAAATGAAAATACTAAAATCGACTACTTGTATACATTAATAATGAAGTAAAATTGAAAAGATAAATAACAAAAGGGTCGAAATAATAACACTAAAGACTATTGCTCCAAAAGAATGGATGGGTTTCAGGAATAGAAGATTACAAGATGGTATTGAACTTCAAGAGTTAAAAGGAGACAAAAAACAACGATAAATATATTTGATTTTAAACTGGCATTAATTGATTATTACATCCATAGTAGTCCTTTGTATTTCATATTTATTATGACACTGTTGATTAAAACAACTATGAATCATTTTAAAAAGACTCAAAATCATTATGATTCCTATAAAATGCATGGTGAAATCTGTTTCGCTTATTATTGTATATAGAATAATAACAAGAGGTTTATGGACTAAAATTTTCGATAATATTTGTATAAAGTGAAGTGATACTAACTTGCTACCTATAGCGAAATGGCTTAAATTGAGTTCGAACCCATGACTTCCTGGTTGAAAACTGGTTCCTTTTTTCATAACATATTGTGCTCTCTATAGATTGATGCTTATTCTGAATAATCATATCAGTATCTACATTAAAATTATGAATTGTTTACAGATAACCACTGAATTAGTAATTAAATCCATGTTCAGTTATTCAAGTTTTTTTCCTAACCACATATTTATATTGTATGGGATAGATTACTTTGTTTTATAATTCATTCTTATATGAAAATGAATGATTATTTTCTGTGTGTATGTGTTTTTTTTTAATTCTAAACAGAATAACCCACATACACGCAAAAGGGAACTATTCATTGTTTCCCTGAATTATTCATTCGAGTCAGAAAGAGTTCCCGTACAGTATATCATTGTTTTCTATACAAAGAATATCATTTTATCTGGAGTAAAACTTTATGTAATTTTTTTTTCATAAGCAAACTAATCATAGTAATAATAGTAGTGATAATAATACTAGTAACCTATTATTATGTTCTCAATTTTTGTAATAGATATGTATTATTTATAATATAAATAAAGTGTTATTTTACCTATTCAACAGTAATAATAGTAATAGTAGTGTTGCTAGTTATATGCTCTATTGTCTAGACAAATTAAATGATTAATCTGATCAGTATAAAATGTAAGTTGAAAAAAGGAAAAAAAGACATGAATATGATGTGTTAATATGAAACTTTTACTGTTATTGTTATTATTGACAATGTTTTTGTGGTTTTAAGTAATATGGTCTTATTCGTGTTCAATGTGCGTGTACATGTATATGTATTTGTGTTTCTATCTCTCCTCTCTCTCTCTCTCTCTCTCTCTATATATATATATATATATATATATATATATATATATGGATAGTTTTATACATCATAATACACATGTGCTTTTGTATGTAAAATATTAACATCTTTTATGCCATGTTGTTATAGTTTCATCTTTTGTTATGAAATATTCATGTATAAATGTTTATTCCTTTTCTTTTTTTAGAAAAAAGAAAACGGATTATTTAGAAGTGAACCACATGAATTACATAATACTTGAAATTTTTTGAAACTAATAGTAATACTTATTATATATATATGGGAATGAGTGTTGGTTGAGGATTATGTAAAGATTCATGAATGTGATAAACATTGTCGTGGAACATTTTTACTGTATATTAACTAGACAAAAAGACAACAGTATTATCGTTATTATTATTATGATTCCATAGACTATATGGGTAAATACATTAATGGTGATTAGATCATAAATTCCTACTAAATAACATCTATTGTTATACAAATCATATATTAATTTACTTTACCATAAGTTTACTGGACATTCAACCTATTTCATTGTTTATATATATATACATATTACTTATGTCGATAAGCATAAGTAGTATGTAACACCAATCGCAAGTGGAAAACCTGGCAGCGGAAGGATAAGAAGATGGAGTTGAATACAATAGAAAGCAATTGTGAGTTGAAAGAATCATGTAGAAAATGAAGGACAAATGAGAGAGGTCTGCAAATGAAGCATTCTGTGTATAGTTCTCATAATATACCATGATAATATGGAAGTAATAATGGTCGAAGTTAGACATTAACACCGTTGGATGCCGGCCGGTTTAGTGGTCTAATGGTTAGGCGCTCGCGCGCGAGATTAGTAGGTCCTGAGTTCGAATCGCCGCGGGGGGCGGGGTCGTGGATGCGCACTGCTGAGGAGTCCCATACTAGGACGGAACGGCTATCCAGTGCTTCCAGGTTTTCCATGGTGGTCTAGCTTCAATTGACTCACGATTTCAACTATTGAAATTTCTAAAATCTTATGATAATATGGAATCGTTAAAAAAGGGAGCATAATTTGTTTTGAATTTACAGATATATCATTTAGACAGTTATTGTGATGTATGAAATCATTAGATGAATCAATTATTGTATAAAATATACGCTTTAAAATAAATTCATACTGATTTACTAATTAGAACAAGTATGAAATCAAAGTTTATTTATGAAATTCTAAAGCCATAAACAGTTGAGTTTTTGAGTACAAAATTGTGTTTTACTGAGCTACATAAATGATGATCTTGATAACGAACAACTTAAACATAGATTTTTCTAGCAGTAACTGTAACTTTGAATCGAACTGGTTTATATCTCACAAGTATTAGTTTCTTTGAGATTACAGGTACAATTTACTGATGAGCGTCAATTGTATTGTTTTTCACCGATTATTTCTAATCCCATAAGAGATAGTAACCACAAGTTTTAGTAAATTATGCATTATCTAAAACCTTAATTTAATAATGAAGAAAACGAGTTGTAATTCTTCGATGAAAAAATCAAGTTGACAATCAAAACTACAGCACCATAAAGATTGATCATGAGGCTGAGTCTTGGATACAAAGTCATGGGTATGAACTGTTGGAAAGTCGCATATTTTCATATTCTCAATAGTATTCTGGCCAAAATTAATTCATAGTCTAAACAAAAATGAAAAGTAACTTAATTGCCACAATTTTAATTGTTTAATAATCTATCCTCAATCATTTGTTACAAACAAACTTGTATCATCTAAAATCCTATTCGACTGAATTTCCAATTTCATCTTATTAGATACAATCAATTTGACTAACCTAGTTATTTCAGTATTTTATCAATTATTTTCCTTATCAGTTAGTCAATGATCATTGTTGTCAATGTCGGACCTGTAGGTAAATGCATCTCACTTGAAGTCATTATTCCCCACATTAACACATCGACAGAGGAAATTCATAAAATGTTAAATGAGTGAGAGGAATTATAATTTTAACTATAACGAAAATGTAAATATGAAAGTATAGTTAAAATGTACGAAAAAAGATAGAAGAAATTATACGTCACTGAAGATTTAGAGGCAAATAATGAATACAATTGTGCTGATGCAACCGACTTTGTATTATGCCTGTAACCGTTGATCAGTAGTATTCCGTCGATCCCAACCACGAAGTATACATTTGTTATTAAGATTCAAACCAAGGATTAATGACTTCATGGACTGATACAATGCCATAAATTGCCCTTTGTTAGATTTTTTCAATCTCCTCTTATGTGAGCCAGCATTGTATATCAGGGTAGATAGTATCTTGTTGTGCGTTACACATATTCTTAAAACCTCAGTCTATGAAGATTTACAACAACATCATAGTTTGGTCATAACTTCGAAGAAATGATTAATATTATTGAAAGTAATATCGAAATCTCCAGATTTTCAAATCAACCTCTTTCAGATTAATGATTAAATGTTCATTGAGGTTCAAACAAAATCTGATCGTACATAAAATAATCGAACTAACGAGTTCCATTATACCACGTTTCGAATTACAAGAATCAGTGAGTTAAATTATTCAAGTAATCTGGACAATTAGTTATCAGAAATTTACATATCCTTCATTTCATATAAAAATTTATTCAGTATACTTAATGATTCACCTATTTAGGGAGAAAAAAAGACAAACTTTGTCTAATTAAAAGTCAGATCGTTAGATAGAAAGAAGCATAAAATCGATTTTTCTCCATCGCCTATTTTATCTTAACTTTGTTTCTCAACATTTTTGTTTTTTATTTTGTTACAATGTATCCCAATAAATGGATAGACTCACACGTACAATAAAATACTTCTCATACTTGTATTATTAATCCGTATACGTATACTACTACTATTAGTAGTAGTAATCCATGTTGTTGTTGTTATCAGCTACGATAATGATTACTTATTTTGTTGTAACTCAAATGAATTTAAATATAGTCAGATAATTTAACTGTGTTTGTATTTTTCTCTTCTCCTCTCCTTACACAGATACCATCTCATCTTTCTTCTTATTCGTTTCATATTCCTGTATAGATTTCCTACTCCTTACTCTGTCCTTTGTCATCTTTCTCTAGCCCCTCCACTCTCTCTCGCTTTCTTAACTCTTATTCATTTACTTCTTATTGATAATAAAGTTTACTTGTTGTCATTATTTTGTACATGTTGCAAATTAAGAATAAGATTATGGTGATGGTGACGACGATGATAATGCATGGGTATAATAACATCTCATCTATTAACAAATATATCCACACGTACATACATACAAACATACATATTTACATGGTCATACGACACATACATTCAGTCACATGCACAAAGTCCTGTACATGCATATAGAGAGAGACATACAACATTCTAGTTGAGTAGTAACAGTAGTAGCAGGAGTAGGTGTAGTAGTAATAGTAGTAGTAGTAGTAGTAGTAGTAGTAGTAGTAGTAGTAGTAGTAGTAGTAGTAGTAATAGTACTACTACTAATAATAATACTAATACAAATGCTATGCTACGAAATAAACAAGACCGAAAATGAAGTGAGTAAAACGCAGCCAAGAAATTTTCTCGCTCTTGAAATAATCAATTAACATGTGACAACTAGCCAATGCATATACGTATATTTCTTTATTAGTATTCTGTCGATAAGATAATATGAATATCACATGAAATTACGAATGACTTGGTTAAATTTCAAGATGAAATATTCATTATGAATTGGAATCATTTGGTAAATTATTCGGAAACATAGTAGACAAAACGATCATTGGCTTCATTCTAGTCAAATATTTCTTAAGTATATGTATGTCTCACACACCACCTAAGTACATAGTCGAACTGACATTAACACCGTTAGATGCTTACTTAGTGGTCGAAAGGTAATGCGTTCACATGCGAGACTAAAGATATTAGGTTCGATTCCCTTGTTCATGGTCATGGATATACACCTCTGAGGAGTCCCATAGCGAGACGAAGGAGCCATTTAGTGCTCCCAAATTTTCAATAGTGGTTTAACTTGGGTTGATTGATGATTTCAATGAAATTTCCTTGGGTTTGGACATCAATCAATACGATACTATTCATGTAATAATTCGACTTTTCGAAATTTTCAGTCAATCGATGACAGAGTATAATTAATATTAGCAGTTTATATTCAATATATTCACTGTTTAGCTTATCATTACAATATTAGGAAATTTTTGTTAAAACAACTCATTGGTTAAGACAATTTTAAAGACAATTTTCAATTTAGGCTTATTAAAAACAGGGCTGAGGTTGTCTACAACATCTTTTAATGTCCCCAATGAAATTATTGTGCCAATTACTTTCAGTCATATTTACATTCACTTATTGGGTGAGTAATGTATATTTGAGTGAAATTTTCACAAAACATTTCATGTCGAGAATCTGAAAATTTACTCAACTATTTTTTACAAATATGTCAGTGTAACGCAGACCAGTTTGAAATGAAATCTCCACTGAAATATTCACTCCCATATATAGTACTCTTTCACATAATGAGCGAAAAAATGGCTGAGGTACTTAATGAACAATTAAGACGTTAGAGATAACATCAGCCAAGAAATAAGAAATTAATATTTACAAGATATTTACAGGTTTATATACTCATGAGTACGTGTCTATTTCAGAAAGAGAGGAAAGTGAGAAAGGTTTCATATGCTAACCTGTAACTCAATAGCATCCAAACTAATCGATACACTAAGAACCTCATTAAGTAAGTTTATTGTTGCATAGAACTATTCAATATTATAATGGTACAATTACGAATTCAAAAGAAGTTTAATTCCACATACTTATGTCGTGAAGAATCAAATTGGTTTTCATTTGAGTGATCTCATTTTTGACAAATAAGTGGATGAATTTTATTAAGAAAATTTAAAGGTGTATAGGCAAATTCTGTGATCTAAACTTATCGTATTCAACATGAAATGTGAAATTTCTTTGCTCAACATTATTTATGACCCTGAGAGCCAACTGTTTAGAAGTTATAACTGAAAATAAGGGAAACAGCCGTTCAATATACTCTGGTTTTCATTAACTATGTAACTTGATGCAAGCTAATTAAGTGTGCTATGGATGTTTATTTATAAATTGATAGATAATTTCCTTGTTCATCTATCTGTTTGTATTCTAGCCATCTCTTTATCTCCAACTGATATCAACGCTTAATTAACTGGTAATATTTAAACTTTTAAATTCATTTTGTATTATTGGTTTGAATCTTCTTATTAATATTTAGGACCTCAATTGGTCAGTCTCTTATTCGTATATGCTCACCCCGTGCGTATTGCCTCGCTATTGCCTTAGGTCACAAGCATTATAAGCAAACATGAACTGATCAAGTGCCATCCTAAACATCAATGGGAAGATTCAAACAAATAATACAAAATGAATTTAAACTTCACCCCATTGCACAAGCGACTGACTATCAGTACTCGGTAGCTAAGTGGCTAATGCATTGGCATTTGAGGTGAACGGTACTGGGTTGAAGTTCCGGAGTGGACATCAACTTTGAAACACAGAAATATCCTGCTGACAAGTCCTAGATCCCATTGCTAGTCACCGTCCATCTTTGCTTACTTACACTTCTGTTGATTTTCTCTTGGTTATTTACTTTATTTGAAGAAGTAACTTCTATCCAGTCATGAAACGTTGGAAATACCGTTTTCTACTCATTGGAATATTAAAAAAAAGATATATTATTGCATAATGAACTGCAATCAACTCAATTAAATGAATTGTTATAATTCAATTGTTTTTTAAGACTTTCTAATATTCATTGGGAAAATTGAGAACGACAGATGAAGAGACAAGTTTATACAGATTCACAAAGTATTTTTCTAACAATTAGTATAGAGTGCCAAGAAGAAGTTTATCATATGTATATTACTTAATGATAAGATTAATTTTAGAATGATTAGGTCAATATAATACTTATTATATTATGAAGTAGTTAGTTGATACCATATAAAGAATTCTGAAGACTAGCGAAAATGTGGTTTTAAGTTTCTTTCAAAAGTTTTCTTTTCCTACATCAGTCTGACTAAAATTGTATGGTAAAGCCAATCATAATGGAGAAGATGAATTTTTCTTTCTGCTAATATGAATCTTTCTTATCTTATGTTATATAAAAGTCTATATTATCATATTCAAAACCTTTATAATTAGTAGATAGCATTGATTTTGTCATCACAGAATGAAAATTATAATGTCAAGTTACTATCTAAATAGAACTGGGTTCGTACTTATGGACTGGATCGTTTTTTTTTACAAAAGAAGCTATCTCTCCACTTTAATGATTCTTAACCATTCATTAATATTATTCAAGTTAGCATATAGAATAATTTAGACATGTAATTTTCTCATTGAAGGAATATATCATTCATGAAAGTGGACAGTTTAAAAATGACAAGACTCATCGTTTTAACATTCCGGTTTCATTATTAACAATGAGATATAGTTTTTAATATTAATGTTCAAGGATTGTGATGTTACCTACATGTTAAGATTAAAGTGGATAAAAAATGAAGATTTAGAAACTGTACTTCGGTGGTTGAAAAATAAGTGCTTTATTCATTATAACACTATCGCTTGATAACACATGGTTAGATTATTTAAAAACAGGACAGTGAGATATTACAACGAACAGGGACTTAACATGGATAAAACTGTTGCAGTTTAATAGATTCTACTGCCCTCAAACACACACACTTATATATCTATACATCTCCACTCATCTAATGTGGAACTAAACTTACTTATCGAGTTTTTTTCTATAATTTTATTACATTAATAACTGTAGGCAAGTTATCTTAAATTATGATGATAAATTCAAAATAATAAGTTGAATGAAATAGTAATTAAAAATTCTAATTCAAACAAACATATTGATGATGCGAGATAAATATGAACATGTTTGGGAATCTCTCAATAGGTAATATTTCCTGATGCAGGGATAGGTTGAAAGAAGGCAAAAGGCAGTCAAAGTGAGACATGGCATTGGTCTATGAAATTATTAACGCTTAGTTTAAACCATGTTGATAGATGCATCTTGTTAACTTTATCTAATCGTGTCAACGCAGTATGCCGACTCAGGCTAACTCATAAATGCACGCTAGGTTTCATGTTGATGATGATTTACCATCTATTTTGGAACTGCACCAATTATTTAGATCTACATATACACCTTTATACAAAGAAAAAAAATGACAGTTTAAAATTTTTTATCAAAGCCAGCCGATATATTTAATGATAAGAGTTGATAAAAAAACAATGTAATCAATCAACTTATAGGAAGGATTTAACTACTCATATGGTCTATGCTACACATGTTGACAGATATAAGTAGTATGTAGCATTAATCGGATGTAGTATGCTTTTCAGAAGATTGAATTGAGGAGAACAATAAAAACAAAGAGAAATTCTAATAACAATAGGATTGAAAGTATTATTATTATTATCGATAATTTATCAGAAACTGAGCATTGAACTAATGAGAAATGTAATCTCTTCATATTAATTTAAGTCATCAACAATTTATGTCATAACATATTGATTGGTTTAACAGTTACTATCATTCTAAAACGGTGCAATACACTTATTCTCGCCAAGCATGCGCACCTAACTTTCCCTCTACTGATGATTTTTTGACATTATCCAGTGACCTGCTGGCAGTCAACGTTAGTAAAATCTGAAACTCTGTCATCAACATGACTGGCGAATCGTTATAAGGATTTATGGAGATTTCTTTGGTATAGAGACTAAAGATTCGTCCCCGAGATCGAAAGTCTTGGATTCGATCCCTATGGCGAGGTTGTGGATCGGCACTGTTGAAGAGTCCCACACTAGGACTAAGATCCATTCCCAATACCAACTGGCTAAGTTTCTTATCATAGTTACATCAGCATTTTATCGATACTAACACATTGCATGGAATTATGTTTATATCATAACCTTACACAGCGTAATACACACAAGTATTTTATTTAACAAAGAAAAATCAACCAGTATACCTCAACTGTTGAATCGAAACTATAATTCTCCTTACTATGCAATTTTCATCTCTTCTCTAATACCCTTTTTAAATTTTTTTTTGGAGTACTATGTTAATCTGCAGCAAAACATATTTACAAAACAAAAAAGAAATCAAAATCTTGTTATAAACCTTCATGTGATAGGGGAGAAAAAAAAAGAGGTAGTAGGGCTATAAAGTTTTGAATGATTTCATTCACTTATACTCATAAATTGTATACAGAATGATATATGAACAATATTATTATTACTATTGTTATTATTTGTCACAAGATACGACCTTAATTCGACCTTGTAATTTACATTCTTATTCGTGCATATTAGTTTTGTCCATAGATATATATATATACATATATGAGTAGAATGTATGGTTGTCAATTTTTTATTTGGTTTTCACGTTTGTACTAGTTTATAGAATTCTGCTCAAACTAAACATGATTAACAGTAGTTATTATTATTATCATTAATAGTAATAATAGTGATTGTAATAGGAATAATGAGCAAACATGAATATTGTATATTTGCCAAATATACATGTGGGTATGTGTAAGCTCGAATAAGTTTCTACTATCTACATATGTCTGACTTTTTCCTATCTCTCAGTCGAATATCGGTAGTTAAGTCGTTACACACTGAAAGAGGTGAATATGGAGGGAGGTAGGGATAATAATGATTACGCATTGATTTGCCCAATATATTGTATATAAAGTCTACCATTTACAATTTGCAACATTGTTCACTCATGATATACAATGGAAATTACAAGGAAAGCAAGAAAGGAGGAAGGAGAGATAGAGAGATGAAAAAATATAAACACCGAATTTTAAGTAGTAAAGAAAATCTTTGCATGCATACGCCATCAACAAACATGTATAGATAGATTCATTCAGGCGTGTACATGAACACATATATATACATACACAATATATAAATTAAAAAGAGAAAAGTAGTGTGTACATTGATAATAGTTTCGTATTTACGCATACATAAAATGTAATAGATGTATAAAAGAGTGACCGAATTTTTTTTTTTTGATAATGTATTATTTATTTTTGCGCTTGACTGTACACTGACTATCTTTATATCTCATATTTCTCTTCTCAATACACACGTACAAATCCCATGAACTAGATTACCATTCTCTCCCTTGAGGTCGTACGATGTACATTAGGTAGTAAATAAGTAATATGGTAAATATATATATGAGTCAGACAAATTTTTTCTTATTAATAATAAGCTTAGCGGCTGTCATTATAACAAAGAGGGTGTATGTTATTACGTGAGTTCGATTTTGAAAACATGGCTTGCAAGAGTTGTACACGGAACTTTTATGTTAGATACTACAGTATGTTATTCATGCTTCATGGGGCTGTCACACGAACAAAGCGAAATTTTCACATGGATAAAAATGACTAAAGCATTGATGGGGGTGGGGGTAGCAATGTGTCGTTCAAATGTAGGGAATGAAAATGAATAGGAAATTCGTAAATATATATTTATATTTTAGAGCAGTGTTTGAGCAGATGGACAGACCAAAAACCCTGTAGTAATCACTAATATCAGAATTAAAGCTGAATTAAGCTAGAGACGTGAAAACGCATGCATATATGTGTGCAGTTTTGTATATATATCTATATGTGTGTTAGATAGTACGTAATTCAGACAACAAATCCTATGTAACCCAAACAATGTATGGTGGTATGACGTTATCTAATCGATCTGTTAGTTACTTAACATATGTATGGTATGGGTGAGCGATTACAATGACTTATACGTACATCTTTTTTGTCAAAACATGCGTACACATAAATGTAGATACACACACATAGAGAAATACAAAGATTTTATTTTGTATACACAACAAAGCTTTATTACCACATTGTAATAAGGTGACCTGGAGACTCTCTGCTCTTTAGAATAAACACGAATCAAATGAAGAAATAATTTTGAGAAAAAAATCGTAATATTCTGTATACAAAGATATAGATAATAATTTGTTAAAAAGAGGAAAAAGACGAAACTGGAAATTAATTGATGACATCATGGTATTGAACTAGAATGAAACCTATGAAAAAAAGAATTATCAACGGACCGAATATCTTTATCCATGACTAAATGATTTAACTAATCTTTTTATGATATCGATTAGTAAATCTGTATATTGTTCTGTTTGGATGAGGATAGTATTTGTGACTTTTAAATAATAATAAATCCCTTGGAGATTACAGGTATACCTTACTGACTAGTGGTGAACAGAAGAAAACTTAGGTTTAAGGTTTCCTGTTTATCAGCATTTCACAAGCAAATATAATTCTACGTATGATGTACACTGAATGTGTTATTGGTTAATCAGTTAATTTGGTTATGTCGACTGAATCAATTTATCCGTGTCAATCGTAGTGTTAATATTTATACAAATAACATGGTTAAACTGATATCTATTCTAAAGGAAACCACTTTTCTTTTTTTTCATTGAAATTGCTGTAAAAGGTTACATGAACATACACTTATATTCACATTAAGATAACAATTCAGTATCCTTGATCTTAACCTTGAATGAATCAGTCAACATATAATCTAAATTTAGTCAATGTACTTTTTTGTATCAGTTAACTCATGTATATACGAATCATTGATATGTATAGAACATTCATCTATCCTACCATTTAGATAACATATATGACTTAATAATACAATTATATTGTATTTGAAAGGTGAGAACTGAAGATCTTCATTTCCATCTTATATGATACCGTGTATATGCATTAATTACTAAGGTATCTTGAGGTAGGACATAACAATCACTCAGTGATTCTTTAGTTCTAACGCATTTTATCATATGAGGTAGGTTTATGCGGAGATAGATGGCGGTTAGCAGTAGGAGTCAGCCTTATATACCTGTATCCCACAGTTAATGCACACTCCAGGACTCGAACCCAACACTTTTGGCTTCAGACGTCAATGAGTTATCCACTTAGCTACAGAGTCCAGATAGCTACTAGCTTGTGCAACAACTAATATATTTATAAATGAAAGTAGGTTTATAATTCGATAAAAATCATTTTGCAGAAAAATAAACATCATTTCACATACATTTTTTTGAACGTAAGTGTCTACATCAAAATTACTGTCGTTATGTTGACACTGTTGACAATTAACTTTAATTGTGTAATTGAATAATTTAAATATAAAAAAATACTATTGGACATCTATTTATTTATGTATTTTCTACTATTAAATATAATTATTTTCTAATTTTGTTTGTCTAGTTAGTGATTCAACACAAGCCTAAGTAAATGTTAATTTAATACAGTCCAATGATCAAATATTTGATACATATTGTACGTAAGACTATTGATAGTACACAGTTGACTAGAAGGAATTTGTATTAAATCATCTACGGAATACTTCAGTGTTTTAAGTTATTAGAACATCACAACAGTTTACACGAAACCCCTTCAAGATAGTAATCCCATCTTGATGACAAGTGTTAACAGGCATGAAACTTAATTTAAAGAAAGTTTCCAACCGATCATTTCCAATTACTTAACATTTTAACAAAATACATTCAATCTATAGTCAATTAGACTAGTGGTTAACTTGTAAAACGATCAGTAAAATTTGATTAACACCAAAAGATTAAACAAACATCAAATAAAATCCTATGTATGAATCAGTTATTGTGAATTAAATCTTCACTATATATATATATTCAATTATTTAGTTTAGAAAAGAAGACAATATTTTAAGATAAGAACAAAATTACTGATATAGTCACAATTTTTATACGATCATATATATTGTTTCAATGCCTTTCATTAAGTTTATTCAGTCTTATGTTATTATGAAATGTTATTCCATTTATTTACATATATGAATAGAAACTAATAGTTGTTTATTTCACTGATTGAAATCACGAGACAATTGAAGCTAGACCACCATGGAAAACCTGGAAGCACTGGACGCCCGTTTCGTCCCCAGCAGTACGCATCCACGATCCCGCCACCCCCCTGCGAGATTCCAACCAAAGACCTATCAGTCCCGAGCCAGACGTTTAACCATCTAGACCACTGAGCCGGCATCCAACGGTGTTAATGTCTGACTTCAACCAATCCACAAAATAGCGCCACCGTACACCATTGTCTTCAGTGAGTTGATATCTCACAACAGACGTGGTTGAACTCCACTGGTAACGGCTTCTCACTAGAACTCCAGGAGTATCTCTTGAATTCAGTCACTAGTGAGCAGATGCTTATTTCTACATCAAAAAGAACATTATACATAATATACTGTACTTATGAAAGTTTTATAATTTTTTAGTCTACCAAGTTAGGATTTAGTGATCTCAAATTTTTTTGATGACTAAAGCGACACAACCACAACAATTTACTATAACGTTTGAATTTCATCTAGAAGTTACTTACATAATTATTATTTAATTGGATTTAATTTATACTGACATTTTACGTCAAAAACTGACATCACCCAGGAAACCAGTAAAATATAAAAACTGAAAACTATTACTAATGTCAGTTAAAAATGAAAGTTAGGGCATTTTCATTGCAAAATAATGATTCCTTAAATTGAACAATGTTCGTTATAGAATCCAAATTAAAGATGATCACGAAACTCAGTTCATGAAATTTACAAATTGTAATTATGGTGAAAAGAATTTGGTTGCAATTGGCCCAATTTTAATACCTTCTTAGACGGAGATATTCAAGTTTAATTATGAGTACATCAAATTTAAATCCTTCCGTCTAAGTATGTATTAAACTTCGTCCACTTGTAATATTGGATTATTTTGATGCACTTATGACCAAACATTCCTACAATTGAAGAGCACCCGCAACTCAAAACAACTGTCACCCAACATCAACGTCGGAATTCTTGATACACACGTCAAGACAGTTCTATGGTACACAGATGAAAATTAGAGAACTACTACAACCATCATCGAAAAGTTATGACTGTTCACAAACAGTTGTCAATACAAGATAATCTGGATTCGTTCGCCGTACACCATCAGCAACAAACCAACTTTCAACTGATAAGGAAATTAGGAAAAGACACTGGAAGTAGGTAGGACACAACACACATCAAGAAAAATTATTAAACTGTATCACAAAACAACCCCCAACATGGAAAGAAACAGAACAAAAAACACATTGCACTGGGAAGTGGAGGCAAACATCAAAATAATCAATAACACATGAAAACAACTGGGAAGGATTGCCTAGGACAAAGTTGGTTGAAGGATTGTGGTCGATGGTCTATGCTCTACGAGAAGTAACAATGATAAATAAGTAACCCATCACCAAAAAAAAATATTACTGATTAACTCAAATCAAAGAAAAACATCCATTTTTAGGACAAATAGAATTTTCTTAATAAAGAAAATCCATACAAACTATTCTTATTATTCTTATTTTGATTTTCAACCAAAACGTTACTCTTGCTTATCTCTATAAATTTCATCCATTTATTTGATAAAATTAATCATTCTTTTCAGAATAACAATTTTTGTTTAAAATCAAACAACCATCATCATTAGGATAACTTACATGTAATTGTTTTTCAGTTGGTTCAGGATAAATATATCGATTCGATAGTTTATTTACATTCGTTTTATTATTCTGTACGATATTCATATTAGTATTTATACTATTCATAGTAGTAGGTAAAGTAGTTTTTATATGATTAATATTATTTATAGATTGTGATAAATTCATTTTACCTTCAGTATCTGATAATCCATCAATTGGATCACATAATAATGTTGAAAAATTTGATGGTTTCAAATTAATTGGATCAGTAATATTATTTGATATGTTCTTAATGAATGATGATTGATGATGGGTAGTAGGTGTAGATGTGGGGAATTTTTGACTGAAATGAACATCTCGATTCTCATTATTACTGTTATTATTATTGGTATTAGTGTTACTGTTGTTTTTATTATAAGCAGCTTTACATGTTTGTGAATGTCGTTTTAATGTACCATTTTGTGAGAAAGCTTTACCACAATGCCGACATATATACGGACGTTCACCTGAAATAAATAAATTGTAAAACAAAGAATTATAATCATTAGTATTAATATTATTATTACTAGTTATAGCGTATCTAGTTTTATTAATACTGAAATTGAATTCTAAAAGTCTTAGTTTTGATAGTGTACACATTTGCATATGGGTACTACTAAAGAGCCCTGAAAAAATAATGAAGTAACTGTATTTTCCAAATACTATATTAAATATGGTAAACGGATTATTATTATTATTATTATTACTAGGAAACTTCTGTATTCCAGCTTTTGATTCAGTTGTTTTCAACTATGACGTCCTAACAATAAACTGATATCATGGCCATCACTATCATTGTCATCATGACTTGGGGATTATTAAACGATTATTTCACGTTCATTCAAAGCTATTCAATACAATATTCATTGATTATTTCATAGAAAATATATAAAGATAAATAAAGTCTGGATTACTCATGAAGAGTACACTGCCAATAAACTATCAAGAAGGAATTTGTATTTGGATCATATTTGAAAGTATCAGCTAATTATTAAATGAAACAGTAGATTATTTTGAAAAGAGTAAGAACAAAGATTCTAGCAGAATAGCATGAATTCATTTTATTTCGTAGGTTCTCATCAGCTGCTTACAATCTGTGATATTTAAAAATCATAATTGCATAATGGGTTTAAATTGCTTACTGAATATTGTAAATATATACCTAATGTGAAAGAATATTCTACAACATTAATTGTGACAACAGTTCAAAAATGGGTTAGAAACAATTGATTACATAATGAATAACATTAATAGGAATATAGTGAGTAGAGTTCAGTTGAAAGATTATTAATTTGAAAGATAGTTGAATAAAATCAGTGATGTAATAAATGCAAAAGAAAAAATTTTTTACAGGTGCAGTGAAGGAATATTTGTCACCAGGGCAAGGAAAGATTAACCACCGTCTCCTTTTGAATACATAGGTCAGGTTTTTGACGCCTGATGGCAATGGCTTCAGCAAACTTAAGAAGACTGGAGTTTGGCTGCTTACTAATCACCCTAAAGGATTGTAAGGTATCTACCTGATGTCCTGTATCAAGGAGATGTTTGGTGGTTGCACTGTTTATTATTTGTATTAACTATTAACTTGACTTATTTGAAATATTAACTGAATTACTATAAAGAAATAATAATTCTAAATTATTGTCTTATTTTCTTTTTCTAATCAGTGTCTAAAATGTCTAATGTGTTTGTGAGGAAGAAAAAGTACAAAAAATCAATTGTACCTGTAAGAAATAAGAATTATTTTCTCGATAAGATATTGGATAATGGTATAGATGAGTACATTCATTAAAATTCATATTATTTCCGGAGCTGACATTCGAATGTATGAAGGTAAGTAATAAAAGTTTAGGTTATAGATATGTATATGATATTTTCATTGCATAATACTACAGAAACATGATAATTAGATCAGTTGCAAACCAAAGCCTTCTTTAATGAAAACAATCAGTTTGAGAGCGAGCGAGAGGGAGAGTGAGTGAGGGCGAAAGAGTAATTAAACTGATTAGACATTTAATTTACTTATCTATTGACAGCAAAAAAATGCATCTATTAACATGCATCCAAATAATAATACCGCAAATTATACTGTGTAAACAGAAAATAAATATTAGACCATCAGTAAAAACCTGGGAGCATTGGACCGCCGTTTCGTTCTGATATGGGATTCCTCAGCAGTGCTGACCCACGATCCCGTACGAGGTACTCGAACTCCAGGACCTTCGATCTGGCACACAAACACTTAACCCCTAGAATACGGAGTTGATTTCTAACTTTAAGTAATCCAGCGCTTTCAAGTTTTCAATGGTGGTCTAACACTGATAAGTTCATGATCTCAATTAAAACTCAACAATCTCTACAACCTTATACAAATAATAAATAGTCTAATATCACCGAACCAAAAAGAGAGTTGAGCTAACTATATATTAACTGTAAATTGAATATTTAATTATTACACTAAGAAAGAAATCAATACCACATTCATACTAACGTCAGTGTAGCTTCTTCATTCAAATGTCTTCTGTATATTTATCATGTTCTACAACAAAACACCTACTGAAGTAGTTTACGGTTTATTTAGTAAAATTTCTCAACTATCTAGATCAATCATGTAATGTTAATCTAATTCAGCAGTATATTATATATAATAGTTCTTCATTAAAACACTCTATTGATAAGTTATATATATATATATATATATATATATATATATATATATATATATATATATATATATATATATGACAGTAATGTATACTTATGATTATTTTAATTTAGATTATAAACATAAGAACAGACATAAATAAATAAGATACATGGATATTACGTCATTTAATTGATACATTTATTGTATTTTTGTCGACTTCATAAGAGAGTATATAGAAGGACAATGAAAAAAAGGGTTGTACACCATCTGTCAGCCACATGATTTGACCGGATTAAACATTATATTTAGATATATATATATTTATTATGCATTATTACTATTATTATTATTACTTTCGTATGAAGAAAATGAAGAAGCAGGTATTAATTCAAGAATGAATCACATGATAAATATTTAATATATAAGCAACGATTATAATGGATTAAATAACTTTTTTTCTTTTTGTTACTCTAGTTAACTAAATATAAATTCAATTAACTAAATAGATATTGTCCGGATTGAAAGGTGGAGGTTGAGAAGTGATTAATAAGAAACCCTGGATTCAGGTCTCGTGCTATTTAATACTTATTACGAAAGTGTACCTATAATTTTAAGAGAACTGAAGTTTTCTTGGTAGATTCGATCTAATATCCTTCAGCTTCACGATTAGCGAAGTTAGTACTGTGCTATTTAGATCGCGACTAAATTCTCATAGGACTTAGATATATTTATAATAGAATTTAATTAGTATTATGAATGACCTGATATACATGACATTGGTCACTATTGAGTAATCAATCAATTGTAAATATTGTTCCAACTATAACTACTACACTGACGTAGTGGTTCAGCTTGAGTATCATGATGACTTAACTGAAATATATTGGTTAGAATATGTATTCATTTTGGTTCGACTATCTCAGGTAGGTTGGTGAGAGAACGGCGAGACAAAAACATGCACATATTCGATAATGTATCGTGAATGATTAATGCATATTACTGTTATTTGTAATTATTCTAAGATTACTTTAAATTTGCCTCTCTCTCTTTTCAGTAACTTATAGAAAATTATGTAAGAAAATCATAGGTATACAACTCAACATTATTCAACGGTATTTTTGAAGGTAATTAAAACTATCCTTTATGTTCATCGTATTCTGAACACAAAGATAAAATATTCCAATCTGATTGACTTTGAAGTTTAATGACTAAAAGTCAGCATAACAAAATAGTTATTCATCCAACTCAGAGAATTAATAGAAGTAGGTAATATATACATTTAGTGTTAAGCTACACAAGTTTGCGTTATGTTGTCATCAGACTAGTAGGATCGAAATAAGTATTTGGAGGGTTGAGGTTTTGAATATGCATATAGTTGGCTCAAAGTTTGAATATTCAATATTTACTAAATCAGTATTACACAGTATCAATGTAATATGATTGGAATTTTAGGAAACGGTATGAAAGAGTACTATGTTACAAGAATTTTCTCAAATCAAACACCTCGCTCCTCTCCCAACTACACACAAATGAGAAGATTGACTTCTCTGAATTTACTCATGGCTCAACTAACGGGAGCGTGATAGCTGTTTGTGATAGCATATTACCTAATGTACATTATATGCGCACCTGAAATACAGGTGTACACACCTAGTCATGGATTCTTTGAGCGGGAGGGTGAGATAATTTCCTCTCCATTTTTAATGTTATACACTCATGTAAACTATAACGTAAGTAATAATTCGTGTTTCGATAGAGGAGGGGATTAGTCTGATATTGATCTGACCTCTCAAATTAGTTCATGGAATGTGTCCTTATATCCCCAGATCATCGTCTAGAAGTGTGGATAGATCTTGCCCGGGGAATTAAACATTACAATATGAGAAAGAAAATTTAACTTAAAAAAATAAAGAAATTAATTTAGCTGCTTAAATCTTATTGAATTTCAATTGTTTTTATGCATTTTTATAGGAAATAAAGCTGAAATTTATAAAAAAAGAGAGATATAATTCATCTGTTGCAATACATGAAAGATTGAATACAAATGTTCAATTCTGAATGGGAAACTAGAATATTATGTTGTATTTTTTTTTCACCGAAAAAACGAAGCTCAATGTACAAGTATGGGAACTGATTGTCAATAGTACAAGGAGTAATATTTATACGTGTAATTACGTAATATTTGGAATTTTTAGAAACAAAAACAAAACAAACTAAACAAGTCATTTAATACTAATATAAATGACATAATAAATTATTTATGAATGGAATGAAATTTGAGAATGACTAGAACAAACACATCGTTATGTGTATATCTGTAAGTAAAATGACGGTGAATTTTTTTTTGGCAGATTGATTATATCCTGTGCGTAACCATAGTTATAATCAAATTTCAGTTAATGAATGACATAATATAATGTTGCTCTATTCGAATTTACTATTTTTTTTTAAATATTTTATTCTTGGAAATAATCAGATAATACACATTTAACTGATAGTATAGCACAAATGTTATAAAATATAACTGACCTACAGGAGTAGAGTATTTGTTTCTACTTGATAAAATCTAATGTGAATTGGATTATAATGATCTATTTGTATTTATTTTCTATTATCTTTTGGATTTTATCTTCTGATATTTCAGCTCCTATTACAAGTTGGAATTGTAATTCTTTTCATTTATTTATTTTATTTTTCACTTTCAGTGAATTGTTGCAAGAAATGATAACTTGAAATGATACACACTCTCATAGAAGGTTTATTATTTATAAATTAGTATATACGAAGAATAAATCTCTCTGTTGTTTTATAAGTACTCTACTCTGTCAACTGTTTTGCATCTGAATTATATATATAAACTACGATTTTTAGATATTTAAAATAGATCAAAAACATAACAATAAAAAGTATCAATACATTGTTTTAATTCTGAACACTTTAAATATGTGTTATCCACATACCACTACTACTACTAGTAGTAGTGGTAGTAATAATAATAATAGTATTAATGCAGTGAACGAAGACATGGTGGGGGGGAAAACAACGTAATTTAAAACGCAAAATTACAAAGTGTCTTCGTAAAATGTGAAAACTATACATTAAATATTTCATTTGCAAAACTTTCTTCAATTGTCCTTTACATGCTTCATGATCCTTTAAATCCTATTGTTATTAGAATTTCTCTTTGTTTTTATTGTTCTCCTCAATTCAATCTTCTGAAAAGCATACTACATCCGATTAATGCTACATACTACTTATATCTGTCAACATGTGTAGCATACAGCACAGTAGTAATAGTAATAACAATATTAGTATTGATCATTCTAAACATTAATAACAGTAGTTATACTAAATTTTCCATTCTGTCCATTACGCCTACTAAATAAAACTAATATACATTATTTTGTCATAACTAACTATTTCATCATATTTAGGCTGTCAATTTCATCTAGTCCATTTAGTTCATTTGTTCATTTACAACTACTATTTTTATTACGATAAGTAATAATTAGAAAATTTGTATTGAGAGTAAAATATGAAGACGAAAAATATATGCATATACCTTCTATTAGATCATTCTGTTTACAAATAGTGTACTCTTATCTATCCTGTGAATTGCATAGAAAAACTGAATTGTACCATGAACATACAACTATTGACTATTCTAGTAATGTACATGTACATAGACATATTTGTAATGTATAGTAATAAAAAAAATATAGGAATATTATATGTGCGACTATTCTGTAAACTTTTATTTCTTCTGTTCACTTTACTTTTCTACTATGAATAGTAATATTATAATATGCAGTTGCATCAGTTGTTGTTACTGGATAAGTAGTGGTAGTAGTAGTAGTAGTAGTAGTAGTAGTAGTAGTAGTATTGTGTATTGTTGGATCAAAAAACTTAACATGAATTGTATGTGTGTATGTATGTATCTGAATATAAATAGTTTACTTATTAAACTATATGAACCTTATTTACATAAATATATATCAGTGTATTATTAACGTATGAGTGATTGAATGGTTGTGCGTGTATAAGTTAATCTATTCCTATCTTCATCATCATTAACGTCTTCAAAATTCTCCTCCTAATGCTTTCTCAATGTTTTTAATACATTTCTTAGAAAAAAACGAATGGAAAAGTATACAAGATAGAATGATAGTATAAATTTTCATAAAACACATACAGGTAAACGTATATACATATGAGTAGTATTTCACTGCATTTTTATGTTGAAATATTATCTACTCTTCAATACCATTGATAATAACAATTATAGTACAATACACATTTAACTGTCTATCAGTGAGTACATACAAATACCCTTTCTTATTATCAATATACTAATCTGAATTACAAAAAAGATATAAAAGAAAAGAAAAACACACAGTCCACCCCTAGAACATGATAGCAATAAGAAGAGAGAAAAAAGTTAAAAGATAAAACAAAACGATATGTAAGTAAGGAAAAATGTATGAAGATAACAAACTAGAAATGAAGGTATACTGAAAAAAGAGAAAAGGAGGACAAGCGACAAGAAATTCATGTCAACAACATGTTGTCATTATCATGAGAATAGTCCAGGTAAAAAGTTGTTCTTTGTGAGAAATATTGACCATTTTATATGGTGATTTCTTTTTAAGAAATAATAAAGGCAAACAAATAAATGAATAAATTGGTAGTAAGTAGTTGTACGTTGAAGTACTTGACCGAACCTTCTATCTCCGTTCATCATCAACACACAGTTAATTATCAGCATCATTTAAAAAATTACTCTTATAAATGAATAATACACTCGAAAATGTAGTAAAATGCTATGTGATAATAATAATTACATTTTGTATATTCAGTTTCAATAATGCATGATCAATCTCATGTTTACTTCGTGTCTTTGTTCTTTTTTATCCTCGTGTTTCTTTTCCCACCTTTCCTAGTCATCGCTCTAGTTATCATCATCAACATTATTATTATTATTATTATTATTATTATTATTTAAGTTATACTAAATGTACATAAAAAAATCAATTACATTGATAAAGAAGATAAAAGTTATCCAGGCTACGAACATTTAAATAGCTGATGTTGACAGCCAATTTAGAATATGTGGATTTATCTGTGTGTATGTAAGAACAAGTGAAATAGACCTAGAAAAAAATCTCTATGCATATGCATATTTTAGAAACAATTATGTATTCTTTCATTGACCGGTTAATAATTTCAATTACAACTCAACAATCTCCACAACTCTATACTGATAATTATGTATGACCCTATTTAATAATATTTCAATTCTTATTAACTTGAATATATTCTCAAAGAGAAAAATAAATGCACAAAAATTATGTACATACGCACATATACATGTTTACAAGTCAATTAATAAGGACAATACTGTGAGAGAAAAAGAAACAAACAAAAGGAAATACATTAGATTAGTAAGTGATGAGTAGTAGTAGTAGTAGTAGTAGTAGTAGTGGTAGTAATAGTAGTAGTAGTAGTGATGATGATGATATTTGAGTAAGTGGGTAAATATTTAACTCAATAAGTAAATAATTCTATTTGTAAGTGAACAATGAAGAATTCATCACATGTAACATATACAAAACACAACATATTTCTATCAAGAGAAAAGAACAAGAAAGGAGATATATAATGCATTATGTATCTGCATAAAAATTAATTTATTGTTATAAGGACAACAAATTGAAGTATATAAATTAAGTACATATTTATAAATGTAATAATTATTATAAGAAATCAATCTGATCTGATAAACGATAAATTATTATCTTAAAATAATAACATTTCAGTCAAAAAGTAAAGCCTATAGATACATACTTGTGTATATGCATGAAAAGAACAACAGTTATGATACTGGATAAAGAAACTGTACTTAACATCCAAGGTTAGCAAACATATATATATATCAATAATGATTTAAGAGTTATATGAACTCCATCTTTAATTTAATATTATGGATTATTTGTTGTTAATAACAACATTGACAATAAATTGACGAATGTACGTAATGAAAATAAATATATACGAATAATGCAATTCAATTACATAGATTCTTTGGTAAAAGTATACTTTACAGATGAGCCAAGTCAAGTAAAGATAGATGTTGGATTTTAGTGTGAAATTCAAAACACAATAACAGATAGGTTATATCTTATTTTAGAGTCAAGTAGGGAATAAGTAAAATCTACTAGTCATTGGTTATAGAAATGATTAGGATGGATAAATATGACAAGAATAAGGAATGCAGAAGAACTTAAGTAACTCTTAAAATGTAAATGAGAAAGTGATTAGATTGTAGTGCAAAAATAGTAGAAGACAAATTGGAATATATACATAACATTTCGATTTGATTTAAAAATCTTATACATTCTTAAGACTTGGAATCAAAGAACTATCTGAATAACTACCCATCTGTATAACTACAAAAATATTTTCTTATTGTAACGCATATTCGAAAATATAACCACAAATTTGAACTCTAAATCCTAATTCTAACCGTTTTCGTATTTTGCATAATAAATTATTCATCCACATCACTTACATTCTGATCTGTTAGAGCTCACTCAAATGTTTCAAGATCATTTCAGATGACACTGGAGGTCATCAGTAAAATATACCTTCAGTAATTATTTTATATATATATATATATAAATTCAGATTTATGCTCCCGATCATGAATAATAGTAGTAGTATTGTTAGTATTGGTGAAATACTAGTGGTATCTGTGAAGTTAAATTGACATATAATCCCTCCAGTATTTAATATCTATAATCTCGAGTAAGCCTATTAAAACAATTACTGACTATTAAGTTTAGAAATACAATAATAATAATTACATTGAGAAAAATTCCAGCGAATACTTAAAATTAAATTAAATTGAACATCAGACTTTACAAATATAACATTTGATGTAAATGAGAAAGAGAGAGAGTATTTAAGGTCATATATACATATATACATCATTATGGTATATGTTGAGAAGCGGAATTTTAAAACGGAATCCAAATTTATTTAGCCATAAGGCATTGTTGTATGATTGACCTTATAGAATAAATATTTTAAAATTAGAATGAAATAAATTGAGTAGCAACCCTCTTTCTTGTTTTTCTCTGTAATTTATCTCAATCTATTGGAGAATTACAAGCAATTAAAGTAGGTATTAAGTTTTCTAAGGATTTTTTTATTGCATTGACTTACAATTGTAATATATATATATATATATATATAATGTACCGAGGAAGAGAGCCTTGAACGATTACAGTAACTTAACATTATGTAAATCGTGATTTTCACATTATAACTATAAGAAATCCATTTTAAAGTTAATTATTACTGGAGGCATATTAATTATTTACAAAGAGGGGAAGATTTTAATGATTATATTACAATTGGAATGAAATTTTCATTAAAAAGAGAAACTATCAACTGTCCTCACATGATTTACAAGTTTATATGAGTATATGACTAAAAAGTTTTTTATTTTTAAAAATGACCATATTACCCGGTATTTGATTAACTCATTGAAATTCACATTTTTGTACGGTATCAAAGTCACATACTAACTTACACGGTTATCTCTGTTAAATTGTTTTAAAATAATAATAAAACTTTTATTCGAGAAATATTATACGGAAACATGGAAAGCAGTCAAAAAAATGTACACGAAAAGATAGTATCAGTTACTGTATTCTATAATCTCTGGTATGTCCTTTTAATATAAAAATGCAATCAGAGTAGAGTATATATTTTGATGAAATAAGTTGTATCATATAGCTTGGTGATCGAAATAAACTTCATGTAATAGGTAATCAACCGTTACTTCGTTTGGAGCCACTCTAGAGGTACTGTCAGTTCAAAAGCTCGAGTAAAAGAGCATAGTTGAGAGTAAGGTTAGTGACTCTACCTACCATGTAAAAAAAGAATCATTCTAAGGAATCGCTAGCAAGAGAAAAACCAGTTAGACTTTACTCTGAGAGTTTAAGGAATAATAATCCGTATTTTTTGTCACAAATAAAATTGAGCAAATTATGACTAACAAGACAGGAATTGAACTAGTGAGATTAAATCAGAAGTTCAACACTTCAAATAACTAGAATTTCAAAAAGCAATAATTAATAAACTCTTCAACTATCTACGTGTTTTTCTTTAAAAGGGTATAACATGTGTCATTATTAATTAACAGTTAAACCATTTATCATTTACTGGAAATAACCAACAATATACTTTCATTTAGTCCTGTTAAAGTATCACAGAGTGCATAATAACAATTGTAGTAGTAGTACTGCTAGTAGTTATAGTATTGGCAGAAGTAGAGGTAGTATTATTAGAATTAGTATTAGTACTAATAGTAGTAGTAGTTGAAGCAGTTGCAGTAGTGGTATTTGTGGTAGGAGTAGTGTGGTGTATGTTGTATATAATACCAATCAGAAGTAAAATGCCTGGCAGTAGGAGGTTGGGAAGATTGAATCGAAGAGGATGGGAACAGAGAGTAATTGTTGTGAAAGTGAACGAACGATGAAGTTTGGGACAATCGATAGAGGATTTACAAAGGAAGTAGTGAACGTATGGTTTTCACATTTTACCAAAGGACTTTGTAAACTTCTGTTAAAATGTAATTGGTCATCCCCCCTCTGTGTTCTCGTTCACATCAGTAAAAGTAGTAGTAGTGGAATTGGTAGCGAGCCCACATTTAAGGTCTCTTAGCTATCATTCTTAACTACCTCATACTAAACAATATTTATTGCCTTGACTAGCGATAGTCAGACTGAAATTTATTCGATAGATGATTATTATGAAGGACTTGATAACACTATAACAGTATCACTTATTACGCGATTGATTAGTGTGAGAAAACTTAATTTCAGATGATTACAATAGCAAGTGGAAAAAATTAGCATCAATATGTCTAAAGATAATACTAGGTGGTGTACTTTCTCGAATCTCACTGAACAGCATCAGTTCTCTCAAAATAATAGATGGACCATCACTGGTTAATATCAACTAACACAAAAAATGGATGAAACAGAATTTCGTGATGATCATTTGTTAAATTCCCATATACATCTTACATGTTATGATTTCTCATTGATTCAGTTTCATTGCTCGCTTAAATCTTTGAATCAGTTATTTACTAACAATTTATATTTTACAACAAATTTTCCTATTTTGTTTGTTTAAAATAACTTGTCATATTTATAAAAGTTTACACGTACACTACCGTAAGAGAACTTACAAAATATCACTGTGCTAATTACTACAAAACTAACCATTACTAATTCAGTGATTGATGTTTTGTTGGCTCTCTTTATACTCTGACAAACCAGATGTGTGTGCACCAGAATTGATTAATATACAGCTGGATCCAAATCCTTTGCATATATATATAATTTAGTTGAATACTACAGTTCCCCTTATAATCATTCATACTCACTTCATTCACCTACTGAGTTATTGAGATTAATCAGAATAATCAATTTTGGGCTTTTGAAAAGTCATTGAAGACTGATTTATTAATTAACTGTTCAAAATAAAGTCCCATAACCTTTGTCGCATACAACTAAGATAACGGTAACTATTTTTATTACAATATAATTTCTTTCATTTCTTTACATATTAAAGTACTAATAATATTCATGTGTATATAATATTATTACTAATCATTTTCCAACTGTTTGATAGCATAAATTAATTATTCATTATTTGTACTTGATAAATGGTGTCCGTTGGTACGATTAAATATTTTCTGAAAGAAGCAGATAGGTTTCCCTTTTATTGGGAACATGAGAAAGTAATGTGAAATGAAAAGAACATTGCAAACTTTGCCTATATATATATATATATATATATATATATATATATATATTCTCTGGCCTGAAAGATTTTGTCGAAAATGAGAGAACTATACAAAAGACATTTTTCTCGCGAGCGTCTATGAAAGCATGCTCTGACAACAAATGTCAGACAACCCATTCATAGTACGGATAATATCTGAGCATAGGGAAAGGTGAATGGTACAATCAATGAACACTGACCCAAACTTCAGGAGTACGACTACATAACTGAATTCAGAGAACACGATACCTCAGAAATCCTAATTCTATGTCACAGATATTGTGAAGTTATGCGAATGTCATCGGTTTCATTCTGGACCATTCACTATCTGTGATTCTAATCAATACAAATCCAATGACTTGAAACAATACAATATGTATATTTTCCTATCGCTCGTAACCAAATTTACTGTTTAGATGTTTCATAATCGATACTTTGCATAGTTGATATACACACATCAATTAGTTATGATGTCATGATGAGATTGTGGAGTATATTGAATTTCACCAAAGTTATTCAGTGATCTAAGTTAAGCCATCATTGAAAACCTGGGATCACTGGATGGCCATTTCATCCTAATGTGGGGCTCCTTAGGAGTGAACCAACTTCTCATCTCTTCGTCGTAATTATTGTGAATTTGAATTTAACACACACTTCAATATTCTCTATTTTGTTGATGGCTCAACAACTAAATGAATACTTCATAAATAAACTTATTCATATTGTATTATATGTGAATATGCCAGCAGTCCTTTATGCATTTTTAAAAATAGTCTTATTCTTTAATTGAAAATAAATGACATTTATCAAAAAAAATTATGTTAAACAAGTGTTCATTATAAAAATAATTAACATTCACTCTCCAATGAAACTACTTATTATTACTATTCAGTAATATATAGGTGTATATACATGATTGTACTAAAACAATTTTGTACAGAATTTGAGCTGTATTGTTTATTATTTGTTCATTTTTATTCCAACTCATTTAATACATGTTTAAGTTACTGTGGTGGAAAACAAACAATAACAATGGAAGACAACAGAATATTCTATATTTTCATTGTTGAAATTATAAGAGCTGTGAAAACACTCTTCAGATAATGTATAGTTAACAAAAAGCCAACCAAGAGAAAAGTAGACTGTTTCACAACTAATAGTCATTAAGTGTTTAACAGAAAATGTTACAATAAAAAAACAACATAAAACATTCAATAATAAAAACAACTTAATACTGAATATACACATACACTTGTATCAATATTGGTTAAGAGCACAAGTATGTTTATGTAATAACACCAGGGAAAAATCGTGAAATTTGCAAAAACAGAACAACTTTAGATATTTGTCAACAGTATGAGTTGAGAAAATTAAGTAAAAACAAATAGAAAACAATGCGACTCGAACTATTTGACAATCAATCATCTCTACAGTGTCACGGAATCAAGTTGATTCAACACAAATTCTCATTAATCAGTCTATTATCATTGACTGAATAGTTTGTAAAACTCAGTTATTTCTATATTTATCTGTATTGATTCATTCAACTGTAAACAGTACATTATTACTCTAGATCTTTAAAAAGTACGTGACTGTTCAAATTAAAGTAGATAAGTTAGTAGACGGTATGAATTTTTAGTATAAATTAGTTGAAAACCAAGTACTTTTAACCAATAAGTCATTTGCTCCAATGTAAAAATTTATTCTGTTTGATACATTCCGACTAGCTAAGTGCCTATTATACATTAGATAAAGTCATAAAAAAATATCAATGGTTACATAATTCATAAATAACACTATTTTATCAAGTACTTCATGAGGATGCTCGTCAGTCAGTATAAAACCTATGCTGATAACTTCAAATAAATAGTTGCATTTAATTAATACAGATAAATAAACTTGATAGTCATCTTGTGATACAACCTATATAATTTAATTAACATAACCGATTAGATAACAGAAACTGACTATTTGAGATCGTATATTCCAAGTAACTTTGAATATCTATATATTTATTATTATTTAATACATATTATTTTTAAGAAGGGCCTACACAATATGCGTAATTACTATAAACTTACAAGTCTACTTCTGACTGTGTCTAAACTACTGGCTTCTGCCCTATGTCGCATAGCGTCCACAACCTGTGGAAGACTAAATCTTGAGAAGCAGACTTGTTTTCGTTCTGGTCGTGGATCAATTGATCGTACCTCTACCCTCCTCCAAGAGTCAAAGTACATGTAATTATTTCAGACTAAAAGTTGTTGAATTTCTTGGTATCAGACCCGCATTTGGCTTGTTAAACTTTCTCAGGGATTGTCTGTTGAAGGGTGGTTTGTCTAACACTTTCTACTGGTAATGAGCCATTGGAAATAGCTGAAGAGTTCGTGCATCCAGGTATTTAAGTCCTGATGGTGTCAATGATGAGATTAATCTATGTACAGTGGAGGCTAGAGTGTCTTGTGTAGATCTGAACCATATTTGGCTCCGTTGTGATGTTATTTTGGCTGAGTTTACGAGCCATCTATGAGAGTAGTTCTCCTCTATGTTTGTGAAGCCTAGATTCTTCAAGTTAAAGGTGCCAGGCGACACTGTGTCCGATCATACTTGTCACAAAAAAAGTTCGCCAATATTCAGTAGTGACAATGTGTTAGCAGCGTAAAGCTTTGGTAATGTGTTCAATTGCAATGAAAACTCAACTGGTGTTATTATCTTGAAACATTGGATTCAGAAGCTATGAATGTCATTCAGGTGACTTACACATCATGCCCTATTTATCAAAACTGGTTGGAAAAAGTGAAGAGCTGGTCAGTTTATATTATGGTGCTATGGTATAAGGGAAGGCAGTACAATGTTAGAATCCATCGATTCGTCACGAATCTTTGATTAATATCCGAAAGATGATATAACTCAGTGGTAATCAGAGACAACTAAGAACAGAAGCCAGTAATGATGCTTCTATAATTTTCTTTCACTTTGTTCATATAAATAAGAGAAACTTTCCAAAATGTAATCTTTTTCAATTAAATAGTTTTTCTTACTATACACTACTCTTTCTTACTTATTTTTACCCAGTTAATTATCTTTTGATTATATTCACTTGTCTTCATCTATTTCTTTAAAATATGCTTTACTTATCTCCTTATGGCACATATTTTATATTGATGCCTATTTTTATCCATATTTATGTATCCAATTAAGTCAATAATTAAATACAGAAATAAGTTCATCATCTAATAATCTTTTTCTCAATTTTCTGCAACTAAGGTATCACTCATTCAAAATTAAACTTATTTTTTTATCTATCAGAAATGAATACAAATATGTATATAATAATAATAATAATAATAATAATAATAATAATAATAATATAACTACAGTTATTTCCATTTGTTCTTGATTGAATACAGTAAAAACATATTGAATATTTATTTAATCAATAAATAACCATGGTATTATTCATCTATCGATTCATCATCATCATCATCACCATCATCATTGTTATCATCTTTTACTTCAGCATTGTTATCACATAAAAACACCACAGTCTTTAAGTGAATTAAGTACAATATCTTTTAAGTAATATCAATAAATACATTTATTGATTAAGGTAATCTATTCTTTTATTATTTTTTTCCCTATGACAAACACCTTTTTAAATGGCTTTTTTTGTTGTTGTTCTTCTTTAACCGTTACTATTATATTTATTGGAAGTAATATATTTATAACATAGAAATATATATATATTCTACTCATATTTAGTATTATAACCATAATACAATTACTTTATTGACCATGTGTATATTCTTCTAAGAAAATAATACAAACACAAAGGGAATACATTCAGTTATAGATGCACACGCAAATGAATTCAACAAAAACGATGCAGTGTGAATTGACCCAGACTTACACCTGTTCATGAGAGAACTATTAATGATAATAATAATAATAAGTGATAATTCTATTAAATGATTCATTGTTTATCATATAAGGAATATATTAACTAGAAAAAAGGGGTAAAATATAATCAGTTACCTTTTGTATTTGCTGAAAAATCTTTTGAAACAGTGTTTTACAGAAGAAAAAAAAGGATGACTATTTTAGCTAAATTTACATTATATAATTCAGAGTACTTTCATTTAAATATAATTAAGCTTTCATTGAGAAACTAATAATAATAATAATAATAATAATAATAATAATAGTAATAATAATAATATGATTGTACTATTAAATACATTCCTATGTATAATTAATTGTGAACAAGTTTATACATTTGACAATCATTAACACTTATTATCTATACAAATTTATTTATATAGAAGTGAATAAATTAAAAAAGAAGACAATGAATAGTTTGTTAAGGAACTGAGTGAAAAGATTACCGATATATATATATATATATATATATATATATATATATATATATGTAAAACATACAGTGCCCCCAAATGCTCTGGTACGGCCGACAGTGGGGAGAGTCCGCTCTCCCTCTCAAAATGCTCTCACATGGCCACGCATATATAGCCTCTGCCAGGGAAGTCCTACTCACTGCCTTCTCGTGGCATTACTGTTGTTTACGAAAATGAGAGGATGAAAAGCGAATGTCCGGCTCTTTAACCGGATCCCAAACCAATGATGCACATGGGCTCCAGTATCCTGCGGGGACAAATGGCGTATGAACCAATTGTTGGTCACCGGCTTCCATGAGAATGCATCTCCTTACGAGGCTCCACTGCCTTGTGGATCAAACCTTCAGGTCGAAGGCTCGGGGTATGGCCTCCTAAGAAAACCACCTGCTTCTGTTTGGGCACCTGGGCATTATCACAGCCCTCACACATATCGAATGAGATTTGTGTGGCGCATATGTATTTGGTGCCTCCTTGTACCAATATCTATGTGTTAAAATAAATAAATAAATAAATAAAACATACAGTGAGAATACTTCTCTATGATCAAATCTAAGTAGCAGTAAATAAACACAATTGGTAGAGTTATAATAATTTTTTCAATCATTACAAAATGATATACATTGAGTGTTGTTGTTGGATAGATGTTATTTAACGAAAACAGTATGTTCTATCAGAATTTATCTTTTTTTAATATTCAACAGTAATCAGTTAGATAAACTTTAAAATAATGAATAATAATTAGTATATTCGACTTTTGAAATATTTACAATTTGTAATACTCTCGGTAACTTTGTTGAGGTGATCGGAAACAATAGACAGGAAGTCATTCTTAATCTAGATTTAAAGTTAGCTGATACTCGTCAGCAATGTGTATCTGTAATACTGTAGGCATTAATGTTATCATGTAGTAACCAGTATCACAATGACAGATATACTGTGATATACTCTATTTATGCGGACAGATATAAGTAGTATGTAGAAGGAATAGGAAATGGATTACTTACAAGAAAAGATTGAAATAAACTGAATAAGAAGGAGAACACGGAGCAACCGAAATAACAGCGAGATTGGAAGAATGATAGTGTATATAAAGGACAACTCAAGAAAGATGTGCAGATAATGCATATGTTTGATTCTCACAGTTTATAAAGGCACTGTGTAGTTTGCATAAGATAGTAAATTGATTTTCCCCACCAAGTCTTCGTTCACTACAATACCAATGAGCTATTTAAAATCATGGGTGGACTCTAGTAGAAATGAAATCACACTAAATAACCATTTAGTGTTAAACAATATCTTGTAATCAAATGACTGAACAGTATCGAGCGCGCTGCATTGATGTTATTAGTCATAGTGACTCTATATAGTAATACCCAATTGCTTGACGTTAGGCAGTTGATAGTAATCAAAAATGACTCTTGGATTTAAGCTTTTGGTTAACTAACACCTATTGGAGAGGTTATATTTCAAATTTTGTAAATTATCTTGTGAATTTTAATATATCTACTGTTTCTTCCTTCCATCCTAGCTGTAGAAAATTAAGCTGGAATTAATCTGTTCTTACTAAAACTAACATATCACTGATTAAATACTAAAAAATCTTTATCTTTACTGACATTGATAAAAAAAACAGGCTAAATTAGAACTGCTGTACAAACATTATCATATTATATTCATGTTATAATTTGTAAATACAGATGGTAAATTAATTGTAAGACAGATATCAATCTTCTTTAATTTTCTTTGTATATTTTGCTTTGATTCATAGCTATCAATAGTGTATTTCTGTTTAGCACTTACAATATACCAGTGAGTATATGGTGTTGATGGAACAGATAAAGAGAGAGAGAGAGAAACAAAACGAGATGTATGCATGGCGTGAATAAAAGATGAAATAGAGATAATAATTGGGTAATCAATCATATCCATTGTACTATCGGATCCTCTGTACTCGTTCCTTTCTTTCAATTTATCAAACACACACAAACATATACTATAAATATATATGTATACAATTTCAACTATAAGCAAACAGGTTTTGTATGAAATTGTTATCGTCATTATTTTTATGTATATACATGTGTTTTCATGTCCTAATAGACCCAATAATAATTATTATTTCATTCTATTCTAACAATATTGATGGCTGAATGAATACTACTGGCATACACTACTCATAGGGATAATATTGTTGTGTAAAAATAATTCCCTTTCTGTTTCAACTAATATTATTCTTACCTTTTTAACAAACGAAATATGACAGAAACATTAAAAATATTTTCCAACATTCATGTATAGATGTTGAACACATACATTATATAACACTATTATTATTATTACTATTATATGAAAATGTGTTTAGTAGAATGATGAATGAGTGAATAGTTGATTGGTTGGTAGATTGATAATATTACATTAAGACCATCACGAATAACAGAAATACTAACAAATAACAACGAATAACACTAATAGTATTTGAATAAACAAGAAGAGAAAAGGACAAAAAAACATTTTCAAAAGGGAAACTAATACACAAATCAATACATGTACACAAACATCATTTATAACTTGTAACCAGCTAGAGTGATAAACATTATAAACATATTGTATATTTAATTATTGTTATTAAACAAGCAAAATATATGTCATTATGTACTATTCAATTGTATGTATACAATCTCCACAAACCCCTATATATATATATATATATATATATATATATATATATATATATATATATATATATATATATATTCTGAAATAAACTATACACCATAGAAATATACAGGCATTAGCAAACATTTTACATCATTCGAGTGAGTGAATACAACAGAATGAACTAAGAGGAAATAATGATTTGTAACTGACAGATACAGAGAGATACGTAGATAGATAGATTAAATAAGCAAGTAAATAAGTAAGTTTATAGATAGGTAGATAGATAGATAGATAGATAAATAAGCGGATAGATAGCTAAGTATGTAAAGATAAATTGAGTATATGTAATTTAAAAAAGAAATAATTAAAAATAGAATGTAGAGTAGGGAATAAACGAAATGGTCTTGATGATTGGTTTATATATTTTCATCAACGTTGTTTGTATATCTTTGTTACATAGTAATGTAATATCCGTCCCAGGGATATTTGTATATAGTTAAATAAATAATCAGATAGACAGACAGATATGCAGAGATACATAGATAGATAAATGGAAATGTAGAGAACGAATGTAATGTAACTAAAGTTTTCAGTTACATTAAAACACATGAGTAAAGTAGTCAGGTAAGGCAAAGTCATATACACTGAATTAAATGTATGAAGTGAATAATGACTTTTTGATGAATAACAAATTCATGAATGTGTTATTAAATCAGAAAGCAAGTTGTATAACCTGAAAGACAGAGTGGAAGAGAGAGAGAGTCAAATAGAGAAGAGAAAAAATAAGGAGAATTAGGTCAGATCACTTTGGTTTAAGCTATAAACTTATGAGTAAGTTCATGTTCACCTATTTTTTTTTTAAATATTAAGCCAAATTATCAGAATTCATAACCCGTGTACTACTAATACATTCTATGGTTCTGTGGATGAAGGATTCAACTCTGGAACATTGTCTCTAGTTTGAACCCTGCTTAATATAATTTGTTTGTCCAGAAGTAGCAGAAGTATTAGTAGTAGTATCCCGCGTATAACAAGTGTAATTTAAAGTTGAATACACGAATGTGCACTTGATTATCGAGTTGAATCCAGTTTAACTTACATGCCGGCACCCACCAACTGATAATAACAAGAAAAATCAATTAATTTGTATAACCCACAAGATAAATACATTTTTTTGGTTGAAAAGTATTGCAGAACCTTGAAAAAGTCACCAATAGTGGTATTTAATTATATATGACGATTTCGTAAAATCCATTAAACAATATTTTATGTTACGGGGTACTGAAAAAACGGAGCTGAAACTTCGAGACCTAACACAATCATCGTCAAAAAGATACAGGTATCTGTAAACAACTTTCTACCCAAGGTACTCAGTATCTTTGGAAACCATAAGCAACAACCTACTGTGGTAGAGAATAAACCAGCTTCCAGCTGGAGAAATTAGGAGACGCTAAAATTGTATAGGGCAAACTTTGTTGAAATCGTCAAACTAAATTACAAGGCTAGTCCTAGCTTGAAATTCCTTAAAAAAACATGAGACCAAAATATACAGCTCGAGAAATTCGAGAAACATAATAAGCACGAATGGTATTTAGGAATAAGTAAGAAGGACAGCCTAAGAGACAGTAGATTGGAAATTCCTTGTTAGTGGTCTATACCCCAAAAGAGGTAAGGTATGCCTTAAACATTTAAGCGAGGACACACACGTAAGGACGACAATATTTATAACAATACAAAATTACAGAATCTCTTATTAAAATCTTAGAACCATACAGTAAATACTTCATTTGCAAATTGTTCATCGATTGTCTCAGACTTTATTGTTCATTTCCATACCAACCACACTCTTGTTTCGTCCTCTTTTCTTGGATCTTCTCAACCTTCTGCCGCCAGGCATTCCACTTTCGACTGGCGATACATACTACTTATATATGTCAACATCAGTAACACACACCACAGTTAGTTCATTAATTTATAATGCAATAAATATGCAGCGAGATAGTGAATCAAAGTTAGGACTGAATAGAATATAACTTAATGGTTGAATGAGTTAAATGATTAGATTGTAATGTTATTAACTTTCTTTAAATGAAACACAATAGCATTGATGACGTTACATGGCTTATGAATTCAGTCGATTATTGTGCTTATCATTATTCATTTCTGATCAAATTCATCTTATCTAAAGTTGCAGAACCAACCCACTTATCAGTATTAATATTGTACCATTATGTTTATATAGAGAGGATGAATTTTAATAATCTACACAAATGTATTTATCATTTTAAACAGAAGTTGAAATTGGTGTATTTTCTTTTCTCTTCCTGACCATTGCCTTATATCTGAATTGATTGTACTCGTATTTTTAAATTAAGTTAACTAAAAGGTGAATGTTATAATGACGATCTGAAGGTATAATTAAAAGAGATTTATAATTAATAATGAATTAGTGAATGTAAACAAATATGATATTACAGACTTGTGTTTTATGTATATTTAGATAATCTAATTCAGATAATCATCGGTGGCCTGCTTGAATATTTCAGCTACCTTTTCCTGTCATCTAGATATTTCAACAAGTTACCACTTTTTATTCTATTTTAACACTACATAATGTCTATTAATCTTATAACCCTATTCAGGCGCGTTTATGGAAAGTTTATAACCTTTCAATGTACAAGTTAAAGAAAAGTACAATCAGAAACATCATGTTGACTGGCAATATACATTGAAAAGAATGAACCTTATTCAAATATCGATTCCTGAACTGCTAACATCTAACTGCCGATTATTCAATATTCATCATCAGAATTGACCAAGAAATAAGAAAAGGAAATTTGTTGAAGTATTTTGTGCTGGGAATTCTATATTGTACCAAAACTGTAATATTCAATAAAGCCATTAGTCATAATATTAATAATAATAAAATAGATTTTCAAACTTTATGATGTATTCACTTCTTGAAATAATTTCCAACCAGTTTTTTTTACTATTTAAAACTATCATTAAATAAGTTAAAGGTGACAAATGAAGTAAGATTTACTCTTCACAAGATCAAGCAATTGATCGTGAATGCGCACTACTGAGAAGTCCCACAATAGGACGGAACGGCCGTCCAGTGCTTCCAGATTTTCAATAGTGGTCTATCATCAATCTCAATCAAAATTGATCAAGTGTCTAATTTACAAGTGAACATAATATATTTTAAATTCATTAAGTTAGTCAACAATTCCTTTGTATAGTTAATATTAATTCATGATACATAGCAATTATTAATTATTATTGTTGCTGACGATATTGATCCCATTTTGTAACATGAATGAACTCTATGCATTATAAATTCTGATTAAAATCTTAGGAATTCGTTACAAAACTAATCACTACTGAAGATATGATTATTATTTGGAGATTTATGAAGATTATTCAATGTAAAGATTATTTTAAGTTCAGAAGTGGTTTCATGGATATTGTAGTAATTTCAAAAGTTGAGATCATGAGTGAATTGAAGCTACATCATCAGGTTTTCCATTGACTCATGATCTCAACTATTGAAATTATTTTGATTATTATCAATTAACTGAATATAATATATAGGAATTATAATGAGGTTATTTGTTAAGAGATTTTACATGAATATGTAAAGTAACAAGTCGTTAAATGGTTCGAACTAAGTAGAAATGAGGCTTTTTTTCTTTATTTATTCTCTTTTTTTTGTTTTTGTTTTTTAAATATCCATAACATTAAAATCACTATAGTGAATTTTAAAATAGTAAACTCTCCTTTCTACTGATGCTTTATAATTGTTAGTAGTTAAGTTTTATTTAAATCAGGTAAACTATTATAAATTCATTTTATTTTACAATAAATTAATGATAATTATTTAATTTAATAATTATATAGAGATGATGAAATAAACATAGTGATTAAGTGAACTTGAGATTAATTCATTCACATATTTACACTTAAAAAGAGTGTCATTCCTTCAAATTATTTCATCCTCATTCACTCACTCACTCACTCACTCACTTACTCACTCACTTATACACACTGTTAACATCAATTCTCTTGATAAAAACTGTCAATATAATTAGAGCTTTTAATCTAATTGAGTTCACACTTTCATTTCCTGCATGGTGGTATACATCGTTTTTTTTAAAATAAAAAAACACAACCTTTTTATACTTATTTATTTATTTTTTCATCTTTTTTCATGTCGTTGTTGTTGTTGATGATGAAAGAAACTTTTCATGTATTTTAATCAAGACAAAAAGTGAAAATCATTATACTGATGACGATGATGATGATGATGACAGGATATCTAAAAGTGTTCTTCATTGTATTACATATATATCAATGTATAGATAGATGGGTGTACACATGTACATATAAATATATACATACATACACATCACATCATAAAACATTTCTGTCTGTAATTTACACCAATTTTAAGTAAATGACCAATTTATAATTTCAATTATTAACCTTTTCACACGTTTATATATATATGAATATATATAAGGGATTAATATATATGTATGTATATATACATGCATGTACATCCATACATAAGTATGCTGGTAATAATTACATTCTTATAACGGTGTGTTGAGTGAATTCGATTTTTGGACTCAATTTCAACTTAAAATGATATTTGCTGTAATCGTTTGAGTAGGAGAAAGATTGCAATTCACATGGGAAGTGAAAAAAGCGAAAACAATAGTGATGGTAAGAGCTAGAAAAAAATTAATGTTATCATTTATATTTGAACAGTAGATAAACACATACAATGAAATAAGCAAACATACATGCTTACAAATACCAACTAGTAAAGAGAGTAATTATACACAAAATTGATATGTTGACCCCAAAGATAAGATATAATAATAATAATGATAATAGTAATAATAATAATAATAATAATAATGATAATAATGATAATAATGGTGATAATAATAATCAACGCATTACATATATACAAGCTTAGACATGTATATATCGTTACAGGGTAAAAATGACCTCCGGATGTCAACTGAATTAAGTCAGATTAATCTCCCCTTCTTTGTGTTCTCAATATTTTTAAGAAAAGTAGCATACAAAAGCAATTCGAGTAATTATACTAATGTTTTCAGATGAAAAAATGACAAAATTTTGTTCACGCAACGTATATCATATATACGATACATTCTTCCAAAAAACAATAAAATTGTCCAGAAATTTAAGTAAAAAGAAGTGAAAAGTGAGTTCTAACCAGAAGTTCTGACGAGTGGAGCACAGCCTTGTTGGCAGTGAAACAACTATTATCACTGGCGATTGATATTGTGAATGGATTTAAGTTAGACATATAAACCAATGAACAGTGACTCAGTAATCTAAAGCTTAAGTGTTTGTAATGAGACTCGAAGGTCCTGAGTTCGACCCCAAGTGTATGGTTGTGCACACTACTGAGAAATCTCATACTAAGATAAAACAACTGTTTAATGCTTTCTAGTTTACAATGTTTGTCTAACTCAAATCAATTCGTTATGTAAAATATGAAAATCGAGAACGTTCAAAATATCGTACACTAAGAAAACAGATGCATCTACCAATAGATTATCAAAGTGGTTTTCAGTGATGATAGAAAATAAATCGGTATGCACTCAGTATTAGTATATTGAATATGATTACTTCATTGTAACCAGTACAGTAGGGACGGTCAGTTTTTTTAATTCTAGCAATTCAAATAGCTTTTCAAATATAAACCACTTATGGGGATTGTTTGTAAACTAAAATCTAGTAATTTCAAATAAACCTTAAACAAGAATTAAGAATTAATTCAAATTATCTATTAAATATGGTTAGTAATTATACTCAGTTATAATTGCAAATCTAAGTTGGGTGATGTGTTTTGTCTAAACCAGTGATCCGTGTCGTTAGATAATGTGCATTTTAAAGTTAACCAATTTCCCTGTAACGTATAAATTATTATTAGCAGACAATGGACGAGAGTTGCACTAAATCTCGAGTAGATCGACGTTGAAAATTAAAATAGTTGAATACGGACTTGGTGGTCTAAAGATTAGTCATTCGTACACAAGACCAAAGGAATATATGGGGTTGCGAATATGCACTTCTGAAGCTCCCCATACTGGGACTAAACAGATATCCAGTGCTTCTGATCTTTTAATGGTGGTCAAAATAAGATTAGCTCACGAATTAAACTGAGAAAATTATTATTTGTAGTAGTAAACACAAGTTTGTGTATCCGGCTACTAGATGCACTTTTTGATTCTACTCACCTGGTTAAAGAATAAAAATAACGCTGAGAATATAGATCCATCATACAATATAATCGTCTTACAATTCATATTTGTGGTCTTAATGACATTGATAAAGTAATGACAACAACTATAGGTACCTTAGAAATTTGACAATCTGTCTTCAACAAAGTAAGGCAATTTTAAACACTATTAGTGAATAAACATGTGACGTCCCTGGTGAAAGTTTGTCCAATTTGATGACGACTTTTCTTATATATATATATATATATATATATAATTACATACACAGACGACAGTTCTATTTGACTGAGAATTCAATTATAATATAGAACCTTCCGAATGTTATGAATCATAGTATAAAGGTGTTTGAAATGAATTCCTCTCTTTAAATGTAAATGTTGATTCAGTATCGGTTTGGATCACAAACTGAATGGCGTAGAAATCATTCACCAATGAATATAGACTTTCTACTCATAACAGAAATTAAAGGTAATGTTTAGCAGAGTTTAAACTTGCTACTCAGTGACTGAAACTTGAATATCTTAACCACTAACTAGGAGTTCGTAACTAGGCAGTAAAAAACTATCTATTGCTCACCGATTCTAATAGTTTTGTAGTAGATATCACAGTTTATAATTTAAAAAATTTGATATAAAGTTACAAATTAATGTGGAATGCTGAAAATACAAAGATAATTCATTTTAATAACCAAATACACTTTTGTGTACTCAGCTTCGAAACAATCTAAAATATCAAAATAAACAATTAAATGTAATGTATAAAGATTCATGTAAGCACATTCACATAGATCATTGAAAAAAGAACACTTACCTGAATGTTTTCGATAATGTATTCTCAAGGCACTTGTACAATTAAATTGTTTATTACAAAAATTACATTTACGTGATTTACTGTTATCAATTGAGTTATTCGGTGAATTAGAACGTTTTCTTTTTAGAGTATTGAAACTTCCACTCAATGTGGAATCGGTTAAATTTCCTCCGCCAACACCACCTACACCTTCTACACCACCACCGCCGCCTTCAAGATCACTGGAATAATTTTCACTGTCAATACTTAAATGACGTGAATTATTTAATTTAAATGAATCCTCTGTGATATAACTATTATTTTTACAAGTTGATAAATTAATTGTAGATAACATTTGTTGATCAAATGAATTCGATGTTGCCATATTCATTGATAGATTTGTATCTAATTCAGTAAATAATTGATTTAATGCACAATTCGATTGTAATGGATTAATAATGGAACGATTTGTAAAATCTAATTCTAATTTACACGGCCATATTGAATGTGTAGATAATGATGAAGGAGTTTTTTGATTTAAATGATTCAACGAAGAATAATTTTGACTAATTGATGTTGTCATAGTTGTTGTCCCGATTGTTGTTGTTATAATAGCTGATGGTGAAATTGATGATGACAATGACGGTGAGGAAGATGTTGGAGATTTTGTCAATGAATCAGGCGATATATTACATGCTTTGTTGATAATAAAATTCAAGGCGTGATCTTTTAGTCCAAATGAATTAGTATCGATATCAAGGAGTTTTTGAGCGATATTATTTGAAAGTCCTGTGCTACGTGGAAAATTTAAGTGGTTATGTACATTGGTCAAACTATTCAGTAGTTTATTAAAATGATTAGGATTAAGTTCGTTCATGTTGCTTTGAATAGTTGGTGTGTTATTATTATCACTTTTATTAGTGGTATTATTATTAATAGTAGTGTTGGTAGTAGTATTAGTATTAGTAGTAGTAATGGTAGGTGGCAGTGCATTCATAAGAGAATTTAATAATTCAGGATTAGTCAGTGCAGCTGTTGCAGCTAACAATGATGGATTCGGTAATGATTGGCCAGGTGTATTGCCCAATAAAAATTGACTTAATGCCGTTACCATAGCTGCAGAAGCGGCAGCAGCAGCAGTTGCCGCTGAATTCATATTAGTTGAATTCAATAATGAAATGTTATCTATAGATGTATTCGATAAACAATTATCAAATGGATACGTTGTATTTGAATTTTCAGGTAGAATTTTATTTAAATCTGTTTGTTCAATTGATTTTAATGTATTTTGTGTAGACGATGTAAATGAATGAGGTAACTTGGAATTAATATCATTGAAAGATGTATTCGGATTGAGATGAATTGGATTAAGTGGATTTGAAAGTGAAGACGATGGTATTAAACTGTTTGATATTGGACCAAGTTGAGCTTCTATTGGTGTAAAAAGAACATTAGCCATAACAATGGTATACACATGAAAGAGGTCAGTTGAAATTATTATTTAGAATCATTTCAACAAAAGCTACAAGCCTAAGCTGTGTCTATTAACTTGTCGATTGTGTGTATTAATGCTCAAGTCAAAAATACCACAATGGAAATTCTCAGATTATTTCGATAATTGATAACTTTTCTAACTCCCAAAGTGATATGTGAAAGGTGTACTACTTGAAAAACTACTTTGAAGGTTGGAACTAAGCGATTTTAAACAGTCAACAAAATTTAGTTCTCTAAATTAATGTATGATAACGTCTAACATATTTAATTACAGTCTTATATCAGATAGAAGTCAAATAGTAGTCATCCGTCAACGAACCATAATCTGCATCTAGGATTAGAGCAGCACATCGGTTACATTCGACAACACTAAATATTTCCGTTTTAAAATAATGAGAGGTACAGATCAGAAAAATTGAGGTTTTTGTTAACCTTCAATTTGACATATTAAAATATGTTTTTGAAACTGAGACAGAGTATTTTCGAATTTTACGAAGTAGGCAGGTTTTAAATAATAACGATAAAGGTGAAAGTATATGGGTGCAACGGTTCAGTGTAAAAAAATGATAAACCAAATTAAGTTCTACTTATTTCTTCTATTTTTAGTCATTTTTTTGTGGATTTCTATTTCAAAGCTATCAGTAGAGATAGAACAGTCTACATCGAGGCGCCACATGATCTTCAATGTTTAAATATCTAGTTCTGTATTATTCAATCAGCATATTCACCGTTTTTTCTCTCATAAAAACATATCAGGCCCATAAGCTATTGCAGTAACACATATGTTCCCAAGATTCGATAAGTAGTGTGAAAAACTTCACCTTGCATGTTATGTAATCTTACTTATCAGGGTAGGTAGTTTGCTGAATCCTCTTAGTGTTTTAAGGCCGTTTTCCGCACCAAATCAGAACTGATATATAAAGAGTAATGTAAACCCATTTTTGTGTATTATATGATTCCTTATCAATGAGCACCTACAGTTTCAAGAGGTATCAAAAACAGGACTTATAGTTAGTAAAGAAATCCCTTCTAAATTCTAGAAGAATTTCCACAAAATCGTTTAACTAAATAAGAATTGTGGAACTCCTTCTGGAGCCTTTCTACAGTTACTGACAGAACGAAGTTCGGATAAAAGAGGAGGGTTGAGTATGGGGTTATCAACCCCATATTGTAAAATAGAACCTTGTTAAACAAGCGCTAGACTGAAAAGATCATTTAGACCATATCAACTCTGCTCTGGGAGTTGAACGGTGTTCATACGGAACACCTATGGTACCTCATGATGAGAGTCAAGATTCTTCAGAAGTCACCAAGTCAGCGGTCCTTCTAACAATCAGGGCAACAATTAACATATATACATGGTATGTTCACACAATATAGGAGAATGGGAGGAGCATTCAAATAGCTGCAGAAACGAGGAAATACAGTTTCGCTCTGCTTAGAATAAATGAAACACATTGGACGTAAGCTGGTAATCAAAAACTAGATTTGAAAGAGGCTGTGTGGTATTCTGATCACGAAGAAGAATGTGGCTAGCACACATGAGGAGTTTCAGTGATGTTTGAAAAAAACTTATAAGATGGGAATGCTTTCAACAACACGGCTAAAGACAGCATTCTTCTTTAACATGAACGCATACACAAAGCTGCATGGATTTCACCGGACCACACTACGGAATAATAACTGTGTAATAGTTAGTACTAAGTTCCAACACTTTTTTCGAGTTTTCATCAGAATGCTTAAACTAGTCAAAGTGATGCACCTACTAGCAGGCTTAGGATCGGACTTCACTACAAATTGATTGATGGTGAAAATATGTATCTTTGGACAATGATTCAGTAGTTTAAGTGTTTCGTTTGTGTCCTGAATGTCTTCGGTGTGTTCTCATATGAGGTTATATTGGTGTGGATCTAACAAATCCTATGCAATACTAAACAGACGTCAAAATCTGATATGGGTTCATGATAAAAGTTATCTTTAATACAGTACAATTAATACTCCTCATTTGAGAACTATCATACTCTTGATGGAGTTCTATTGATAGATATCATCTCAACGTTCAATGATATAGAGACTTTGTTTTTAAATTATTAAACTAATTTTATTCGTAATCAATCATCATGGTTTCATTAAATACAAATTTCAACTGACATAAATTCTTGACGTAGTCTATCCGAATTTACGAATAGTACACATATGCTCATTTCCTTTGTTAATAATAGTGACGTTACACCAAAGACACATTTTGTAATGTGGGTCGTAAAAACATTTGGCTTCACAAACAAACAAATACATATGTAGATGCACAAATGAAAAAACTATATACACTGAATCAGGCTTAAACAAGAGAGACAAAGCAAGCTGACTTGAAACATTTGCGTAATCTTTCCTACCACCTTTTTTATTTCAACATAAATAAATTAATCATGACAGGACTGGCAAACTAATTATTAAAAGAATTTAAAAAAAAGATTAATTTCATACAATCATTAAAACTAAGTTTCCATGAAAAAAGAGGAATTATATAGATTGATACACATTAGGAGGTGATAGAGAGGAAGAAGACGAAGATAATTACTTAGTGCTGATTGACTAACTAACTTTAATCTCTTCTCATTTTATTTTCATGCTTTTTTATTTCTTCTTTCATAACATTTGATTCTTTTACTTCTCCCCACTCCATCTACTGAAATCTGTCACCACCACTTTCTCAAAAATTATTTTTCTTACAAATTGACCTTATTTGACCCATAAAGAAGGAGAAGAATCAGAAGAAGGAACAAAATTTAATGCTCACCTTTTATTTTTAATAAAAGAATATACAGACATGTTATTAATATGGATGGGGTGATGATAACGATAATGATAGTGATCCTAATCGATTTTCCTAGTGTACACATTGATATTTTCATACACTTTTTTGTATTTTGACTTGGTATTAATAATAAAAATAATAGGTATGATGTAAAAACATATGTTCCATACTAATAAGTTGTATGTTTTGGCTCGGAAACCATTGAAAACAAGACTATTGTAGAACACACTGTCTCATGTTAGATGACTGAATGCAATAGAAAGGGAATAATGAATAACTTAGATATAGTGCTGGTTTCCATAGTTTGTGGTTGACTGGACTATGATGACTTCCCTATCTCACGGGAGGCACGGAATACAATGGAAAACTTGGATGCGACTAGACTATTTAGACTTCTATACTAAAGACAACAACAAATGCGTGTGAAAAATACCGGTGTAATAGTACCCTCCAGAGCAATAGGCCTCACCATAGACAAGGGGAGAATTTGGATCATGGAATGATACATCGAGAGCACCAACTAAATCACACTTGATGGAGAAGTTCTGGAAGGGTTGAAGCCTTTACATATCTCGCCAGCATTATCGACAAACAACGAGGATCTGACCTAGATGTGAAGGCAAAATCTAGCAAAGCTAGGGCAGAATTCCTACAACTGATGAACACCTGCAACTCAAAACAACTGTCACCCAATGCCGAAGTCGGAATTATTAATGCATACGTCTTTCTTTTCATTTACATAATTCATTACAACTAACAGAAATTGGGTTTCCATCTAGTTTTGAAAATCATTTTTAGTTTCATTCCTTATTTTGATTTCTAACCATGATATATATATATATATATATATATATATATATATATATATATACGTGATTCAATTGAATACAAAAAGTAGATCTATATGATGTCGAATTGAAAATGTAGTAATCCATAAATGTCATTTTTGTTCAGGGTATAAAGTTATAATTAGCAATTCTTTTCTTTTTTTGTAATTTAAATATAGGATCAATGGTTAGACATGCTTCTGGTGGAATTATACTTAAATCAGTAGTGGATTTCAGAGGGCATTCATTTTATTCGCTTCGATTGTTTTTTAAATTTAAGTATCTTGATACAAGTAACTCGTATATATCAAATCTATGTTGACATTTTAATAGAATAAATTCTTCAGCTAGATTTTAAGAAAATAGATGTGGTGGTATATTTCATTTCAATAACTTGTCAAAAGATTAATATTTTATAAAGTTAAACTTAATAGTCAAGTACTGTTTTATCGACTGGGCTTTGGACTACATACATGTAGTGACTAATCATACCAATCGACTGTGGTGTGATAGACTGCGAACTTCTGCATGATCGACCAAAGATCTGATACTTAGACCACTGAACATAAACATTAAATAAAGAAATAATATACAGTTGTAATAGCAATTAATTTTACCACGTGTGTTATATTTACGGGGTGAATGAAGTTATTTCAATACATTATCAATGAACTATGTACGATATTGTTAAAATGGGAACGAATTTCGGCACAGAAAGGAAGCTACCTGATCTATCATAAACGACCATAATGCCTGGTTGTATTTTAATGAATATCACTATGTATTACATTGACTGAGATCTATAAAGGTAGTCGGCGAGGTATTCAATCGGTTGTAATCTTACACTAGATTGTAATGTTTAACTGCGAGATGACTACTATTCTTAGTACAAGAACAAATAAAATTATAAACTGAATCAAACTGACACACCGTTCTTTAGCAGTATGCTTTTAAACAATGAAAAAACAACATTAAAGAGAATGCTTTTGATAAACAAGAAATTTGTAGATATACAGTAATAGGGTGATGTAAAGAGTTACTGGGAGATACAAAATAAATACACTGTTACTATTGTGTTCGGTTAAAAGACGTATTATTTAGGGTCACCAGGTAACATTTTTCAATAACTGAGAGCTCAAGTCAGTGAAACCCGAACTTTCTCAGAAACCCTATATCAACATGGCTTTCATTAATTGATACCATACCATTTCTTTCCCATTCATCTACCAGATAATATGATATTTTTTTCTAAATAGTGGTTTTGTATAGTTTACATATTTTGGGTATCGATTTTAATACGAATTCAGAACCTTATTGTCAAATCCTAATATTACTCTCTCACTGATTGACCAACTACAGGTTTATGTATTCAGCTTTCAGTAACAGGTATTTATTAAAGGGTTAATAGTTATTAGCCACAATATCATTTCAAAAGCATAAACTAACGTGAAGTAGGTCTAACGATTCAAAAAGAACGCCACGATTTATTCTGACATATAGCCTTAGTATAGAAAAGTACACAATTTTACATTTAACATATAGCAATATTTAAAGTACATTTCTAGGATGAATTACTGTAAATTATGACATGGTTGCTTGCACTTTTAATTGTAATTAATTATATTTGTGTTAAGAAGTTGAGTAGCAATATTCATACTGGTTTCCTTATTTTAAATTTTGTCTTAGTGAAAAACGATCTGCAAATGTACTTTTGTTAATAAAAAATACCAACATTACAGTATTGTTAATAACTTACTCTTTGATATTTATTTTCTTAATGACAAAATACATGACATATAAAATTTGTTGAAATCGAGTAATGATTGTAAACAGTTGAAGTACTCAACAATCAGCTAAAGAGATATATGCTCAATCATAGTGATATTAAGAATAAGATAAAGTTATATCTATCGTAATTAGTAGAAGTTGTAATCATGATCTTATGTGAACACATTTTTAAACAAAATTGATGCGACATGCATAAAGGTGTCAATTGTGACTGATTTTCAGATTTCAATCCAATTGAATTCAGTTCAAAGATTGAGCTTATTAATCACTGAAAAACAGTCCTAAATCCATAATCATTAATAATACTGTTCAAGTGCTGAAATCTTGGTGAGTAAAGAAACATTTGAATCCATGACTCTAGAGATTGAATGGTCAATACATACTTAATTAAAATAAAGATCTGCCTAGAATTTCTTTTCGAACTGTAGGATACCCAGTTAAAATGTGTGTTTATCACTTCAGGTGTATTTGATGAATAAGTGGTGATGACTATATGTAAACACATTGTTTTGTAGATGCACAACTAATTATTTTTATATTTTATATTGATTATATCAGAAGTAGACAAAAGAAACCTTAATTGTTAGATTATGCACACCGACAAATGAATGCAAATACAGATAATCCCACTACAATGAATCATTGGTTAAAGTGACTACAGTTCACACCATCATAAAACGTACAATCAGAAAGTAGCAAAAATAAAAACACAAAAATAGTAAAAAAATAATTAATTCCTCTCAATAGTAATGAATCTCAGTTCATAATGACCAAAATCTTTAGCAATTCATTTATAACACCTTAAGGATAGTACCCAAGAAGCCTAAGTCATTTTTTCCTTGCATGTAAAAAATCGATATTTTATAGATTGACGTTACACCTTTGTCAGATCATTTCATCATGGTTGTAGATAAGTACAGAACGCGCTACAGAGTATGACAAAAACTTTTTGATAAACATTCTAAATATCATACCAGTATCATAAGTGAAATAAATTGGAAAATGTTGCGTTAGCTTTCTGTGTTTATATACAGATGTTAATATTTCCAGAAAATTAATTAACATCCCTAAAGGTTTACACTAATATGATTCATTAAAATAAATCTTGTCTTGTTTTCATTTTTGTAATTGAGTTTGAGTGCCGACTAGTGGTACTATCTATTTTCCTATAATGAGGTACTGCCCCTAAATGCCCTGATACGACCGAGAGTGGGGAGAGTCCGCTCTCCCTCTCGAAATGCTCTCACATGGCCACGCGTATACAGCCTCTGCAAGGGAAGTCCTACTCATTGCCTTCTTGTGGCATTACTGTTGTTTACGAAAATGAGAGGACGAAAAGCGAATGTCCGGCGCTTTAACCGGATCCCAAACCAAATCAATGGTGCACATGGGCTCCAGTATCCTGCGGGGACAAATGGCGTATGAACCAATTGTTGGTCACCGGCTTCCATGAGAATGCATCTCCTTACGAGGCTCCACTGCCTTGTGGATCAAACCTTCAGGTCGAAGGCTCGGGGTATGGCCTCCTAAGAAAACCACCTGCTTCTGTTTGGGCACCCGGGTAGTATCACAGCCTTCACACATATCGAATGAGATTTGTGTGGCGCACATGTATTTGGTGCCTCCTTGTACCAATATCTATGTGCTAAAATAAATAAATAAAATGAGGTACTAAATAAACTGTATTCATTAGATTGCTTAAAGTATTGGCCAACTTATTCTGATTCTATGTATCATTAATTTTGTTCAATAGTTTATTTATATGTACGCTTAAAAAGAAATGAAGTAAAGTAGACTGATGCATTCGCTTGAATGACCATCCTGATCTCTTTTAAAAGGCAAGAATGTAATCATTCAATCACAAATGGAATACTCTTCTTTTGATTATTTTCAATTTTAGTAATCTTAAACTCCTTTAAAATGTTTAATAGATTAATAAAATAAATCTACATTAAGAGCCTGAAAGTATCTTTACCCCTTAAGTGTATTTTGATGGGTTTTTTTCTCTGAACTGGATAGTTTCGTTGTGGAGCTTTCATCGTTCTTCTGAACGACATCATCAGCACGAACTTCAGGTAGAAGTGAATTGCTCTATAGTTCTATAGCTTGTGCTGATGATGTCGTTCAGAAGAACGATGAAAGCTCCACAACTAAACCATCCAGTTCAGAGAACAAAACTACATCAAAATCATCCACCTAAGCTGCAAATCTTCTCCACTATTCTTTGAATGTATTCCTAATGACAAATATCATCCCTAAAAATACACTTTATTGATGAAAAATTCCAAATGAGAACAATAATAATGATATCAGATAAACATTTTATCATACTTACCCATTTGCTGTATAAAATGTTGTCCCCAGTGTATATCTAATTCAGTTTTCGATGATAAATTTGTTGAACATAATGTACAAGTAAATGTATTTGTATTATCTAACAAGTCCTGTTTCAGTATTCCTTTATTAATAGGATTAATAATATTTGAAATATTCATACCAGAAACAGTATTAGTAGAAGTGATACCAACTGTTGAAGAACTTGTTATTGTAGTAGTTGTTGTTATAGGTAATTGATGTAATAATCCATCTATATTATTATTCTCTAATGATTTAATAAATTCATCTGTTAAACCAACTGGTAAAAATTTACTAATCAAATTTAAACCATAAGGAAATGGAAATTTATTTGTTACACCAGTCATTTTTGTATCAAGCTCAAAAAGATTTTGGGTAGAATTTAATAATGACATTGAATTATTATTGTCTATATCATTGTTATCTATATTATTATTAAGAATATTACTATTATTATTATTATTATTATTATTATTATTTTTGTCAAAATTTTTATTATTATGTTCTGAAGATGAAAGTTTCAGGGTATTATTGTTTATTGATTTATTATGAAGTAATTGACTTGATAAATGATTTTGTTTTAATATATTACAATCAGCTGTTATTCCTTCTGTTATTGTTTTTATTGTTTCCGTTGTTGATATTATTGGTAAAGATGTTGTGGATAATGAAGATGTTGGTAATTTTACAGTAGTATAATCATTAACTCTTGTATCATTTGATTTTGAAATTGATATATTCATTTCCATACTATGCTCCACTGTTTCATGATCTTGTAATTGACTAGAATGTAGAAATTGACGTGGACAGAATCGACATGAATAACTACGATTATCACTGCTACGCTTAGTATGTGTGTTCTTATGACGATTTAGTGAACCTTGAAAAATAAAATAAAATTTTTAGATTTCAGAATTGTAAATAATTATTGATTGTTTAGCCTTAAAATAGATTTCTTAGTTGTCTTTTCAGTAATAAAATTTAGTGGAAGTGTAGAGATAATGGACATGTCATGAGGTCCTTAAGTTCTATGTCTTATCCCTGGTAGGAGGATATGTACGACTGAAGAGTCCCGGACCAGGACGAAACAATCATCTAGTGCCCCTGATTTTCAGTAGTTCCCCATTTGATATCAACTCATAACGAAAGCTAGATTAAGGTTGGTAATAAATCAGAATACATATTCGCTTCAATTAAACTTTTATCAAACTGTACGCTTTTTAACAAAAGATTTGCTACTCGTTTGGTCTGTTAATTTGGTTGAATGATTTCAGTGAGTTTAACTTCTATGAAATATCCAGAAAAAGTTAAAAACCAATGTAAGTTGTTAACCCAATACAGGCTAGTTAACTACGGTTTAAACTATACTTTTGAGCTAGGGATCAATGATACTAATTGGCTGCCAAAACCAAAGTAGTTGGAACTGAGTTCGAACCTGACAGCTGAATGGTTAAATGTTTGGGCTATTTAACCAATAAGTCGCTTCTTCTTAATTACTAAAACTGAGTTCATTTAAGTGAGTTTCCTTCAATGTTTATACGAATAAAATAGAAATGATTGTAGTAAATATTATTCTTTTATAGATGTCATTGGTTGTTAATTTCGAATAATAAAGTTCTCAATGTGAGTAAATGCTGTAGTTGCTTGATTTAAAAATAACACAATTGACAGACAGTTATCGTTGTTTGAGTACTGACTGGCTACAGAAGAAATCAATGGACAATAATCTAAATATAAGTTGTTGATATAATAAAAAAATGAGACTTTGATTTAGCAAGTAATTCATTGAATAACATTTTACATTGAGGATAATTACAAACTATTAGTCATTTGAACACATATGTCTAACCTGAAATGAAATCAAGCTTATACAGTAAACACCAAATAACTAAAATATCCCCCTTCCGTGGAGAGTCTCAAAAAGACAGTTTGTATAACATTTTGTAGTATAACTTTACATACAGCATAGCAAACATGACTGAAATAATAACCACAATGATTTATTTCCTAAAAGATAACCATAACCTAAACATTCTCTGCATATAGTTCAGTCTACATCTTACTATGTTAACAGTTGAATTCACGAGTCGATCTAAACTAGACCATCATGGAAAACTTGGAAGTACTGAACGGCCGTCTCGTCCGAGTATGGAACTCCCCAGTGTGACCCACGATCCCACACGCGGGACTCTAACCCAGGACCCTAGGTCTGGCGCACGAACGCCTAACCTCTGAACCAGTGAGCCAGCATCCAACGGTGTTAATGTTTAACTTCAATCGATCCATGATCCTGCGCAACCCTTCACCCATAGTGGTCTAGCTTAGATCGACTAGTGAACTCCATAAATCCTCATACTTTACCATTTATAGAGGGTTACTTGTTGACTAACTAGTGTTTCTTCTATAAGAAAACTGAATGCTTTTTAGAAAGGAGAGCATTGAAAGGAGGAATAACATTCTTAATAGTGTGAAGTATGTTCGATCTACCCTCTGTTGTGGAAGATTTCCTTAATACGAACAATATGGTGCAGAGGTGATATAGAGGCTTTAGCCGACTTGTTGATACCATACATGTAAGTATATAGAAATTTGTTGATCCTGTGAAGAAGGAACAGGGTTTAAATGCATTTAAAATCAAGCATTCTATTGCAGGAATCCAGTAACAAAACTAAAGAAATTATAAGGAGGTAGCAGTACGTATCAAACTGGTCACAGATTACGAAAATAGATCAACACTAGACTATCTAAGTGAAATAAGACATAATTTGGACATTCACATTTAGACCTGTTAAACTGTTACGAAAATTTTACAAAGTATATATCATTTACATCTGTATTAAGTTGATATTACCCCTCTTTGGTGCTCTCATTTGAAATATTATATTCAGTCTGTTAATATGCTGACGGGATAATTTTGTTATGGTAATAAACTGCTCTTTTAGGCTGTTTTTATCAACGTGTCGAGCAGTCAGGGTTGGAATGTTAAATGCAGATTTAGCTTACTTATGTATTTATGCCTATTACTCACCTCAAACTGTCGACAAATATAAAATGTAGTACACAACTTAAAGGATCAAAATAAGTTTACATAATGATCGAGAGGTAAATGGCGGCTAGTTAGTCTATAAAAATGTACATTATTAGCATAAAACCTAGCATATTTTTGAAGTTACTCTAACGAAATATATCACCATGATAATTCTTCTCAAAGATTAACATTAACTATGACTTAAAACTAAAATTCTACTCTCAATCTATGCTCATTTATGTTACCGAGACACTATGGATTTTTTTCGTTCAAACCATAATGCATGTAACAAATATGGGATCAGATTTCGTATGGCAGATAACAGTCTAGCAAAATTATTATTGTTTTGTGTTGATTAATTTCTTTACAGATTACCATTGCAGTCGAGCGAATGACCTTGAGCCCAAATGACTCAAAGACCAACTACCAACTAACAGACACAGGCTGAAAGAAAAACAGAACAATGAGTATTATACATATATATGCAATAAAGGCTGATGTCATAAGACCAAATAGTGAGTGATTATGTGACTTTTTCGTAAACGAATGACCTACAGACATCTAACCGAAAATTTGATTAGTTCATTTAAATAGCAGCAATAAAAAGTGGATATTCTGTATGACTAATCGGGGTATTTTAATCAAATCTCAGTGGTCATTTGATCTATAAGTTATGAAAATTAGGTTTAGTTACTTTTAAGACTTAGGGATACTTTGGAATTACTATTTAAACAAAGAAACTTTTAAAGTGGGTCGATTTCAGGTTGATATCTGGCATATTTGCAATGCATGGTTTGTTGCTTACTAACTAGGTGGAATAAATAGAGTTTCAATTGAGAACATGAATCGATCAATGTTATACCACCATTGAAAACCTGAAAGTACTGGATGGTCGTTTCGTCCTAGTATGGGACTCCCCAGCAGCACACATCCCGTGCGTGGAGGTTTGAATCCATGACCTTCAGTCTCACGTGTGGACGCTTATTTACAATTACTTCATACTAGTGACAGTTTACAACCATCAGTGTAGCTCAAGTAGAGAGTATGGTATAAGTAGTCAATGTAGGAAGAGAATATGTTTATGAAGAAAACAGGTTACGGACTAAGAATTTGCTTCAATGCAACTAATTAACATTTGTGTTATGTATATAACAGAATGGATTCAGTTTATTTAATGAGATTATATTCAGTAGTAATGTTTTCTCTTCAGGGAAATAAGAGTGAATTCAAAATGTTTATGGAAAATAGTTAAACTTTTGTAAATGATTTAATGCATAGTAATTATAATGAGCATTTGAAATGAAATTCAACAAACCGTAATACTAGAAAGACCTTCATGGAAATCTATTTTAAAGCTTATTATTCTATGACGAAATGAATTTAATATCTGAAAACCGCAGTAAATTTTCCAAGTTCATAAGCTACTTTGAGTACAGCAGTAAAACGTCACTTATGAAATTTGGTTAAATTTCTAGGTCAAAAGAATGTGTTCACTGATTATACTTATAAGTTTGTTCAAAATAACGACCAAACACACATCTCGATGCTTAAGTTATTTAACCGGAAACTGAGAGTAATTTCTGTAACCTTTGGATAACGCATTTCTTCAAGATTATCAAATGCACTCTACCATTGGGTAAAGTTGCTCACTGGATTTATAGTGACCTAGTAACATTCAACAATCATATCTTGGATTCTTTGACTTCATTTGTTCCTTTGAAACTATGTCTCTTATGTTTAGCTTGATATTAATAAGAGCATTATTTTCAATTCTATGATTCTATTCCCATCGATTAGCTCTCTTGTTACGCTGATGTAATGTCCAGTAACTTACATTCACGAGAGATCCTAGATCGCCCTTGATGAAATGAAACATGTCCTCAGTGAAGTTCATAAAGTTCAATGGTCAGTTTTGCAGGGAAATTCTGTGACATTTTCTTATGTTGTTTACAACAATATACATTATTACGAATTCAAAATACTTAGAGTTCTCTCTGACTTGAATGCTGGTCCATACATGACTAATAAAGCACAAATTAAATAGTTATGGGTATTACTAGTTAGCACACCAAATTCAGTTACTTCTAATTATCAAGCATTTCTATTGTTAGTCGATCCTAACAATTAATACATTTTCCAATTCATACTTAATGGTGATCTATCAATCTTTAAAAATCAGTGACCTATTTATCATAAAAAATATTTTGTAAACATATCTTAAGGATTTTAAGGAAAAAAGATCAAAATAAGCTCCAAATGTCATCGCAATTTTTATTGGAGACATGGGAATTAATGTTAAGATGTATGAAGAGTATCGTTTACATAGGAACTGCATTTTTTAGATTGTTTAATCTTGAAATCAGGATATTTTATGTCATGTACTACATCAGATCTGTTTATAGATATACAGTGTATAAAACATAGGTAATGAGAGCAATTTTAAGACGAACAGTTAAACAGGTATAGCTATACGACCAGTTTTCCTTATCAGTTCAGTGGTTAAGCCAATAAGTGATAGGTTTGAAACCCCTCTCCATCAACCGGATGGTATCATTAGAACTTACACTTAGAGTGTGACTCAAAGCCAAGTACACAAATACATACCTGGTAGATTAGTGAAAATGAGTGGTAAAGTATAGTCCATAGTTTAGGACCAGAAAAAAAATGAAAATTGATATATTCTCGACCGTCTGTCCAGTATAAAATTATATTGATTAAGGCATCATAATTGAATATAAATTAACGTATTGATCTTAACTTGCGATTCTTATAGACCATGAATAAATAACACTATTATTTGCAGCCATAGGTATTTAATCCGAATTCCAACGAATGTTGGTTCATCTATAGAACAAATTCCAAATTAGCTAAAATGGATTTACTAGATTTTAGTACAGGTCACTGTTGAATAATGTGATCTTAAATTTCATTACATAACATTTTTATACACTCCAAACACACAGATGCAAACACACATTAATATAATAAAATAGTACCATTTGTGGATAGGTTCCATATTCACTCAGTCCATTAAATTAAATGTAATAGAACCGCTTAATAATTATAGTTTGAAGCGAGGTTGAAATTTTGAGGCAGTTAGAAACTATTAAATATAGAGCAAGGATTACTCTTACCTATTTGTAGGACAAAATGATATTGATAAGTAATATTGTTTCTTTACATAGGATGTAAAGTTAAGCAGTGATTTTGTATTTAGATCTTTCGAACTTCAACCCTAACCAATAAGTATCAGACTCAAACTCAGTTTCATATACTTCAATTTGAGCAGCCAAATGATATCAATAACTTTTATATAACTAAAGTATTGTTCAAAGTTAAGTACATTATCATGCAAAATGTTATACAAGATTAAACTACTATTTTCATTAATTTAGATGCAAAGCCTAATTGAATAAAAGTTAACTTAGTCATTAAACATATATATTTATACATATAATAAAAATATACTCATAACATACCACTTTGATTAAATGCTTTATTGCATATTTCACAAACATATGGTTTTTCTCCAGTATGTATTCTTTCATGAACTTTAAGAACATTCATTAAACTAAATGCTTTATTGCAATAACGACATATAAATTTTCTTGGTCTTTTGTCATCATTGTTATTGGATTTTGAATAAATTGGTTTGCCAGTATCTTTGTTTAGGTTTGTTAATTGTTTTAATGAATCATCAGAATCATTTGGATTAGAAAGAGAGAAATTAAAATTGAATGTATCCATTTTATTAGATTGATTAATGTCATCTTGATATTCTTGGTCATCGGTATCTTCAGTCACATTATCACCGTCATTTTGATCAGTCATCATGTCTTGTATATGACGATGATATTGCTCATCATCTTGAAAACTATAATCATTGTTATTGTCCAAGTCATGTTCAATTTTTTTTTCTTTATCAGTAAGATTTGGAAGTAATTCAATTTTGGATGGAGTATTCGGTGAATAACTATTATTAATATTCATCGTATCAATTACAGCAGTATCTTCATCGCCAGTAGTGACATCAGGAATCGTAGTAGTTGTGGGAAATGTTTGTTGTTCATTCATATTAACTGATAATAAAGTAGTATAGTTTAACGAATTATTAGTTGATAATTTTGTGTAATGGGTTAGGAAAAATATTTTGATTTTTCTTTTTCTGTTCGTCCCGTTCGTCCAGGTTGTTATTTTTCCGTTACAACTACAACTACCATAACCATGTACTCACAGAAATTACTTGTTTACAAGTAATGTAAGTGAATATACAAAGAGAGGAATTTTTAAAAATTTATTTAATAGTTTGAATTTTCATCCAATGAAATACTGATGTCCCATGGATTACGATAAGTCCGAATGAAGTTTAGCACACTGTAGTACGGACAGTCACAATTTTATTCGAGAAAGTGCCTGATAAGAGTATGTTTGAACTCAGTTGAATTTGTGTATAAATGCATGTTTTTAAGGCAATCTATGTACATGTGCATTGTGTATGTTTGTTTATGTCCCAACCCTTGAGTTTGCTAGCTTACAAGGTATGGTAGTGAGCGTTGTGTGTAGAATACAATATTTATTTATATATATATGTAGTCATTGCCATATCGATTGGAGCAGTAATATAATATAGGGTGGAGTAACAGAATGAGAATGGGATGAAAGCACGTCCCCTTACCTGAATTTCGTAGATTAACTCACTTACTCTGCATGCATACATGTGATTTGTTTTGCCTTACAATGACTCTGACCAAACGTTTACTGGATTGACATAGTGAGATGAGAAAAATGTCACGGTTAAATTAGACATTAGGGGGAGAAGTACAGACTGTAAAATGTATATTCCCATCATCATCACCACCACCATGGCTGTGTGTTTATGTGCTCAGTCAAACTCACTCAGATTATTGGTGTATGTAATTTTAAATATGAATAGTTTAAAAGCTCAAAATATATGGACCAGATTTTATGAACTTTCAATGTTATTTTGCTGAAAGGTCATGTCAGTGTGAAATGTTGATGTCATAAGATTATTACTGGTAGTTCGAAATTTCTGTCCATTCTTTCTATCGTATACAAGATGCTCTATATATGTAATTGTGAAGAGTAAAACTCATGGATTATTTAAAAAAATAGAGAAAAAAACCCTGAAAATTGTTGATAGATTTCTATGATTTTTGGAGTATCATTTTTCTTTTTGATGAAACATAATAATTGACTAATAATGCAAATATATATTAAGCTAAATAACAATGTAGAAAGAAAGGAAGTAGACTGATTACACTACATTGTTTAAAATTTGAGTTCCATTAGGTAAAGTGAGTTAAGATGTGTTCAGTTGTAATTGTAAAAGAGTAGTCAAGATTTTACTGCCAATTTAATGTACAGTTTATGATTTAAAGGAAGTCTTGAAAAGGATATCAAGAGCTTGTAGCCAATTCAGTCAACTGATTGGGGGGTGATCAATTATTTTTCCTATCAAGATTACTAAGTACAGATTCATTTTTAAGATGTTGAGGTAAAATTTATGGGTTAAGATCTATCATAGGTTTGTAGACGAATCACCGAAAAGCTTACTTTAAAACACTTCAGTTACAAATCTGTGTAACGTAGATAAGATATGTATGTCAACTACTAAAAATAGTTTCTAAGGTAAGTGGAAACGTATACATCCTAATGTAAATCTAATTAGTGGTTTCATCCACCTCATTCCTTTGAAGACACAAGAGGTAATTACTATAGGATTCACACATCAAGTCATGAAAACAGGACAGACAGTAAACAGTTACGGATAAATACGAATAATAGCTTGTCAATATTTAAAAGCTTTTGCACATAATTTTTAGATTTAAAATTTAAGTGATTGTAAACTGAAATATTCGTTGCAACTTTGCATAACTTGTAATGGAAATTCTTTACTGTAACTGAGTATCTGGTATTGAATAAAGCTGGTATTAATAATGAAGATGATAATAATAATAATAATAATAATATTCAACATAGCAGATGAACGAAGTTCTATTTCGGGATTCCAATTGTTTAAGTCAATCATTATAAGGAAAAAATCGCATAGACATAAATTAATGATTGTCCATGGTAAACAGATTATTTAGCCAGACAATTCATGATAAATTCACTTTTTCTCATTATTACTCTCCTATTAATTCATTATTCATAATTTGATTACATGAAATACATTGTTTTAAACTACTTGAATCCGTTTTGCTTCATTAGAAGTTAACTAGAACTTCATACAGATCATGTATATGTAGTTGACTTGATAATCCCATTTCTGATTGTATGTTTTGAACCGACATCTCTTTAACTGATGTTCCTTTTTACAAAATATCGTTATTTTAGAGTGAATATTTATAGTGTTTGGGTATATTTTTTAATTTGAGCGATGAATTATGCAAAATAGTATAATTTTATTCGTGATAACATCAAATAAACAATATAGAAAAGTGGAAAATAACGGTTATCAGTAATGAACAAACATTTCCAATAATACATTTTTGTATTGGTTTTTTCAATCTTCCCATTGATGTTTAGGACTGCAACTGATCAGTCTCTTATTGGTATATGTACATCATGTGCAGATTGCCTCGATATTGTTTTAGATCATAAGCATTATAAGCCACAAGCTAATGACTAACTGGACTCAGTAGCTAAGTGGATAACGCATTGGCGTTTGAAGCTAACGGTACTGGTTTTGAGTCCCGGAGTGAACATCAACTATGGGATGCAAGTATATACAGCCGACCAGTCTCTAATGGAATGAAACACGCATCCTGGATTTCACTGATGGTCAGCATCATGTCTGCTTATTTCCAATAATATATATTTAATAAGTTTTCGCCTTTCGTAGTTTAAAAAGTCTGAGTTAAGCTTGAAATTTGGTAGTCCTTGTATCACAAAATGATGGAAAGATATTAATTGTATAATGAAATTTAATAAATCTTTCTACGTTTACAGGACTTACATGTATTCGGACGACGACTATCTACAGAACACTGCTTATGGCGATGCTAACGAAAGATGTTGAAGTTGAGCAGTTCAAGATATCCTTACTTACAGTTTAAAATGGTGGAGATTGGTGTTGGTAAGGATATAAACTACCTGCGTTCTTTCGTATTTCTATGATAGGATATTAAAAGTTTTCTCAATTATGTAAAATTTTAAATTATAGGGTCTGATTCTAAGTACTTAACATGATAAACAGCAAATGTCGACCCATGGCACATCTGGCAATGTTCAAAGATCTGCTGGATTACAGACGTATTGTTAATATGTTCACTAACTTAATGAGACTTCGACTGAGTCTTGCAATCAATTTACTAAGTGGTTTTATTCTCATATGTGCAATTTATCAGACATATGTACTGATAGATAAATTTGTAAGACTGGTGATTGTACGTCTTTATTACACCATGCCTTCACTACCAAACATACACACTCGGATTTCACCTTCAAGTAATTCATATAGAAAAGGAAATTTCTGGTTTTCAACGATCTACCTTTCATTTTGAGCGTCTGTCCTGTCAAGATTGATAGGTGGTGAACATCGTAGTAAACAGAACACCAGGGTTGAATTCGTTGATTTAACAGATTAGTTGAAATGTTTTACAAGGTATAATTCTCAGCATTTTATACTTGTAGATTTCTGATGGAGATGAAATCTACTTTACTAAAAGTTTGAATGATATCATATTTGAATATGGAGGAACGCCTTGCAACTGTAACATACAAATAAGGTAATGATATCTTGATTTCATCATCTATATATAATTAAATCTTACTCATGGATGCTGGAAAATTAATAGCCTTATTCGGATTCCCATAAGTTCGTTTTTTTGTTTGCAAAAGTAAGCAATCTTCTGATCAAGATTAAATCAGTTGATGGATAGAATATATTGCTGAGACATTAACATTAATTAATTCCTGCTAGTTCATGAATCAGATTAACCCTTTCTCTACTATAGGATAATCTAATATGTGTTCCATGTAATATGAAGAAATGAATCATTATGAAAGACTTCATGCAATATTCGTAGACTTGAATCTGCATATTGAGTAAAATTAATCTCAACTAAATTTTAACTCAGAAATAAAGGAAAATTCTCCTCATTTATTGTGTCCACAACGACATTGAGTTATTGATTTAATAAACTACAATAATTATGATTAATTAATTGGTAAAAAGCCCCAATCAATTAAATTTGTATTCATTTATAGTCAGCGTTTTATTGATATCACCATAGTGTATAAAATATCGATATTATACTTATCATAATCTAATGATAACTTATAATAATTATGTAAAATCTACTTGATTAACCTTTTACACTAGAATTTCCACACTGATCAGAATCATCATATAAAACTTCTAATGATTACATTTTTCAGTGATTCTGCTCATTTATTATGACTTAATATGGTTGAAAAAGTTACTTAATAGTGAGTAAATAGTTATTGACGATACGTTTGAAATTATTTGAAGAAATAAAAACTATTTCATTCATACAACACTAGTCAATCAAGATCATGAACCGATTTGCGTTAGACCACCAGTGAAAACCTGGAAGCACTGGACGGCCGTTTCCTCCTATTGTGGGACTCCTCCGTAGTTGGTATCCACGACCCCACCCGTGGGATTTGAACCCAGGGCGTTCGGTCTCGCGCGCGGACGTTTAACCTCTAGACCACTGATCTGGCCGGGATCCAACGGTGTTAGTGTCTAACATCAACCAATCCATGGAATTGCGCGAGCACCTTCCATTAAACTGAGACAGATACCTGTCTCTACCCGACACGGATTAGCTCCACTGGTCATGACTTCTCACTAGAACTCCGAGAATTCCCTCACGAAGTTAGTCACTAGTGAGCACATGGTGATTATCGGTATAAGGTTGTGGAGATAATTACGTTTTTGATTGAGATTCTGCGTTCGATCCTAGAATGTGGTATGGTGGGTAGGGAGTGCTGAGAAGTTTCATACTAGTTTTCAATGGTGATCTATGATCAACTTAGAATTTTAAATCTGTTAAAAAATTTAATCTCCACACTAGCCTACTCTGTCTCATTTTCGTTAGCTTTTTAGCTTGTGTGATTTCATAATAAAAGCTACTTCAAAATTTAAATGTTATTAAACATCCGATTAGCGTTATATTAATTTTTTTCCATCGTTTCACACATTATCATAGATGAGAAAATATATACACTGTTTAACATGTATTATTAATATTCCGTATTAGTCATTAACTGTTAATTTGGTGGTGACTATTAAAGCTTTAAAATGAGATATTAGCAACACTGTAAGATAAAAACAACCTTTGATTCGAAAATTTTGATTGATTTGGTTAGATTAATACCTCTAATTGGACAGTTTCAGTTAGTTGGAGGCTAACTGAGCTGAGCATCACATCGGGGGATTTACTCCAACGGCAGTTTCAACCAGCTGATCGAGTTGCTCACTACAAAAATAAATAAATGAGAGTAACAACATTGAACCATATAGAAAAATAGTTTTTGAGAGATCAGAGAATTAATTATATAATCATTGAAAACTAAGCCGTTCTGGATAACTCTTTCGTTTTATGTTGGGACTGGAACTTGGAACTTCCAAATGTCGTGTTTACTCAATCACTAAGTTTAAATTCAATGGTTCATCACAATTTGACCATCAATGAAAATAATCAATATCTTGCTGTTCTACAGTTAATTTATTGTTATATAATAGTAAGCCCTTTGTAAATCTCCGCATAATATCTTTATTATTTGTGTTTAGTTTCCACTGATATTGTGTTAAGAAGCGCAAATCTAATTAGTACAAGACTATTATGTCAATTTCCACAATTTTCATTATCAGTCAACATTATTCTTATTGGATAAACTGTGCATATTTCTCCACTACCAGAACGTTTTTTTGAATACTGATTTACTTGATGATAGTTTAAATTAATGTCAGTTGGTTCATATTTGAAGTTTAACCGATTAATATTCATCAAATGACTACAATCTATGAATGAAATGAGTTTATTTGAAGATCATAGGACAGTAGTATCCTTCAACTACTCATAGTAGTAATTCATTATCGACCAATTCAAGATAGATAAATAAAATCAAATAATTTAAGCATATTCACTTCATGTATATTTGGTTAATATTAATAATTTCATGATTTGGTATCGTTGAGTAAGTGAGTAATTATATTTACGGAATTTCATAAATGTTCAATAATTTTTAACCATTCATTTATCTATAATTAAATAATCCATAACCACTTTTGTATATTACTTACTTACTTAAAACTTTCACTCTTCATAGGACATAACCCTTCGACCAAAAATTACCAAACAATTTCCTGAGCTTTCCTTTCTAGCTACTACCAAATACTATATATGGTTATGACGTTCGCCTCCGATTTCCGTACATTCTCTGTACCGATTTTAACTGTTTCCCTGAATTTCAAAAAGGCCATTTATCTCTTGACATCCGAACGATTTAAACTTTCGTCATAAAGGTTTCATAACTGCACTATATAAAGACCGTTCAGTTCTCGTGACAGAATTAAAATGGTTTAAATGATTTCTTCGGTTTAGTGCTTGTTTATTAAGAACCTATTTTGAAAGATTAGGGTTGATACCTTATACCCAACCCCCTTCTTTTATCCGAACTTCGATCTGGCAATAAAACTACAAGGGCCCGGGTGGAATCACTATAGTATATAGCTGGGTATAAATAGATCAATAAGTGGGGAATCAATAGGAAGATAGTAACATCCAAACGTAATACCACTTAGTGGATATAAATAACCTTAAATATCCATATTTGGAGTAATATTCATTCACTAAGCCATTAAAGTTACGTACAGTATCCTGAAAAACAAAAATTCGTTTACACGAATCTGTCTTTAGATGCTCTGTTACATTTCATGGTCATTCAAAATCACTTTTTTTAAACATTTTATTACCACATTTTCTATTGAATCATATCTTTTTATTGCGTAACTGATGAAATTTATATATTAGCATCTTAACTGTAATCATTGTTCCTAAAATTCATGGACAAGTAAACTAAACTGAAATTCGGGGGAGATTATTGAATTTGATCGTTCACATAACAGACTGAAGAGTCCCATATAAGGGCGGAACGATTGTCCACTATTTTATGCTTTTTTTCGATGTTTATCTAGCTATAATCAATCCTCAGTGTTTAAGTTAAATTGGAAGAACACCTTATAGTTACATAAAATGTCATTAAATCAAATCTGATATAGACGTACCAATCAGAATAGATTAGATAGTATATTGTACTTTTCAGAAGTCTTTTTTCCAAGTGATATCATTCTGACTTTAGATGAAATTAAAATAAGAATCAAGAACAATAATCAATGTTTTAGTTTATGAAAAATACACATTTTTTCTTGTAAAAAGAATCTTAAGTAGATTTTATGGAAAGAATATTTTATGCTTTAATCTTATGAGAATTCTTAAACAGTTAAAAGAACTTATTATATAAAGAAATAGTATCTCGACAAAATTTATCCAAGACCATTTTTGTCTGCAATTATATAAATATTTATATAATTTGAAGATAACTCTACACATTGACTAAAATCATCACTGAGTTGATGGATTTCACAAATTTATGATGACGAGCTGTAACTTATGGGGGAAAAAGCCTTGCTACTAGCAATATAGTTATTTATCATTAGATTATATTAGATAACTGTTGCGATATTTTTCTCATTGAACTGAAGCTGAAAGTATGGATCATTAGGTTCCTAATCAATGATTGTATGATCTTATTCAATATTCAATTACGTATATTGTATCAAGATCACCATGTAAAATAGCTCTAATCTAGGATGTGAACAGTTAAACAATGTGTTCTTTGTTTTCACTGAATCTGTAACTGAGTTTAATCCATAATGGAAAACGTTTAAAAAAATTAATCAATCTTGAATGTTATCATTATTTTAAATCATCCTAGGAACCATTTTATCATTTGAAGTAATAAAACAAAAACTTGAACGTTATAAGTTTTTATTTTAATTCCAGTTAAATTATTCGGTTAATCCTGATCATGTATAAACAAATTACTTAATAGTAGACTATCATGTTATCCATGGTACGGTTATTAGTCAACTAGAATACTCATTATAATTTAACATTAATAATTACAATTTAAAACTATACGAAGCAATAATTTAGTTTTTTATTTTTATTTTGGTGTTATTTAACATAATTTATTAATTATTATAATTAACAATCTCTACAACCCTATACCGATATTAATTATCAATCGGAATAGAATTTAATAAATTATTCATTCTGTATCTACACAAAACATATGATCAATTATATATATATATATATATATATATATATATATATATATATATATATATATATATATATATATATATATATATATATATACAGGAAGTGCTTTTTTCTCGCCCTCTCTAGTTGTATACCTCAGTTTTATCTTTTGAGTTGCTTTTAAAGAGATTGAACTCATTGTTATCGAACTTATTCACTCATATTGACATTTATTTTTAGAATAAGTGAATTTAAGAGATTGTTCATAATGAACTGGCTTTAACTAGACAATATAACCATTTTACTTACTTATATTTTACTCAATAGTGATTAGTTCAAGATAGATTTCCTGGCTTTCTGAAAAGAAATTGTGACTTAAGGAATCAGTAAATTTCATAGTGAAAACTTAACACATCGAAAACATTCAATAAACATCTGGTCATACTATGAAATAGATAAAGTTAAAAGTGTATGCTATTTAGATTTAGACTTGAAAAATGAATGATACATTGTTCACTACGAGATTTAAATCATTCTCTATTATGACTTATATGTAGTCATGGTTACGAAATGATATAGAGTTTAAAACCACAATGAAACAGCTGTTCTTTTCTGTTCTGTTACTTTTACTGATTCTTGAATCGATGTCAATTAGTGACGCAGACTAATTTCAAAATGTCTCAGTTTTGTACATGAAGCTTTTACGTAAGAATTAAGAAAATCTACAATACTATATGGTTAAGTGATATTGGATATCTGATCAGATGTTTCAATTAGATTCAGTTTAAATACATATACATGCGCATATACTTTATTTATATATATATAACCTTTGATCTATGTTTTCTTATACGATGTTCATTTGACACGAAATAATTAAAATACCTGTATAATTGATGACATCAACATTTGAAATATTGTATATGTTGTATTAATCAAGTTTTAAAGAGTTTATCATTATATTGCTTATTAATGTCAAATTGTGATAACTGTGATCTAGACATGATAAGATCATGAATTTACGATTTATCTAATCTACATGACTCATTTCATACATTTTTTTCTGTCACTTGAATACCAGAACGTGCAATATATATATGAAATTAAAAAGAAAACTTGACAACACTACATATAAATTTATATATGAAGTGTCCAATAAAGGTTATGAAGACAAAAGAAGGGTATAGTGCTTTAGAATAAACCTGTTTCTCTATACAATGTCTGTCTTAATTCCAATAGAAGTGACTGGGAATATTTAATAGCTCATTCAGTAAAGATTGTGAAATATTTTACTCCGATTAAGCACACTAATAAGGGTAAAATTTTGATTTTACCGTTTAGCATATAATACTGCTAAAAATCAGTTTAGACCAACGAACAATTGAATAGTCGAAAGTTTCATGTGTTTTATTCTAGGCATATTGTGGTTACTGTGGTACATGATTTGACATCTTACTACATATCCTTGTGGTTGGTAGTGACTTGCTGAAATGATTTGCTGGTTAGTGTCAATAGTAAAAAAATATCAGATTAAAGGAATCCTATCGATTGTTTTAAACTAAGTTGGATGTTTCATTTGTCACATAACGAACTACATTTTATTTATAACACTTAGTTTAGGGAAATTTTCACTTGTTTGAAGCGTATATTTTGATTTCAACGTAATAGAGAATTGGTGCTGGGTCATAAGACGGAAATAAATCTAATATAAAATTTCCATGGTTAATTGAACTTTTTACTAAATACATATTTCCTAATACGAAAAATGCACTATACATGGTATCAGGTCACAACTGTCTTTACTTTCTGTAACAGTGCAAAACTGGACGTTTATGGTAAATAAGATAGTGAAAGCACTTTGTACCTGCATGGAACTCGAATAAAATCTTGGGAAATATTACTTCCAGTGATTACAAGTTTAAAAAAGTTATTGGTCATCAAAATAAATTGGGCAAAGATATATATCGAAAGAAATACTAATGTGTTTTTCTAAGTTCTGTACTCTTGTCCAACACTAATGAATAGTTATCAACCTGGTAAGTACTCCTTGGTAAATTTGCGCAGTAATTTTGATTTGATAGTGATACCAATGAATTACCTTATTACAATAATTTATGTCAGTATGTCAGTCAGTTAATTAATTTACTTAATCCCCACTATTTACTACTAGGTCCCTCTATCCAGTTCAACCTATGATTATATAATTAACCTAGTGAATTATATCAGTTGCATTTTTCTAATCGTACTGAGTAAATAAGTACCGTAAATGGTCGAAATACTTTATACTGTTTAAACAAAAATGATGTAATCTGTAAATTGACTTCATATTACAAGTTTGATAACAAACGAGGTCAGAAGGTTAAACTTCATTGTTGTCTACCTACTTGAAATGATGTAATCTTAATTTACCATAGATAGTATGATACTGAATGATAAGCAAGGACTAGACATCATATATAGATTACTTTGAAGCACTGGACGACCGTTTCATCCTATTGTGGGACTCCTCAGCAGTGCGCATCCATGATCTCACCCGCGAGATTCGAACCCAGGACCATCGGTCTCGCGTGCGAACGCTTCACCTCTAGACCACTGAGCTCTCATCCAGTGGTGTTAATGTCTAATCTCAACCAACCCACGAAATTGCACGACTATCATCCTATGTACTGGGGTAGATACTTGTCACTACCTGACTAAAGGTCCGGGGTTCGGATCCCGCGAGCAGGATTGCCGATGAGCACTACTGAGGTGTCTCACAATAGGGAGAACCGCTGTCCAGTGCTTCCAGGTTTTCACTGGTGGTCTAACATCAATCGGTTCATGATCTCAATCAAAAAATAATTTTGTATGCTTGAAAAATTGTATGCTTTAGTCCATTTCCAGATTTCAATTTTTTAATTATAATTTTCAGGTAATCGCTTTATGCTATGCATTAAACATAAGCTTAATGATTTTGCATTATTTAAGGAATTTAATCTTGCATGAAATTTATCAATAAGTTGTAGAACGTTTAACCAGTCTATAGTATACCAATCCTTTCAAATTATGTTTACAGATAAGTGTGGCTTAGAAATCGATACTCTTCTAGTAAAGTTTACTAGGATATATCTCAGATAACCCACTCTTAAAAGTAAAGGAAACTAAGGGAAGTTATTCAAGAAGTATTGATGGCATAGAGTTCGAGATTTCAGGATATAGATTAACATAAATGCTTATTGTTGTCATATTTCGAACTATTTATCGGAACACTCTTTTAGTTCCTTCTACATCTACATGACCATGTAGAATAGATTATAAAATTAGCCAATCATTTTGTTGTTCAGTTATTAAACACCATGTTTAAGTTTATTGACTTGCAAGGTGTTTGATTTCAAATATTTATTAATTAGAATTATTATTACAAAGTCAAATGATTTATTGTGAATTATTAAAGATTGTTTTCAACAAGATTTGACCAATATCAACACGAACATCCACTGAAAGTCAATTTAGAGAAACGAATGAAGAGTGATCTCATGATAAACATAGTTGGTAGATTTGATAATGACCCATACATTTCACAATTTAAGTGGTTATATTTTCTCAGTTTCAATTATTAATATCTCAAGCATCAATCAGTTAAGTATACTAACAGTTTTTTTTGAAAAAATCACTTAAGTTCATTCTTCTAATGACCATCTGTTTACTTTTGACTTCGTATCATTGTGGCTAATAACAGGTTCCAAGCCTTATAATATCTACTCAAAGAAGGAGAAACTACTATGGAGGAAAATTGGAAAAGGATCGAAGGAGCACTAACTTCAACGTGTCAGGAGGTTCTGGGACAAGCATCATCATAAAGAATGAATCTCTATCGAAACCATGGACAAGATTCAAAACACGAATACAGTAATTAACAACAGTCGAACAAGAACACAGAAAATCAAGGCACAAGCTGAATGCTCTGAAGCAAACAAGCAAGTGAAGAAGAGCATTAGAGCCGGCAAGTGGAAATACGTGGAAGAACCAGCAAAAACGGCGGAAAAAGCTCCAAGAGAAGGAAATATGAAACAACTATATGACACAACGAAGAAATTAACAAGGAAATATAGTAAACCAAAGAGAATAGTCAAGGACAAACAAGGCAAGTCAATCATCAAGACTTAATAACAGAGGAATAGATGGGTAGAACACATCGAGAAACTCCTTAATAGACCAACACCACTAAACCCACCAAACATCTAAGTAGCAAACACAGACCTTCATATAGATATTACTCCACCAACGATCGAAGAAATCAGGATGGCCATCAAACAAATCAAGAGTGGAAAAGTAGCAGGAAGTGACAATATACCAGCTGAAGCACTGAAGTCAGACATCGAAGTAGCTACAAACATGCTTTGTCTTCTATTCAAAAAGATTTGGGAGGAGGAACAAGTGCCGATGGACTGAAAAGAAGGACACCTCATCAAGATTCCAAAGAAAGGAGATCTGAGCAAATGTGAAAACTACAGAGACATTACACTACTGTCAATACCAGGGAAAGTCTTTAACAGAGTGTTGCTGAACCGGATGAAAGACGCAGTGGACTCCCAGCATTGAAGTCAACAGGCTGGATTCTGTAAGGATCGGTTGTGGACAGGACGAATCGCGACACTGCGGATAATCGTTGAAAAAATAATTAAATGGAACTCATAACTATACATCAACTTCATCGACTATAAGAAGGTATTTGACAGTATGGGTAGGAGGACCTTATGGAACCTTCGACACTATAGAGTTCCTGAGAAGATTGTTAACATTATCCGTAACTCATACAACAGACTACAGTGCAAGGTCGTGCATGGAGGACAGCTGACAGACTCATTCCAGGCAAGGACCGGAGTCAGACAAGGCTGTCTACTCTCCCCCTTCCTCTTTCTTCTGGTGGTCGACTGGATTATGATGACCTCCACATCTGACGTGAACCACGGAATACAATGGATAACTTTCGTGCAACTAGACGATTTGGAATTCACAGACGACCTGGCCCTTCTATCCCATACACATCAACAAATGCAGATGAAGACAACTAGTGTAGTAGCAGCCTCTGCAGCATTAGGCCTCAAAATACACAAGGGAAAAGGCGACATCCTTGAATGTAGCACGGGGAAAACCAACCCAATCTCACGTGATGAAGAAACTCGGGAAGAGGTGGAAACAGTCACGTACCTGGACAGCATCATCGATGAACGAGGAGAATCGGGTGCAGACGTGAAGGTGAGGATCGACAAAGCGACGGCCGCATTCCGACAATTGAACAACATATGAAACTCAAAACAACTGTCAACAACACAATCAGAATCTTCAATACGAACTTCAAGACAATTCTATTGTACGCAACCGAAACTTGAACAACTACCACAACCATAATCAAAAAGATACAAATATCTACAAACAATTGTATGTCTAAGATACTGATACCATCAGCAACAGCTTACTGTGGGAGAGAACAAACCAGGTTCCAGCTGAGGAGGAAATTAGGTAAAGATGTTGGAAGTGGATAGAACATGCATTACTAAAATCACCAAACTGCATCACGAGGTAAGCGATAACTCGGAATCGTGAAGGGGAACGGAAAAGAGGAAGACCGAATAACACTCCGTCGGGAATTGTAAGCAGATATGAGAGGGGTGAATATAAAGTGGAAACAACTGGAAAGGCTTGTCTAGGATAGAGTTGGATGTAGAATGCTGTTGGGCGACCTATGCTCCTCCATGAGGGGTAACAGGTGTAAGTATTATTGTTGCTGATTTACTACTGTATGCAAATATCTGATACATAACAATACTATCAGGAAGTCGTGAAGTAAATTTGAGAACATATTTATGTGCCTTTGTTAAACACACAAATTTCTGAAAATTTTCAACATACTTGTAAGTAGTCAGTTACAATACTGTTGTTTTTAAGTCAGTTTTCTTCAGTTATTGATTTAATCAGTAGTAAGTAGGTTTACTTTTACTTTATTTTGTGCAACAAATACTCGTAAGCTGACAACTGTTTATTTTCTCATCTATTGTTCCTCATCTAAATTAAGTGGCACTGATCATAGACATAATGACTCATTTTCTAAAACTAACAGGTATATTCACTTGAATCTTCCGATTGATGTTTAAGACTGCAATTGATCAGTCTCTTATTGGCATATATGCATACTGTGCGTATTGCCTCAATATAGCCTTAATTCACAAGTATCATAAGCAACGATGGATAGTTGCTATTAATGGAATCCAGGACGCGCGTCCCGTCCTATTTAGGACTCGTTAGCTGGATGTACTTCCATCCCATAGTATATGTTCACTCCGGATCTCGAAACCAGTACCGTTCGCTTCAAACGCAATGGTGTTATCCACTTAGCTACTGAGTCCTGATAGCCAAAGATATCTGTTCACTGAAATACGAAAGGATTAGTTCATGTAAATTTGTTTCTGTTATATCTGATCAGTTTCATATATAAATCAATCAGTTTCTATTTCTTAAATAGCTGCAGTCTATATTAAGTGGAAAAAGAACATCTCAAAATTGTATATAAACCTCAACTATGGATTAAAATTAATTCTACTTCTTCGTTCATTCATTCACAAAATGTTTACTAGATGAGTGTTCCTCTTTAACAAACTGTTCCAACTTTGGTTATTTTGTAAAAGTGTGAGATTATCTCATATGTAATGCAATCTTTTGTAAATCTAGACGACACAAAGTATTCTAATAGGACAATGGAATTTATGAAATTTATAAGCAAAACCACTACTTAACAGTTCTTATGAAGATAACGTTTAAATTTGGGGTTTAAAAGTACCTATAGCACTTTGTCAAGTATTTTAATTGTATGCAAATACGAATTTTATTATAGTAGCTAATTATTAAACAAATTAATTAGTCACTATATAATAAGTATTCTTCAGTAGCTCCTACTATTATTTTGAATTAATATATTGGGAAACTTAATGCTAATCAACCAAAGTTTTTACAAAACATTTTAATTGACATTTAAAGACTCATTCATTTGTATATTTTGGTTATGCGGATAAAAGTCATAATTGAACATCAATATCTCTGACCACGTCATTAAGCTGTGAGCTCATGATTTACAAACAGGAAGATAAGTATATTCAAGCCTGTTCATGTGTTTGTATTCTAGTATTCAATATTTACCTACTAAAGCTTACTAACCCTCATGAAGCATAGGCCACCAACCTGGAATCTATAACCCACTCTGTCCTGGGCTCTCCATTCCAGCTATTCCCAAATGCTATTCATTATTTTTATGTTCACTTCCACATCCCGGTGCACTGTGTTCTTTGGTCTTCCTTTTTTCCTTTTGCCTCGAAGATTCCGAGTTAGGTCTTGCCCCATGATCCCATTTGATTATTTTTTACAAAGAGTGAGCCTTATCCACCTTCAGTGTCTTTTCCTAATTGCCTCTTTAGGTAAATATTCCATAAGTGATGTGAAATTTATTTTGCTTCAGAAATTATTTCATTCACATGTCAGTAATGTTTCAAGAGTCAATACTTATTAAGTTAATTTGATATTTTATTTTTCTGATGTTGTTTATTTTACTACTTTGTACAGAAGCATATTGATTAATTTTGATAGTCAGTTTTAAACAAATTATTTAATTTCCTATCCTTTTTAATAATCTACAGGAAATGTAATTTAAACACGTATTCATTATTTGGTCATTTGTTATCAGATTCAATAAGATATACACGTTTTGTGGATTAAATTAATATGTTGCATGTTACATGAGTACTGATATTCATTTTATCTTCTTAATCGAGCAATAATATAGTTATAGAGAACATAAATTTGACTGATGAATTCAACTTGAGATGACTTTTATTACAGATTAGAATTATTTTTGGAGTACGTTCATAAATAAGAGAGCGTTGGAATGCTGTTTCATCTTAGTGTGGGACTTCATACCAGTGTTATGGGTGTGAGTTAATCCATATCTATTGAATATTTACCAGAGTCCAGACAACTGTTTTTGTGACCTGCATATACTATCACCTAGAGCCGTTTGTGTTGACCAATTATGTATATCGGCTTGTCAAGGTTAACTTTGAACTGAGATTGAGATAATCTTAACTCCTATCGTCCCATAACATATTCCCTTCTTCTTACCCAGCTTTCAGTTCAATAGGAGAACACAACATACACTAGTACAATAGTATGTCTTATGTGAATCAATTTATACAACAATAAGGATTAATTTTCTAACAGTAAATCAATGTAAATCTGAAATTACTTTGTAGGCATAACTATCCTAAAAGTGGAAACCAACGTGTGGAAAAGGTGAATGACTAATGATCCACAAATGAGGGATAGCAAACTAAACAACGAAAGTTATTGGGTCTACTGGCAGTTTATAACAAAGAGAATATAGACGTACAATAATGCACTCATTTAGCAATCACACTATAAATGTATAAATAATAGTAATCTGTAGATTAAACCGAAGAGTAACACGCTCTTCGATATCTGCTTCGCCCCAACACGTTGGATCTAGGATCTTTCTACTCTTATGTTTAAAAGCTACCTCGATGATACTAAGTTGGAATTCGGTGGTTCATATTTTTAAATCCAGTCAATTGGTTAGAGAACTCGGCTATCATCCAATGGCATGAAGAACAGTTGAAAAGTAGAATTTATCAGATAGTTAATTCTATGGTGAAAAATAACTCTAAATTTAATAATTTTATAACCGTTCTTGATTGATGCTGATCTTTAGTTAGCTTTGATAGATGCCACTCAGTCAAACATCATCATCAGATCATGAGTCTATCATACTTGAAACACTTCTCCTCCTCTAGATAGCCAGTTTAGAAGTTTTACGTTTCTCATTCTCTACTTGAGTTCAAATACACTTCTACTCCCAATCATCATCGTTTTCTTCCTTGTTAGTCTTAGGGGTATTCATTGAAAATGTTTTTATGTTGTCCAACTCCATCACATCCAATATATCTCCACTTCTTTTTAATTTGTAACTAGTCAGAAAAAATGATTATGAGTACAAAATATCCAGCCCTAGATCATTAATTTTTATAGCAATCATTATTACTATTATTCCTTCAAGTTGATATTTCGTCAACAAACTACTGTCAAATTTCGTGTATCATATTATCGACAAAATTATTGTTTGCACAGCAAGTGAGTACATGAGAGTTCATTCTCCTAAAAACTCAGATAAGATTAAGGGTGACGTTTTGGTCTTACTAAAGAAGAGAACAATATGGTTTGATGGCAACTCCATATATGATACAAATTTTAAGAGGAATTTTGAAACTTAATAAAAAAATGCATGAGAAATCAAGGTGGATTAAATTATGTGATTCGGTATTAAGAAGGAGAATTAAAAGCCATCAAATTTCATTGTCATCAGCATAAATCGAGGGAGAGCGGCCGTAAGATAAGGGAAGTTCTTAAGCTAATATTCAGATAAAAACTTAGTGAAGTACGCACACTTATCGATAAAGTCCAAAACCTCTTTAACATGAGAACGAAATTAGTTTTTAAACACGCAAATTATGTATATGATTTAAACCACCGAAAAATTTCGAAAGAGCGGTTTTGGAAATCCCAGTAAGTGAAGCTGGAAAGAGAAAGAGAATGTGTGTAACTAAATCATCAATTTCCTGGGGCCCAGCTGGGGAGTGTGATTCTACAAAGAGCCGATATTTTAATGCTAAGAAACTAAAGTACTCACAATTTGTAAGTAGCTCAAAAAGATCGCTGTGAATTTTAGAAGGCAGTGGAATTTTTCCATTGATAAGACGTTATTAATAAGCTATTCCAATTAAGAGACTGACATCATAAATTAGTGAGATCCGTGAAACTTTGAGGTGAGTATATGTAGCACGAGAAGTGAATTAAAAGACAACCTACTACTATCCTTTAGTATGAATAATTTGGCACGAGATTCTAATTCCTCTTATTCACAGTGTTAAGGCAGCTCTGTAGGTGAAATTTATCGTCTGCTGGGTATTTCTTGCGACTAGAAAGGACGATTCTTAGAGTCTTGAGTCTGGTAATGTCACAAACGATCACAGATTCTAGTGCTATGCAATTCTAAGTATAAATAGATCAGAGACGTTTATCTCCATGTCGGTTAATAGAAAATATAGGGATCTACATTTCTGTAAACAGACAATGCATCTCCTTGATGTATAAAGATTTGTTATAGCGAATATGTTCGGTTTTATGTCAAATATCATAGACATTAGTCAACAGCAACTTTTTTTAGGTATTTGTGGTTAAAATTAAGTAAGTTAGACGGACAAATGTGTCATAATATCGTAGACTGTGTTGACTTGAAATCAATACAGTTCTTAAAGTGATCCAGTAATCTGTAATGTACAATTTGGTGTTGGGGGAGGGTTACATGTGTCTTGGTTAGTCAGTGGTGGGTGGAATTCAATATTATCCAGCAAAGTCGTTGGCAGGCGTCTGCGTATTTTGTGATTCATGATACTTGTCATTCAAAATGGTTCCAAAACCGAATAATTTACCGAGTGAAGGAATATATATTCGAACAATTATGAAGAATACCAACTTGTCTCAAAGGGCAGCAATTAACTCTACAACTTTATTCCAGATAACTGTGATAGTTTCGCCCTACTTTTTTTCACGGTACTGAGTTATTTTATTCGATGTATGTGCAGCTGCAAATATTAGTGTAATACCATCTAATTCATTTTAGACAAAACTCGAAATCATACGTCGTCTACCATGTACTTTTTTAACATACATCATTATTAGTGAACTGTGTTTTCAGATTACAAAGTCATTGATGGCTGACAATGTGAGTACTTCGTCCAAATTTTCCCGCAGTTCATACAAAGCTTATTTAAGACATTTTTAGCGGATTCTTACCATGGCTTATTGCAATCGTTACACTGTATTTCCTCATAACAATAGGTTACTGTTTACGTATGTCTTAGACCTTGTTCTCATGCGTCCACTCATTAACGGGTTTGTGTTGTATCTAGTTTTCATGTTGTGATGCTAAGGCTAGATACTAATGACCTAAGTAAAAACAACTAATCAGACGATTGAGTATATTTTCTGAATTTAAATGAGTTTGTCGCAATTTTTATTCCTAACTTTGTAGTTAATGAGTAAATTCTTGATAATGTGGGAACTATATCCAATGAAAGGGACGAACAACTTAGGTTGGTTGGTTAAGAGTTGGCCGAAAACATCTGGGTAAGTTTCAGAACATTATAGCTCAAGTATTCATTCACTTCCTTATTTTGCATAGGCATTATATTTTCTATTATTTCATGTTGAATATTGAAAAGTTTTGTGTGTTTGAAAAGATAACCACTGTGCTGTCCATAATCTAAATGAATACTTATTTACTGCTGATATGGTGTCTTCTACCGACACGAAAAACCAATCAGATGTGGTACACGGGACTGTTTCCCTCTAAACCGTCGGAGTTCTTCATTGATTGACCATGATGCAATCACGAAAATGTGGGCTGAGTTACTTGCTACTAAAGTCGTCACTGGTCATTATAACAATGGTTTTAGTATCTCCAAGCGTATTTCCGGTGCAGCGGATTATGCCGCTAGATAGAATTAGATTATTTGAACCAGAGGCGAGGGCTTAACAGTGTTGTTGAAGGAACAGAGGTCATTTGAAAAAATCCTAACATGCAGGTGAATAACGTCACTAGAACAATAGATATGTGAAGCGTTTACAAAGTGAATAGCGTTCATTGTAAAAAACACAGAAGTTTGTTCATACTGAGACTCATTCAAGTGGTGGAACAGATGCTCACATTAACAGAGGACTTATGATGAATAACTAAGTAAGCTCAAAAAGCCTGAATATTATCCTCTTAAGACACCGGATGGCCTGTTTATACTTACTGATAAGGTGGTCTACAGATAGATTTGTTTGTTAGACTTATTCGTCAATAAAAAATCCAAATGACGTAAAACAGTAGCAGTATAATTCTATCAAAGATGTTAAATTGTTCACATGAAACTTACTGGAGGATTGTAGAGCGTTAGAAGTACCAGCTATAATTATTCGGCCTCATTGTATTGTAGTGACCTTCTTTAATCAGGAGAACACGACTGGTATAATGGAAACAATTATTATTATAACCAGTTGTACCAGCGATTGTTTTACTGTATCTGTTTGTTTAACTGTGCTGTTTAACCGTAGACTGTGACCTTGCACGCCTTCGCGTACGCTACTTAGTCCCACTTGCATTATTTGGCACGATCTCAGTATTATTTTGATACCATGAGATTGCCAACAAATATATTCTAGTACGACAGTCAATCGCCTTTTGGTTTTTGGTCTACGAAGGGATCAAACCTAATATCTGGTACGTAATCTTCCTGTAGCGATGATTATAGTTAATCGCGACTCGACTCCTACTACATTATATCATACAAATAAGGCTCACATAACTTTTTTATTTTGAAACCCTGGTTTTGACTATGTATACAACAATTTTGACTGTGCTAGAATACATACAGGGCCTAAATATTAACTTCCACTGGACAGCATCTTACTCATCGGATTATGAGTTTTTAAATTCGAGGGCTAATAAATTACATAAAAGGAAGAAAGAGAAAAAACAAGCATTAGGGACAACATATATCTTGCGGAATATCATATAGGAGTTTGGGGTTGTCTATTCAGGTTACTATTATTTGTACGTTGATTTTCTCGTCTCATCTCGTCGATTTGCAGTGAGCTTCAAATAGATAATCTTTTAAACTCTAAGTGTGGGCTGATAAATCCACCACGTCGGCCACATTGCAGATAAACTTTTCTGTCACATTTTATAGTCATCCTACTACGAGCAATGTCACGAGTGTGTTATGTATCTATAAACTTGTAAAGCCAGCCAACGAATATAATTGTACATTTGTTAATTTGTCTTGAGGTGGCTAGCTTTAAACGAAGCTAAAGAAGGGTTAATATTTAAAATCTGGAAACCCGGTAAATTGCAGTGCAGACGTAGTGAGTCATATGAACCTATGTATAAGATTGGTAAGAGACCTCGTAAAACCGCACGACGAGGTAAGAACAGTCGACAATAGTATACCGAGCCGTTAAAGTGATGAAAGTCTTTCGAGATTACCTTCTGGATCATTTCGAAAATAAGCGAATTCCTCAAGCGTCAGTGGTACATTTGAGCAAGTTGAGAGGGTTGATGTGTGTTTGTAACTCCTATACTTAAAAAAAGCGCCATGAAATTCAAAAATTCTTATAGCAGGTTTAAATATGTTAAATTTGTATCTACTTTTTAGAAGAAATTAATTTTACAATTTACCATTGAGCATGATATTGATGTGACCACAGTAGTTATGCCGACAAAGCTTCTGATTTTCGTAAGAGAACGTCCATTAGGTTGTTTCCACAAGGGTTTCCCTCTGCACAAAATGATAATGGATTAATTACTACTGGGTAGAGTGATGTTAGTGGCAGTGTTAACGATGGAGCGAAAGATGTATAATGGGTAATGATCACGACATAATGTATATCCTAATTCATAACCAGAAAATAAACTAAAGTGTTTTGTTTCGTAGCTACTTTGAATGACAGATATTTATCACCGACCTTGATAAGAATGCATTTATGCAGCGATTGTAGTAGGCAGTCAGACTGTGACAACGTATAAGTAAATTCAATAAAGTAAATCAGCTTAAAAGGCAGGATATTGTATCGCTCAAGTTCCCCAATATATATATATATATATGCAGTCTAATCAAACTAATAAGAGAAGCATCAAATGTTAACGATTAAAACTTCAGTACAGATGTTTTTATTTCTACTGAAAGTCTTTTGTTAAAAATCTAGAGATACATGTTCAAGATTATTTAAATAAGTTTTGTGTAGACCCATCTGATATATATGAACAGGTTCTCATACTTTTTGTTCAAGAGTAGGCAGTGGTGATGATGTCACAGGTATTCAGTGTTTGACAACGCCTAAACCAGTAACACCTTCTAATATATTTCGTTCCCACCCAGAGAAATCAAAAGACAGAGTCGAGGAGATCGGAAGAGTATATTTGGCGATGACCAATATATCGGAATTCTCTGATCTAATCTGGCTAGCGGTTGCGGTTGATGTTGAGCATGGCGTTACCACACGTGATCTGGTGCGGATGCATGACCGAGAGCCTTCAGCTAGATGAGTCCACTAAAACATATGGTCAGCATCCAATGTCGAAAACTTAGAGCTATTTATTTTGGGGATTTATTTACCGCTACAGATCACTCCCCCTCTAGTGAGGCAGTGACGACCCTAAGACGTGGCCAGCCAGAAGTTTAAACCCAACGAGTTTGTCGTTGGTAAACACTCTTCTGATAGCTTACTAAGTGTAGCAGCGTCTGGTCGTCTTTCCTTACTATATGGGACCGCGGTACAACATAGTAAAAAAAAGAAAAAGTTACAACGAAAATTTCGATTCCTCATAAACTGCATCGTTCTTTTCCAGCCGTCCTGGAAAAGAAAAAAGAAAGTGTAAGTGCATGTCGAAATACACTCGTATGTGCGTAAAAACACAATGTCGGCGAAAAAATGGAAAATATACTCAAGCACATATAATAACGTTAAAAAAATGTTTTTTTTGTTTTTTTTTAAGTAAAAATATAAATATATAAGCATATTAAAATTCTATTTTTAAAAAAAATTATATATTGTAAAAAGAAAGATCGAGATAATATAAAATGTCGAGTAGTGCTTTACGTGCAGTAGTCGTTTAAATGTTCTGGAAATCTTACTCTTCTTCCAGAACGCGTCGTTTTAGGTTTATTTTCAGGTACATTCGGAGTATCATCGCTAGTGTTGGTTGTCGGTTGAGGAATTATGAGTGGAGTCGTGTCGTTCGATTGTAACGAAGGAAAATCGACGTGAATAGGATTTCCTTCTAAATACGCTGCTTTTAAGCGATCGATGCTGATGCTATCGTTTGTTCCGTTCTTATCGACTATATAGTACTTCGGTTCGCGTTGAAGAACTTTGAAGGGTCCTTCGTATGCTGATTCGAATGGTCGTCGATGCGAGTCTCGACGAATGAAAACGTGTGTACTATATCGTAAGTCAGGTTGAACGAAAACATCGGTTGATTGTGGTCGAGTGAAAGCAGGTTTAACTGAACGCATTGCGTTTGTAAGCCTGTTCGTGTAGGAGGTTAGATCCATGTTCATTGAAGAGGATGAAGGATCCACGAATTCTCCTGGAAGTCGAAGTGTCGTTCCATAAACGAGTTGAGCCGCAGTGTATCCAATGTCAGCTTTCACTGCATTGCGAATACCTAGTAAAACAAGTGGAAGAGCGTCGGTCCACTGTGAAACGTTTGCAGCTGATAGTGAAGCTTTTAGTTGTCAGTGAAAACGTTCTACCAACCCGTTTGCTTGTGGGTGGTAGGCGGTCGTTCGGAAGCGAGTGATTCCTAAAAGTGTGGTCAGACGACGGAAAAGTTCAGATTCAAACTGACGTCCGCGGTCTGTGGTGATGGTTGAAGGGCAACCGAAGTTTGCTACCCATCGTTCGACGAATGTGCGGGCCACTGTTTCGGCAGTGATGTCCTTGATAGGTACTGCTTCTGGCCATCGAGTGAAACGGTCTACGCAGGTTAAGAGGTAAGAGTATCCATTTGAATCTTGTAACGGTCCTACCAAATCCAGATGAACATGGTCGAAACGAGCATCGGGAGTTTTAAATGAGCCTAAGAGACATTTATTGTGTCTGATAACCTTAGATTTTTGGCAGCTTACACAGGGGCGTGCCCACTCCCTCACGTCTTTATTCATGCCAGGCCAGCAAAACCGTTCTGCTATAAGCTTGATGGTTGTACGAACACCTGGATGAGAAAGTTTGTGCAATGTGTTGAAGACATTGCGTCGATAATGTTTAGGCACGATTGGGCGATCCCTACCTGTAGATGTGTCACAAAGTAAGGTTTCCTTACCTGTTCCCATCTGTTTGATGCGTAGTTTAAGTGTTGTGGACGATAACTCGTGCTGAAGATCACTGTCTTCTTTTTGAAGCTCGGCGAGTTTCAGGAGGTCGATCCCTTGGAAACTGTTCAAGGAAGTTATGCGAGATAAGGCGTCTGCAACTACATCGTTTGCTCCAGAGATGTGTTGAATGTCTGAAGTAAACTGCGAAATGTAGTCCAGTTGTCGAGACTCACGGGGAGAGTACTTGTCAGAAGGAGAGCTTAGCGAGAAAGTGAGCGGTTTATGGTCCGTGAAAAGAGTGTACTCACGGCCTTCGATATAGTGTTGAAAATGTCGCACAGCACAATACATAGCTAGGAGTTCCCTACCGAATGTGCTGTACCTCGATTCGGTGTCTAGCAACCTTCTAGAGAAAAATGCCAAGGGTTACCATGAGTTGTTAACCCATTGTTGTAAGACTCCTCCGATTGCCGAGTCCGATGCGTCTACTGCGATACTAATGGGTGCTTCGGTGTCCTGATGTGCGAGCATTGTTGCTTTAGCGATCAGTTCCTTAACTGTGGAGAATGATTTTCGTGCGGTGTCGTCTAAATTAATGGATTTTGCATTTCCACGTAGTCGGTAAGAGGTTTCATGAGTAATGCGCATTTCGGTATGAAACGTCTATAGAAACTTACGAGGCCGTTAAACGTGCGTAATTGCTTGACGCTGGTCGGTTCTGGGTAATCCAGAATGGCGGCCACTTTGGTCCCAAGAGGTCGAATGCCTTGAGCATCGATAGTGTGTCCTAGGAAGTCTAACGGGTGGGTTCCGAATTGGCATTTCTGAACGTTTACAGTTATGCCATGTTTTTGTAGTCGTTCGAAAACAAGATCCAGATGCTTGAGATGTGTTTCTCTGTCCGGACTTGCGATTAGACAGTCGTCAACATACGCATGTACGAAGTTGAGACCTCGGAAAACGTCGTCTATGAATCTTTGGAATGTTTGAGCAGCATTCCTTAGACCGAAAGGCATTCGCAAAAATTCATAGAGTCCGAAGGGAGTTATGATAGCTGTTTTCTGTATGTCGTCAGTAGCCATAGGTATTTGGTTATACGCTTTAACCAAGTCGATTTTCGAAAAAACAGTTGTACCTTTCAAGGTAGCTGTCAAATCGTGAATGTGAGGCAACGGGTAACGATCGGGAATGGTTTTCGCGTTCAATCGCCGATAGTCACCAGTTGGACGCCAATCGTTGCTGTCCTTTTTAGGGACCATGTGCAACAGAGATGCATAAGGGCTATTTGACGGTCGTATGATTCCTAAGTCTATCATATGGTCGAATTCGTTTTTCGCTAACCTTGGCTTTTCAGGAGCTTGTCGTCGTGCTTTAGAGAATACAGGTGGTCCTGTAGTCGTGATGTGATGTGTAACATTGCTGGTTACACACGGTAGTTTCGGTTGAGTTTGTTGTATCCCAGGATACTTATCGAGTAGTGGCTGATAAAGTGGGTCGATCATATGCTTAACTGTGACTGGGGATAATCTGCAACCAGAAAAGGAAGTTACGCAAACGGACAAATTAGTGTTTCCGTCTACTAGCCTCCGTTTGCGCGTGTCGATGATCAGATTGTGGTGTTGTAGAAGATCCATACCAATGATTGGCATAGAAACATCAGCAACAACGAAGATCCAGTGAATGGGTTTGCGTAAACCCACGTTAAGGTAAACGTACCTTTTGCCATACGTAGCGATCGGTTTTCCGTTTGCCGCCTGTAAGTTTAGGGTCGATTCGTGTAGTCGGTCGTTAGGATTTGCTGGAGAACGCTAACTTCTGCGCCAGTGTCGACGAGGTAGCGAACTCTCGTTGTCACATCTGTGACGAATAACAGACGGCTTTGTTCGCCGGCTACGGTTGCCGTTAACGCGTGCCGGCTTGGAAGTTTCCCGAATTGCTTTTCGAATCAGTCGGTTTCGTGTTGGGAAAATTGCGGGGTTTTCTACAATTTCTGGAAAACTTTCCATACTGGTTATGATACCAGCACCAGTCGGGGTTATCTGCCTCTCGTGGTCTAGAGACAGATCGCTTACGAGAAATGCTTCTACGTAGTGTGCGCGATCTCTTACGGTCGGTACGAAGACTAAGATAACGCGTGAGTGTGTGACATAAGTCGTTTATATCATTCTGAGTCGTTTGAGGTTTTTCTTTGACTGAAAATACCTCGGTAGTAGAAGGTTTCGTAATTTCTAAAATGCGGTCAGCAGATGCAGCTAGCTCGTCTATGGCGTTGTTCTGGAACGAGACCAGAACTGCTTGCACCTGTTGGGGAAGTTTTGACAAGAAGAGTTGTTTGAATAGACCTTCGTCGAAAGTTCTTGGGCCTATTACCTCTCTCATCCGTTGCAACATGTCCGTCGCAGAACCGTGTTGCAGGTCGATGTTATTGAAGAGTTGATCTAACCTTTGTCGATCGGTTAGGTCTCCTCGTTTAAGAATCGAGCGTTTTAAGATTTCGTAAGGATCGGAAACATCACTAGTAAACATACTAGGTGTTACGTACCTGTTGAATTCGCGCGGTAGTGCCTTGACTACTGCGAGGAATTGTGCACGTGTGTCGATCACGCCGTGCTCGGAGAAGTCGGCTTCTGCGTAGCAAAACCAGGCTTCGATGTTGTCGGGCCAGAAAGGCATCAGTTGAAACGAAGGCGGGGACAAAGTCTTAAGCTTGAGTACTTTAGGTGTCTGTTCAGTCATGATGAAGTATGAAGTACGATAATGAACGAGGGGAAAATATGTATATATATCCAAGAAAAAAAACACGAAAAAAGATCACAATGTTTCAAAAAAATAAAAAAATAAGGCAATGATATATAAAAATCCCAAAAAGGAACAGACTCACAGTTACAATTAGGTGTACCAGATCACGCCGGTCTCACCAATGATAATGTCCCAGGTATTCAGTGTTTGACAACGCCTAAACCAGTAACACCTTCTAATATATTTCGTTCCCACCCAGAGAAATCAAAAGACAGAGTCGAGGAGATCGGAAGAGTATATTTGGCGATGACCAATATATCGGAATTCTCTGATCTAATCTGGCTAGCGGTTGCGGTTGATGTTGAGCATGGCGTTACCACACGTGATCTGGTGCGGATGCATGACCGAGAGCCTTCAGCTAGATGAGTCCACTAAAACATATGGTCAGCATCCAATGTCGAAAACTTAGAGCTATTTATTTTGGGATTTATTTGCCTCCACAGTGGCTTGTTTTACTACGCAAGAGTACAAATTACATATTTGAAATGTTTGGCTATTTTCACTGGCTCATCGAGATGTAGAATTTTTATTCAATGAAGCCAATCTCATACGTAAGTTAATCTATTTTAACTTTTGGGTTTATATCTCAATTCGAGCAGCTATCTTTCAGACGTTTTGGTTGACCTATTCAAATGGTAATGATGACTAGTAAACCAATTGTTCATTTGTTAATGATTTAGTTATATTGTTTGGAGTTTATATTTCTGTTGGTTTTCTTACGAAAAACTTGGATATATTTATAGTGTATTAAAAGTCCTTTTATATCACACAGGCGCTTCCCTCGAGTTCGTTTTCTATCGAATGAGATTCCTTGACCCGTCTGACTCCAGATTAGAAGGTTTCTCTTCGAATAAATTTGTTACTTTTTGGTATGCTAGACACGCAGATATATTTTGGTCATGACTGCTAGTCTCGACATCTCGTCGAAAAGTTCTGATTTTCAAGTCGTAATAAATACGTATTTACAAGGACTATTTGTGAAAGACTCATTTTCTGGAAAAATTCGTCCTTATAACTGTATTAGTAAACCTTTCACGAAAATTATAGGATTAACCGAAGTTTTCAGCTGTAGGTAAACTGGTTATGAAGAAAACTGCATCTTTCTGAGCAAATCGAATTGAAACTACATTGTTTTCATGAATTAACATAATAATCTGTTGTACTCGTAAACATTTTTTATTATCCATGAATCACAGTTTGTTGTTTTTGTGGACAGAAAAGCGATTTTATGTTAACTCTTGAATTTGTTATCTTTTTATCTGGGTCTTCTAGAAAGTTTTAGCTGTTTGAGAGCTACTGTGCTAATTGGTCATTATAGTTTTTTCTTCCTAACGTGGGGATGATAATGTAAATGACATAAAAAGTACAAATCATAAACATAAAAATGGCTCATAATTTCGAACTACCTGTGTTACAGTGGATTAAAATAATACAATTACAGTTTCTGAGGTAAAAATTATTGACAAGGAGTTAAAATCCAGTATTTATCATGTGATAATAGTTATTAAGATCACGTAGTTGCATTGTATAAATGTAAATTCCTTGCTATGCAGACATTTCGCTGTTTGAAAACGTCCATGAGAATAACTCAGTTTAAGTGGGAGGAAATTAAAGTCATAACGTTAACACTAGAATCTTATAACCAGGTACATCTATATCTTCCTGTAGTCGTCGTTTTACACCAAGAATTGTTTATATTTCACGTTCATTCTGTGAGTTGGTCTGAAACGATAATCGTTCTTTTAATGTACAAACTCCATATTCCTGGTAGATATGGTTGATGTAGTTGAGGAAAACATGGAATTGAAACTCTTCAATACAGTTACGGTTGGAGTAACGAGATATATAATATAGACTTTATCTGTCTGATGTATGTCGTTTTCACTGATGACTTAGTTATCACCTTCAGTCGGTTGGTCATTTAAAACGTGAGGACAGGCAAATATATGCATCGGCTGCCATACCGCATTAACACAACAAGATGAATACCAAATTCATAGAAGCGGCTACTTCAATGGTAGTAATATATGTAAAAAACGATCAAATATAAGGATATGATACAAGCAGAAGGAATTAATTCATAACGAGAAAGATATGAGATAATTTTAATCTCATAGTTTAAGGGAAGACAAAGAGCGTATACACCTACGCCATTGTAATCGATTCTGAGCCATACCACCCAGAGTCTCCAATTACTGGTTACGATAGTCGCGTGGAGCCCAACCGAGTATTCTGCATCTACCAACATGGGTAAGATTAGAAGTAAGTAACTTCAAGGACTGATGCCACGTTTTGGTTTGGCCGCCCCTAACTTTCTTCCAATCATCCCCAACACTAGTCAGCATTGAGCGTCGTGGTAATCGATGTTCAGGCATACGTAACACGTGGCTCACGATGAAGTGACAACACAATATATAATTCCAGTAGTTGAGGAGAAAGTTCACTACAGTATATGTTTACTAATGCTTGAATGTCGATTAGATATTGGTAAGCTAAACTTTCAATCTATGAAACTTCGGTTCAGGTCGTACACCATCACGTCAACGAAACCAGACAATTTTATATTAATCAATCGTCATCATATCTGTTTGAAATACCGTATCGTTATGGTTACAGATAGAATGTTGAGGGATAATAATTCATAAAACAACACGGATTTACGACATTTTCCCCGGATATTACACACAATATTTATTTGTCCCACTATAGATAGCTTAGACGTGATCAGTTATTTATTCATGAACAAAGTAGAACCTGGTACAGGTATGCGTTAATCCAAGCTGTTACTCCTCAAATAACCACCAGGGAAAATAAACAGCAGAGAAAACAAAAAGTATTCAATCGAATGGAAATATGAACATAGGAATTGTTTGTTTGAAACTTAAGGATGGGATTGGATAAAGTATGAGTTAATGATAACTCCCGAAAATCAGAGCAAGGTAAATAGAGCATACAGTTGCTCCTCTAGACCCTGTTTCACATCTGTTCCACTTCTGCTTTGCGCTAGAAGTTTGCATTTCTCGAAATGACAAGAGTTAGCAGATTTAACCACATTGATTTATGTCTGGTTAAGATGTGGTCCCCCCGTCCTTCATCAAACTACCCTTATGTCAGCCGGGAAAGTACGTTATAGTAAATAATAAATCAATAGGCGTAAGTGATGTTACAAACATATCACGTGGTTAAATTAAACACATACGTATATATAGGATAAAGGATCGGTATTCATTTGAAGTTGACATAATGAAGCGAAGTTGTACTTGAAAGTTAAAATTTACCATTCATTCACTCAACTTTATCTGTTTAACATAGTGACCCCACAGGGAGATATTGTATGCATATTTAGTGACATTTTGTATACTGGTACACCTTTTGTCGACTTGAAATATTTCTTTTCGTAAAACTTCTCATTTTATGTTTCTGGAGCCTTGTACCAACATAACAAAAATGAATCTCATTCAATAGGCGCTCGATAGATTTGTTGTGTTTAAATTCTGAAACATGTTTGTTCTAGAATATAAAGCCCTTCAATGGGAAATACAATGGCCTGATAATAGTTGAGCCCCATAAAAACCATGACACACTTAGATTTATAGGTGATATCACCGAAGTTAATCGTTACTCGGGAGAACGTCTATTATTTGTAAAACTGAGTTATCATATGATAGTAATTTTAACAGAAATTAAGATACACTTTAATGAAAATTTTTTTATTTAAGTTAACTTCAATCTCTACTGATCACTTCTATTAAATAGTTTTGAGAAGATTAATCTGAACTTTTTAATTTGGTGATTGATTACTTCACACGTGACTTCTTGATTATATTTTGTATCACCATCTTAGTTTATTAGTGTAGTTGTCATTTATTTTCACACTGAACTGATATTGAAACAAAATAATGACCGAGAAAATTGTGCTAAACAGTTAAGATTCTATTTAAAACCATTAGCTATCACTCGCTATTATGAAAAGCGTCAGAAAATAGAGATCTCGCTCAAAAAGTTGCATCTCAATGTTGATTTGATAATAAAAACACAATGGGATTTTATTTGTTTCCAATTCACATTTTCTTTGAATAAATTTTGGTTAGGCAAGAATATAAGTGGTAGAATTTTAGTTCATTTATTAAAAATGAGTATCAAGGAAAACTATTCCACGGATAGATTATCATTTTTCCGCTTATAGATGCGATCACAGTTGATTTATCCAAGACTCCAATAATAAGAACACACAAGAGAAAATAAGTAGAAATAAATCTAAATTATCCAATTTTATCTCACAATTTGTTCTCACACCTCAAAAGAACTCATAGAAATAACACTTCTTGACTTGACACGATATAATTTTATGACATTCATCATACTTATATTCCTTGTTTAAAAAGGAAACGAAGAGTACAAAATACTTTTGCTTAGTTTGCTGATTATTAATCTCTTGTATAACTCCGCTTATAAAGTCAGGTCATTTAATCAACTAAAATACTTTACTCAAATATAACGTCCTTCGCTTAGCAACAATATAGATTAATTGCATAAAATGTTATAAATTAAAGTACATGTTCAAAACTATCATTTACCATTTATGAAAATAGTATGTGATGCACTTCTTACTTTCTACATATTACTAATTGGTCTATGAATTACTGTCATGGAGTATTTTACTGTGAAAGTTTAATGAAGTTTCCCTCGTATTCAAATAGTCATTATGTCTTTCGAAAATGTCTCTATAAAAATTAAGTTTTATGGTAAATAAATTGATATGGTTATATTTGATCTCATCATTTACAAAGTTTAAAAATTGTTAATTTAAATTTTGATCTACAACCGTTAAATGAACATAAATTTTCATTTATTTGTTACCATGTGTTTTAGATATATGATCAACAACATCAGTACATAATCATAAATATTATGCAATCAGATCGCATAGGTACACTAAAAAATAATGGTTCAAGAGTACAAACAGATGCTCAATAATTAATAGAGTTTTTTGATATCTCTTTTAATATAGTCACAAATTTATTTCAAATCGTTTATGAAGATTGCTCTTTCTAAAATCTTACCCTTAAAACTTCATGTATCTCTCTACAAAATATTAATTTCATTCACATTTTGTATAAATTTAGGTCAAACTAGATATTATGTTTTAAATAGGCCACCTATAGAAGTTCCTAGATGGGTTTATTCTTTATCAATACTTTTAATCGAATTAGATAACAAAGAGAAATCTTATTGTAAGTTACTACAGAAATTATTTTAAGATAGATGTGCACTTGTCAGTGCATGTATATTAAGACTGGTTATATTTTAAAATAAAGACGCTATCATTCAAGCTTTGTTATTAATACATTCGATTATAGTCCCCATTACTTTTGTAAAAAAACCAATTCATAATATGATACATTTGACTGCTGTTATAAATAGTTTATTTCACTAGAAGATCGATGCATTTGGTCGATTACAAGTTTCTTGGTTTTGAGAATATAATAAATCATTATCTCGTATATTGTCTTGGTAGAAATGCATTTTGTTTGAAGGAATAAAGTTTGCTTAGTCCCGTCATCACGGTTTTTAGCACGACATTTATATTTACATATCTATAAACAGTCAAAAAGCATTTATCGAATAAGGGTTTCTCCATCTCTAGTTTTTCACAACAGTTTCTGTACTAAGGGGATGAACTGTACTTTATCACAAATTAACAGACGTTTCTGATGTCAGTCATCAAAATCCGACTTCATGGTTTGAAAACTAATACACTCATAGGACACTTTTAAGGTCCTAGAATTGATTCTGTAAATGATAACAAATAGGCAACTCAAAAGAATCATAGAACATGGGGAAAGAGGTTTCTACAACTCCATAATGTGGCGTGATTTCTAAATTAACTCCCTTATACTTAAGTAAGTCCTTATTTAGATCTCTGTTTAGCTAAATAAGCTTTTAAATAATTACTCGCTAACTTTGTAAAAATGGATTCTCTCTGTAAATTTTTGTAAAACTATTGCCACCACATCGTACGTTCCTTATAGCTAGAAAATTCGGCCACTAGAGCGGTGATAAATAGTGGTGGACAATTGGTGGTTCGATAGCTGAAGTCACTTTTATTTGAATAACTTTAAATTTATTCATTCAGTGAAGTCGATTTCTTTACGAGTACTTTTATGATTTCGTCTTTTCATTTTTTAAATTCAGTTTTTAAATTGACTGATCGGATCATATTAGTTGTTAGTTCTACAATTTCCAAAAATTACTCGATTAACTTTTAAGAAAAAAGGGAGAAATTTATTGATTGACAGTTGTTATTGGATTTTTGTATAAGGAAGAAATACAGGATAATAATGGTCATAAGGAAATGAAAAAATTCAATTATATACCCAGAAATATTTACATCTAACAGACAACTAGAATCGGTCATAGTAAGTAGATACAGTTACTTCTTACTTCTTTTTAGATCTTGAGTTCCCATATTCCTTCATGGATACTTTTTCAGTATGTCATGTCGAAACATACTCTCAGCTTTTCTTCTGAACGTTGTTACTAGGTTATTTTATTTTCTTTTGCTATCAACTTTGGTATTTTTGTCTCGTTTTGGTAATGTGGTATCACAACTCCAGTCAACGCATGTTTGTGTCAGTCTCCACGATTATGACTCGACCACCAGCTACCATCTACTGTAAGATAATAGACAAAATGACAGAATAATTTGTATAACTCGATTACTTGGAATTAAGTCGGAGAAATAAATTTACATCATCTATCATTTGTCAAACATTTGGATATATTTCATAGTAACACTAATACTGATATATTCCAAAAAGCCGTACGCTAACTGTTAATATTCTGTAGATGCAATCGAAGTGTAGTCAGTCAGTTACAACGTAGGACCAGGCACATACATGCATCGGTCCAAGTTGCCACACCTCATTAGCACAACAAGACGAACACTGGATTCATAGAAGCAGTTAATTCAATGGTAGTAATATATAAAAGAAGGATTGCAATAAGGATAAAGTGCAGAAATAAAGAATCAGTTCGTAGAAAGGAAGATGTGAAATAATTTTAATCTCATAGTTTAAGGGAAGACAAAGAGCGTATACACCTACGCCATTGTAATCGATTCTGAGCCATACCACCCAGAGTCTCCAATTACTGGTTACGATAGTCGCGTGGAGCCCAACCGAGTATTCTGCATCTACCAACATGGGTAAGATTAGAAGTAAGTAACTTCAAGGACTGATGCCACGTTTTGGTTTGGCCGCCCCTAACTTTCTTCCAATCATCCCCAACACTAGTCAGCATTGAGCGTCGTGGTAATCGATGTTCAGGCATACGTAACACGTGGCCCAACCATCTCAGTCGATGAAGATTCACAACCTCATCAACTGACTTACCATCGTTCCCTAATACCCTGCGTCTAACCTCGCTATTACTTACCCGGTGATCCCAGAAGATGCGGGCAATATTTGTAAGGTATCTGTGATCAAATACTAATAGTTTACCAGTATCTTCTACTCTGAATGCCCACGTTTCGCAGCCGTAGAGTGGAACCAATCGAACTGCCGCTCAGTATACTCGTCCGTTAATCGATAGACGGATATTTCGCCTTCGCCATAGGTGACGTAAGTTGGTAAAAGCCAAATAAGGTTTTTGAAGTGTAATATAAGTGTGAATAATAACTAGGTCGAATTCACCTTATGATTAAAAATTAAATCATTAGAAAATACTATTCACAAATTAGAGATAACTCAATAATACTGAATATCACTGGTTATACTGATGACAATTTATCTGCATTATGGCACTACATAAATAGAAGTTAGTGATTATTTGATACATAATAAAGTTTTTATCGATCTGTATAAATACAAATCTATCTTAAAATTAAGCTCCTCAAGATATGGATTTGTTCAGTTATTTTAAGCTAGCATAGACCATAGATATAGGTGCGGAAGACATTTGAAAGGGAGGATATCCGCTTACCTATTCTTTAATTATATGCTAACTATTTACCTAAGGTACATGAATTTATAAAAGAGTAAACACGAGAAAAAGACCGTTTGAATATGAAATATTTCAAAACTTACTAGTCACATATAATAATGAAGTTTTACGTAAATTATATCACTGAAATTTAATCTAGCTTTAATGAAAATTTTTGAAAAGTTGATATCATATTAAATAGAATCTAAACTTAGATAACGATAAATTCAAACCATCATATGGGTTTAGTAAAGTTGGAGTTCAGTAAGCTCCTTCTGTTCCTTTTAAAGCTTGTTAGCTGGATGTACTGGCATCCTAGTGTTGATGTTTCCACTGTGATTGGTTATCTGGACTCAGTAACTTAGCTAATAACTGACTAGCGTTTAAAGAGAAAGGAACTGGGTTTTAGTCTCAGTGTGAACATCAACAACGGAGTACAAGTACATTTATCTCATAAGTCCCAAACAGAACGAAACACATATCCTGGATTTAACTGCTAGTGGTAATCCAAATTTATTAAAGCTTATAGCTAAATGATAGTATCAAGACCAAACAAAACAGTCCTTGACCTTGACAAGAGAAAAATGCAAACTCTGACAGACTGTAGTGACTTCTTCTAGAAGTACGACAATTTAATTATTCTAAGTTTATTTAAAGAGCACGCTAAAATTTGTATTGACATTTCAAGATTAGAATTTGAAGTGTGTTCACGTGAGTTTAAAGATCATAGGTTAAACATATGAACATACTGATTTGTGAAATAGATGTGAGTAGAATATAGGTGATTATAAAACATGTTAACAAAATTCGCTCATTTAAATTACCAAGAATCGGATTTATGTGTTTAATCAGGTCATCTAAGATCTCTTAGGAAAAAAGAATAATCATTTAGTTTAGTTGCCTATTAGGAATAGAAACTTCCTATGGAAGAGATCTTACCTTAAAATTATATCTTTCATACTGTTTCTGCAGTCGTCTTAATTTTGTGCATAATTTTTCCATTTTTTAAAAAAAGATTCTTGATTGGGATAGTAAAGAGTTCTTAGTCAATTAGTATCGTCTTTAAATACACTAAAAATTTAGTTAAGATGAAATGGTATTTACAACACAGTATAATGGTCGTAGACAACTAATAAAGAATTGAAAATTTGGTTTAGTTAAATCCAGGTCATATCCACGTAACATTTAACGAATGGAATAAACAAATCGCAAGTATAATTTCAGTACTTAAATTGAGCCCACTGAATCTCTGAGGAAATTTCTCCATGTAAAATAACATTTTAAAGATGATTAAAAACATCATGTACTTTTTTAAATCTTATTATTCTTAACTAATTATCTGTAAAAATGTTATCGAACATTTGTGAAAGAGAATTTTTATTATAATTTCTCACTATAAGTTTATGGAATGCGACAAAATAATGTTCAGTATGAAGCAAACGAACATTATTCGGGAGTAGAGGAAGAACAAAGAATTGGGTAGAATAACATGAATTCATTTTATTTGGTAAGGTTCTCATCGGCCGTTTATATGTTTTCATTCTCATTACTCCATCATGATTGTATATACTTATTTTTACTGTTATAAGTATGCAAACTTTACAATAATTTTGACCGTTAAATATGATAGGTTGTAAACGGCTGATGAGAACCCTGCGAAGTAAAATGAATTCACGTTGTCCTGCTCAATTTTTTCGTTTATTCTGTTCAAGATAATAAAGGCAACAAAATGTATGAAATTATACTGGAAAGTTATTAGTTTTGGTCATTAACCTAAAAGGTTTTCTGACTACTGTCGTACCGTCGGTGCTTCTGCTGTCAAACGATACAGATTGTCATCTTCAATTTCTGAAAGTTTCACACCTTTGTACAGGATTGTGTTTTGGTGGCAGACAATAGGTTCAAATTTAAGGTTGAGGAAATCAGTTTCAGGCTGATTCAACGGCTTTATTCTAATAGATAATATCAGCGAGGTCATGGTATTGATATATAGTAAGGATTCAGCCCAGCTTGGATTCTTTAAAAAATAAACATTGTTTCGATATTTCATATTTTTGAATGCTAAGACTATTAAAAGAAATTGTACAGATACCAATTAGAAGTGCACTTATGACTATTCATTCACAGTAAGATAAACACAGTGGAGTGTTAAGTAAACAACTAAGAACCCTTATAACCAGACGGTATATTCTTACTGGTATTCTTAAAAATCAGGGTTAATCGGAATGCACACATGTTTATTACTAATTCTAATTAAAGAATTTAGACAAGATAGAACCTTTTACAAATTAATTCATTTACTTTATTCAAGTGTTCACAGAGTGAAAATAACAAACGAAATTTTATTGTGACCTATGAATAAGATGTGATAAGATGTTATGAATCACTTATTACAACCTGTATAGTTTTAATGTATGGTTTGTACTACAAATGTTTATACTGAAATATAATATATAGAATACAAATGAAATACCACTTCATGTAAATCTCCACTTGATTCAGTCTGTGGGGAATATATAGAGAATAAAAATTATTCCATTTTGAGGATAATATAATTAAGCTTAATGTTGAATCAGTGTAAAGCTATGTCATTTAAAAAGGATACGTAAATTTATCGAATTCTTATCAACACATTTTTATATAAAATTTTAAGGCCGGATGTATGAAAGTAATCACATATTATTACATACTTATTACCAAACAACTTAAGTTATCCATTTGTTACACTATTTTATTGTGATTGAATCAAAATATATTACGATAATTTTATAATTATTTCCTTCATTAAAATTAATGTTACGAGATAATGTTATTCAAAAAACATTTGACTAACCAACTGTAACACAAACAATAATTCATAATAAAATTGTCATAAACAACATCTTAAACTTTGATTATTTTGTGTTAACTATGGACTATAAACTAGATAAGATTTATGTGGCACATTGTACTTCAACCGAAAGGAATACTTGATTTTGTTCATGTATCTATAAGAGATACAATACATAATAACAGAGAAATTATCCGAGGCAATAAAACTTTAAACGTGTTTTTGTTATAAGATTCTTTAAAGTCTAACTTGCAAAATACACCATTCAGTTTTTGTACATTGTCAATACATCAGTTATACTTAGTGAAAACAAAAAAAAAAAACACACTTGTCAAACAATGAGAATGTTTTTCTAAAAATTGTAGCACAATTTTTCACTTTGGATAGAAGATATTTCTTATAAACATTTTGCCTAATGTCAACGAAGCAAGGATACTTTCCAAGATAATCTATTCAGTTTTAATATAAAAAGGAAGGGTATAACATTTTATTCATGGACATTTGAAAAACAAAAAATTGACTTCGAAAAAAAACAACAATAACTTTTTAAACAAGTTTAACAATGAAATATTGGATTATTTAAATTACAGTATCATTGAAGAAATTCAGTCTACATATATTTGTTGTATTTTTCCTAATATATTTATCACAAATTAGTGAAGTCTAAAGTTAATTGAAAATAATGGATTTATTTTCTTGCAAATTTTGTATACAGTTAATCATTTATAACAGACATTTGAGATTAAAATTATTCTGAAAATGTAAGAGAAGACAACATTTTATGTCATTCATTAAAAAAAAATCTTAAATGTATTTAAAAAGTTTTTCAATAAGTTTTTGAAGTGAACTCAATAAGGTTTATGGAAATTCTTATGGTATAAATATGAATATTTGATTAATAAGTAGTAAGTTCAATAAGCAACTTCAAAGAGTTCTTGAAGGACAACATTTAGTTTCAATGTTAACACTTTGTATAATGTAGCTCAATCAAAGGCACCTATGAACTCCAAGTAATTTATAAAGTATTAGGTTAGGGATTGTGTAGATTGTTAAGTTCTTGATTGAGATCGTGAACCGATTGACGTTAGACCACCAGTGAAAACTTGGAAGCACTGGACGATCGGGTAGAAACAGGTGTCTACCTCAGTACAATGGAAGATGGTCGCGCAACTTCGTGGATTGGTTGAGATTAGACATTAACACCATTGGATGCCGGCCGGCTCAGTGGTCCAGTAGGTTAAGCGTTCGCGCGCGAGACTGAAGGCCCTGGGTGCGAATCTCATGAGCGGGATCGTGGATGCGCACTGCTGAGGAGTCCCACAATATGACGAAACGGCCGTCCAGTGCTTCCAGGTTTTCAATGGTGGTCTAACGCCAATCGGTCCATGACCTCAATCAAATTTTTATAAAGTAATTAGATTGTGATAATTCTGTATACAATTTTAGCGGTACAAATACATTCATCTGTCTTAAGCTTATTATTACATCATATTCCATCCATTAGCATTTATTGTTTTAACTTAACTGAAAGAAATCTTCATTTTAAGTATTTGCAATCTGATCTACATCGTTGCATTTTTATATAGGCTTTCAAACATACAAAAGATGATATTTTCCTAAATACTGATTACAATACATATTTCTTTGAGTAATCCTAAACGTCTTTGTATTTGCATATTGTTGATTATATACAATTACTTTTATAAATTCTAATAAAGTAAGAACAACAATGAATGTAGATTAATATGAATTCATTTTTACTTCATGAACTTTCATCAGTTCTGTACAACCGTATTCGTATTGTAATATAACGTAATATTAAATGATAAACACTGATGACTGAACCACTGAAGTATTGTGTGTGCAAGTATAAGAAACTCTGGAGATAGATGTAGAAAATACAAAGGGAGTTATATAGTAATAATCTAAAGTTCAGAAATCGATAAGATGGGTTACGTAGGTTTCAGGTGAATGAAAATATCCAACGAATGAAAACGTGGTTTTGAAATGGATGAAATGATTAGTTAAGTAAATATCACTTAATATAGTGTAAATAATACTGCTACTACTATTATTCTTAATGACAATAATAGTTTATGAGGATGTAATGAAATTTCATTTTTTTCTAAATGTATAAGATGGATTTCAGTGTTTTAATAGCCGTTGCTCCGGCAATGTTCAATAAGGTTGTAGTCCTTTGCTTTTTATTTTGAAAGCGTCAATGAATCGGCCATCATTGATTAAGTATCGAGATACTGGACTGTTGAGACCTTTGAATTAATAGGTGTAGAGTAGTAACATTTTTTATATCTTCACTAAGACATAAGTAACATATAAATCTATTAATTCAATTGAAAATGGATTAGATGACCCATCTATTCTATATCATTCTATACTTGTATCCTAACGGGTATGTCGAGGCAATCAACACAGGATGGGCGTGTTCCAAATAAGACTAATCGATTATCATTTAAAAATATCAGCAACGTGATGATCTATTCCATTTCAAATTGAACTAAAACTCATAACTGTTGCATCAGTGAGTGGCTATCTAAACTCAGTAGTTAAGTGGATAACGCGATGGTATTTGAGGCCAACGGTACTAAGTTTGAGTCTCGGAGTAAATGTTTGTCCTGGAATGCAGGTATGCTCAGTTGATGGGTCTCGAATAGGACGAAACTTGCTTTCTGGATCTTAATGCTAGCCACATTACATCTATTTTCATAAAAATGAGTTATTAATTTCTCAAAAGCATATATTGTCTAGTTCATAACCAGTCTTGAACTTAATAGTAGTGAACCTTGTTTCTTCTACTCTACGGATGATAAAATCAATATTCACAGATGGCAAACTATAGATGTACCTTCAATTCCATGTATGTATATAGGCATTTAATATTATTAAACATTTTAGCTATTAGTAACCATTATTTTATCATTATTATTATTATTTTTTATTCCTCTCAAGTCCTAATTTCATTTTTTTCAACTGTTTTCTATTTGAAAAGAAAAAGAAATAGGACACTAAAATAAATGAGTCCACCTATTTCATCATTTTCTCGGAATTTATTGTTTTGGAATTTGTGAACTCTTCTCTTATTGATTGTATATATGTCTGTTGTTTATTTTTTACGTATTCATCTTTTTAAAAGGTTTCTAGTAGCAAGACAATGATTATTTCAGTGAATGAAAAGGTAAAAATATGCACGATCAAACTATATTTATACAAATATATCTGCACATTTAGCTTATTGTTTAGATACCCTGTTCATAGTATTTGAAGAAAAAAGCGATTTGACACGTGATATTTAGAAAGATAATCTCTTTCTAATAACACAATGACATACAATTGAATAACGATTTAACAATATCTGTTTATTAAAAAGAAAGTAGAACAAGTGTTTCACAATAAGACGAGTTAGTGTTTTACTCAGTAACTCAGTTTTAAAAATCAAGAGCATACAATACAGATGTTGAGTTTATAGTGTGAGCACAGCTGAGAAGAACCCAATACAAAGTTATGTATTAACTAGGAGATAAAAAATATTCTACAATTTTTAATATAAAATAAGTCTCACTGACTGATCAAAAGTGGGTGAGTCCCTGTCAAAAATCATATTCAGTCGTATTTGTAACTTTATTTTTACCGATAAAAAGGAATTACATCAAAATCAAGATGCTTTTTTATTAAATTTTTCCCGTGTCTGATAATGGGAGGATTTTTGTCGTTTATGCTTATCATAGATTCAACTTAAACACACAAAAACGGAACAAACGTATCAACAGAGTAGCTGATATTAAAGTTGACTGACCATAGTATCTGTACTTTGCAATAGTACTAAATAATGGAATATATAAAAATGAAGAACATATTTCAAGAGAAGGCAATGATTGAAATAGGGTATCTAATGCTAAAATGTTACAGAATGAATGTAAGTCGACTAATAGCATACCAGAGATTTATTCCCTTACATAGAAAAAATTAACTGACATAACTAATCCGATTTAAAGTCAGCTCATGACTGTAAAAATATATAGTGAATAATATTTGCTTATCTTTTCTTTTTAGCTGTTAATCCTCACTGTAATTCTTTGAACTTGCTGAACATTAAATAAAATAATAGTATTGATTTATATTTCTTTTCAAAACTTTATAATCTATCGTTGATGCATTCATTTCCGTAATTATATGTACTTAAGATATTTCTAGAATGCCATTTTTCTCAATTTAATGTGCTTTCCTCATTGTTCAATAACAAAAGCATATTGGAACTTTGACAACGGCTACCCTTGAAATCCAGGATATGCATCTTATCCTGTTTGGAACTTGTCAGTTGGACGTACCTGCATCCCAATGTTGATGTTTGCATCGAGATTCCAACCCAGCCGGTTTTACTCCAAACTCTCAAGACGTTATTAACTGAACTATTGAATTCAGATAGCCATTGGCTTATGCAGTGGGACAAATTGTTTATTATTTGTAATGTTTATATCTTTCTTTTGTTGATATCAAGGACTGAGATTGATCAGCTGACGAGTTCCGTACAGGAAAAACGTCTGTCTTATATTCCACTGCTAGCCACTACCCACACGGCGAACTACGGTGCAAAGTCATGCATGGAAGACAGCTGTCAGACTCATTCCAGGCAAGGACCGTAGTCAGACAAAGCTGCCTACTCTCGCCCTTCCTCTTTCTTCTGGTCGTCGACTGGATTATGATGACCTCCACATCTGACGAGAACCACGGAGTACAATGGATAGCTTTCATGCAACTAGACGATTTGGAATTCACAGATGAACTGGCTCTTCTATCCCATACACATCAACAAATGCAGATGAAGACAACTATCTTCTCAGGATGCACATATACCAAAAGAGACTAGTCAGCTGTAGTCTTTGAGATTAACGAAAAGAAGATGCAAGCCCTATTAAATGTATTTTATTTCCTTATATATTGTTAATTGTTCACAAATTATAAAAAACACGAGAAGTAAAATCTAAATTCGGTTTATTTTGTAAATCTTGTCCTACTTGTATTGCGTACAATGATCAAACACATTTGTGCATGAATAATATCAGTTGAACTATTTATCCGATTTTTACATTTCCATACAATTTGTCAACTCAAACTAAGTAATAAATTACCGAAAGGATATTAGGCAAAACCCACATGTCCTTTACCATATATATTTTGCCGAAACTTTATGTTGTTTGTTACGAAACTTGTAATTGAAAAAAGTTGATAGAGATCCTCTTGGATAAGTTAATGACACTGATAACTAATCATCAATGTTATAACTAAAATAATGTAGATACTCTTTTATTTTGTACCAATATTAAGTAGTATAACAATGAATAGAATCTCAAGGAAAATTAATTTTGGTGTCTGGCGTTACGATTCAGGGTATGATTTTAGTTCTACATAGAACATTGTTAAGCAATCTTTTTTGAATGATACAATGTGGCGTTTACGTTATCCTGTGTACAAATAAATGAAAAACAGTATTATTTTTCTATTTTCCATATTAACATAAATTAGAGAGTGAAGTATGTGTTGTAGCCAAAAAAAAGAATGAAGATATGGTTTAGAGTGTGAATGAGGGCTAACACCACAATGTATTAGATAAAAGATAGTTGAATAATGCCAATCAAGTATACATCCCACAGGTAGAATGAATAACTAGTATGTTTGTTGAATAGTTACTTGTAAATGTTTTGGCTATTCGGTATTTACTACACATATTTCTTCGGAAAAATTACAATGGAGAACTGCTGCATTTCACTGACAGACGTGATTCATTTCATGATGATATTAGAATTATCGGTTGATTAACCTTTTAAAAGTGTTCCTGTTTAAAAAAGTTTCACAGATATTCAAAAGGCATGTTCACACTAACTAGTAAACAGATCAACTATTTTTTACTTGACTAAATAAACGGGTATTGTGAGATTGAATAGGATTGATTAAAAATTTATGTATACATGTTCTGTTCGAAAAAATTTCGCGAATTATGCTACAAAGGTTGTCATTCATAAATAAAAATAAGTAAACGATCAATCAAACCTTTCTTAAAGATTTGCCACTTTGAAATGGTCTGACCTTGGCTGTTTGTTTTTGTTTAGCTTCTAGTCAATGAGAGCTATAATTTCTTTTATTCTATCCAATAAACAGGTAATATGAGTTTAAAAGTTTGTTCTATAAAATTTAAGGTAAAATAACTGTTACTTCAGGTTACTTTGACCACTCACCAAACTTAACTCTTATATGGTGTTTATATTCTCGAAACTGAAAATGATCATGTGAAAGTGATCTCAAGACGATGTAAAGACATAAAAATGCGGAATGATGGGATAACTGTAAGCTTTGCCTCCAAGGATATTCAGAGATGCTTCTTATAATTGAAACGAAGATATAACTAGTGCATATCCACAAACGAAGAGTACTTTAAAGGGAACAAGATTGAGTTTTTTAAAATGTTATAGGATAGATCTTTCATATGCCGAGTTCTCGTTTGTATTGAACACGGTAGTACCTAATAATTAAGCAATTTCTTCCTGTGTGTATGACATATCTTAATTTATGATAAGAAGTTCACTGTCTTGTTAGTTTAAGCACTGAAAAGTTTGAGAAAATCTCTAGGACTATTTATATACGCACTTGTGTAAACAGTAGATTAGTATATTTTTGTTGGCCCAATTTCCAGTGATTCACTTTATTTTAGACTGTCGTATTCAAAATCTAAGATGCTTAGTATCATCAAAATTTTAAATTGCTTAGAAATTGTTTATTTTCATATTCGTAAGTTGTGTGATAATCTGAATTTAAAATAAACATATTTCACCATTTATACAATAGGTACAAGCTAACTCACAGACCATAAAGTCACCTGACAAGTACCAAGGATGGTTAAAAAAACTTGGTGGAAAACTAAAGATTTGGAAAGAAAGATATTATGTTTTAACAGATACACATCTTTACTATTATACTGGAACTGACCGAAAAAAACTTCTGGGTGAATTTTGCTTAGATTTCGCACAAATAGAATCCGATACTGGTGATTTAGAATATAATGGTGATAAATCATGCTTATTACTACTTAAAATTAGTAAGTCTCCTAACTATTATGTTTTCATGTCGCTTTTTTTCAATCGAAGTCTTTGTTTTCATTCATTGTATTATTATTATTATTATTATAGACTAACAAAAAGTGTTAGATAAGAAGGGGATGGACACAAATTTTATACTTCTCAAGTTCCAACTACAAGATGAATTTATATTTGTAAATAGAGTTAGTGTTTAGACTGGTACTAAGATCAGTGTCATTAAATTCTATCGTTAAATACATTACCGGTGAAAGAGTTTAACAGGAAACGTACATTAATGAACTTTTTAATTAATATTTTCAAATATCATAAATAAACACAGTAAGTGGTGCATGCTACTTATGTCGACAGACATAAATAATATGTAACACCAATCAGAAGTGGAGTGCCTGGAAGCGGAAGATTGAGAAGATTGAATTGAAGAGAATAGGAATGTAAACAGAAAGTAATTGTTATGACAACAGGAATGAAAGAACGATGAAGTTTGAGAGATAGTTGATGGAAGATGTGTAAATGAAGTATTTAATGTATGGTTTCCGAAAAACACTCTGTAATTTTTCATTAATTAATAGATTGGTCTTCTCCACTTGACCTTGTCGCTCACTACAAGTACACTACATTACTGTAATAGCTATTTTGAGTGACAGATATTTCTTGATCTATAAGGTCTCCTTATCAATAAGTATTTCATAATCTTATAAGTTGTCACCTAAACTTAATGTAAGCACAAACTGCGTAAAAAAGCTAAAATAATCGAAATGATAAAAAGAAATATGTATTGTGTGTGATGCAAAATCAATGAGCTGAAAATTCTATGCTGGTAGCAGTGAGCACTACAAACAACAATAATGTAATACAAACTGACATTAGGAAACTTTAATGGTTGACAAATGTTTTTACTAAATTCACTGATCATGTACCAATGTACATGAATTTTTGTAAACACTGAATATGGTTGATGTGTGAAACAAATATAAATTACATATGTTCAAGGCAAAACATGACTGTTTGTTCGTGTTACCATTCAGTCATTAACCCATAAAAAAACAACCGTCTAGTGCTTCGTAATTTTCAGTGGTTGCTTAACTAAGACCAGTCCATGATGTAAATCTTCACAAATCCCTCACACCAACAACAACTACGTATTTACTAGTAACTAATTTCGACAGTTGACACTCAGAGTTCTAATGAAAGTTGTGACGAATAAAGTTCAATTACACATAACTGGGACCATAATGTAGTTGCGCAATGTAACGAATTGATTGAAGTCGGACATGTAAACCAGTGGGTGCCGGCCCAGTGGTTTAAAGGCTAAGCTCTAGCTTCGGTTTGGGCACCCGGGAAGTATAACAGCCCTCATACAAGTCAAATGAGATTTGTGTAGCGCATATGTATTTGGTGCCCTCTTGTACCAATATCTATGCGTTCAAATAAATAAGTAATAATCTAGCCATAAAGCATCATAGTCCTGGGTTCGATACTTGGTGGGGTCGTCGCTACGCACTACGGAGTATCATACTGTAACAAAATATATGTCCGGTGGTCCTTGTTAAAAATGTCTGTACATCAATAACTGGCGTGAGCGTTAACATTAAATCTGGGCCTGGTCGTTTACGTTTTATAATTTCTACCGATTAAAAAAATACCCTTAGAGTTCTAGTTCATTTTCAGTTATTCTTACAATGTGATTTAAGATATTTTGTAAGGGCAATGTAATGAGAAAACAAAGCTGATATGATAATCATCAGATTATTTTACAATATATATTTATGATAAACTGATCAGGGGGAATTGGTATGAAAATTAGATAAAATCAAAATAAGTAGGCCGTAAGGATAAAAAATATAATCACTGCAGGCACCGGTGATTATAGTTCAACAAATAACATAAATGATGCAAATGATCCAAACTTTTAATATATAGCTGTACTTTTGAACAACTAGTAATCACTTCTGGTATTGTGTAATGTTATTGTATTGTCACAATTAATCCCTGGAACGAGTACTTAAAATTCTGATGGCTTAGTGAAGATCAACTAAGGTTAAGAGGAATTGTAAAATATTACACTTGTATAACATTTGAAATACCACGTTTTGGAACACAGTAGCAAAAATCTACAGGATTGGAATTAGGTGATCATGTATTGTAATGATTGAATAAGAGCTAATGGTAGTGTGATTGAAGATTAATTTATTAATAATAAAGTAATGAACTAGGACAAATTTGGAAAATATTATAACGGTGTAATCAAGCGAAAGGAGTTTAGAAATGTGGTGTGATCAAATACGTGAAATAATACCGAACGGAAAACACATACCCTATCTCCGACTATTGATGGCAATAGATTCAATGTAGTTGAAAAAAAATATGGTTTAGTTGTATTTTAATTACCTTAGAAATTTCATAATGTCTATCTGATTATCTATGTCAAAGAGAAATTTGAAAATTATGCTAATGGATTTCCTTATTTGTCTTGTATGAAGGATTTTTAAAACGCATTCGTTAAATCTAAGATAAGCCTTTCGTTCTGTTTGGTCAACTTAACATGTACGGGTAAATTTACTCAGATAAAGGTGGTAATACATTAACCTTTGATTAAACTACTGAACATGCTGTTCAATAAAAGACTGTCAGTTTGACTGCTAGGTAGGTTTTGGTTCATACAATGTTAAGCCTACTATTAATTGTAAGCAGCTGATATGAATTCAATGGAATACGACAAATTAAAATTATCCTTATCCAATCGTTGATCTTACTCTTCTCAAGCTACTTAAGAAGGCAAACTATGTAGATTCCCCACAACTCATCAATTTTAAGTCATTGTGAAGTGAACGAGAACACAAGTGGAGGCAATCGAATGTATTTTAGTACAAAATGACAGAACAACTTAGTAAAATCTGAGAACCATACAGTAAATACTTCATTTGCAAGATATCAGTCAATAGTCTCAGACTTTATTGTTCCTTCGTTTCCACACCAATCATTCTTTGTACTTCTTCTCTTTTCTTTGATTTTCTTAACCTTCTGCCTCTAGGTATTTCACTTTCGATTGGTGATACATACTACTTATATCTGTCGACATCAGTAGCACACACCACAATTGAGTTAAATTATTCTTTGCGAAACAGTGAAAAAACTCGATTTACCCGTTCATTTGTCTGCATACACCATAAATTTATAATATCGTGCTATAATCTAAAACTCACATTTTGACTAGGCTAGTCTTTTCCATTTATCTACCTTTAAAACTGTGAATCAAAGTTTAAGATTAATTATTTAGATAATGGTATCAACATTAAGTAGCAAAATGCTTAATTTGACCAGTATTTAGTCAATGTTTCATTCGAAGGGAAATTTTGGCTGTTATATTACTTATTTACTTGCGACTGTTACCCCTCGTGAAGGGGCACAGGCCGCCTACCAGGATTCCTCATCGAACTCTGTCCTGAGTAATCCTTTCCAGTTGCTTCCAGCTGTCATTCATTATTTAGACGCCTGTATCCGATTCCCGGCGTAATGTGTTCTCATTGTTTATCAATAACAGTTTTTTTGATTTTGACAATAGCTGAACGAAGTAAATGAAAACCGAATTTTTTGTTTCATAACAACGAATACATGCGTTACTTGATGAATTAGTATTATCAAATATTATTTATTAGATTCCAATAATATCTTGCAATATCTGTTCTGTTAATTTATAATTTTTTTGGTCTAATTTGAAGTATAAACATATATGTATGAAGTTCTTCATGAAATGATGGTTTCATTTCTTAGCTTATCATATTTTGGCAAATATGAATATAGTCCAGGATCCAGTATACTTCAATGTAAATACTAATTGAATATTCTTTACTAATTATCAGTAAAATTGTAAATAAATGTTTAAATTATCCTATAAAGTAATTGGAGACAGTTTTTTTAGTTTAAAATCTATCACAGTGAATTAATTTTTTATTTATTCTTTACCCTTTTCACTTTCATGAATTGTAATCTGTCTGTGGGAATAGACGGTTCTTCGTCACTACAAAACAATTCTCATCATAATGATCATTCACAACAACAACACCAAAATCAATACCAACAGATTATACTTTGTGCCCCTAATCCACGTGAAAGAAAGTTATGGTTAAGAGCAATACGAAAAGTCTTATACCTACATTACGGTGGTGGTCAGTTATTTATTTTTAAAATGATTTTTTTATATTTTATTTATTTAACTGTAAATTTCGACCTAATTCCTAAATAATCTAAAAGAAGGTACTTGGCGTAATCTAAATTTCCGCATTGTTCAAAAAGATTTATGTTCATGATTCAATTGCCTGAATTGTTTGATGGATTTTGTCTAGTACTGCAAAAAAGCTCACAGATCGGTACATATACGATGTTAAAAAAGCAATGAAACAACTATTTAATACTAATTTAATAGTTGGATTCATGAGTAAATTGAAGCTAGACCACCATGGAAAACCTGTAACCACTGGACGGCCGTTTCGTTCTAATATGTGACTCCTCAGCTATGTGCATCCACAATCTCGCCTTGTGAGGCTCGAACCTAGGACCTATCGGCCTCGCGCGCGAACGCTTAGCATTTAGATCACTGGGCCGATATCTAATAGTGTTAATATCTAGTTTCAACCAATCGTGGATGCGCACTGCTAAGGAGTCCCATACTAGGACGAAACGGCTGTCTAGTGCTTCCAGGTTTTCCATGGTGGTCTAGCTTTAATTGACTCATGAATTCAATTTTTAAATTACTAAGATCTCCACAACACCTCCTTTTGATCATATTTAATACAACTTGAATAAATATTTAACTAAAATAGGTTTGATCTGTCCGATTTCTTGAAAATAATGATAACTTTGACATGAACGACTGCACTAATTATAGACAAATCTATTGGATACTTAATTATGGTTGTTACAACTCGTGGAGGAGCATAAACTGCTCTCTTGGATTCTCCACTGAACTATATCCTAGGCAATCCTTTTCACTTGTTTCCGATTGCTATTCAATCATCGGTCTTCTTCTTTTCCGTTTCCCTTCAAGTTGGAGCTTGCCTCGTGTTGCAGCTTGGTGATTTCCGTAGTATATATCTTATCCACTTCCAAAATGTTTTCCTAATTTCCTCCTCAGCTTGAACCTGGTTTGTCCTTTCCCACAGTAGGCTGTTGCTGATGGTGTCCGGCCAACGGACATTCAGTATCTTACACACACAATTGTTTATAAATATTTGTACTTTTTTTTATTATGGTTGTGGTGGTTGTTCAAGTTTCGGTTGCGTACAGTAGGACTGTTCGTATTTAATATTCTGATTGTGTTGTTGACTGACAGTTGTTTTGAGTTTCATATGTTGTTCAATTGTAGGAATACGAATTTTGATTTGCCAATTATTGCCTTAACATCTGCACCAGATCTTTCTTATTCATCGGTGATGCACTATTTTGTTCTTTTGTGCATAAAATATTATAGCAGTATATCTTACAGTACATACATATTTCTAATTAATTGAAATACTCACTGTTTACAGTTCCAAAAATAACTAGAATCTAAAAAGATTTCAAAACAACAGTTATTTAATTTTAGAATAAATTAACTAGCTGAATATGTAAATATATTTATCATAATGGCTTTTCCACAAAAATATACCACACTTTACTTTCATTTATCTGTGGTATTTTACAGTTCACAGATTACATTTTTTTTGGAAATCGAAATGAGAAAATAGGAATTTGTTAAACTTGATACAGATTGTACATTACATTGGATAACAGACAAACTAGACTGTTTCTCATACAACTATAATCTCTTTTATAATTATTAAATTTATTATGTTTATAGTAATTTATATTTTGAAAAAAATATAATTGGTGATTCTACAGATTTACAACAAATTATCAAATTAAATTAATAGTTTAATTACAAAACAAAATGGACTATTTTATTACTAGTAATACAAATATTGTGACAGAACTAGCATTAAAAATAAAATGCAAAACAGTATGAAATATTTCTAACTAGAACTGTGTCAACTTTGTTTGCAATTATTATCATAATTTGAAAGGTGTACGATATACTTGAATGCTATTACGAGTTCACCTTACTCCGTAAACGGAACGAAGGTCAAATCCGTTGTGCCCAGCTCTGCTAACTAGATCAAGAAGTCTTGATGAGGCGTAGAGAATGTATCCTACAAGCGCCCAAAATACGAGGTCACTAAATACACAAATCAAGTTTATTTATACAATGATAGAAACGCCCTTGGGAGAGCCACAAAATGGCGTTCTAAAAAAATCCGTCAACCAATGATAGTCAAGGATTTCCGAGTGAGAAATGTAAGCTGTAGGTCAACAAAGCGTCCCTTGGCGCGAAAACGTAAACTTCAAATTTTCAGAATAACATTATAAAAGTAGGACCTTTTCCAAGTGAGTTCTGGGGATCTAACGTCTTCAACAGTGTATAAGTAGAACAGTGAGAATTTTACTTTAAAGAAAAAAGAACCATGACAAGCTACAGTCAATTATTGTATTTTTTAAAAGCACAATAAATGATTTTATATGTCACTGATAAAAAAATGAGAAAAATAACTAATTACAAAAAAGAAAAGTAATGAAAATATATTCAGTTTAACAAATTGCATCAGTACTCTAAAGAAAAGTTCATTAGTAATGTTAAAAGTAAAATGATTTGTTAGGAATTATTCAGACAGTGCTATTGGACAATAGAGAACTGTATATATATGCCAAACATGAATGAGTAAATGTTTTCCCAAAGGAGCTGAAATCATTTATAGTGTTCTGAAAATATTATTTTAACAATAAAAAAATATTTTAATCTTTTTTTTAAAATTTTGTTTTCTTTATGCAAATAAATCTTTTATAGTTAGGTTTATATACATAATTCAGAAATATAAATAAAATTTACAAGTATCAGTTAAATGACTTCAAAAAATATGCATATTGCCTGTATATTAATTAAATTAAATTATATCTAATGAAATGATTCAGTAGGATGGGAAAAGGTAAACTAGAAATTATTAAAAGTAAAGATGGTTGTTGGCTAGTAGTGTAATCCAGGACGCGCGTCTTGTCCTATTTTAGACTCGTTAGCTGGATGTACCTCCATCCCAGAGTTTATGCTCACTCCAGGATTCAAAACCAGTATCGTTCGCTTCAAACGCCATAGCGTTATCTACTTAGCTACTGAGTCCTGGTAGCCACTAGCTTGTGTAACGGAGTGAAGTTTAAATTTATTTTATATCCATTTTTGCTTATCTTGCTTCTGACTTAAGTCAATATCAAGGCAATTCGCACAGGATACGCATATGCCGATGAGAGACTGATGAATTGCAGTTCTAAACATCAGGGGGAAGATTCAAACAAACAGTACAAAATGAGTTTAGGAATTATTATTTTATCAATCAGCTCAATTGATAATATGCATCCAAATAATGAGATAGTACACAATGTCTTTTATTGGAAATTTTGAGAGAAAAGAAAAAAGAATGGCTAGTGTCTAAAATTTTTATTCAATTAATTAAATATGCATTTGTAAACAAATTGACATACAAAACATGTGATGATTGGATTTCATATGAAAACAGTTATAAACGATATTTCATGTTAGTCGATAAGCTAACCAATATACCATAGGTTTAAACAAATTAAACCTTACTCCAGGCTGTCATTATAATCATATAATTAATTGAACCAACTAGTTATTGTTAAATTATCTTTGTAAACTTATTTTAATTAAATTACATTATTACTACTGTGAATATATGAAACGATAGGAATCGATTAAATATGCAGTAGTTTATATATATATATATATATATATATATATATATATATATCTTATTCGAAAGTATAGTTAAGGGCAGTTGACATGGCCGTATCTTCCATAACAAAGTTAATATCTTAGCAAAAAATAGAATACACAAGAAATAACAAATGTGTTTCGGTGATTTTATTAAACAACGCATGTAATTTTTTAAAAAAAATACAGCTTTGTTCGGGACACATTTGGATGAAGTATTTCCTTATACAAGAAGTGATAACCAATTTCTACCTCGAATAGTATATGAAACTGTACAATTTATTCGAGAGAATGGATTAGATGCAGAAGGAATTTTCAGGTAAGTAAATATTATCTTAAATTTCATTTCTGATTGGTTGATTTATAGCTCGCAATAAATAAATAAATGATTAAGTAAAATAAAATTATATTTCTGTATCAACATCATCAAAATTTCAAATGATAGTTCGATTTCTGCTGATTTTAAGAATATAAAGTGAGTAAATTTGATTTTATGCGAAAGATGACAAAAGTAACAAGATAAACGAAGGACTAAATGATTAAGGGAGTGTGTGTGTGAGTGTAAAACAGGAATCATCCTTTTAGCATAAACATGAAGCAGCCTTAACGAATATTAACTATTGTACAACAATTAAAAAATGAACTAACTCAAATAAATTACCTCATTTTGAAGTTATAGCTGAAAGTGAAAGCACGAAGAAATGAAGAGAAATACCTAAACGATGTATTTCAGAAGAACGGCTACTCTATCAACTTCATCAAAAAATACCAACCGCACACAGCATTAGAACTCAAGTCAAGCACAAAAATCAACAAAAGGATCACTCTGCCATATATACAAGGATATCAGAAACCGCGACGAGACTGCTGAAATCCTTCGGAATAGGTGTGGCACACAAACCGACAAAATCACTACAATCAATCTTATGCAAACCAAAAGATGAAATAACAAAGGAAAACAAATCAAACATCATCTACAAAATAAATTGTGCCAACTGCGAAAAACACTACATCGGACAAAGCGGACGCCCCCTCCACCTCCGCCTACATGAACATCAATTAGCAGTCAAACGGCATGATATCTCTTCACTTATATCAATACACGTGGACAACTGCGGACACTCATTCGATTGGAAAAATGTGGAAATCTTAGACAGAGGAAACTCCAAAAACACCAGAGAATTTTTAGAAGCCTGGCACTCAGGTCAATCAGCAATCAACAAGCATATTGAAATCAATCCAATTTATCAACCAATCAGAAAAATCATGCACAAACATAAGAACAAAAATCAAAACAATGGGAGACACAACCGAAACAAAGAAGTAAACAACGACAAATTTAAGGTCAATAAGAACCAATCAACATCGAGGTGCACAGAACAAGCTTTGAGACACATATGGAGAAATTCAAACACTTCACTTCTATCTGAAGTTTGTGCTGATGATGTCGTTCAGAAGAACGATGAAAGCTCCACGACCAAACCATCCAGCTCAGAGAACAAAACTCCACCAGAAAGTGATATTTAGTTACAAAGTTCCACACAAAGATGAAAACTTGATCAAGAATAAAATTTTAATATTCAGTCTCTTATTAATTTGCTTGATGTTTCATTTTGTTAGCGGTGAAATGTTTCTCTTTTAAATACCACTGAATTTTTTATGCACAATTGAAATAACATTCCGTTTAATTTTTGTAAATTTTATTCGAAATACATTATGTGTTTAACATAATACACATAGAGGAAACAAACATATCTAAATACTGATGTTTCTCATCAACCATTAGCATCTGAAATAAAAATGAAAATCAACTAAGATTAATGTATATTTATGTGTGGTATTTTCTATAATATCACCAAAAATTAAAATAAAGTGATTTAAAAGAGATGTGATTTAAGTTCAAAAAGAAATAATGAAATACAAAATTGTAATTTACAATATTACATCTCTATATGTAAATATCCCTTTATATATATATATATATATATATATATATATATATATATATATATATATATATATATATATATATATATATATATAGTTAGTGAGTGACGGAATGAGTGGGTTGGTGACCTATACAGATAAATGTAAATGAAATAATTGCTGTCGTTAGCTTTATCAAAATCATCACAAGTACACTGAATACGTGATATTGTTATTCATTTCAAATAAAATAAAATATCAGCTGTCATTAGAAGTTTATTTTTATAAAACCAAGAATAAACTATTTCTTTGATGATGTTCTCTCTAAAAAAATTCGACAAATTATCATTTACTAATTATTTTAAATAGAAGATACAGGATTTGATGATAATCGTATTTTGTCATATATCATTTGCTTGATTTCATATATTGTTATCATCATTTACATAAATCAATGTGAACAAACAAATTACCTATTACACAATACTAAGATAATATTTGATGATAGTAATAATACTGATCACGCAAATCTCACTGAAAGTTAGTGAAAAGAGTACTGAAATAATTAAAAGAAATGATTATTTGCACAAATTAGTATTTATACATTGTAATATATATAATATACTACTGAATCCTACTCAAGTAGGTAAAGTTACCTTCTCCTACTTTCAAGTTATAATAAATATTATTTCATTTTTATTTAAACGTTATATTAGACTGAAATAAAAATGCATTTAAATATATAAATAAGCTAATCGAATGTACCGCAGAGAAGTATTTGTGTAATTTTGTTATGTGGAAGAAATTGAATCCATGAAAATCTCTCCTAACATAAGTAACAATTCAATTCAAACTTGTCATTTAAAAATATCTGAGTTTAAGTGACGTTTTTATATCATTTAGAGGCTGGATTAAAAAGGAAGTAGAAGGGTACAAATGAATTTCAGCAAAGATTTATTGATTGCATCAGTCATGGTTAAACTATAGTAAATAAAAGTTAAATGTTAAATTTCACTAAATGGGAAGTCATTTTAACAGTAATAAAACTAAAAAACGGCAGTTCAAAAATATAGTTTCTGATTGATTGAATCACTCAAAGAAATCTGTTAAAATGTTCATATATGATAGATTGTTGAATGTAATCCACAGGAAGCTTTGATCGTACATTTCAAACTAGTTCCTTCTTATAAAAAATATGTGTTTCTGAAATTTTCAGCTGTATTAATTAGTGAAACATTTAAGGACACTGTCTCTGACCCATTTGGGTCTCAAACGATCATTTAAGAGATTCTAATAGTTGCATTAATTATTTAGTATTATCTAGTCTGCATTTCAGTACTGATCTAACACTAAACAATTAAAAAAAGGTATGTAGGATGCAGGACTATTTTAAGAATATATCGTGTCTGGTTGCCGCTTAAGACTAAAGTACATTTTAAATTACCATTCAGATAATATGTTTTAGTGAATCGACATCAACCGGTTAATACTTAACTCTAAAAGATGGTCTCATAGATCAAGAAATGTTCCTTATTCCTAAAAAAGCCCTGGTTAACCGATTTTCCACCATTCTTTTAAAGCAGAAATGGATAAAACTAATTATCTGTTTAAAATCCAGTTACTACACAAACAAATGATCAAACCTTCAATATAGTTGGCAGAATATTAAGTGGAATTTCTGTGAACACAGTATATTGAATAATGGTCAGTCACTGTATGAACTAAGATTTAACTGTTGATCTAACAGAAATGTGTTCACTTACGAAGACTGAAACTTTTAAGAGATTTCAACATTGTGTTAAAATAAAAAGTCAACTTACATTGCTCTTCAGTGAACAAATTTAAAAAGCATCTTGTTGCTTCAGGGTTCATTAGGAAAGCAAGCCTATCTAATAATTCATTTAAGGTAGGCTTAGTGAATAAATGTTAAAATGTTCGAAAAAACCAGTCAGTTATGAAATTTATAAGAAGTAAATAAAAAGATATTAATAGATTAGTGTTTCAAGAAAAACCAGCCTATTCCAGCCAAAATAATCATGTTATTTATTAATTAAAGGCTCTGTCAACACAGTCTCGTCACAATCCACATATACTAAAAGAGACTGATCAACTAGAGTACTGAATATCAACAATCTGAAATAAATAACTCTAAACACCAAGGATATTACACGAAACGACTGGAGTATTTTTCATATATTGTTCTTTCACATCCTAGTTTAAACTCAATTTTTCATTGTTCTTGAAACAACATCAAAGTTCACCCTAAGTTTACAAATAAACAATCTTTTATCATGGAGCTAAATGTAGCAAAAGCTGATGAGAAAACAGTTATGCAAGAATGAAACGAAAGTTTATAACTCGGAACAACAATGTATTGGTCCATACTTTCTCACCTAACAAAATAAAAAAAACTGAAATTCAGGTGCTGTTCAATGATAATAGTGAATGTAGTATACAAATTTTAAATGCGGACTTGTGTAGTATTCAGTGATTGGTGCATATAATGATAATATTGCTCTAACATAGATTAGTTCCAAGCAATACCGAGCAAGTAATCTGTTCAGTCACGCTTGAAATTTGTCAGAAGAACAATGAATGACAATATTACTGAAATGTTTAAATAACTCATGTCTACTAACAAGTAGAGAAGCTCTAAATCAATGAGTTTGTAGGTATCACTACCAAGGTTTGATTTGATAATTTCGAATAAATTGAGCATTGGGTAGATTGTTATAAATAAATAATATATTTATTTATAAGCTTTAAATCATGTTGGACTTCTCTGATACTGGTGAGTTTTGAATCGCTGTACATGAGTTTCTAGTTCTTTTTAAACATAGAAATTGGAGACAGTATTTTATACTGATGAAACTGTTGTTTTTAGATATATTAGATTATGTTCATATCATGTACTATATTTATTTGTCATTAATTTTTATAATTATTTTATATACAAAATTATGTAGTAATTTTCGATAACTTTTCATTTGATTATATATTTATTAGAAAATGTGGAAAACAGAATTCAATTCAATCATTAGCTGATTTATATGATTTAGCATGTCCAGGACCAATTCTTATTCCTAATGAACATGATGTTCATCTTGTTTCAGGATTATTAAAATATTATTTAAGAGAGTTACCTGAACCAGTTATACCATATAAATATTATGATAAATTAAAAGCTGCTGGCTATCGTATAGCTGATGGTAAAGAATTATCTGATTTTATTAATTTATTTGACAATTTACCATCACCTAACTACAATCTACTCAAATATTTGTGTGAATTTCTTTATGAGGTAATTATTATATTGATATATATATATATATATATATATATATATATATATATAGTTGGATTATTATTTGTTGTACTGTAAAATTATTTGAGTTAGTACATTCATCGTTTGTTGAGATTTGAAAGAAGTATGACAATTTTTATTTGTCCACCATTTGAATTTAGGAACAAAAGGAATCGTTCATGAGGAATAGATCATTTAAGGATCAAATAATTTTTTTGAAAATTATCGGACAATTTTTCAATTCAAATTACATAAACATTACTCACAATGTCACATTTTACTATCGATATATGGATGATACATTCATTCTCTGTAAAGATAGTGCATCACAAGTAGAGGTCTTCAGGTAATTTAAAGTACACCCAGCCATTCAGTCTACATATGAAGAAGAAAGTAAAGGTAAAATAGCCTTTTTAGACGTTCGCTTAACCAAGAGAGCTGACGAATCAATAAGAAGGAATTTCGACAGAAAATATACCTGCACACGTCAGTACACACCTTTTCTTTAGCTTTGTAACTCTACAGTAAAGAGGAAACGTAGTTAAAACTCTTGGTTATCGTGTAAGCAGATATGGTTGAAGAAGAGCTAAACGTCTTGTGTAATACACTCAGGGGGAACGGATGCCCTGGAAAGTTTATAAACAAATATATGATCAAGAAGGTTAGAATAAGAATCTTAAACCTCTTCTCCTGCCTTGGCTAACCTTAGGGCTAATTAATCAATAGTAATATTGGCTATTGAACGACCTAATTTAACTAATGTACTTACAGCCTTTCTTAGTCAAATATAATTGTCTGTATTATCTTTATTCACATATCTTTGCATTATTATTATTATTATTATTATCGTTATTATCATTGGTTTAACATCATTATTAATCTCCCAAATACATGATTCATTTACTTAGCATTCATCCTACTTTATTATTTCTTAATAATTTCATATAAAAGTTTTACACAATATAGTCTTCCTCTAAATATTTGGTTGAATTTGTAATTGCACTATTATCTCTCTCACTCTATCTAACCCATATTTATTCTGATCATGAATCTCATAATTTCAATTAACGTATAAGCTGATTCAAGTTAACACTCAACATTAACAATTTTATTTTGTTTAACAATCCTGAATTTATATGCTATAACTTTAAACGATGCACTTTGTCTTAACCCTGATCACTTTCCGAATTATTAATTTTAATATATAATTGTAGAACATAAAGAGAATTTATTAAAAAGAATATTCTTCGTCCACATATCAGTCTTTTAATATGATGGGGAGTTTTAAACACATTTTCTAAACTAATAAAAAATGAAGACAATGTGATCCGATTTTTTGTTTCAATGCATCAAGATATGGATACTGTTTTTGTATAGAATGTTTATATCTAAGAGATTGAAAAATTATGTGTAAATAAAATTTGATACAATCAAATCACAATGTCCTAACTATTTGCAAGATCAATAATAATGGTATGAACTGTATGACATTTAAGGAGAAGTTTACTGAATTTATAGTTTTTTGATTATAGAATGACTATATTGAGAGAGATTTTGACGGTAGCCTAAATTTCATAAATATGTTTGAATATATTCTATATGTTTTGTCTTGTACTGTAGTTCATGTAATTCAAATGATTACATGTAAATGATAATGTAGTTGCATAACTTTCTGATGCGTTCGATCTCAAGGGCAAAGAACGGCCACCCAACATTATCACTGTTTGGATCTTGCCAGAAACATGTACAAATGAGCGTAGGTGGTACCAATTTAGCAACTAGATTATTTATTACCGAATTTCAAACTTTTGAAAATATCAAATTCAGTCACAGAATCAGCGGTTTTTTTTATTAATTCCTCTGGGTTATCAAAATACAAATTTGTTTCTAAAATATCGTATACTTTACATTATTATCGCCGATACGGTCGCTAATGTCCATAGGATATAAAATGGAACGAAATTTTATTTTTACAGAATGTAATTTTGGAATTTTTTTAGAGATGTTTACCTCTTCAGGGATACATTATATATATATATATATATATATATATATATATATCAGTAGCTTATATACATATAATGGAATTTTAACATTTCATGAATGTAACATTTCTATATTATATTATAAAGAGACATAATATTGTGAAAAATTATCGGTTTAGACTTCCTACAACTATTAAAGTGGCATATGATCAGCTCTAAGTCTATTCATTCACATGTTTTCATTATTATTTTTTCACTATAACTACGGGTTTCAAGTGTTTAGAAACATGACAATTAATCCTTTTAAATTTAGTATGATAAGAGCGATTAATTATCTAAAGACTATGCTGAAGACATATTCACTTAAATAGTTAATGTCATCATATTTTCAATAAAATGAAGTGATTGTTTTTGAAAAATAATGGAACAAAATTTGGTGGGCGAAAACCCTCGAATTGCTACTAAACAAAATGTCATATTATTGTGGATCAGTAATATTTTTTCCTACAGCAGTAAAATTATAAGGTCCTAGACTTGTTGATTAAAACTTGTTCGTGTACAAAAACATGTGGATTGTTGTCGACCACATACAGTCAATAAGTTTTGTTTTAAGTAGGGTAAGCAACAATTTTGAAACATTTCTAAAATTATCAGCAACTTGATGCATTCTTAAACATCTAAACTACAAACTAATCTTATCAGGGTAAGATATTGGTACACCATTGATATATACTTAAACTTTGTTCATTATAAATAATATTGATCAAAAAAGGTACAAAGGAAAATATATTTTCGATTTTATAGATAAATATGATATGAACATTAGCTGTTCATTTTCCTAAAAAAAAAGGTTGATTAAATGAGAATCCTAATGGTTAAGACCATGAGCCAATTGAAGCTAGATCACCATGGAAAATTTGGAAGCACTAGACGGCCGTTTCATCCTATTGTGGAACTCCTCAGCAGTGCGCATTCACGACATAGCTGTAACATAAATAAGGGAGAATTCGGTTAATTAAACAAATTTAGGTGAAATTTGACAATAAACTCTGTAATAGTCATTTTTTACATTTGAACTCAACTGATTATCCTAGTTATTGATGTTTAATACATATTAGTGAAAGTTAGTAAACTTATTAGATACTGATCATACCAAATTAATATTATAACAATAGTCAGGTTGACATAGAACAGTGACTGCAAGGAAATATATTTGTATGAATATATGTAGCAAGAAGAATTTATCATTTTATATTTTACATAAATATTTTAGCAGTTAAATAATTCTTATACTACAATGTTTTTACTTTAAATTTATTCGAAGAATATATATATATATATATATATATATATATATATATATATATATATCAAATGATAGATGAGGTAGAAAAAAGACATTTCATTAATAATGGTCAAGGGTAAATGTTCCAATCAATTTAATTATCTCTGTTACATTTAATCACTGTTATAAACTTAGTGTAGTAGAAAACTGATATCATTGTCAGCATAGAGTTGTGGAGATTGTCGATTTTAGATTGATACCTATGAATGAATCGATGTTAGACCACCATTGAGAACCTGGAAGTACTGGGGGCCGTTTCGTTCTAGTAAGGGACTTCTCGGCAGTGAGCATCCACGATCTCGCACGCGGGACTTGAACCCAGGACCTTCGGTTCCGCGTGTGAACACTCAACCTCTAGACCAGTGAACCGGCACCCAGTGGTGTTAATGTCCAACTTCAACCAATACACGATATTGCGTCACCGTCCATCATTGTCTTCAGTGAGAAACTGCCTCACGACAGACACTGTTGAACTCCACTGGTCCGGCGTGCTGGACCACGGATGCACACTACTGAGGAGCCCTATACTAGGACGAAACGGTTGTACAGTATTTGGTGGTTTTCAGCGGTATTCTAACATCGATTCATGAATTCGACCATTATGATTAAATTTGATTATTATAAGGGATAATAGCCATTGGGTTAAAAGTAAGTAATAGTTTTTTAACAAATGGTAGTCTGTAATATCATAGAAGAGTATTACATCAAATAAAAATTATCACGTACAGGCAAACATTTTCAATTAATAAATATGTAATTCTATGGAAAGAGAGAGGTGTTCTGTAAATAAAAACACATAAAATCTGTGACATCATGTAAGCTGTTTGTTGACAGCTTCATTTTTCAAATGTTTTCTTTACACAATATATACATACTTTAATGCCAATGCGTAGATTTGATCGTCAGATTAAATTAGTCAAGGCAACTAAATTTCATCTAAAATGTCATATAGCATTATGTCAAGAGTGAATTTTGATACATGATTTCAGTGAAATAATAAATCCCCTATCACACCAATTACGTGAAAACAATAAGTAAATAAAACTCACTAATTTGCTGTAGTTTCCTTTCATTGGGATTTAAGTTTTATTTATTTGTCTGAAGACGGTAGATACTACTGCATATATATATGTCTAGTGAGTTATTTATTTCTACCTGTTTATTCTTTTATTCACAATTTAATTTCAAGGTATCTGAACATGAAAAACAAAATCGAATGTCTGTAGCTAGTTTGGCTAGCATGTTTGCACCAAATTTTTTGCGTCAACAAGATGAAGATCCATATATTGAAATGTCAGCATCACAACTCATCAATCATACAGTGACTGAATTTATAAAAGCATATCAAGTTTTATTTCCCCATGAATTAAAATCACCTAATTGGGATAAGCTAAACATAAATAATCATAATATACATGTATTACACAATCATAAAGATTTAAATACATTACCAGTGGACTTTAAAAGAATACAAACTCAAATGAATTCCTCCGTGTCTAGATGTAAAACCACAAATGATCGTGATACATTGATGGGAAGAAGTCAGGATTCATTTACAGAGTCTGTTATTTATGAAAGCCCGAAAAATTCCCCTTATCACTCATTAGTAAATTCCAGTAACAATAATGGTAACATTAATCATTATCATCATCATGAGAATGGTAGAAATCATCGTGCTACTACAACAACAGTAACTACTACTATTTTTAATAATAATAACAATAAACAACATAATAATGTCATTACCAATCCTATTGATCATATACATCAGTATAATTATAATTCTGTTTTATCAAATAATGCCAAAAGTTCACATGACTATCATACTAATAACATTTATATGAGATCACGTAAGTTTTGCCTTACTTTTCTAGCAATATTGATTATTTTCACTTTAACATTGATAGATGATTGTTGTTCTCTTATATGTTTATCCGTTTTATACATTAGGAACATACAATCACTGTTAATTATAGTTGCTATTATTACATACTGAATTTTACAATGTCAATATTTTCTGCCTCAAGTTCATTGTTATATTGTAATTTTATATGTAAATGTATTACCAATATTGATGGTAAACCTTCAAATAATGATTTTATTTGACCTTAATTTAATCTGATTTGCTACATGTCGACGAATAATTAAAATATGATGACGTTAGGTCATATTAGGTTATTAAGTAATTCGTGGTATAGTTCTGCTGTAAACTAGTTACATCACTTCTCACTAATCAGCTTGTAATTTTACAATAAAACTACATATGTCAATCACATTTGTTTCCATTATTATGTGCTGGAGTTTTTTAAAATTTACATTCTATGGAAATAATACATATTTTCCACTATATTTTTACCAACAAACTATTTACCAGTCTAAAATTATGTAGATTTCATCAATCCATTTTCACTTTATGTAAATCAGTTTAGAAAGTGTTTACCTTACTTTTATCTGTCTTATTAAAATAGATTTGCGTAGGAACTGTTACCAATATGAAGACCTTCCTGTTGTTGACTCAGTCATCCTTTTTTATATCGACGATTATACGAAGCTACTGATGATCGAAAACTGATTTCTTTAGTAACCACGTATTAAACTAATAAACACTATTATTCTCCTCACTTCTAAAAGATCAAACGGTGTATGGCAAACTTACACATAAAGTGATATGAAATTCCAGTTCTACAGACATGTATTGTGTTTCAATGAGTGCAACGCAAGTGAATCCGTGTTGTTTTCCGTCACTAATCAAACTGGACGTGGATGCCTATCTAACAAACGAGGATATAGTTAAGTTGACAAAATCAATACATCAGTAAGATGTTTCTAAATAATCCATCTTGATTCTTGGGGAAGTTTTGGTATTGCACCTTTTTCAACATTTCACTAGTTTGATAACAGAAATCTACATTTTCAAGTATAATACATTTCAAGTTAGTGGCCAAGTTGAGACCAAGACATGACATCAGTTCATGAAGTTGATGCTTGTTTTATAAGGATTGTAATCACTGACGTTTTATGCTTTGATAATTGCCAGTGATGACATTTCAGATTGAACCAATTCATTTTGATTCACTATATATAAGACTTTTTAGTGATTTACTGTATAGAATGTAGCGTATTATTATTTAACTCTATACATATTAAAACACACACTGTATATTCATTGATGTCAGCTAAAATTCCTTGAGGGTTAGTTGATTAATTACTATATATGCAATCTATCTCGTTGTAGATGAATTCAAAAAGGTTAATAGTTTCATATCCAAGACCTAACCATGCCCTTGTTATTTCTAAATTCTTATGAACAGGATTTTACCTGTAGGATTACATGGATGCTTAAATAATTTTGTTCCCAAACGTAATTTTAAAGTCATCATTCAAAGGAAATTTAAAAGTTATCATTATCTTGTTGAACAGGATTTAATTATTTGATGAATTCATTTTCGATTATTAAAACGAAAGTAAAAAAATTATTTACTTATTGACAACGATACGATATGTTTAAATGATGACTTCTCACTGGATCAAATTAATGATCTAAGCTCTCGAACATTTAAAAATCAAAGATAAATCCACGACTGTGAGTTTATCCATCTGTTTTTCAGTGTTGAATAAGTGTGAGATATCTGTCATTTTCAGGCATCTTTTTGTTCATTTATTGGGTAGGTGCTGGACTTAAACGGATAATTTTCGCTGGAGGTTTCACTTTGATCATTGAAAGTTATCCACATCTGTCTTCTATGATCATGTCAGTGTAGTGCATAAAAATACGCCTGATATAAATCACAAATATGGTAAAAGTTATGTCTTGAAGTATGATTTCGAATGAAAATTGCATTTTTATATGTTGTACTCACCTGCTAAATGGGTGATAAAGTGCTCAGGAATGCCAGAAATCGCACACTTGCTAAACAGTGAAAAACGAATGGATAAACTCATGGGATCACCAGACAGAAGAATAGATTTTTCTTATTTAACAAAATAACGTGTCTATAAGCAATATTGAAACGAAAACAACTGAACTAGTTGCTTCAAATAATAGAGCCAATTAAGTTTTGTAGCAGGTTTACTTTGTAATGAATGAGATTCTAACCGTTAGGCTTTCCTATCATATCACTTGACCATATCTGTCGAAAGTGAAATACAATATTACTTAGCATAATAAAAAAGTAGTTTGATAAAAAAAGTAAGTCCTTCAATATTTCTTTTTTCAAATAAACTATCAATTTTTGTTATTCTTTCTACAGATGTATTTCTCAAAAAAATATTCGTTTTACATTATCGCTTGAATAAATGATTCATCCTATTTTGGGCGAAAATTAAGCATTAAAATAATCTTAGATACAATTATTATTATTTTAACTATTATTATTACTATTATTGTTATGATAATTATCATAATCTGCTAGTCTGTTTTATTCAATCGGTATAAAATTGTTTATTTATTTATCTGTCTGATTTATAGATGAAAAGATGTAAAGAAGAAGAGCAAAAAATAAATGAATGATTCACAAGTATCACTTAATAAGGTCACTTATAAAACAAAGTATATTTTTCATTTTATGAATGTTATTCAGTGCCTTTCTTTAAATAAATTTAAATTTGGCAACGCAAACATTTGCGTTAAAGGTTTTCAACGAGTATCTGAAGTATAGAGCAAGGCACAGTGAGGCTTGCTCAATTCGTTCATTCTTTATTTACTAAATGGCAAAATGGGATTTTTCACTAAATTTAAATTTGCTTGAAGAAGATTATAAATAATGCGGTAGATGATGTTTAAGTCAAAACATTATTTTTCATTTGTAACTTTTAGAAAGTGCTGATGGGCAATACTGAATAATAAGTAGATGTATTTAAAAATCATACAAAGAATAGATCTGGTACTTGGTAATTTATCATACTTTATACTTGGTGTTGTCTTTATTTGAGTCGATTTGTTCATGAAATCAAACATTAGGGCATTTAATATTCCAAAAATAATCTCAAAATTGATTAGTTTTGTTTCATAAATTAATATTAACTTAATAATCAAGATCAATCTCATTTTATTTTGGTGACAGATATGAAAATAAGAGGAATCCATTTCAACCAATAATATGCTAATCAGTTCGTATTTTATTCATATACATTTAAACAATCATTAACATTGTGTATTTTATTTTGAATTTTCAACAGAAAGGTTTGATTTTTAGTTTTATTCTATACATTTAGTGAGTTAATTTTCAAATAACATTTTTTATTCCATACAGTCCCCCATTAAGACAAACCGATCATCATCCAGTTCTTTCAAGTTTTCCATGGTAGTCTAGCTTTAATTGACTCATGATCTTAACTATTAAGATTTAAACAATTAAAGCTATTTAACAACAGAAAATAAATGTCAAAATTATATGTACACAGTTAATTAAATTGATAATATTTGTAACCACAATTGACCAATGTAGTACTTATTAATAAAAGAGTACAAAATAATTAGGTTTCTATAAAGAAATTGGTTGATAAAAATTTGAAATCAATAAATAATATTATTTATGAAGGTATTATGTGCAGCACCATAATAATTGTTCTGTTTTGATTTCTTATTATATGTCTGTCTGTATCATTTAAATTTATGATCATGTTCTTCTTAAGAAAATTTCAACCAATGTTTATAGTTTCATAATTGTCAAAATGGTAATAAGTATTCTTCGTAGGGAATCCATTTTCTCTATACGTTAAATCTTCTATTATTATTTAAAATATTAACAATAATTAAAAAATTATTTCATTTACCTTTTGTGAAAATGTGAGTTATTTATTTTTCCTTTCTAAATATAATAATTTTTTATATTCTGAAAATAATAATTACAGAATTCACGCCAGTTTACAGGCATGATCAATTTGATATAAAGAGGGACATTAGATGTAGAGAACAAACATGTGATAGAAGAGCGTTTTAAGTATACAAGTTCAGTAATTGTTTAGGTAGTACATGTATTACAGTGATCCAATGCATCAGCCGGGAATTTTTAATATTTCTTAAATGGACAGCCTGTTGATTTATTAACGGAGTAATTAAGGTCAATGCGTGTGCCAGATCGAATTAACGATAATTATCTACAACTAGAAAAATTAAAACGAAAACACAGAGCACGGAAAAACAAAGCAGTAATTACCAAAATATATGAATCAGGTCTACCTAAATGCGTGTGTCATGTGACACAGTAATATACTGTTTATGTTATTCAAATTAGTTAAACTTGATAGGGACGGTGTTAACATACTGACAGCAAGTGGGTGGTTTTACTTAGGGGATTCACTAATAAAGATGGCTAAACATTTAAAGTTCCTAAAATATCACTTATGGAATGAGATACACTTGCAGGTGCTAGACCATTCAATGCATTTTCAGAGGAGCAGTATGCATCGATGAAGCGAACAAATAATGGGGGTGATTTTATCGTGCGAATGGATTATGGTAGGTTATTCCACAGTCTAGAAAATTTACAGGTGAAGTAATCCATATAAAGAGATGATTTAGAATGAGTTTGTTTCACTAGTGCCAAGGAATTACGGATGTCATAATGAGAAGTTTCCGCATATTGAATCGCGTGATTGGATGTAAACGATAGTTTATGAAGTAGTTTGAAGAAAAAGATAAGATTTGGTTTGAGTCTCCTCCTCCATAAAGGGTCTAGCCCATCTCAATTTTTATCATTTATATTTTATTAAAAAATTAAATAAATTAGACAGATTGTCATTCAGTTACATTTACTCTAGTACAATCAATTTTTCTTAGTTAAACTATGGACTAGTTTACATGACGTGTATTATTTTAAAGAAAATAAAATTGTTCGAGTCTGTTCAATAGATAAGTATTTACACTAAAAACATTCTTTCTTTTTTTAAACTGAACAATTGACTTATTAGTCTATCATAGTCATCATCATGAAGAAGTAGTATAGATTGTTTTTGTAATTGTATCATTTTAACAAGTGAACATTTCTTGGTGCTTGCATTATTAGTGATTATTAATTTTAGACAAAATGCTTGTCGACTTCAAATATTTAGTTGGTTAGTCATTATCAAAATGTATATTCTCTGAATAGTGAAATCTTGTGTTGTAAGAATACTGATTATTATTAATGTTCTAACTAGGAACTGAAATATTCTGTTATTCATAATCGGTTTTCCGAATGAATTCAAGCTTATCTCACTTTGTGCATAATACACTTACCTAATAAAATATGATACGGTTATAACGAAAATTTAAAGCACCCACATATGGTCATTTCACTGAACTAATAAATTATTTATCAGATGATGAAATTTTACGTTGTCAGTTAGTTCGTGAATGAAATAATTTAGCCCTCAAAGTTTATGTAATAGTCTTGTAAATATGTCTAGTAAACGATTATGTCCGTTTATTGTCGGATTACGTAATTTTTAATAGAATCATGTCATATAGATACATTGTACATAGAATTGTACATAAAATTAATAATTAAAATGTCCTATAAATCTTATTGAAGCATTGTAAAGCTGGTGACGTGAAAACGTCCAAAATTAGTCCAGTTAACAGATAATTTTGAAATTCAGCAACATAGGTATTTTAAAACTTAACTAAAGATAAGTTTCTCGATTTGCTGAAGCTTGAATTTGGAAGAGAAGCATATTTTCTGCTTTGTGTTGAGTGGTAGTATATGATATAGGCGTATAGCGTACCTTTTAAATCCTAAGAAGATAGACGAGTATTTGTGAAATAAGAGTAGTTCTAATGTAAGTGTTGAAAAGACTAAATTGTAAATCTTCTGACTGATACATTCAGTAGAGGTCCGCTAAAGGGATTTTTTAAATAATCGAGTCGACTTTAGCAAATTGCAACCTTAAAAATAAGATTATAATTAAAATTATTTGATGGTATTGAATGCTTCACATACTACATATATTCACTAAAACAAAGTATTTTACACATAAAAATTTTGTCACAGCCTATTTCTGGATTATATGAAAGTTCTAAAAGTAGTTTATTGACGAATAAGGTTCTTGACTTTCAAACCCTGAATGAGAGTTTCAAAGATCTTTCAGTCTGTTTAAGGTTAAATGGTTTGATAATATAACTAGGCTATAGTTGAGTAAACAAGTCTTTATATGACTACCCAGTTTTTTGTTATTTGGTTAACTACAAAAGTTTGAGCAAACTTATGTTAATTGGTATCTTCAGCGTAATAAACCCTTTTAAATAAAAAGTAATCAATATTTTTATCGACAAAACTACTTCAGTTTAGATTTATTTGGAAGAAATTCTCAAACCTCTGTATATATAGAAGCTAATATTTATTGTGATTATCTCTTAGGTATAAGCAATACGTACACATACAGTCACTTACAATTCAACATGTTTAATACTATCATATTTGACTATTACAGACGTGAAACTATTTATTCTTATTTACTACAAAAAAACACAACCAATTAGTATACCAATTTTTTCAAAATAATATCTTATTATAAAGCATATAAGTTATTTGTTAAATCTAATGACTCGACTTCCTTCTATGAATTTCTGTTTACACATTTTTGTCTGAATACTGTAGATCATTTATACTTGTTGTTTAATGAATAACAATTGATTGTGTATCATTGAAATTCAGTTATAATATGTTCTTTTTGTTTATTCGATAAGAAAGTCCGAACTTTTATCGACTGATTGATTGGTTGACTAACAAACTGACCAGTATTAACATATATCGATAAACAATCAGTAGATTTCTTTTCAATTAAGAAAACACATTGCCCGTAAGTAAATCTCATGATGTTATAATTTAGTTCAGGTCAATGGTTGTAGAAGTATTAGTAATAGTCTACAATATGAGTGAATAAATGAAACATGTTATTACAGGGAGAATATTTTTATAACACGTGTATATATGTTTGTTTATTTTGTTTTCTGTTTTTCAGTACATTTTACTAGTTAAATTAGTACATGTGTACACTATTATGTCACTGTTTGTATCATTGATGCAAAGCGGCAAATCAAATCTACCATTCTGTTCATGTGTGAGTGAGTATCCCTTCTTCTTTCTTTTAATATTTAAAAAAAAACTAAAAAAACTTGTTTTAGTTGTTTTTCCATCAAGTGGTCAGTATTTCGTGTTAAAAAATATTGTTGTTCTAGAAAGTATTGATCGTGTATTTTCTTTCAGATTTCGAAATTTATGTGAAGGTAACTATGCTACTGACAAATAATATACTTATTCGTAATGTGCATATGTTTATATGTATGAGGCAGGTGTTATTTATGAACAACTATTTAAATCTCACTTTATGTAACCATTAAACAAATGTTATATGTATAAACGTAAATGAAAGTTAAGCGTATCTTCCACATGTAGATTCGTTAGACAAATTTCCCCTATACACATTAGTCAAGAATGGTTTAAAGAAAATTAGCGATGAATTACATGGACCATAACACAATGTATATGTTTGTTTGCTTTTTTTTGTGAATCAATTAATTAGACTAATACTTCTAAATGTAACCATAATATTAGAGATTCCCGTTTGTATTTTTCACTATCTAATTATTTACACACCTCTTATTATGATTTCAATGTTTTGTGACTATTCTAAGTCTATTTATCCACATTTGACCTTCTATTTCCAACGTTTAACTATTGACAAGACTTTTGTTATCATATTTTATTATTCTTACTACTATCAGTACACCTGTCTTCCTACTATCAACCTATATTTTTACTTATTGTGTGGTGGCCTATTCTATTTCATTGTGATTATTGACCCAAATTACCTTGATTGGTTTAACATTTTCGTATAAATATTCATGTATATTAGAGTAAAGCCTGATGACGATCTAATTGAAAACTATTGTTCGCATATATGTGCTGAAACCATAATGCTAGTGATCTGTTTTCATTCATCAGTAATGTGTTGAAGCAACTGTAAAGCATAATTCTTTGTTGGTTTACTAATTTCAATAAAACGTTCAGTGTTCATTCTTTTTTTTAAATTGTTTTACTAACAATAAAACCATATGATGATAATTATTATTTTTATGTATTAATAACTCAATGAATTTCTTTTTACATCAATTTATTCAGTTAGCTTTGTTTTAGTTTTCACTTCTAAAATGCTATTCTATGCTGATATTGTGTCAAATTAATTCACTAGTCTATAATTTAGTCATAGAAGGTAATTTAATTAAAAGAAATATATATTAGATTAGAATAACATTTTTTCATTGTAATTGATTATGTACATAACACAGCTTCTATTATCCTTATATTGATTAAAGTTAAATAAAATTATATTCTCAATATAAATAATTTAAATAGATAGTTTATGTGCATATAATTTTCATGTGTTTTATTTTACTTCACCTCTAATGAAAGAATGATCATTCACTTATTTTAAAGGATTTCAAAAGTTTTTTGTTCTTAACAAATCCATAATAATTTATACACTTAATAACCTTAATAATATTATAAATAAAGATGAATAGTGGCTTGCACTGAAATCTAAGACGCATGTCTTGTCCTATTTGGAACTCATCAGCTAGATGCATCTGTCTGAGTTGATATTCACTTCAGGACTCGAACCTATCGCGTCATCCACTTAGCTACTGAGTCCTGCATTCTCTTGCTGGCCGCCATCCATTTTTGCTTATAATGCTTATGACTTAAAGCAATATCGAGGCATTCTTCACAGAATGCACATATGCCAATAAGGGACTGATCAATTGCAGCCCTAAACATCAATGGGAAGATTCAAACAAACAATGATATGATCGAAATAATTTATATAAATAACCTTATATATTAATTAAACATAAAGATGAATACTAACCAAAATTTAATTGTTAGTTGTTATAATTTGTCTTTTAGGCCTTTTGGAAAATCATTCAAGTTAAGGAAATTTAGTTCGTTTTGTTTTCATCTAAAAAAATTTAATAATTAAAATTATTTCACTGGTTGAAATCATGAGTCAATTGAAGCTATACCACCATGGAAAACCTGGAAGCACTGGACGGCTATTTCGTCCTAGTATGGGACTCCTCAGCAGTGCGCATCCATGATTCCGCCCCCCCGTGAGATTCCAACCCAGGACCTATCAATCTCGCGCCAGGCGCTTAACTTCTAGATCATTGAACCGGCATCCAACGGTGTTAATATCTCACTTCAACCAATCCACGAATTGAAATTATTCAAAAAATATCGAAAAAAAAGACAGAATTAAGCCAATTATCAAAATAAATCCATTCAGTAATACGCTTAGACTAAAAAAAATCATTTTATTAAATTTAGTTGGTAAGTGTTTTTCTCAATTTACGCTAATTTTTGTGGACACTATAATCTTCTATAATATAATTTTTTTTGAAAAAAAAGTCATATAAATAGATTTTACAAGTTATTTTTGTCTATTTTACTACCTAAGATATGTTAAAGTTTAATAAAGATTTTATATTACTATACGTTAGTCATAGAATGAAAAATGTCCACTTCACTCCAGTGACTTCTTTGTTTTTATGACTATTGAATCTGTCAGGATTATCGACTGGTTTTTAAATATTATCAAACTAACAGACATATATACCGTATTTTTGGAGTTAATTAAAGCAATTCAGTAACATAGTAAGTAAGCCTTCATTTTATTGATATGGAACATTCGTTAAGTAAATAAATTTTGGCTGGCATTTTAAATGTTATGACCCTTTAATTCTCATAATTCTGATGATAATTTACATGGTCACTTGAACTCAATCATGCAACTACTGAAACCAATAAATGACAGTGATATTGTTTTATTCCTTGATTGCCCTACTCAACTAGAAATGGAGAAAATATGAAATAGTTAATACTTGGAGACTTTACAGTTTGGTGGTTGTATATTCTATTGGAAATTTTGTACTATTTAAGGAAACGGGGTGTTGTTTGAAATAATACACTTTCAGTTCACGACACTAAAGCGTCGAGTTGAAAGAACTTCTGGATTTCCGAAGAAAGTTTTATTCTTGAACGTCGAGTTCGAGGGATATACGACAGCTGAGATATTGAAGAACAGACTATCTAGATCTCTGAAAAAGGCATTTCATTAGTCAGAACTCTAAAATGTTTCCTCTAGAAAGAAACTCATTCAGAGAAGTGTCAATTATAAACTGCCGCTTTGGACTAACACCAGTTTACTTCCTCTTGTGGAGCATGTTAATTTGGCGCTTAGTAAACGAATATCTGAGGACTCCCCTTCATGGTTAGCTAAAGGGTACAGAAATCAATCTACAGCTCATTTCAAGAACACATGTTTAATTCATGTCACATCCCACCACTCAAATCTTGGTTCAAAATCATCCACAAAGTAAGAGTTCGATTCCTTATTCACCCGCGGTATTAATACCCCTTCGAATTTTCCAAATTATTACCTTCTTCTTATCCTCCTTTATTAAGTAGATAGTTATTTTAATCCTTTATTTCGTAGATTACTACCTTTTATTACTTCTAAAACCATTACATGACGTCAGCTCTTGATGATTTTTGATTGCTTTGCTAAATGGTACAACCTTTTTATTCAATACTTGAAAACTCTGATTACAATGAAATCACAGCCTTCCATTTATAAATTATTATTTGAAATACTTGGAGATTTCTGATTATCTTGACTATATTATGAAACATCACTTCAGTTTCAATGACCACTACTTGAATATGTCTGACTATCTTTGATAATTCTGTAAAACATCTCTAATTTACTATAGACTGGTTAGCGTTCTTTTAGCGAGTTAGTTTTCTACTGGATAGGGGCGCTAACCCCATGCCCAACCCTCCTCCTTTATCAGAGCTTGGGGCCGGCAGTGGCCCCAGAGGGACTCCAGGAGGAGTCTTTACTATGGACTATTACATGTAAAAAATTACTCATGAAAGAGATTTTACAGCTTCAAAAAATTATAACGTTGAAAAGGAAATTTTCTTCGCTGTAGTATTTTTATTTTTTCAGACGAATTAATGGATTTCTTTCATCTTTTTATTTGATTGAATTGTAAACCAGTGCTTCATTGCATTCTTTGTAAGAACCCAGAAACGTGGGGGGGAGAATTACATATTTCACACGTGACGGAGTTCAAGTTTTACCACGTTTTCACTAGTAACCAGCTTCGAGAGATAATTCTCAGAGTTCTAGTGAGAAGCCGTGACCAGTGTAACTAGTCCGTGTCCGGTGTGAGGCAGTTACCCATGGTTGAAGTGATGGTGCAGTTACTCATCCAATACAACGGAAGATGGTTGTGCAATATCGTGGATTGTTTGAAGTTAGACATTAACAGTGTTAAGTACCAGCTCTGTGGTCTAGAGTTTAGGCGTTCACGCGCGAGACCGATGGGTCCTGGGTTGGAGTCCCTTGTGCAGGTCATGGGTGGATACTACTGAGGAGTCCCATACTAAAACGAAACAGCCATCCAGTTCTTCTAGGTTTTCAATGGTGGTCTAAAATTGGTCGATTTATGATCTCGATCAAAAAATTCATAAATGATTAGTACAGCTGAATACTTGTATTCTCTTGTATACAAGTGTATAATTTTTTTATAATTGTTGATAATTTGTACATAAAATGTCAACTGCTAATGATTTTGTAGCTTACTCTACATGTAAGTCCATTGAAACAAACATATTCTCATAGGATGACTTTATTTCAATACTATATTTCCAATCTTTCTAAATTCTCAACTCACAATCAAAACTAAGCTGCGTATATATATATATATATATATATATATATATAATTTAATCTTTTACATCATATGATCCAATGATTTTGACATTGAATATAATCAAAAGTCTCATAATCTAATTACTTACATAAAAACTCAACTATTCTCATCTATAATCTTTTCAAAACCGAATTTTTTTAAAACATTTCTGTGATATATAAAATTAAAATTGATTACAAAATTGTGTATTATAATTGTGTTGATTGGTAAAATGTTTCAATTATAAATCGATATTGTTTACTAGGCATTGTGCATAGAAATAATTTTCTTATCAATCGTAATTAATCAATTTTAATTTTTTCAATTTATCTCATTGTTTGTTTATTAAAAAAGGGTTTTCACGACAAACACCTTGTATATTATTAAATGACTGAAGTGCAATAAAGTTTGTTTGAAAATGTTATTCCTATATTGTCATCCTAATATTATTGAATAATTTAGAAACGTACTGCAATTCTGTGCTTGATAAAAAAATGGAATGACGTTTATCATAAGAGGTTTCCGCTTTTTGTTTTCAATATCTTTACTGATGTCTCTTCCTTTAAAAGTTTCATAATTATTGATTGTCAGCCGAAATTATGGTCATCAAAAAATATCTTATCTTGTATGTTGCCTATTCTAACAGGAGATTTGTTTAATTTATACCCTAGATAGTTTAATCAAAGCCGTGACATTTAAGAACGTTGCTTCGAAATTAATGAAATAAAAAAATCTCACATTCGTATTGAAGAACTTAATGATAAAATGTTTAAATACAAAAAAATTGACACGTTTCCAAATTCAGGCACAACTGAACAATGAATATCTTGTTCACTGACACTTTGAATGTCAGAAATCAGATAACAACCAAAATTTAACTGTGAACCTTTTGGGTTTAGTTGGAAAATGTCTGTTGAATTTTAAATTCATATTTCGTATAACTGCAAATACTCTATTCCATTATTAGTTAAAATCAATTAACATAAATCTTTGATGGTCCAGGCCGTAGGACTGTCCTCGTGTATTATCAGTGGAAAAGTAACGATGATACGTTGAATCGATTATGTATTTACTTACAAATTAATGCTATATTATTTGGTACACGTTTAGGACTATATGCACACAATACGGACTGTGATACAAATGAAAACGTTTCTAAACACGTGGTTTTTCTAATAATACTATCATGAATTTTTATTTGGTAACGCCACACAACATGACAGTCATTAAATGTTTCGAAAATATTCAGCATACATGTAAGTTTTCCAATGTTGACATTTTTCTTTTTCGAAAGCGAAGTGAGGCAGGAAAAAAATCATTACTGTTAAAACAGTAATTTCATTGATTTCTGCATAATCCGGCGAACTGCTGGAATATCTGGGTTACCTGTTCATTCCATCCATATATTTAAACTTTCTCTTCGTTTCTCTTCGTCTATTAATTACATAACCTATTCAGGAGCGTATATGAAACGTTTACTACTTATCGCTTTACAAGGTGCAAGAAAGTACAATCAGAGATATCGTGGTGACTGACAGTATGCATTGAAAATAATGAACATTTGTCAAATGTCTATTTTTGAACTGCTGATCACTGTCTGGTGAAGTGGATTATCTTTAATTCCTAAACATGTATCATAGTCATGGTGTAATCATCATTCAAGTATCCTGGCCAAGTGATTTGCAAGATGATTGCTTAGTATCACCACAAGATTTCAATATTTATCGACAGGATCGATCAAGCAGTATAAAAAGGTGTGGCAGCGGTGTAACCACACTTGTAAATATGAACTAGTGTCGATCGGCTTTTGCATGTTTTAACTTTACAAAGGACTTTATCGACCGTTTATCTTTAAGATGTCGGCCAAATCGCTTGGACAAATACAATTATTCGTCTGTTAGCAACATCTGTGAGACTCCAGACTGCACTTCATCTGCATTATCCGTTTTCGCTGATGAATTCACTGAACTTGCTGTTATTGCCTTCATTAGTTCACTTTCTACTGTATGTAGTGATTTTAATTCACGCGACTGCAGCTTTCTTCCATCACTAGGCTACCAAAATGTAGTGGATTTTCGTGCTCTCTTGGATGCTTATTTAGAATTAGTTTTCATCATTGATGTGGGTTAAATGTGACTCGTATATCTGCTCCATTGCCTGTTCTGATCACTGTATCATTCGTGTTCCACTTAAAGTATACGGCAATGTTGGAAAGTGTACACTTTTGCATCAGATAACTCAATGTTTACTCAGAAACTTCTACTTTGTAAAAACTCTTCAAGTTTGTGTAAACTACCTAAAGAGCTTACAGGTGAGAAACACATTAGAGACGATAACCAACTGATTGTTTGTAACTTAAATAAGTCTTTTATACGTCAGTCTAATGATGTCGTGCTCCCTATATCCACAGGTTTGAAGAATAGTTGTGCTCCGATTTTCACTGGAATTGATGTCCCAAAATGTCTCCAGTCACCTTACTCGTCTCAATGTTTAGGACCTAATGAAATCCCAAACCTCTTTTCCAAGAAGTGTGCTGACATTCTGTGTTATCCATCCACGATCATCTTTAACAGATCCTTCCCAACTAATCTCATACCGAAAGTGTGGAAAAAGATAAAGATTATCCCAATACCTAAGAAAGTATCTGGCGATAAGAATGTGAAATTTAGACTCATAGCAATAACTTCATACTTTCTCAAAGAAGTTAGAAAACTTATTTCTACTCCCACTGTAATCTGCATTGAGAGAGCACATTGACACGTATCGGTTTGCTTACAAATGCTAAATAAGCACCTTAGATGCTGCTATTGTTCTGTATCATAATACAGTGTTTAGCTGAAAAAATAAGAAGTATTTTCAATGCTCTTTTCCAGACCATACTTTTGCCTTTGTCTCTATTCCAAATCAACTACTAGTTGGTACGTTTGTAAGCGACAGCACCGACAGCTGTATACCCAACTGAGTGTATTCCCACCTCTGTGAAAGTGAACAGTACACTGTGCTTGAAAGAAAGTGTCCAATGTTCTTACTGGCTCATGAAGGTGTGCCACAAGGAGTCATAATTTCCCCTCTTCTTTGCTCTTTTTCTTCATGACCCTCCATCTTACTCAGAAAACGCTTTTGTTAAATATACGGATGATCTCACTGTATGTATGCCGATTCGTATTTCTTCGCATGAAATGAATGAGCTCTTGTCTTACTGAACGATGGCCTGTTGTTAATGGTCTCACAGTTAATACTTCTAAATGTCAAACTGTTAACTTTAGGTTGCGACACCAACAGCGCTTAAACACCCTGTTAGAATCCCATAAAGCTTGTACTATTGGATATTCTTTGATAAAGACAGTGTCAACGGCCGTTTTCCTCTGATCTCTCTTGATCTTATATTTTGCTGTTATTAAAGATGGTTTTCCGTCTGATTTACTACATAGAGAGGCTACATGCTTTTGGGATTATTCAATATTTACTTTTACGATTTGTTAATTCTTGCATATCACGTGTTATTCTTTACTGTTTCTCGTTATGCTTCCCCGGGCTTTTGAGAAAAGATTTTACTGTTTTTAGGAGAGTATTGAAGGCAGTTAACAGGGTGTGTGATACGTCTTTGAATGTCATTATTAATATGATTGTGGATAGACATCCAAAACCTTGTAAACTGCTAGTAGATGTTATCTTGTCAGATAATAACCATCTACTTGATTCATATCTTTCTCGTTATATATCATCTGATAGAAAGAGACTGCACTACATTTGAATCCATATACTCAAGCAAAGATACAGAAGCTCTACAATGCCTTATCTAGCAAACACACTTTTCGACGAACAGGTTGTTAAAGTTGGCCCAGTCAAGAATTTGTATTCTTTAATATGTTTCTAATTGAAAAGTACAGATTCTAATCTTCAAAAAAATAATAATAAACATTTTATTCAATTCCTAGTAACTGATTTACTTAGTTTTATGTATATATGTATGCAGTTATCGGTTTTTTCCTTTTTTTTGTAAAAGAAATCTGTTAAAATACCTTGTACTGAGAATTCTATGTTGTACTGAAAATATAATATTGATAAAGCCATCAATAATGACAATAATAATTGATATGAGGGGATTAAAAATCAAAATTACGATCTTTTACTGATTGTGATTTTTGTTCAATATTGCTTCAGCTTTAATCCAATGTGATTAATTACTCAGAGTAGTGTTTGTTTTTGGTTTCCAATGTGATATTTTATTTTGTATAATACACGATATTCTTGTATTTAATTAACATGAACTATGGTTAGCGTGACACGCAGTATGTGATTTGTTATAACTCTGGACATTTTTCATACATGTGATTTGATTCTAATTCATAATCGAAATGGATGTACAATCAATATATAAATGAGTGTATTTTCGACTAGGGTCGTCGTCGTGTATTGGGTTTGATAAATCTTCACTTGTGCCAGTTTTAGTGTTCATATTCTGATCATGGGGTTCGTAGTGGTTCCTCCTTTTACAAGTGTAAGTAATAAATGATCCTGACGTGATAATTAGTGATGACCAGACATAAAAAATAACGACCAGTCATAACAATAATTAATTAGAAAAGTGCCTTTCTATGTACTTTTATTTTCTTTCATATATCTTAAATCTTTACGTTATAGTTCAGAAATAATTCTCTAAACGAAAGTAATAATAAAAAATAAAAATCTGTCAAGTACGTATCTATATAAGCTATTATTATTACGTAACATGGACCCTTTGTAATAAGTAATGGAAATATCATTGTAAAAACATACTCTTATTTGAACTTCATAGTCATTTGGTGCGAGGTAAATACAATAAAAAAATAACACAAGCACAATAGCAACAACAAAGGAAATTGACTATAGAATGAATTAGAAAAAGATTACTAACTGTTTATGGTTTATATTATTATCTCCATTGTCTTACTATTCTATCTGTGCCATTATTACACGAAAAAAACAAATATAACTTCTATATATGTAAGCATGATACGTATTTAAGTTTCTATGTAAGTAAATAGTATATTGTTAAAAACAAACATATTCGTTAAGGCAATAAGAAAAATCCTTATTCTATGTTGAATTAACTAACTACAGGGGACAATTTTAAATAAATAAAAATATCTTATTTAAGATATATCCATTGAATGTTTATTTTTATGACAGGAGTTAATAATGACTAAACCATTGGTCATTCAGAAATAAACAACTTCAGATTTTGTAAGTGTACAATTTTTTACTTAGGATAGTTTTATCAACCTCGTAATTTTAGTATAATAAATATCTAAAACGTTAGTTGTCGGGTTAAGAAAAAAAATAATTAAAATAAATGAACAGTGGTAGCAGAGCTGTGTATATATTATCCGAACAAATTTAGTGCTGACAGATTATTCTGTTATAATTTAAAAAGGAACTATAATAGCTCACTTATTTCTAAACTATGTACTAATGATATTGTCTAAATATACACGTGGAGCTTCATGATTAAGTGATCCAATTGGGAAAATGCTAAAACGTCTGGGCTACCTGTTCCGGCCATCTAGATATTTGTTTTTGTACGTTTATGAAAAGTTTACAACTTTTCTCTGTATAGGCATTGTGCAACGAAAAGAATGTATATTATTCAGATGTCGATTCCTGAACTGCTAACATCTAATTGAAGATCACCCAATATTTATCGTCAGGATCAATCAAGAAATAAGAAAAAAAACTTGTTGAAATACTTTGTGCTAGGAATTCTATGTTGTACTAAAAATATAATATTGAATAAAGCTATTAATAGTAATAATAATAATAATAATAATCACCTTTGGACTTAGTTATCTTAGTTCAATCTAATAAGTTCTGTGTTTTATAAAAACCAGAGATGATTTTCATGAATAATAGTCTATGAATAATGAATATTTGTATATTCCAAGATTGATATTTCTGTGAAACATTAAATTTTGATGAGTTTAAACCCATGCGACGTTGATATTACATAAAGTTGAAAATAAACGGTTGATATGCGGATGGTTCTGTTTTCAGTTTCTAGTTTTATCCGGTTTATTACAATGAGAAATGACTAATAACTGGACAGCTGTATTTTACACAATCTACTATTCACAGTAGTGGTAAGTTTGAATCAAGATTCTCTTAGTTGTAATTCTTACAATTTAGTTGTTTTCTAGGTTGAAGAATTTCCTAGATATCTGTCACAAGAACTACACTATTCCTGTTATGTGTTTAATATCGATTTAACAACTAAATGATTTGTTTTCATTCTCTTTTGTTACCTGAATGAATTATTTTTCGAGTTAGAGTTCGGACCCACCCAAAATAATGTTTATGGATGTAGAATACTGTTATCCTACTGACAGTCAATAATAAGGACATGAACCTTGGAACTTTCACTGCTAACAGAAACTGTTAGTATTCCAAACGATATCAGAATGATCTGTTTTTCTTGTCTTATGATTTATTAAAATTTATGAAATGTTTATGATACGTTTTTCTTTGATTATGATTAAAACGCCTTAAGATATTTAGATTAATATGTATTTATATTAGTTAACACTTATGAACAACCTATTTTATTTAGAAACCAAACTACCGTTAATGTATTAGGAGACAGGACTGGTTTACTGACTTCTCCGATATTGACTTAGCATCATATTATTAAAAGTGAAATACGTAACGTTAATCTTACTGTTAATTACCAGAAAAACAATTACCCCTCCGTTAACGAATCATCTCATAAATTGTCAGTTGACTTTGCTGGAGGATGTATTAAACATCCGTCTAAATGATCGGACAATTAGTTTAGTATTTTCTGTTCAACAACAAATTCATTTTCAAATTTATGATAACTATCACAATTTTAGACTAATTGTCTTTAATCAACTGAGTAGAATCTGAAAAATCTTTTAATACAGTTGATAAAGATTGATAAAGCTTGTCATAGTTTTAATGAGACATTAAATTTGAACTTTATGTTTTATAGAAATTGAACGATAGCTAACTAAATCACATAAATTTAAGCTATTTCCTCTGTCTATCTCAACACGTAATATATTTATTTCATATTTATGTTCATATTTACTGTAGAATGGATTAAATGTGCTATTTTCTTAAATTTAATTCAAAGTTATATCATTTAAGATAATGTTGAAACATTTTATTACTATAAATCTGAGTTTCATTTTGTAATGATGTTTTTATTACATAATTAGTTATGTTTTAATTGTATTTTATTTAATATAATTTAATAATAACATTGGAGAATACCGGGTCATAAGAAGACCTTAATAAAATGTGTTCTGATTTGAGTAGTTGGTGGAAAACCATCATTGTACATAATAGAAATGTAACTAGTTGCCATATATATGTATTTTTATCTAATCTTTTAAGCCATCCCTTTATGATTAAATCATATTCTTTCGGCGAATAACATATTAAATTTTTAAAATAATAAATTTATATTCATCGCTTATATTGTAGTGAAGGAGAACACAGGTGAGGCAACCGAATTATATTCAGCACAACATTACAGAGTTACTTGGTAAAATAGGAAAACTATACTATAATACCTAATTTGCAAAATGTTCAATAATTGTCGCGGACTTCATTTTTCTGGCATTTCTATACTAATTGCTTTCTTTTCCTGCTCTTTCTTTCTTGATCTTCCCAATCTTCTGCAGCCAGACATTACATTCCTGACTCGCATTACATACTACTTATGTCAATATAAGTAGCACGCACCACAATATACGTCAATTTCATTTAATATCTAAATAGTTGATTTCTATTTCATGTTAAATTCAGTTGAAACTTTTTTCTTTTACTGGTTTGGAATTTTGTATAAGCAAATTTATTTTTAAAAATAAATATATTTATTTTAATTTTTAAATTCATGTATATATTAGGTGTTTCAATCTTCCCATTGATGATTGGGACTATGATTGATCAGTCTGTTTTAGAATATATGCATCCTGTGCGGATTGCTTCGATACTACCAGTAATTCACAAGTATTTTAAGCAGAGACAGATAAACTCAGTAAGTGAGAGGATAACGTTGTGACGTATGAAATGAAAGGTGATAAGTCCGAACCTGAAATTGATGTATATACATTCAGCTGACGAGTCCCAAATAGAACGAAATGTGCGTCTTGTATTCTGTTGCTAGCCACCACTCATCTCTGCCTAAAGTATTTATTTCAATATAATAAATCTTTTAGCTGAAGTTGCTAAAATTTTGTTTATTCTCTTTTTTTATTTACACCGAAAAAAAATCATTTTATTAGCCATACGCGATCATATGGACAATAATCATCAACCAGCTACAAGTGATAAAAATAATGATATTAATAATAGTAATAATAATGAACAGAAAGAATCCAGACTTCATCTTCGTAAACTTCATACAGAAAGTGGTGAATATGAATTAGGCTCACTTGCTGATGGTGTTTCAGAAGAAAATTTACATTCTATTAGTTATAAAACAGATTCCACAGAACATACAACTATTAATGTTTATGAAAAAGAGGAAGAACAACGCTTGAATAATGTCGGTCAAATCAAATCAAACAAAAATACCATGAAATCAATTCGAAAATGTTTCAATAGTTTACCAGAACATCGACATGGTTTAGATTTAACAAAAAAGTCAGTTAAAACGCGTCCAGAAATTCCACTTCAATGGTCATCATTCCATAATGATCAAAAATCATCTCTTGAAAAGAGTGTCACTCCTACTAATACTACTACTGCTATACATCAAACTGAATCGAATGAAGCTCGTATTTCATTTAATTTAGATGATTTGTCGAAAATATATTTGAACAGTCAGAAATTGGCCAATATACAAACACCACTAAGTAACACTACTGTCACGAATACCACTTCTACTACCATCACTGATAATAATGATAATAATGGAATAACGAAAGCTACTAATGGTAAAATGTCAAAAGATTCATTTTTAAATGGTCATAATAAAACTGATATGAATAACTATGATACATTAAAGAAAAGAGTATCTCTTAAAGAATTTATTGACCGTAAAAGTTCTAGTAAAATTACACAATCTGAATCATTCAATTCCCATAGTCCAATGGAACAAATTCGTTATTGGCGTTCAATTGCAGCAGTAGCTCAAGCTAATGCAGCAGGTCAATTAGCTAAAACTGAGAAATTAACTCAAGAATTAGCTAGATTACGTTGGGACTTGAGTATATCACATATGGAAAATAATTTATTACGTCAAAATTTAGCATCTGTTCAAGCGGAATTAAATCATGTTCGTCAAATTCCTAAAGATATTACAAATTATGCACAACATAATGAAAGTATACATCCAGCATTATTTCCTTAACTCACATGATAATTGATATGGTAGAATATGAAGGGAGGGGGAAACAACCTTCTCGTATCTTTCACAATACTGTTAATCTCTATACAAAATACTAACTTAAATTCACACCTACATGTATGTGTATGTACTTACAATGTTCTTATTTTTCTTTAAGAAAGCACATTGAGAATGAGAGCAATAATGTTAGCATCATTGGTATCATTTATTATTCTCCTGTTGTTAATTATTCATTGCTAAATAAAGAAGTTACTACCTTAAATTTTTTTAAAAATAAAGTAATCAACGTGACATTTTTATTTTTCTTTCTGTAAACTATATAGATTAACTTTCTGGTTGATTCTTTACCCTCAAAATAAAATAATAAAAAAATACATGACGTAACTGTAAAAAACAAACTGAGCTACATTTATGTTTTTTTTATTGGAATAGAATAGATACAGTTAAATAGTGAAGAAAGATAAATACATTCATTATTAAAACAAATTAATTAATACTGTAAATTATGTTACACTGACTGTATATTATATCCTCTTTTTCATTTATTCATAACAATAAAATTCATAAATGAATACTGCAATAGTAATGTTGATAATTATAATAATAATAAAGAATAATTAAAAAGAAGGATGAATCTAATTCTTTCTTCTATATATATGAATTTATTTAAACAAGTTATAATTCATTAATTATTTGTAACTATGAAGTTATCTAATCAAATAAAAGATTCATTACGGTTTATATGATCACTTCTATACTAACCTAAGGTGAAAAAAATAATATGATAGATTTGAACAGAGTTTTATAAAGAAAAAAAAATTTAAATCATATACAATTCGATTCGAAATGGATCATGACTGAAATTGAATCGTTTTCGTAATGAATTCAGTAATAGTGAAGTTAGACGCACGGTATTAGGGAATGATGGTAAATCAGTTGATGAGGTCGTGAATCTTCATCGACTGAGGTGGGTGGATCACGTATTACCCACGCCCAACCACCGATTACCACGACGAGCAATGCTGACAAGTGTTGGCAACGGATGGAAGAAAGTTAGGGGCGGCCAAACCAAAACATGACATCAGTCCTTGAAGTCACTAACATCCGGTCTAAGCGGTGTTGGTAGATGCAGAATACTTGTTCGAGGTCAGCGCGACTATTGTAACTAGTGGTTGTATACTCTGGGTGACATAATTCAGAATCGATCACAATGGCGTAGGTGTATACACTCTCCGTCTTCCCTTAAACCGTGGGATTAAAATTACTTTATACATCTCTTTCTATGAACTAATTCTTTCTTCCTGTACTATGTCATTATATGCAATCTTTCTTTTATAGATTACCACCACTGAATTAACTACTATGAATCCGGTGTTCATCTTGTTGTGCTAATGAGGTGTGGCAACTTGGACCAATGCACATATGTGCCTGGTTCTACGTTGTAGCTGACTGACTGACACAGTTTTATAAAGTCAAACTAAAATCTGTTGATAGACATAATATTTAACTTTACAAAGTTAAATATTATGTTGGCAAAAAAAACAGATGAGTTCATATAAAAATGAAATAAGTATTTGATTGATCCAAGAGTACTTTGTGTAGGTCTTTATCAACATGCATTTTAGCATGATCTAAAGGGAGAACATTCATAAAACACAACATATCTTTCTAGTCATTAAACAAAAAACTTTAAATTAAGCAAATAAATATAAACCAAACGGATCTGTCTAATGGAGTAATCAAACTTCATTCGGTTTTTTAAAAAGGAATTTGCGATAAATCTGATTTACTGAACGAATTTATGCGTATAACGTTGGCATTTTATATTATTTAAACTGGGAAAACAGTTATTATTTCCATCAGACCAGTATATTTGTTATTTTAGTTTAAACAGCATAAATATTTTTTGGCCAAACACACTACGAAGTGACTAAATATAGATAACTGGTAATAATCAGGAAATAGTGAACAGATGTTTGGTCCCTTAAATGGGACACATTAGCATTATGCAGTCACAGCCCTATCAGAGATTGAATCCATAATATTCAGGTCTTGTAAACTCTAGATCATTAAGTTAACACCCAGTGGCTTGAATCTTCATTTTCTATTAATTGGTGATATAGTATGACTATCACAAATTGTCACTAATCACCAGAAAAGATCATGCTCTCCAGTTAGATTATGAAATTTCCAAAAACTTTAGTTATAAGTGAGCACGTCAGTGTTATTAGCAAGGAACGTTTGTAGAGATAATTCACTTTTAGCTTGTACTACGTACTAGTATAACCTGTACGTTGTTTATCAATAAGATAAGTAATCAGGTTGTAAATATATTCAAGTATATCCATCTAATGCCATGTAAATCGAACTAGTAAATGTTCCGTACTTAACGACTAGTTGTCCATAAATATATAGTCATGATATCATTACTAGTAGTCTCTACTACTCAACAAGATTTACCAGATTTAGTCCACTGAGTCAACAAGGAATAAGTTATATTTTCTCTGTAATAATTGTTAACTAGAGAGCAAGTTGTGACAATTATTATGCAAACATTTGAAATTGAGTGTTTCAGGTTCGTGGGTTAAATAAAGCATCAGCATGAAAGTAAAAAATATCTAACTACCAAGTTATACAGAATAATGATTTCATCAAGAATTACCGCTTCTTTAAACCAAAAAAATATCTTCAGTATAGCGGTTGTGGAGATTATTAAGTTTTTGATTGAGATCATGAACCGATTAATGTTAGACCACCGTTGCAAAAAAGCCTGGAGGCACTGGACCGTAGTTTCATCTTATTGTGGGGCTCCTCATCAGAACGCATCCACGATCCAGGTTTCCAATCGTGGTCTGACATCAATCGGTTCATGATCTCAAACAAAATCTAATAATCTCAATAACCCATATTCTGATGATTACCACGTGCTCGCTAGTGACTAGCTTCTTGGGGGAATTCTCGGAGTTCTAGTGAGAAGCCGTGACTAGTGAAGCTGATCCATGTCAGGTAGAGACAGGTATCTACCTCAGTACAATGCCGAGGAGTCCCGCAATAGGACGAAACGGCCGCCCAGGGCTTCCAGGTTTTCAATGGTGGTCTAAAATTAATCGGTTCCTGACCTCAGTCAAAAAATATCTCTTTGTAAGTCCAACACTATTCTTAAAGTAAATTAAACGAACCAAATGTGTATTTAAAATAAAGATTATTTTTTAGTCATGTACATCAATGAGTCGGAAATGTTTTAAGCACATTTCAACATCGATCAGTCAAAGAAAATTTGATCAATCGGATGTAACATATAAATGTAGTTGTTAATGTCAAGGTATGATTCCTAACAATAGTTGAATGTAACAATCAATTGATAATCGAGAATTAACCAAGAATGTATTACCCTACTTTGTAGTTATTTAACATGAAGTGCCTCCTTTTTTTAAAAAAAAGAAAGAATTCAGACTGTTCACTTTCCTGAACATATAACGGGAAAGAATCATGATTTTTCAACCTATTTATTCGAGCTAAAAATAATTTTAATGATTATTCAAGTAAAAGTTTAGTGTATTTTGGACAAACGATAAAATTTTATTCTACAAAGAATCAAAATATTAATTTGGAATTGTACTTGTTATTATTTGTAAAATAACTTTTGAAGTAATTTATTAATTCAATTCATGAATCGATTAAAGCCAGATACCGATGAAAAACCAGAAAGTACTGGACGGCCATTTCGTCCTAGCATATGGCTCTTCAGAAGTGCGCATCTACGTTTCCGTACTCGCGAGATTAGAACGTAGAACCTATCGATCTCTCGCACGAATACTTAAACTCTAGACTACTAAGTTGGCATCCAACGGTGTCAATGTCTAACTTCAACCAATTCACGAAAAAACTTTTTAAGTATTATTCTAAATTATGTAATCCACGTTTAATGTGTTATTGAATAATGTGTTTAAATTTGTGATTAAACTCTAAGTTCTTCAAATTATTAATACAATTCTAGTAGTCTATTTGGTCAAATAATTCCATGGACTAAAGTTAATGTAATATTAAAATATTATGTCGGCGTTTTTTTGTTTACTTCCAGGAATTTTGTTGATGCTGAAATGTTTTAGTTGAGAAAATTTTAGAATATATTTCCAGGTTTACTTAGTAGTATGTATTATGTATTCACTCTCAGGGTCTTAATGATTTCATTATTAGTTAAATAAAGAGATGAATATGTTTTCTTTAGTATGAAGACTGTTATCAAGAATTCTTGGAGTTATATTGCCAAACATCAGTCGTATTATATCACTTATGTTTAATATACACTAAACTAGCTAACGTCTAATTGAATCTGCAATTAACCTGTTCTGTTGAAGTGCATGAATCATCTCTTATCTGCGTTAATGCCACTTTATTCATAGATATATAGTTTCCATCAACAAACGTTCTATCAAAAGCAACGTTACGAGGACAGCTTCTTTTGGGATATTGAAAACACTATTTAGTGTTCTTATTTGCTTAGTGTAAATCGGTGTGATTCTCTGTTTGAAGTAATCAGTTGTTTAAAATTGAGTGGTTATAATGGTTTTAGACTATAGATTTATACGATACTAGTGAAAATGTGCTTCGGTGATTAAAGCATTCAACTTTGAACCACTAGGTAACATGTTCCGATCTCTACCAAATTTTATCTACCAGCCTGGTTGTGAAAATATTCGAATATATTAACATGTAGGTGGTGGCTCAGGTTAGCTACCCTTTAGTGCTTTGTTATTACCTAATGATGACTGTTATATCCTAACGAAGAATAAATGAATGGTCACGGCTAGGAATTATTAAAGGATTCATATTATATATGTATTCTTATTGTATAACGGTTAGGTAACTGGATTATATATATTTATATTCCTTTTTTCATAAGCTTTCATTTGACTTGCTAACTAATATTATACGATCTACTATTCCTAAGTTATTCCCAATTTATTAGTACAGTCCCTCACAGTCACAGCCACTTTTAGGCCTGATCTTGTATAATTGTTATTTTCTATTTTATGGTATATGATCTGGTTTGCTTGTATTTAAACCCAGTATGTCGGTAAGTTATAATTCATATAGTGGTAGCTGTCATTGATGTTCTAGACTCATCAGAAAGGGCTACGCAAGAAGGATTAATAAAAGGTTTAGGCTTCTCGTAATGATCAACACGTCATTCGTTTGGCACAGTGATAAGATTGTATAAGTCGTGTTGTGATTGGTAATCTTGTCACGTGATAAATTATCAGGCCAAACGTCACAACAATTACAAGTTTATGGTGAAAATTGCTTATGTATTATTCATATTTCTTAATCTCAATCAAAGTGTAATTTATTTTTTAATATTTTAAACTAGATGTATAAGGGGAATAAAGGTAGTCATATAATTTATCCAACCTCAAATGAAGCACATTAGTGCATCACAATGAAGAATAATAGATCATTAGTTTGGTATTAATCTTAGTACGATACATATATAACCGATTTTTATTACATGTTGTCCTTATGTTTGTCAAGAAGTCACTAAATTACTTCCACGGAGGTATGAATGAATAAAAACGGTTAATGCCACATGACTAGCTTCTGTATTTAGTTTTCCTATGATATTTAATAGAAGTTATATACATATATATAGCCATGTAACTTTCAGATAGTCACTTAATGAAGGCGGAGGTAAGAAATGTATGTACACCACGCAAATGAATATAAGACTGTAGGGAAATAAAATAGAAAGTAAGACACACTAAGTTACATATATTGACGTTTTGTTAAATGAGCCTATTGTCACCGTTCTATATGTGACTAAAAAAATTATCATAAATGTTTATCTGCATATGAAATTTGGTAAAGATCAACAAATTCTTACATAGTAAAAATGATTTTTATTTAGTTTCAGTCATACTGATAAATGTGATTAAATAAAATAATGCCTAATTTGAATTTACAAAGATTTCAAAAGTTTCCCTACAGTCTATTGGGTTTATAAATAGAATCACCATACTGACAGTTTTTATACACTAACATGGTGAAAGTATTGCATATTTAATAAATAAAATTTATTAATTTGATAGATGAATTCACGAATCAATTGAAGCGAGTCCACTATAGAAAACGTGGAAGCATTGGACGGCCATGGTGGTCTAGCTTCAATTGACTCATGAATTCAACTATCAAATTACTATAATATCCACAAAAACATCTATATGATTAAACTTTATTAGTTAGGTAATACCAGTGGCAGAGATTCTTTATTCGGTACTTAGTATTAAATAAAAATAATTTGAAATTATATGGTATGAATCCTGTTCTTTTGATTTTAATTCTTTATCATGTAAACAAAATCATTTATAATCCTTGGGAAACAATATTCGAAAAATTCCCTCCATAAAAAATACTGATCTTTCAAAACAACCAACAAACAAAAGAATTCAAAAATGTTACCTTTTCCCTTAGTTATTGCAACAGAAAGATTTAAACCGAATTTGTGTATTCATAAAGAAACAATTATAAGTCTTCTTTTACCCTGTTGACCTTATGTTTTGTAGGATTATTACGTAAGACGTTGTTTTTATTTTTTCGTTAACTTTAATCAAATTTCTAGTATCTTAATTCTTACTTCTGAGTTTCACTCAACTAGTCTATATTACATAATCTATCTTCGGCTTCGAGTCCCGTGAGGCGGGGTCGTGGATGCGCACTGCTGAGGACGAAACGGCCGTTCAGTGCTTCCAGGTTTTCCATGGTGGTCTAGCTTCAGATGACTCATGAACTCAACTGTTGAAATCACTACAACCTCCACAAAACCCCTTCTGATACTAATCAACATATGCTCACTAGTCACTGGCTTCAACAGGTATATCCTGAAGTTCTAGTGAGAAACAGTGACCAGTGGAGTTCAACCGAGTCAGTTGTGAGATAGTAACTCACTGATGACAATGGTGGTTGTGTCACTCAATTTCGTGGATTAGTTGAAGTTAGAAATTAACACTGTCGGATGACGGCTCAGTGGTCTAGTTGGTTAAGCGCCTGGCGCGTGACTGATAGGTCATGGGTTCGTGGATGCGCACTGCTGAGGAGTCCCACAATAGGAAGAAACAGCCGTCCAGTGCACCTAGGTTTTCCATGGTAGTCTAGCTTCAATTGACTCATGATCTCAACTGTTGAAAGAAAACATATTCTTCTATTCCTATACTCTTCTAGAATATTCATATATTTGACAATTTTAATTCTTCCCTATTATAGTCTCTTAATATTATTCTATTTTCACATTTTAATTTAGTTTATTCTAAATGTTTCTGATATAAAGTGTGTACATTTGTTTTAATGATTAATCCTATGGTTTTAGGTTGTAATCAACTAAGGAGAATCCATGAAATAAATGAATCTATGTTACTCGGCTGCGATATTTTTTCTTTCATTATTCAAACAATATATATATATATATATATATATATATATAAATATAAATAAATAAATATATATATATATATACATATATATATATATATATATAACTCGTTTATGAAATCGAAAGATATATAAGTAGAAATAATACTGGAAACAATATTTGAATAAGATTAATTTGAAAAAAGGGAAAGTTGAATGTACATTAGTCAAAGTAGATCATTCTATAATAAGGATGAAGACTAACTTATTAGACCACTAGTTGGGTAAAGTAAATAAGTAGGTTAAACTTATTACTTTGCAAACATAACCTTGACTTAACAATCTGAATGGATTTCGCTATTTGAATGATTCTGGAATAAATTATAACATAAGCGAAAATTTTTCTTTCTACATAAAGAAAACTCTGATGATGTTACATAGAATAACAGTAATACCTCAGTAATTAAAACATTCATCATAGAGAACTTAACATCACTAAAATCCATCACTTGAGCTACAAATCTTTTCTGTCATTTCAGAAAATAGTATTATTGATAGAATAAGTATTTTCACTGCTTTTAAAAAAACACGACTTTCAATCATCAGATGAATAATAGACCCCATTAATCATCACTTAACAGAAATGTTCAAGTATCCTTATGGTGACTCTTTTAAGTTGAAAGTCGAAAATATGACCTTTTTCATTAAGACTCGCTATGTAACAGATTGAGCAGAATTGTAAGTATAATTTCAACATGAATTGTTATTCATTAAAAAAACGATGTAATAGTGCTATTTCATTTAAAATAATTTTCTAGGTAAGTTATCTATTGTTACAGTACAACTGAAAACTAAACATTTTATTAGTTCAGATAATAATTCTTGGTGCTTAAATGTCGCCATGTTACTAGAAGCAAGCGAATTATCTCTATATTGAAGAAATTCATTGTATCATCAAATAAAAATAAAGAGAACTCAGAGAGAAAATTTTCTTTTCAATGAGATCATTTACTTAAGCTGTACATTTGTTTATGTAGTTATTTGATAAATAATATAAGTCTATAGAAAGGTACGAAAGATCATGTTATAAAGTGATTCGAGATTTCAAACGTCAGATGGTTCCTTCGTTAGCCCTGATTCCCTTCTGCTGTATGTTTTTGTCTTGTTTTTTAACTAAACCGTAATCACTCATTATTATCGCTTAAGAATTATTCATGGTTATTCAATTGTTGTTATAATCTTTGCGTTTTTTTCATTTTTCTTCATTTCTATTTAGTGGACATATATCTTAATTAATTCTGACCCGTAGATCAATGTTATCCCCCCTAGTCCTCTCCAATCCCTGATTATTACACAATCTCATTTAATATATGAGATCATGAATCACTATATGACGCAATCTTTTCTATCTTTCTGTAAACATATATTTATCAAAACAACTATGAATACAAATATACTAATTTTATAATTGAATTCATGAGTCAATTGAAGCTAGACCACCATGGAAAACCTGGAAGCACTGTATGGCCGTTTCATCTTAGTGTGGGACTCTTCAGCAGTGCGCATCCACGAATATACCGCTTAAGTAAGTGATTTCGTTGAAAAGAAAATTTTCTTTGCTGAATTATCTTTATTTTTGTTGCTATATCTTTTGTGGATATTAAATAACGGATGACTCAATGAAATTAGGTTGTTTCATAAAATCCACATTAATAGAAAATGAACACAAACTAGCTGAAATATTGTATCGGGGTCAAATTAAATTGAATTCGAAAGAACGAGACAGACAGAGATCAATATTCATACTTGTATTATATAGGAAAATATAACATTGTTGTGAATATCTGTATTTTAATGATTTTTACTAAATGACTGGAAGTTCTATTGAAGTAAGTCAATATTTGCTTTATTACTCATATTTGTCTGTGCAAATAATGGTTATAAGTTAATTCATTAGTACAGTCAGAGAAACGTCACTGGTTGATAGGAATGAAGTTAAATACTTGACAACTGATTAAAAGTAGTATTTATATTCTGAAAATTTTTAAGACGTTTCAATAATAAAATAATATCTATTATTTCATGAATTGTTCATAGGTAATTAAGAAATATTCAGAAAAAATACAGGCAGTTAATTACTGAAGACAGTGGTAGACGGTCGCATGATTTCGTGGATTGGTTGAAGTTAGAAATTAACACCATTGGATGCCGGCCGGCTCAGTGGTCTAGAGGTTAAGCGTTCGTGAGCAAAGCCTGAAGGCCCTAGGTTCGAATCCCGCGCGCGGGGTTGTAGATGCGTATTACTGAGAATTTCCATACTACAAAGAAACGGCCGTCCAGTACTTCTAGGATTTTAATGGTTGTTTAGCTTTGATGGACTCATGAATTCAAATAATAAAAATAAATTTATTAATTAGTAGTAAAAATTTAGGTAATTATGATCTAATTTTTCAGAAAAAAATATTTTTAGAGCAAATTAACATGATGCATTAAAAAATACTGCTGTCTCTAAAGCTAATCTGTAATGAAACAATGATATTTTCTCGCTTTTGTCAGAAGCAATAACGTTACATAGCATTTTACGATAAGATCTGTATAGTTTGGTGAATCAAAACGGGTTTAGATATATTGTGATCAACAGATTGTTTGATTTATACAATATCCAGGTTGACAGACATAATCATTTTTAGTTGATATCAAAAAAGAATTGTAATAATACTACTGTGAGCATTTTTTCGCTCAAGTGTTTTACTCCTTAAGTGTTATGAGTGAACACTGTCTATAAGGCACAAGTCATGATGAGATAATTGTCTAGTTATTCCTAATTTCTAGTCATTCGTAATGAATGCTGTTTCTGTGCTATTTTTTTAAAAGTTAAAGATGCCTCATTGTGGAATTATTATTTACGATTAGAGTTAGGACGAAGATATAGGTTTTAGTGTTAAGGCTTATTATTTGAACTAGATTTTACAGTCAGTCTATATACAACCTAAATCTAAACTTTAATCTTAAGTACCAAACTCCATATCCTAGTCTTAAATACTAACGATTAATCACGAACTCTATATCCAAATCCTAAATGTTAATATATATATATATATATATATATATATATATATATATATATATCCTGACCATAATCTGTTGTTGGCTGAAAGAGCAAAACATTAGTTAGGAACATTTGAAGCGTCGCTCACAGTCGACTATGTACTTTTGCCCAATGAACTTGATAAGTTTAACCAACAGAACACTGGTATGAAATAAAAGGTTAGATAATATACCAGTGTTTATTAGCTGGACAATCTTTAAATTTTTTTCCAAGTCCCATTCTTGAGCATGACTGTTGTGACACAAGTGGCATCAGAATATTATGGTTGATTCACTCCAATAATTATAAATAAAGTATTTTCTTGATAGTATATTCAGTTAGGTTATGTAAAATTATTTGTTCGATATAGTGTAGAATGCTACTTGTCAGTTCGAGTTGAAGTTCTACTAGTTCTGAAAGAGTGGAAGAACTGAATTCTTGTTAAAAAGTAAGGTATATTAAATATTATACGTATATAAATGCATTAAATCATATATAGATAAATATACAAATGAAGAATGTTATTTTCACATGAAATCTCAATTTAACAGAAAAATATGAACATAGCAACCGTCAATAGTTTAAACTTAATCTCATCGATTCCATGACATCAGTTCATATGAAAACAACATAACCCAATTAATAGCTGTGATGTTGTCGTAAAAAAACTCAAATGAGCGCAATCAATTTGTTGTTCAAGTGAAAATTACAGAGTACTTTCATAAAATATGAAAACTACACATTAAATACTTCATTTGCACATCTTACTTCAGTCATCCTTTACATGCTTCAGGGTCCTTTCAGTTCTATTATAATTACAATTCCTCTCTGTTTTCTTTTCGGTTCTCTTCAATCTAATCTTTTCAATCTTCTGCTGGCAGGTATTTCACTCCTGATTTGTGTGACATGCTACTGATATCTACAAACATAAGTAGCATACTATACAGGATTAACCACAATTGAAAATTTTAAGAAATCATATTATTCCGTATGAAATAGTCTAATAACCGCTCACTTGTAAATGTCCTCCATCGGGAAAATTTCAGTTATCGAAAGAAATTTCTACTAAACATGAAGAAATTACTTTACAAATAAACTATGAATTTAACATATATCAAAAAATAATTAAATTTGTTGTCTATCAGTATTATATGGATAAATAAATATTTAGCTATAAAACAAAACTAACAGTGTAAAGAAAAGAAATCAAATCAAGTTAGTAGATAACTGTGAATCAAAGTATTTTCGACTTCTATGAATCAACCAAGTTATTTAGGGTCATCAAACATTCAAAAGTGTAGTAGTACTTTGAGAAATATTTTGAGAATAATTGGTGTTACTTATAAGTAGTCACATTTATAATATGAAATTATTCTACCTGTTCTTGTTTTTGAACAAGCATGTGTTTCTCCCCAACAATTCAGTAATTTTCTATTAATGAATGAAATATACGTATGCTAATCAATGTTATAATTTCGTGTATAATGAAATGTTGTATATAATTTTGTAAATTCAAGCAGCTTATAAGCATATGTACATACTGTGCGTATTGCCTTGATATTGCCTTAAGTCACAAGCATTATAAACAAAGATGGATAGTGGCTAGAAGTGGAATACAGGACGCGCTCCATTTCGTCCTATTTGGGACTCATCAACTGGACGTACCTACATTTCGTAGTTGATGTTCACTCTGCGACTCCAACCCAGTACTGTCCACTTTAAACGCCATCACGTAATCCACTTAGCTACTGAGTTCTTATAGCCAGTTGCTTGTGAACATCAACTCCGAGATGGAGGTATATCCAGCTAAAGAGTCCCAAATAGAACGAAACGTGCGTCCTGTATTCTACTGCTTGGCACCACCCATTTTTGCTCATCTGAATTATTGTTTTATTGAGATTGGAAAATGTTTCATGGGGGCTTTGTCGGTATTTTTTTATGTCTATTATTCAGTGAGTGTCTATCAGTAATCCTTGTAAAAATTATTGTTTGTTAAAGCCAAAAGCTTTTTAGAAGTCCTTTGAAGAGACTTCATATTTCTTGAAACATTTGCTTTAAAAAAAACAACGTATTTATATACTAGGTAGATATTAAACACGATAAGCTTATAATGACGACTTTCAAAATCTTAAGTGAACAAAAAGAACTATATTATACATACTGGTTTCGTAAAATCTACTTCTAACAAGTATTTCCTCCTGTGTAACTTAAACTTTTAATATAATTATCATTGTTTATATGATTCAATCAATATTTTGAGAACAATAACTAGGGATAATTTTCTTTATATAATTAAATAATTATGTACATATATACTGTTACTATTTTATGTTCATCAGTAAAAGATGATATAATTATATCATTTATGTATTAAATTATTCAAGGTATACAATTTTCTAATTTGGATATAAACTATTCATAAATAATGCAATTACTATTTGATAGAATAAAATAAAAAAAATATACATTTTAAATCTATTGTTTAGTATTATATCAGTAGTTCTTTTAAAGTAGTATAATATTTTAATGTTATAGTAGATAACATTAATTATTACCTAATAATAATAATAATAATAATAATAATAATAGTAATAATAATTATTATTATTATTATTCATTTTAATGTAGGCACAAAAATAAGAAAATGAATCCAGTGGTTCCAGGTATTCAATGGTGGTCTAACATCAATCGGTTCATGATCTCAATCAAAACTTAACAATCTTCACAACCACTATACTGAGAATGCATAATAATTGTCAACTTTATTACAACTTAAAAATGAATCGATTACAGTTCATGTATAATGTTGTATGGGTAATATAAAATGTAAAAAAGACTATTGCATAGTAATTAATTTTCATCTTAATTTATTCAAGTGATCATTGATCTACACAAATAATCACTACTTTGTAATTATCTATGTTATTTAATTATATTTCATAAGTGTTTTGATTAAATATTGTGAAATTATCATACTTTTTTTGCAACTATTCATTGGCTTTGAACTAAATTGTGTATGATGAAAGGTTTAGTTGGTTACTCAAAGTATCGAATACGATAGTGATATATATATATATAAATAATATTTATTCATAAACATTAATCCCAGATGATTTCCTCTAGAAAATAAATAGTAGGCTGATATTACAAGACTTGTAATCCACATTCAATGTAGCATTCATTATAAACTATTACAAAATAGTAGGCAACATAATATCAGTACATTTAAATAAAAATGAAATAATAACAACATATGTTAATAATAATAATATACATATTGTGCGCTTATTTCTAAATTTAAAGTTTTTTTGAAAAAAAAGAGGAAAAAAACAACTTTTTAAACCATTAATGATAGTCGTCCTTTTTTTCACTCTCTGTTTTCGTTACTAACTTTTAAAGTTCTATTGTATATGTATGTATATATGTAAGAGTGTGACTGTATATATATATATATATATATATATATATATATATATATATATATATATATATATAGGTATATAAGTGTTTGGTTGTAAGAAGAGAGTAAAGTTAAATGAAAGATATATAATATAACTGTATTAATAATACGAGGTGATAAATTTAATGTACTTCATCTTATTATTGCTCAATTTCAGTCATAGTGACAAAAATACATAAACATTCACATAAGGACATATATATATTTGTTATAATAAGTTGCATTATTAAGTAAAAGTTGAAACAACATACAATATATGTTCGTCGTTCTGTTAGGGATGAGAGAAAAATAATTTGGAATAGAATAACAACAAATTATCCTATTATTATTATTATTTCCTCATTTACTCGTTTATTTATTCGTCCTTTATCATTTAGTTGATATTTATTATTTATTATTTTATAGTACAAATATTGTTGTATTGTAAGTATATTTCTGAACAATTGAAATTTGGTTGGCTAAGTAGAACCGTTATCACTACTACTACTACTACTACTACTACTACTATTATTATTATTATTATTATTATTATTCATACTAATATGTTTTTGTTTTTTTCTCTTTTATCGTTTTTGTTATGACTATCCCTCTCTATCACCCTCTCTCTCCCCTACTTAAAAAAGAAACAATACAAAAACAAACGACTTGTTTGTTTGTTGCCTGTAACGGATATAATAAGAGAAATGAATATTATAATTGATAAAATGAGAATAATGTTACATAACTGTCTGAGTAACAAAAAAGAAATGAGTAAATGTTACATAAGCCAATTAAATATATATATATATATATATATATATATATATATATATAGTACATGAATGAATAATTAGTTGGTTAAAACTCTCAATGTATTAACTTGATATATACCATTCCTAACTGAAGGCATATATTATTTATGCTTATATATATATATATATATATTCATTATATTCAATACACTAGTCACTAAACCATAGTATCCTCAACATATTTAAATGTATTCTTTTTCAATCAATTTAATAAATTCTATCTTATGGAATTTTAATTATTTTACAATTGAACATTTACAAATATAAAGAAGAAGAAGAACAAAACGAAAAAGAAAAAGCGAAAAAAACGGAGACAATATAAATTAACATTCATATTTATACAAATAAATACGAATTTAATTATTACTATTATTATTATTACTATTACTATTATTATTATTATTATTAATAAATACAATGCGGTTTAAATTACAATTAATATTACATAATTATTATAAACTCTTATCTTTTACAATAATTTTACTTTATTTATTCCATTTAAATAAACAAGTAATGACATCAAATTTTAATGAAATATTATTACGTGATTCTGAATTACTGAAAGTATTATCAACCTTAAAAGGGATACCAAAAAATATGACAATATATGAATTAATTCATATACGTAAAACAATACCAAATATTGTTGAAAATTGGATTAATTTTATGAATAATGAACAATTTTTACATGATTATGAATATGGTAAAATATCAAAAGATGTTTATCATGATTTACAAAAATCAATAGTATTTCTTCGTATAGGTAAGTTTTCTTTTTCCTTTATTAATTATGGTATAGATACAGAAATTCTAGAGATAATATCATCTTTTGTAGAAATCATGATTTCTATATGGTATATTGAATATATATAACGTTTAATACAACCATGGGTATGATAAGTACGACATTGCATTTTAAGTGTTTGATTGATCTTTGTGTTATAACTTGTCGTTTGAATGCTTATTGTCTTGGCTCTTTTAATGCTACTTTTTGTATCTGATCGTCGCTGATTGTTATGTCAGAAACGCTTATCACCTATAATCGGAACAAGGGACTTCTGAAATTGCCGCGACATGAAAGTAAGAACACAATGACTGGTATAAGTGGTGATTTATGAACCCAAAACACTATGACGACGACGACTCTAGTCGAAAATACACTCATTTATATATGGATTGTACACCCATTTTGATTAATAATTAGGATGAAATCACATATATGAAAAATACTTAGAGTTATAACAAATCACATACTGAGCATAGTTCATGTCAATGGGATACAAGAATATCACATATTATACAGAATAAAATATCATACTAGAAAAGACAACAAATACTACATTGAGTAATCCTTACATTGAATTAAAACGGAAGTAATCTTCAACAAAACTCATCATATCACTTTGTACACACCATTGTTGAATACATTGTGCAGAATTCAAAGTAGCGTCTGAACAGGCTTTTTAGGTAATCTACACTGAATTGTTTTCCAGACTTTTGCTTAAGCATGACGACCAACGCCACCATTTTTATTAAAATATTCAATAAAATTTAATTTTACAACTTTTATTTCCTTTTTTTTGTTATTTTTTATGAATGATGTTTCAATGGGAAAAATGATTTTTTTTGGGGGGGTTAATAGATGAATTTAAATTATAATTAAATTTTGAACTGTTCTACTGGAATTCAAAGTTTTATTAATTTTTAACCGTTTGCTTACAAAATACTGTACATAATAGAAATATAATATTTGCATTCAAACATTTTATGAGCACAAAGATTTTATTGAATACATTGAGTTGAAGGTACCTTCGTGATAATGTCTCAAACTACGAAGCTGAATGAGAGAGATTCGAATTTTTATGAGGAGTATCAATTCGCACAAGACTAGTTGTATATTTGATTGATAACTAATAACCAAGAAAACGTTTACATTCAAAGTTACCTGTTGACTATTAAAATCACTTTATCTACTATATGTGACTATATAACTAGTTAATTAACTTAATAATTGTCCTAAATTTAAAGTTAAACTATTAAAAGTAATGATGTTTCATTTTATGAAATATTTCTAGACAGAATTTAAGCTCTAATTGAATGAGACCAGTTTCTATCCATTATATATCATTCTATTATACAGAAGAATACTGAAACACGTATGATAAAGCTTATTTTTTGCATAAAATCTAGACAATGATAGTGATTATCATTTGACTGAACTGCAACCAAATTCAAGCCAATAAAATATAGTTGTTGTTCATATTTTTTCATTATACTTAAGATTCTTTTTTTCACATTATTAAGTTTCGTATCATATCTTACAAGAATCATTGAATTTTGCAGGTTTTTAATCAGAAAATTTATAGAACTAACAGACTCCATGTGATCTAGGTAGAAGATTATAAATTTAACATAAATATATATGTGCCATTACAGTACTCTTCCGATGAAATTAAATACAAACATAGATGATTTACTATAAAAAGACTACCATTATCTTAAATTATTTATATACAATTGAGTATATAGATATGAAGCTCATCAATGAAAAAAACAATTCCATATAAGAATTGATCTGAAATTAATGGAAATGTAAAATTGCAGTGAAATGTGTACAAAATGAAACGATTGAAATCAATGTTACACCAATGTATAATAGGACGCTGGATAATTAATTAATTAAATCGAAAAAGTTAATGTTTTATGAGAATAATGATAACGTTTGTTTAAAAAAGGATTTGACAAAGAATATTAGACATTATCTTGAAATGGTGAAGAAGATTTGTAGCTCAAGTGGATGACTTTCATGGAGTTTTGTTCTCTGAGCTGAATGTTTTGATCGTGGAACTTTCATCGTTCTTCTGAACGACATCATCAGCACAAACTTAAGATAGAACCATCCAGCTCAAAGAACAAAACTCCATCATTAGACATTATCACTGACATTATCAGTTATACCTTCTTTTTTCAAATAATTCTATTTACAATATGTCAGTAAGGATATATATATAATCATTTTAAGAAAAACCATTACCTACATATATAGTTTGACAAAAATTCTTATTCTAAGAACAAACATTTTAATGAGCCGATGACGTTTTAAAGAATTAATTTGTTGAAAGGCGAAGTGAACTAATTTGACCGCTCATTCATCCTGTATTAGAAAATGTCTTGTTAAGAATATTTATATTTACAACGTCAAGAGAAGAATATTTTTGATATTATGATGCATATATAAACAGTGGTGTTATTCTAATGTGAAATAAGAGCATATACTTTCGGGTATATATGATATTAGACTATTACTCAGAATTGTTGAAATGTTTGTTATAACTATCAATTCATGATATTGTACTGTGGTTGATTAAATCTGTCGTGTTAAAAACAAGAATCGTTGCCTCTTTTAATACTTATATTTTGTAATAAAATAATATAGTTATCAAATGGCAGTCTAAAAATAATACATATCATTAATTAACTTCTATTAAATAACTATAGAAAATCAAAGGAAGGCTAATAACATTCATGTCTTAGTTTTAGTTCTAAATGTATCATACTCGTTGTGATTTCGAAAGATTCTCTATCCTATCCCTGGTAGAGTCATAAGTGCATCTTACTATCCAAAGTTAGACAGTATTATGCATTATCTAAAAACTTGAACGTACTCTATATATTGTCTCTTACAATAGTTTTAAAATCATATATTTTTATCATTTCTTGTCAATCATTAAAAAGAAATCAACATTAAAAAATATCAGATGGGTTTTGTGGATAGTATCATAATTTCAATGGTTAAGATCATCAGTCAGTTGAAGTTAGACCACCATGAAAACCCTCGAAACACTGGACGTCCGTTTCGTCCTGTTGTGGGACTCCTCAGCAGTGCGCATCTACGACCTCCCCCCTGCGAGATTCGAACCCAGGACCTACTGGTTTCGTGGGTGAGCACTTAACCACTAGACCATGATCTTAACCATTGAAATTAAAAAAATAAAACAAAAACTTACATTTTAATAAATATAATAAATGTTCTTTATTTTCTTTTTCTTTTTTTATATTTTCTTATTTAGTTCCATGTGAACTCAATATTATTAAACAATTAAAATCTTGTTTTATTATTCAACCATCATTAATGAATTTAAATCATAAAATTCATTTAGCCACCTTATCAACATATATACATTCATGGATTAATCCAAATCAATTAATATTATATGTTTATCTTATGAATTCAAACCATCAAATCTATGAACATTTTTATATTCATTTAAATAATAAATTAATAAAAACGAATATAGAATATTTAAATATCAAATCAACCCATCGTCAAGTGATATGGGATATTAGTTTAATAATTAAACAATTACAATATTCTAAATATGATTTAATTGATTCAATAATAATGACATTAATTAATAGAAATGATATCAATCATAATATAGATGATATTGATTTGAATTATATTGATTTATCCAATGAATTTCTATGGAAATCAATGATAATCAATAAAAATGATACAATCAATAATATACCATTGAATAATCAATATGAAATAGAACAAAATTTGAATGAAAATAATAATGATAATAATAATAATAATAATCTTAATTTTATAAATGATCATGATTATGATCTTAATTTTACAAATGAGAATAATAATAATAATGATGATGATATAAATGAACATAATGATCTAATTAAAAAATTCAATAATCAATACGAAACTATATTGATTGAAAGAAATATAATAAAATCTAATAATAATAATAATATTGATAATATATTAAGTGATAATACACAAATTATATTAGAAATGAAAACATTAAGCATTATACAATTAGAAAATCAATATTTATTAAAAAAACGTTTAATACAACGATCATTTTTAATTGAATCTACTAAATCATCAATACAACATATAACACAATCATGTCCAAGTTTTTTAGATAAAAATAAATATGAAACAAAATGTTGTTTATTTCGTTATACATTAAATAAAATGCAAATGGATCAAAATGATAAATTAAGATTTATTATATTTCCACATCATTTACCAATAAATATGTGTCATGGTAGATGTATTGGTAAGTTATTTATTATTTTCATTATTATTATATATGATAATAATAAATTAACTTTATACTTAATGAAAATGTTGTTTCAACAATTGAGATCATGAGTCGATTGAAGCTAGACTACCATGAAGAACATGGGAGCAGTGGACGGCCGTTTCTTCTTGTTGTAGGTCCTGGGTTCGAATTGCGCGAGGGGCGAGGTCGTGGATGCGCACTACTGAGGAGTCCCATAATAGGACGAAACGGCCGTATAGTGTTTCCAGGTTTTTCATGGTGGTCTAGCTTCAATTGACTCATGATCTCAACTGTTGAAATTACTACAATCTTCACAAAACCCCTTCTGATACGAATTTGTTGTTTATTTATTAAATGTCAAGAATCAATGAATATAAAAAGGTATTTCTATATATTACAAATATATTAAACGTTTCTCAGTCTGCTGAGAGTAAAGTGAAACTATAGCCTCAGATAATATTCAAACTTAAAATTTTATCTGAATATTTAAAAGAAATTATTTAATTATTAAACAGTTTGAATTCATTTCGTATTGTTTACTTGGATTTCCCCATTATTATTTAGAACTGCAATTGATCAGTTTCTTATTGGCATATCAATGGGAAGATTCAATTAAATAATACTAATTGAATTTAAAACTTTATCCCATTGCACAAGCAAGTGGTTATCAGGACTCAGTAGTTAAATGGGTATCATGATAGGGTTTGAAGTAAACAATACTGGGTTCGAGTCCAAGAGTGAACATCAACTATGAGATGTAGGTACGTCCAGTTGACGAATCCCAAATAGGACAAAACACGGGTCCTGTATTCTACTGCTGGCTATTATCCATTTTTGCTTATATTGAACAACTTGATTTACCAATATTAATTATCATGATCAAATCATTTGATCCAGATTATAATTTCCAGTTATCAATATAGAATGATCTTATATTGTATCTGACTTCTAATCAATAAATCATTAAATATTCATTATTATGTAATTATATTCTCAATTTTATAAATAAAGAAACTTATTCAATTAGTTTTAATCTATTTATCTATATAAGTCTTTCAGTATTATTTCCCAATTATTGATTATCAATAAAAATTGATTTTCTTAAAAAGAAATGACCATATAAGATAATATAACTGATTGGTACTTTACTATTTTTCTATTTTAGAATTATGATTGTACTTGTTTATTAGTAAATCAGTGAGGTATAGTAAAATATTGAATGAAATGATATGCAATTTTTCATCTATATACAAATAATCTATTTAAAATGTTGAAATGATATTACATTCTTGTGTACACCTATTTATGTCATCAGACTAAATTTAGACAGTTTGTTTTCTTTTGTTTCTTTAAACATAATGAATAGAAAACAGTGGGCATTCATGAATTCTAATGACGAAATGTTGCATTAAATACTTTTAATGTCTTTTAGTTATTACACAAGTGAAAGACACATTGAAGAATACAAATTATAATGCGAACAATAAAAAATAAATTGGGCGAGGACTATAAAGAATGGACGAACGAATCAGATTTAGAATAACAGATCTTGAAATTTGGCACGGAATTCATCCAGCCATTTGACCAAATAGTAGCTTGGGATATTAGGCGATGTCAATTCGTGATGAAAAACCGTAAATCTAATTCTTAACCCTAACCACCAACTGTGAATCATAATCTTTATTCTTCAAACTGTTTTATAACACTCATTTAGCAATAGTAAGTAGGTAGAGACTCTCAAGATCACTTTAGCGTCGCTCAAAAGTCCCAAAAAAGATGTTATTAATTTCTTTTTACAACGGATAGTGATTTGTGCAAATCGGAATGTGGTTTCCAGTATCAGTGAATTGAAATGGTGTCAGTTTTTTCCGTTTAGTTTAGTTATTGGAACAAGCAATTTATACAACAGATTGACATTAAAAACTATCAAAAGTATATTGCTAATTTTTGCCCTTAAGTGCCCTGATACAGCCGAGGGTGAGAAGAGTCCGCTCTCCCACTAGAGATGCCCTCACATGGCCATGTGCACACAACCACTGCCAGGGAAGTCCTACTCACTGCCTTCTCGTGGCATTACTGTTGTTCACGAAATTCAGAGGACAAAAATCGAGTGTCCAGCACTCTAACCGGGTTGGCGGACACGGAGGGTTCACCTAGGGGAGTTGTAAAACCCTGGTTACAAACCATTGGTGCACGTAGACACCAGGATCCTGATGGTAAAAATGGCGTACGAGCCAATCATTGGTCATCGTCTAACATGGGACTGCATCTCCTGACGTTGATCCATTGCCTTGTGTATCAGACCTTTAAGTTGAGGGCTCGGGTTGTGGTCTCCTAAGAAAACCACCTGCTTCGGTCTGGGCACCCGGACAGTATCCCAGCCCTCACACAAATCGAATGATTTATGTGGCGCATATGTATTCGCAACCCCTTTGTACCAATATTTATGTGTTCAAATAAATAAATAATTTTTGTATATTCTATGCTAAAAATACACGATTAAGTTTGTAGAAGATAGAAGACTCAGATAAATATTTAGATATATTATTTTATCTTCTACTTGTCAATTACTTTCTAACAAAAAGATGACCAGTTCGAAAGACAGTTGACAGTTTTAATCCACAAAAAGTCGACTTGACATTGAATATATTTAAAAAAAGTTAGCATATAATAAAATCAATGGTTATCATTCATTGTTACCTTGACCTTGGTAATTAAAAATTTATGGATTTATGCTATTTTTAATTGTAAGGGTATTTTGTAGACTGAGTATCTAGTACTCAATGCTTGTTGGGTGTTAATTGTTTTGACTGTTGATTGAAATGTTCGAAATTGTTTTATATATTTAGTAGCGGTTTTATGTGAAAACACAGATATATACCTCTCTTTATGTTCAATAGAATAACTAATAGTAACTGAAATAAGATGATTACTAAGGACTCCATATAATAATTCAAATAGGGGTTTTGTCTATTTGCAGTTCAAAACATTGGCTTTCAGACTTGATTTTAACATATCGTTTTGAAGGTCTACAAATTATGTATAGATTAAATTGCTGGAACACGGTAACTACATTTTTCTAAAATGGTTATTATCTATTATATGTGACAAGTTAGCTGGACGAAATGTTGGAATTATTTTATTTATTTATTTATTTGAACACATAAATATTGTTACAAGAGAGCGCCAATATATATGCGCCCCACAAAACAATGAGAATCCGAAGAGAAAAGAAAAAAAGGTAAGGAGCGTAAAAAAAGAGAACAATAACGAAGAGATTAGTGTAAGGTAGTGTGGGAACGGAAAGGTACACTCAGAAATCTTTCAGGTAAGGGAGACAGAACCACTTTTTATGAAGAAAGTAAAAGAAGGTTACAGCAGGATCGCCACTGGCTTCTATTCTGAGCCATATCTGATAACGTCTCAAGCCACTGTGTAGCACCATCTCTCGGACCCCAACCAGGGAGCCGTGAAGGACCGGCAGAAGCCAGTCCTTTGCAGCTTTCTTTCATACCACGACACCATGTCATGCACTGACCACCTCTCCGCTTCTTCCAACCAGTCCCAGAGTCGGCAAATAATGCACGACGTGGAATTCTCTGGGACGACATTCGGAGAACATGTACAAGCCACCGAAGTCAGTGTTTCAAGATGGTGACACCAATTGAATTATCATCTCTGTGCCCGAACACACGATGCCGAACCTCTGCATTACTGACATGGTGTTGCCACTGAATGTCAGCAATCCTTCGGAGACAGCGATGATCGAACACAGAGAGTCGTCTAACATCCTCAACTCGGAGAGGCCAGGTTTCACAAGCATAGAGCAAAACTGCTCTCACCGACGCGTTGTAGATCCGAACTTTTACAGCCAGACTAACATCACGAAGGCGCCAAAGGTGGCCCAGATTGGCATAAGCCGCTCTGGCTTTCACTATACGTGCATTGATCTCATCACTCACGCCACCACCAGCACTTATGCAGCTACCCAGATACACGAACTTCTCGACTACGTCTATCTGCTCACCATCCAGAGTGAGTACAGGATTGGAATCCTGCCAGTCTTGTAGAAGTACTTTGCACTTCGAAGGTGCAAAGCACATACCATACCTACGGACACTGATTGCCAACTGATTAAATGCGGATTGCATGGCTTGAACATTATCGCACAGTAAGACAATATCGTCCGTATACTCAAGGTCGAGAAGTCTTTCTCCAGGCAACAGATCCACACCACCATTACTTACGTCCATCAGAGCTGTTTCCAGAATGTCACCGATGGCAAAGTTGAAGAGGAATGGTGAGATTGGGCAACCCTGCCTAACCCCACTGCTCGAATGGAACAATGTAGAGAGGTGGTTGTATGCCCTCACTCTGCCTGAGGTGTTTGTATATAGGGCTTTTAGGATGTTAATAAACTTCTCAGGCACACCCTTCTTCAATAGACAATCCCAGAGAACAGTCCTGTCCAATGAATCGAAGGCAGCCCTGATGTCAAGAAACACTACGATTGTTGGCCTTTGATAAGTATGACGATGTTCTGACATTAGGCGGAGGGTGAAGATATGATCAATACATCCTCGACCAGAACGAAACCCAGCCTGCTCCTCGCGAGTCAATCTTTCCCTGGTTTTGAACAACCTACGAAGTATGACGGAAGCCAATAGCTTGGACGCAATCGGAAGTAGACTTATCCCCCAATAGTTGTTACAGGAACGACGTGAACCCTTTTTAAAGATAGGAACAACTATCGACTCATTCCATGACGTTGGTACACTCCCTAGTTCTCAGACTTTTGTAAACAACGTCGTCAATTCCTTGGTCAAAAAGTCACCACCATCTTTAAAAAGAGCCAGAGGTAAGTCATCTGGGCCAGGTGATTTGTAGCGCTTCAAGAGTTGGAGTTCCCTGCGGACACCCTCCTCATTTGGTGGATCAGTCGTCACCGGCCATGGAGGGCAGGACAGTCTGACCGATGTTGCCGGAGCAGCAGGCCACTTGAACTGCCCTTCGAAAATTCTGCCCATCGTCCAAGACGTCGATGGATGTTAGTGATTGGCGTACCGTCATCCTCGTGGATTGTTTCGCTCACACCAGACTTCTTGTCGCCAGTGGCTTGGATGAGTTGGAAGAGATTCCGGTAATTACCAGATGCCGCTGCTGCTTCCAGCTCATTAGCATGCTCTGACTACCAAGCTTCTCGGTCCTTATGCAAGGTTTGACCAATTTCCTTACGTAACATCCTACGTTTGTGGTCAAACTCACGGTCACCCGGAGTAGACCGACGGGCTTCAATGAGTTGTAAGGAACCTGACGAAACCCAGTGCTTATAAGTGGGACGTTTCGCGAACCCACAACTGACTGTACCCGCCATTTTCATGGCGTCATGCAATTGCGACCAATGCTCATCTATACTTTTCGGTGGAATGGTAGCTAGCCTAGAAACTAGCTCGGTTCGATACTTACTTGCAACAGAAGTTGCAACCAACTTGCTAATATCAATCCGTTGATGGCGGTCACTTCGTTGTCCACTGAAAAGTAAGGTAAGATTGGCGCAGACCAAGGCATGATCAGAGTCCAGATAGGTACTCCAAAAGGAGCAGCAGTCTTGTACACGACCACGCCAGCGGTAGCTGATCGCGATGTGATCAATCTGAGTCCAGGCTTGGGATGCAGAGGGAGGACGCCAGGTGGCACATCGACGATGACTGTGCCGAAAGATAGTGCTAGCCAGAAACAGGTTGTGGTCTGTGCAAAGTTGCAGTAGACGGTCCCCGTTATCTGACCCGCGACCAACGAGTCCCCACCGGTCACCTAAACGACTCTCTTCTGTGCCTAGACGCCCGACCTGAGCATTCAAGTCTCCGGCTAGTACTACAATATCTGTCGAACGCACTTTCTGGAGAAGAACAGATAACTGGTGGTAAAACTCATCCTTGATTGCATCCGGGCTGCAATCTATCGGGGCATAGGCGGACATGACGAAAAGACATCGTTTCTCACTCCGATCTCTTCTCACCTTGATGGAACTCTCTAATCTAACAGAACATAATCGACTGTTAATGGGGATCCAATCAATTAGTGCTGCCTCAGCTCTAGCGCTCAGTGCGACACCAACGCCAGCAAGACCAGACTAAGATGCCACAGGGCCCCCGGATGAACGCACGTAAAACAAGCTTTTCGAAGAGATAGATGGAGAGCGAATTTGTAGTACTTCATCAGAGTCTTGAATATGGGTCTCGGATAGACAGTAAACATCGATATGAAGACTTTCCAAAGACATAGCCAGCCCTATCTGTTGTCCGACCTGCATAAATGTGTAAACGTTGAAGGCAGCCATTTTGAATGATGCACGTGGTTTCAGGAAAACTGTCTCAGTACTCATATTCGGTGGTAACATGCAACTTTCAACCAAGCAGTGACTCGAGAACGTTTAGATACAGTCGAATTTCCACCAAAGACGATCCAGTGTATAAGTATAAAAGAGGGTGAACAATGTGGTAAATAATAATAATAATAATAATAATAATAGTTATAGTAATAGTGATGATGATAATAATAATAATAATAGTAATAATAATGAAGATAATAGTAATGATAATAATTTGAATCATTTGATTGTTTTTCGAAGCGAGAAAAGTAGTTTCCATAGATATAGAGAGTTCACCATTTGCGTGTGGGCTGTGATACTGCCCAGGTGCCCAAACCGAAGCAGGTGGTTATCTTAGGGGCCACACCCCGAGCCTTTGACCTAAAGGTCTAACCCACAAGGCAGTGGAGCATCGTAAGGAGATGCAATCCCATGGTAGCCGGTGACCAACGATTGGTTCATACGCCATTTGTTCCCACAGGATACTGGAGCCCATGTGCACCATTGGTTTGGGATCCGGTTAAAGCGCCGGACATTCGCTTTTCGTCCTCTCATTTTCGTAAACAACACCCCCGCCACGAGAAGGCAATGAGTAGGACTTCCCTGGCAGAGGCTGTAAACGCGTGGCCGTGTGAGAGTATTTCGAGAGGGAGAGCGGATTCTCCCCACTCTCGGCCGTATCAGGGCATTCGGGGGAATTATTTAAATTTCAATCGCTGAGATTAGTTCATATATAATTTTCACATATTATGACTCCTCTATACTCGGCGCCCAATTTCTGTCAAACTATTCGTTCTAATCTTGACGAATATTCGTATAGGTTATTATCTATTCTTAAAGTTTTCAAACAGCTGCTAGAAACGAAATTCAGGACTTTCATTTTGTCCTGCTGTGAACTCAGCATCTACAAGTAATTGAACATTCAAAATTGCATTTAAACCCACTATGTAGACTTTTCAAAAGTGAAAGCGTGATCTAGCAAACTATTGAGTTACAATAAACTTCAACGGTTTCACTAGTTATGATACATATGGTAGCAGTAGGCGTTTTTGTTTTCTGGTTGAATTTTAATCAACCATTGTAGATAACATACACACAAGAGTGGATGATTCGATATGATCCACGATTATAAGTTTTGTTTTATTATAAGATAGTTGTATTCAGCAAAATTGACGTGTTTCTCATTACTTAACGTCAGCAACAGCAAAATACAGATTCTTATGAATGATAACGGGTTATTATGTAAATTATTTTACTTAACTTTACATGATTATATCGATATTAAACGTCAAATTACGGACTATCATTTAGTGATAATATATTTGAAACGGACATCTATTTTTTTTCATTTGGTTTACAGGACTTTACATGCCGACAGATAATGCTCACAGCATTCTAATGAATCGTTATTTTTCTGGACTAGGTTCTGTGGAACGAGAAGCTATCTATAATTCAATGCCATGCTGTGCTGCCAATGAAACAATACCATTTACAATACTTTACAAAGATCATAAAGATCAACTGGTCACGGAAACTTTGCCTAAGGCTGTAAAAACAAATTGTGCATGCAGTTGAATCACATTAATACATTAATATGCACCGAAATAACACAAATGATATACATACTACTGAAAATTTAGTAGTAGGCAATCAATTGTTTTGAAAATAAAATAAAGCATTATTGTTAAATTTCTAACTAATTTCTGGCATCTTTCATATTGTTTATCTCCATATTTCATCGGTGTTGTATAAAAACTGAGATAAGTCTATACAGCGAATTTTTTGCGGGACGGTAAAAACGAGTGATATTTTGTAATTCGTTTTAGAAAAGTAGGCATTCCCAACCACTTATTTGGTAAGACGCTAATAATGTTAATAGCTTTTTATCGCAACTCTACACCAACATATGTGTGTTATAAGAATATTACAACATCAGTTAAATGATGGTCATTAGTAATAATATCGGGAATGCAAAAATGGTTATAAAAGTAACATCGACTAGTTAAAAGTCTATTATTAATATACGCTTCTTTAGCAAGATTGTTTTCTAAATGATGGGGTTACTGAACTCATACCAAAACGTTCTCCCTTACCCGGACTCCGGAACGGCAATTATCCCAACAAAGCTACTGGCGGAAACTTGTAGAACGACACCGACCATCATGAAACAATACATTTATGCCCAAACAATTGTCTACACGACATACTCAATGTCCGTTTTTGGCCGGATGTAATCAGCAACAGCCTACTGTGGGAGAGAGCAAACCAGCTTCCATCTGGAGGAGAAATGAGAAAAATACGTTGAAAGTGGGTTGGACATACACTACGGAAATCACCAAACTGCATCATGAGGCAAGCAATAAGTTGGAATGGGGAAGGGAAATGAGAAAGAGGAAGGTCAAAGAACACACTACATCGGGAATTGGAAGCAGACATGAAAAGAATGAATAGCAAATGTAAAGAAGTGGAAAAGATTGTGCAAGACACGATTGGATGGAGAGTGCTGGCGGCCGGTCTATTTTCCTCTACGAGGGGTAACAAGCGTAAGTTTATAACATACGTTTATTAAACTGTCCAAATAATTTACCTTCATCAAGATTATGGATATGAGTTGGAAGCTTTTCCTATAAAAAAAAACAACAGTCAATATGTTCCGCTGTTTCGAAAATAAAATCTACTTGCTATAAAACTACGAACGTTAATATTATTAATCATTCTGTACCGCATTCTACAATTAACAACAAACGGAAAAATATATTATAATGGTAGCTTTCAATGGATGAATTTCAATACGAATTGTAAATTCATTGTAAAAATCATTTTTAAGGATATTCGGATGGTGATTTAAATGACTGAAGTTTGTAAAATCATATAGTAATTGTTTCTATTATCTAATGGACAGAGTCATGATGAAAATTATACTCAATTAAACACTTTCATAACTAAGTTGGCTAGAACTCTTATTTAGTCCCAAAACCGATCTTTACGTTATCTCAGAACGATAATCTAGAGATGGAAGTCTTGCAAGAACATTGGAGCCCCTATTCACATACTCAATGTTTAACCAACATAATACGATTGTAATTTCAACAGTTGAGATCATGATTCGATTCAATTTAGACCACCATGGAAATCCTGGTGGTGGTCTAGCTTTAATTGACTCATGATCTCAACTGTTGAAATTACTACAATCTCCACAAAACACCTGATAATAATACGATTGTATTACATATAAGAATACAAGTAGTTAGTTAAGGATAAAAATGACAGGAATGATACACTGAAATACTTAAAACCAAAAATAATGTACGAAATTTATCGCATTAATTTAAATCGAAAAGCATATTTTTATGTTACGAAATTGATCCCATTCTTTGAAATTGATTCATGAATACTGTTATGACCTTGAATCGCTTTTACCCCTTCGATACTTGTTATGACTTGACCTTGATCTGTCTAGTCTAGATTAGGACCTTGGCGCAATAGGCTGAGCGGTTTAACCTTGAGTCTAGTACGCGTGAGTTCGAGATGGGGTAGAGAGAGAACTATTCTAGAACCTGATTGGCTGGCAAGCACGCAAGTGAGAGAAGACAAGACAGTTGGAATACTCTGAATTCTGAATTCGTGCAAAAACGTACATGAATAAATAAGTGAATATCCTGACCACAACATACGATAATTTGGGAAAATACAATTATGCCCAAAACTGGGAATTAGGATAGGAAATAAGGTGCAAAATATTATGTTTAAATTACAATAGTTTCGGAACAAGAAAGGGTATGGCAGTAAATGATACATCCAACGAAAGCTTATGTTCTGTAGAATAAAATAGGGACAAAAATAGATATAAATGTTTTACAAGGTTTGAATAAAATGAAATAACGTCCCAAGAAATAGCCTTCGTAGTTTGTCTGGGCTTTTTATTTCCCTGTTCACAACAAATACATTCATATTAACGGTATATTATTAAGTTTAAGATCTGAGAAATACCTATTAAGATCAATATGAAAAATAAGAAGAGGAAATAATTTTAAGAAATTTACCTCTTTTGTTCAAATTTATTGACTTAATTTAACTGAATATTTTTAATCTACTTAAAACCTACACATAAAAATTCTCCACAAAATAATGATGTGGATTTTTTCCTAGAAGCTACTCAGTCTGTGAAGATAAACTTAAATTCATTTGAATAATAAATAAATCCACATAAATCTGACGTTTATCATACACTGGCATTAATGGAATAATAATAGACTTTCAATAGATGATGATATTGTCCAAAAAGACGATAAAAGCTTCACAATTGAATTAACCGGCTTAAAGAACGAAACTCTATCAAAACCATCTATCTGATTTATAAGCCTTTGCTATCTTGAATAATCTATTGACTTTTGTACCGTAAACAATAAAATTCATTTATCTGATGAGGTAATCCTTGAGAGTGTATCGAAACTCATCATGTTAAATTGATTAAATTGTTCAGATAAATGATGTCTTTCACTGTTTAATTGTTATTTACTAAGATACATTGAATGACAAAAGTGAAAATAAATTAGTATTACGTAGAATAATAGTGAATAATATACCAAATTCACTTGGTGTTGTTTGCTTGTTATCTTCCCATTGTTGTTTAGGACTGAAATTGATCAGTCTCTTATAAACATATGTGCATACTGTGTACTTTCAGATTACAAAGATATCTTGAAATATACATTTCATTTTAACAGTTTTTTTTCACAAATAGTACTATATTAAAATTATTGATTGTGTAAAAACGTGGTTAATGATTTCTGAATGAAATACCAATCAACTGTCATTGTATAAAGTGATCTGTTTAAGAAGTACGCGAACCAAGGTCACTAAAAATTTATTTTACAAATATTTAGAGTACATATATTTCACCCCTTTTGAATACATTGTATTTATGCTGATAAATAAGCCACATAACAGTTATCATTATTCCAAGAATTTTTCGCAAGTTCTCAATAGTTAGTTGAATAAATTGACCCTCTAATTAATGTCTGCTTGGGATCATACAACCAGACTAGTTACCTAGTTTCAGTTCATTATTAGTGATTTCGACAATGAATCAGTGATACAAGGAATCTCATACGTTCATTGTTTTCATTGAAATAATTAGATAGACTGTCATTACTTGTTATCATTGAAGAGATATATCATCTTGTCAACAAGTTGTTTCTTTAAACAATCCTAAGAACTCCATGAATCATCTTAGAGTTCTACCCATACATTATCAAAAAATATAATATATCAACTTATATAAGTATCTTTGGATGTCATTATTCATAAAAAATGAAGATTGTAGTAAGCCCATTCAACTACTGTATTATTTATCTGCTCACTGTAGTTTAGACACTTGATCCACTATGTAATTTTCTGTGTGAGTCTGATTGAGCACATGTTGTACATCAATCTTTAATCTATTCTCCCATTGGTTGTAATATACAGACAATCAATAATTTATCCATACCTGATTAACACTCATAAATATGTATGGATTTTAAACACACACACACACTCTTGATTTCCCTGTGTGTTTGCTTCCTGTACGCTTGCGGATTTTACCAATCTTTAACAATAAATTATCTCTATAACTGATGTTCAGTCTATTTGAATAAAATCGAGTAAATCCATAATTCTACTAAGAGATTGAGCCTGCATTAAATACTCAGTTAGTGGGATACTATTTATTGGAGTCAGTTATAGAAGAAATTAACCTCTACAAGATTACAATCACATTATTTATGTCAATAAAGTTTCTCATATATACTTGAGAGAAAACAAAATACCTTGTTAAATGTTGAAGATCAATGATTTAACCTGTTTTCTACAGATATTTTTATTTTAAAAAGAAAATCAATCATGGTTTATTTCTATGGTATTTAAAACAAAACACTGTTTTGGCTGTTTTTTTTATTTATATATCAGATTAATTAATACTGATGTAATATAGAAAGAATAGACTCAGGATATTTCTATATACTTTAATACAATAAGAACCCTTAATCATAAATACTAATGAATCTTATATTGTAATAATATCATCCAAATAATTAGTAAATATGACTAGTCATTAGATATTGTAGTACTAAGGTGAAAATTGATCTCTTTTCTACAGTTTATAAAGAAAGTAGTACTGTCTAAATTTGTGTTTATAAGATGATTAATTGAAGAAATCTTTAGTTTTTAGACATCTTACAGATGATTCTTTGTTGAAGGTCATACTAATGAGTTTCACTTGAGAAATATAAACTAGTTCAAATATGTTAGCTGATATACTTGCTAAAAATAGCTTAAAGTTTAAGTATAATATATTAACACAATTCATTATACAAGTTTTATTCAATGTGTATTAGATAAATTAGTCAATTAGATCAATTTATCATTTGAAGCAAAACTTTCTAAACACTTTAGAAACATAAGCTAAGTTTAAATTAATAAATTTATTTCGATCATGTTCACTTTGAATACAGCTTAGTGTGTAAATAATCAACATTTGAGCGTCAGATCAATGAATAGTTAACCTACTCTGCATTCGTTATGAATTATTAACATTCGGAAGCTAATTATATAAATATATATTGAGTAGCTATAAGCAATCAGAAGGGAAATCCAAACCTACGTTTATTACTAGTTACCACTCTTCATTAAGGTATATCTGGAGGCTAAAGGAATCTAGCGTAAAACCTATTCCCAAGGTTTTCTACTAAATATCTTCAAGCGCTTAGCATTAAAACAGTGAACACTATGTGAAGTCACTTAGATTAGTGATCACAATCCAAAATAGTAGATAGTGTTCAATCAACATTAAAGACTAGAAAAACATAACACCGATCACTTATTGCTTAGTGATCATTTTTTAGGTTTATGTAATACAGTTGAAAATTTTAAGATATGACGTTATTTAGATATGTTGTGTTGACAAAGATAACACATGTAAATACAATTTACTTGAAGTTTATAATACATGACCTTCCATACTTACTTACTTACGCCTGTTACTCCCAATGGAGCATAGGCCACTGACCAGCATTCTTCAACCCACTCTGTCCTGGGCCTTCTTTTTTAATTCCATTCAATTCTTGTTCATTTTTCTCATGTCTATTTCCATTTCTTGGCGTAATGTGTTCTTTGGTCTTCCTCTTTTCCTTTGGCCTTGAGAATTCCATGTGAGGGCTTGTCTTGTAACACAGTTGGGTGCTTTCCTCAATGTGTGTCCTATCCACTTCCAACGCTTCTTCCTAATTTCTTCCTCATAACCTTTCATAGCAAATGTTTAATTTAAAAGATATTTGTGACAATGAATGACACCTTAGCTTATTGATAATTTTGAAACTTTAAAAAAAAAATTGAATTAATACTTAAAAGAGATTTTGTGATTTGTTTGATAAAGTTAACTTGCATTTGATGAAATGTTTCATTGAATAAATTAGGTCATTTTGTACACCATCTAATTGTTTTATGTAAGAAAGATAACTAAATTGTATTAGATTCAATAGTTATTTCTTTGGTTAGTAACTGTCAGTATAATTAAGGAGGATTTGAAAATGATGTTGAAATAAAAACCCTACTACAGTAATCTTTGTTGATGAAATTATTAAAATTCAGTGATTCAACTATCATACATAATACATAAATTAATTTAACACAGTAAAAAATGCTTTGAATATTCTAATGGTTCAACTGTTGTTTCTTACAAATGGTTCTCTTCAGTAGGTTTAATTCAAAATGTAATTTTATTATTAATCTTACACATTTTCATTACATTATAAGGGGAGGAATTTAGTGGACATAAAACAAAATTATCATAAATATCTCTGTATTGTCGCTTAAATATATACACTCTTAAAACCTAAATTTTTATGCAAAGTTAGATAGTGGATAGTTGGATAGTAATGGAATCTAGAACACCACATGAACTGAGTCTTTAAATCGTGAACAACTGAGTCTCCAATGATCCAAAACGTACTTCTCAAAAATTTCAAGTATAATTCGTATTTTAAATAAAAAATTAACTAATTAACTCGTATATACTTAAAGTAGAAGTAACAAATTTTGATGGAGTTTTGTTCTCTGAACCGGATGGTTTGGTTGCGTCCTGGAGAAAATACAGCTGTTCTCGAGTGGAAGCCTGCCTTTTAGCGAAATTCTCCCATTTCCGAACAACGAGAAGCGTATTACGCTCATATGATTTTGAGATAGTGGAGATTTGTAGTTTAGAGGACAAAACTACATCAAAATCATCCACCTGAGCTACAAATCTTCTTCACCATCTTAGAAGTAACAAAGCTAAATGAATTCATAGTATACTTATTTTAACTTTGTTTAACTAGTATTTCATTTTACAACAAATGCATTTTGAATTAATTATGGCTAAATGTTCTATTAGTGGTAGGGTTGAAGCTATCACGAGTTTACTTAATTTGCGAACGACAAACAAGACTCGGTGACCAAAGACCAGTAAGCTAGCTATTTGATGCGTCCCAGCCCCGCTAACTGGAGGCAGAAGTTCAAGCTTGGAATGGGGAAGTATATTCTACAAACAGCCAGAAACGAGCAATAACAACAAACACAATTCAAAACGTATATATACAGTACAAAACCGTCCTTGGGGAGAGTTACCAAATAGCATATTAAAAGTCGCAATGGACCAAAAGCATTTAAGATATTTCCCAGTGGGAAATACGACATGAAGGTGACAAGAGAAATTCAAATTTTCTAAATAAAAGTGCAAAATTAGGTCCTTTCCCAAGTGAGTTCTGGGGATCTAACGTCCCCAACAATTAGTTAAAAATGATGTAACTTTCTCCTATTATCTAAATAAATGATAATCTTATTAAAGAAAAGGAAAAACTTGTGGTTTTATACGTGATTACTTCTTTTGTTATTAATAAATATAGCGAAAACTTCACTTTATTTATAACATTAGTTAAATAGTAATTTTTATGAAATTCTTTAATAGGCTAATAAGAACATGTTTTCATTTTTATGAATTTCGTTGTGATCATCATTCGATATCCATGTATTTACAATTTCATTGATCCATAGGTAATGATTAACATTATGTGTGTCAGGTATTTTTTGGTGCAAATCGAATTCTACCGATCAAGTTTCAATGTGGCCACTAGTTTGGGTGACTGGACATCTCGTACTCTATGTTGAGATCAGACTGTGGTTGAAGGTAGTCAATAGAAGACTCTGTACTCCGGTTTTGTGCTGTTTGGTACTCGTCAGTAAAGTGTATCTGTAATCTTGAGAGAACTGATGCTCCCTTAAGGATTCGGTCCCCTGTCACCAAGTTTCACAGTCAGAAAGGTTACCAATGAGTTGCCCGGAAAGCTTAGGATTACAGGTACACCTTGCTGACGAGTGCCAAATAGAACGAAACCTGAGTCTAGGGCTTCCAGTTGACCACCCCCAACCACCGTTTCATCTCAGCTATCCATGTTATTTGTTAAGAAATGGATAATGTGTTCAGTAATTTATGATTGAGTTTGTTATGAAATATTTTCAGTTTTATTCAACTATCATATATACGTTCGTCTTGTTACAGAAATAATAAGATGGTAAATACATAACTTTAAAAATATGTACACAGTTTGAACAGTAGTCAGTTTCAGCTAGGAAGATAATGGATAGTATTTAAAATCTATATATTCATAAGCTGTTCTAAAAATGTAGATGGAAAAAGAAATAACTGAAGCCAATTATCTAAGGCGAGCTTGAAATTGTAGAACAATGAGAAATAAATCGATTATTATGTTATAAACAAAGATGGATAGTGACTAGCAGTGGACAAAACGTGTGTTCTGGGTTCCACTCTTAGCCACTATCCATCTCTGCCTATAATGCTTGTGACGTAAACCAATATCAAGGTAATCCGCACAGGATACACATGTCAATAAGAGGCTGATTAGTTGCAGTCCCAAACATTAATGAGAAGATTCAAACAACTAATGCAAAAATGAATTAATCAGAGTTGTTAGAACAGCTCATAAACTGAATACTTACTTACTTACTTACACCTGTTACTCCTCGTGAAGGAGCATAGGTCGCTCACCAGCATTCTCCATCCAACCCTGTCCTGGGCAATCCTTTCCAGCTCCTTCCAGTTGTAATTCATCCTTTTCATATCTGCTTCTATTATCCGACGTAATGTGTTCTTTGGCCTTCCACTTTTCCGCTTCCCTTCAGGATTCCAAGTTAGAGCTTGCCTCGTGATGCAGTTTGACGATTTGCGTAATGTATGTCCTATCCATTTCCATCGTCTTTTCCTAATTTCCTCTTCAGCTGGAAGTTGGTTTGTTCTCTCCCACACAAGGCTATTGCTGATGGTATCCGGCCAATGGATGTTGAGTATCTTGCGTAGACAGCTATTTATAAATACTTGTACTTTCTTGATTGTGGTTGTTGTAGTTCTCCAAGTTTCAGCTCCATACAGTAGAATTGCCTTGACGTTCGTATTGAAGATTCTCACCTTGATATTGGTTGAAAGTTGTTTTGAGTTCCATATGTTCTTCAATTGTAGGAATGCGGCCCTTGCTTTGCCAATCCTCGCCTTTACGTCTGCATCTGAACCTCCATGTCTATCGACGATGCTTCCCAGATATGTGAAGGATTCTACATCTTCCAGAGTTTCGCCATCAAGGGTGATTGGATTGCTGTTCTCCGCTTTGAATTTGAGGACCTTGGTTTTCCCTTTGTGTATGCTGAGGCCTACTGATGCAGAGACTGCTGCTACATTGGCTGTCTTTATCTGAATCTGTTCACGTGTACGTGATAGGAGGGCTAGGTCATCTGCGAAGTCCAGATCGTCTAATTGGTTCTGAGCTGTCCATTGTATTCCGTGTTTTCCTTCAGATGTTGAGGTTTTCATAATCCAGTCGACCACCAGAAGAAAGAGGAAGGGAGAGAGTAAACAGCCTTGTCTGACTCCGGTCCTTACTTGGAATGCATCTGTCAGCTGTCCTCCATGCACTACTTTGCACTGTAGTCCGTCATATGAGTTCCGGATAATATTGACAATCTTCTCAGGAACTCCGTAGTGTCGAAGAAGTTTCCATAATGTCCTCCTATCTACACTGTCGAATGCCTTTTCATAATCAATGAAGTTGATGTATAGTGACGAGTTTCACTCAACTGATTGTTCGACGATGATCCGTAGTGTTGCAATTTGGTCTGTGCACGACCGATCCTTTCGGAATCCAGCTTGTTGGTCTCGAAGTTGGGCATCTACTGCATCCTTCATCCGGTTCAGCAACACCCTGTTGAAGACTTTCCCTGGTATTGACAGTAGTGTAATGCCTCTGTAGTTTTCACATTTGCTCAGATCTCCTTTCTTTGGAATCTTGATGAGGTGTCCTTCTTTCCAGTCCATTGGCACTTGTTCCTCCTCCCAAATCTTTTTGAATAGAGGGTAAAGCATGCTTGTGGTTACTTCGACGTCTGATTTCAGTGCTTCAGCTGGTATGTTGTCGGGTCCTGCTGCTTTCCCGTTCTTGATTTGTCTGACGGCCATTCTAATTTCTTCCGTCGTTGGTGGGTTGACATCTATAGGAAGATCTGTGTGTGCTGCTTCGATGTTCGGTGGATTCATTGGAGCCGGCCTATTCAGGAGTTCCTCGAAGTATTCTACCCATCTGTTTCGCTGTTGTTGAATTTCAGTGATTGGCTTGCCTTCTTTGTCTTTGACCGGCCTCTCTGGTTTACTGTATTTCCCTGATAGTTTCTTCGTTGTATCGTAGAGCTGTTTCATATTTCCTTCTCTAGCAGCTTTTTCTGCCGTCGTTGCTAATTCTTCCACGTATTTCTTCCTGTCGGCTCTAATGCTCCTCTTCACTTGCTTGTTTGCTTCTATGTATTCAGCTTGTGCTTGGACTTTCTCTGCTCGTGTTCGGCTGTTGTTAATTGCTGTCTTCTTGTTCTTCCTTTCTTTGATCTTGTCCAGTGTTTCTATAGAGATCCATTCCTTATGATGGTGTTTCTTTAGGCCCAGAACCTCTTGACACGTTGAAGTCAATGTTTCTTTGATGCCTTTCCAGTTGTCCTCCATGGTGGTTTCTTCTTCCTTCAGTAGATCTTGAAAGGCTTGGAATCTGTTGTTGAGAGCTATCTTGAATTCATTGAGTTTGTCAGTATCTCGAAGGAAGGCTGTATTGAACCTTTGTATTGCTGTTTGTCCACTTGTCCAGTTCTTTTTTAGCTTCAGTTTTAAATTGGCTACAACTAGGTGGTGATCTGAAGCTACGTCAGCTCCTCTCCTGGTTCTCACATCTTCCATTGTCCTTCGGAATTTTTTTGATGCAAATATGGTCTATTTGGTTCTCTGTAGTGTGGTCCGGTGAGATCCATGTAGCCTTGTGTATACGTTTGTGTGGAAATATTGTGCCTCCTATGACTAATTTGTTGAATGCACACAAATTTGCAAATCTTTCTCCATTTTCGTTCCTCTCTCCCAGTCCATGTCGTCCCATAATATCTTCATATCCAGTGTTGTCTATTCCGACCTTGGCATTTAGATCTCCCATCAGAATAGTTAGGTCCTTTCTTGAGCATTTCTCTATGATTGACTGCAGCCGCTCGTAGAATTGATCTTTAATGTCGTCGTTGCTATCATTGGTGGGTGCATAACATTGGATAATATTCATTAAGATCCCCTCCTTCTTTGTTTTGAATGATGCTTTGATGATTCTGGATCCGTGGGATTCCCATCCTACAAGTGCATTTCGTGCTACTTTGGACAGCATTAGAGCAACTCCCTGTGTGTGTGGAGCATTTTCCTCTTCGTGACCGGAGTATAGCAGCATCTCTCCCGTAGCTAGCCTTTTCTGTCCAGCTTGAGTCCAGTGGGTTTCGCTGATTCCCAGTACTGCCAAGTTGTATCTCCTCATTTCCGTTGCTATTTGGCTGGTCTTCCCATAAACTGAATAGTGAAACAAATACCCATTTCTATGACACCATATCTCATACTTACACATTAACAAAGTTATCCACACTTACACCTAATCACTACCCAAAAATATGTTCTCAACCAAAACTCACGGATAGTTTGCATCAGTAAAGATTTGAACTATATTGTAATAAATAATCCGGACTAAATTTTCATCAAAGTATTCTGTCCCAACATATTGATAGCAATCTGAACTCAGTTATTCAATGCATAATTCTATAGTGTTTGAAGGGAAAGATATTGGTTTTTATTCTGAATGTAAACATCAACATTAGAATACAGATATATTTGGTTGACGAGCCTTATGTAGAACGGAATGAATTTCCTGAATTTCATGAATAGCCATAATTCATCTATTTTATAAAATACAATCAGTTAATGAATTAACCTTTTCAACATTGACTGAAACTTCTAGTGTTCTTTTCATTGTTTTCATTTCATTTCATTTATATTTCTTAATGAATAACATTTCACAGTATAATATGTTTACATTATTGAATGTAACATATAGTTTGCTTAATGTGTTAATGAAATTTTCCCTTTTCCAAAAAAGAATGTACTTTGCTTGTGTTAATGGATATTTTAATTTTGTAAAATTTAAAATTATATTCACTTCACTAATATTTAGTTGTATTTTCTTTTTCAAGTCTATAATGAAAAAAATTGAATTTTCTGATGTTTCGTGACTCAACATGAGCTACTTCTTCAGAGAATAAATAAACAAATTAAATTAATCCAAGTTTATATAGTAGAAAGGAACAAAGTAAAAGTATTTAGTACGATTGATCAAGAAACATGTCTGACGAAATCATTCTGGTTCAGGTGATTTATGTAAAATATGTTTGTTTATTTGTGTATGTGTATGTGTTAATAGATGAAATATATGAAAATCGTAGTGTGAAAGGATAGAGTTGAATTTGTATATGCGATAATAGTGTGAGATGAGAATAGAATCATACATGGTAGCTGGGATAAATAGTCGAAATCGGATGAATATGAAGGTTTCTTTTCTTTTTGAGGGCAGTAGAATCTAGTAATATATGGAAGCTTCAGTTACTCACCTTACTTTATGGTTAGAAAAGACGTTTTGTATTATTTCGATATTTTTAATATTAATGTTGGGGTTATCTACCAAACTCGAAAAAGCAAAAAAATTCTCCGAAAACGCTGAGAAGCATCTTATACAGTCAGCATTAAATAGGTGTTTTGCCGGAAACATCTAGAAAGTGAAACGTCACATGTCGAGTTTCTGATTGGATAATATTCTATACTGCTACTCTGTTTAGTATCGTTCCAGAAGTTTCCGGAAGCCCAAGGCTATATAAAATACTATAATTCAACTCCATTTTCTGTGCAGGAACGAACCTTAGAGTAAAACATTTCTTCCATATTTCGCGTCATTTCTCTCGTGTCCAAGTCATACGACTTATCTTATCTGTCTCTGAACTCCACTCAACTATTACACCACCCATCCTTATATATATATATATATATATATATATATATATATATATATATATATATATATAGTCGTCATTACCATACTATTTCTTATCTCTATGTAAAATTCTAATACATATTTAGTTGTAAGCAGCTGACGAGAAACTACGAAATATAATGAATTCATATTATTCTGCACCAATATTTGTTCTGGCTTTATTGAAATTCTAAAAGGGAACTAATTGCATGAAATTATCTATTTTTATTTGTTTCAGTACATCAATATGTCTATCAATCGTATAATCTATTCACCTGCATTTCTGAAGTGTACAAACTTTCGTTGTACAGGTTACAAAAGGCCCAATCAGAGATATTGCGGTTGCTGACAATATGCAATGAAAACAATGTACATTATTTAGATGTCGATTGACTGGACCGCTAACTTCTAACTGATGATCACTCAATATTTATCGTCATTATTGACTAAAAAGTAAGAAACGAAAACTTGATGAAATACCTTCCGTTGAGAATTCTATATTGTACCAGAAATATAATATTGAATAAAGCTAATAATAATAATGATAACAAATATTGTATTAAATAAGTCGCATATTTTCTTGTATATTCTATTTATTCATCTAGAATTCTAAGTAGTCAGGAATGGATTTAAATCTGTTAATAGTCAAGTTATTCACATATAAATTGTCTATAAATAACACAAACATACCATTATGTCCTTTCATTTCCAACCAACCAATTTACCTAGTTGATCGTAATAAATTATTAAAGTTTTATGTTAAATCATGGATACATATATGATAGTCTATTATGAAATAAACATAACTGAATAATCTGATTGATTTATACTACTGATATCCAAAGCATTTCTAGTAGTAAATATCTTACAATATTTTTTAATTTATTCAAATATAAACAGAATATTATTAAAAGAAATGCAAGTTAATATTAGTAATTGAACATATTCAGTGAGCTAGTGAACTTAATTTACATAACTAATCTCTGATAAACAAGAACTAAGGAGGGAGTAGGTGAGATTAATTACAACACACTAAAATTTACATAACTTACCATTTCGTAAAACAATCTGGCAACATAATAATTCATACTAATTAATGAGAGGCCAAAATATTTTGTTTTTTTCTTCTGGTATAAAATTTACATTGCACTGTATTTTTGTTTCTATGCGTATGTACGTGTGTCGACCATCACGAGTTGATTGATTTCACTAAAATTGACTGTATTTCAACAAGCATTTTTGAAGTTTTTTTTAATATCCTGTGTCGTAAGCTTTTTTTTCTTTCCTGAAAAGATGTAACTATGAATAATAAGAACAATGATAATGAATCGACCATATCTTTTGTCCCGAATGAATAATATACATTTTAAAAATAAGATCGATTCGTTGAATATTGTCAGCAACCACAATATCTCTGATTGGACCTTTTGTAACCTGTACAACGAAAGGTTGTACACTTTTTTTAGAAACGTACCTGAATAGGTTATGCGACTATTAGAGTTAATGATGCATTGAAACAAATAAAATGGATAACTTGCTGAAATATCTAGATATCAGGAACAAGTAGCTCAGATGTTCAAGCAGGCCGCATGCATATAAACAATTTTTTGTAACTAATTCACTAAAAATCGATAAAGTATAATACTTTCAAGAAGTTAAAAGAATTATACAAACTCTTTTTACACTATTATCTATTACTAATATGTGGTAATTGAACGTTTTTAATGCCTGAACTTCAGTTTTGTATGTTATATGATTGATGTCAACTACCTAAAAAAATGAATATTTGTATATTAAGTGCTTCGTTGGCATTCATTGATAAGATACATAGGATTGTATGATATCTCATAGTTTATATTTATTCTATTAAACAGTATGTTCAAATACAGTACTACTACCATACTATGACTGTTATTTGTTTTTATTAATAACTGATTCACACATATGTACTAGTCATCGGATGATGATTAATGTAGTGTAGATGATTATGGATATGTTCGCTGCTATGCCTGACGAGATTACGAGTTCATCTAATCTGCCAACGGAAAGAAAGCTCAGTGACACAATGACTAATATGTTAGCTATTCCGATGCGTTCTAGCCCCGCAAACTAGAGAAAGAAGTTAAGACTACGAAGAGGGAAGTGCATCCCACAAGCAGCCAGGAGCACAAACAAAAACAACGAGCACAACTCAAGTGCATATATACACCGTAAGATGTCCTTGGAGAACGTTACAAAATAGCATATTAAAAGAGACCGTAAACCAATAGGTTTGATGGTCCTCCCAAGTGGGAAATACGACCCGAAAGTGAAAATGGGTGCTTTTGATGCGAAAACAAGTAATTCAAGTTTTTAAAATAGAATTTAAAAAATAAAGTATTTACCAAGTGAGTTCCGGAGATCTAACATTCCCCAACATTCGCTGTTTTAAGTTGCAAAAAATTTCATTAAACCGTTTTCAGCCTATCTTTCTAGTACGTTTTAACGAAAACGAAGTCGATGTCAATTTATCTTCAATAACATGATCTAAATTAAATGATCTGTAATTTTATGTCAATAGAGTTAATGGATGTAACATATTTATTAAATTGTTACCAACACTTGAAATACTATCGATTTATTATTTATGTCCATCATATTAATGTCATGATTCGTTCGGCAAATTGCCAGGAAAATTAGTGTCTGAATTATCCACCCGAGCATTCGGGATTTTTTTAAAATAATAGTTATCAAGACGTCGAACTCATAACCAAAAAAAGGTCTTATTAAAGAATTAAAACCATCATTTAGATGCAAAATAGTCAGTTAAATCAAAATGATTATGAGCTATATATCAGAAAACAAGAATGAATGCAAAAGCTTAGGTAGTCAGCTGTTGAACCACTGTAGAAATCACTGGATGATTATTTCATTTAGGGTTAGTACTTCTAATCAGCGCTCTATATTGTGAAAACTAACTGACGTCAAAAACTAAGGACTACTATGTGTTGACAAGAATTTCAACAGCAAATAACTCACCAAGAAATATCAGAATTACTAGTCCGACCTCATACGATGCAGTGGATGCAGATAGCTGAATTATAATTCAATTTCGAATTCACTACTCTTTAATGTTATTACTGATTTTCCAGATGGCTTCATTTTATGGTAAAAAGGCTTTTATATAATAAAATACGTTCATTCAAACAACAACAGCACATGGAAATAGATTACTGATGATTAATCTATCTAGAGGGAATCTGAACAACCACAAAAGTTTCGAAAATCTAGAGACAATATTATTATCAAGATAGCAAATTGAACTTATGGTCAAGACAAACTTATCTGAAACGATAAAATGATTTTGTTTGTTTAGGTCAAATCAAAACATTAAATATTAAGATTTTTCTAAGCAAATTATGAATTTTATTCATCAGAAAAGAAACCATATTTTTGAGGCTGTTCTGTAAAACTAATAACCACGTCAACTGACGTAATCTAATGTCATCCAGTTTGTTAATTTTTAATGGCCCGATATCTGACTCAAATTAGATCGTATGAATGATTGCTGTCGAAATATATATTTCGTCAATCCTCGTATATAATTATCAACTTAATCCACGTTAGTGAATAACGGAATTAAATATGTCAAATACGACAATGAACTTCGAATACGTATATTTTATACAATCGTTGATCCAGACAAAAGATCAGAGAAACAAAAAGAAGAGAGCGAAGCAAAGTGAAGTGCAGTGGAGATGGCGTGTGAGCTAACTCTATTTAGTCAAGCGTTAATCATTATTTCTAGCCAGATAAAAATAAGTCACAGACATATAATGAATAGGATAAGAAGTGTCAAAATTAAAAAGTGAATAATTAACAAGATCAAAACATAACTCAAGATGAACGGATAAATTGGCCTCTCCAGAATCTAGAATAAGGTATATGGGCTTAACATAACAACTAACACTACAAATCATACAAAATGTTTGAAATTCAATAAGATCAAAACCGATTTCGAAAATTTATTCAAAAAAAATTAATAAGTCAATATCAAGAAATCATTTTCAGTCAAGTAAATTACACTTTTAAAGAAGTGATCTGATTAAATTACGCTCTGAATTGAAATCAATTAATTAAATTGTTTGGATAAAGCTGTTTACTCATTTCAATGATAATATGATATAAGAAATTAAAAATCAGTTTTATTTGTATTATCACATAAACAAGGGAATATTGAATTTTATCAGAAGGGGTTTGTAGAGAATTTAGAAATTTCACAGATTGAAATCATTAGTCAACTGAAGCTAGACCGCCATGAAAAACCGGGAAGCACTGGACGGCCGTTTCGTTCTAGTATGGGACTCCTCAGCAGTGTTGTGAGATATCAGCTCACTGAAGACAATGTTATACGGTGGTGCAACTTCGTGGATTGGTTGAAGTCAGACATTAAAATCATTGAATGCCGACTCAGTGGTCTAGTTGGTTAAGCGCTTGGCGCAAGACTAATAGGTCCTGGTTTCGAATCTCGCGGGGTGCGGGATCGTGGATGTGCGCTGCTGAGGAGTCCCATACTAGAACGAAACGGCCGTCCAGTGCTTTCAGGTTTTCCATGGTGGTCTAACTTCAGTTGACTCGTGATTTCAACCTGTGAAATATTGAATAAATAATTTCTAATGATAAATAATATCTCATTTACTAAAATATACGAAAACCAAACACATAGTTCCCTTTATTATTTTAAAAAGAGCGAAAAAATGATTCTAGCAGAATAGCATGAATACATCTTATTTCGTAGGTTCTTGTCAGCTGCTTACAACCTGTGATATTTAAAACCATAATTACATAATGGGTTTAAATTACTTACATGAGAGGGTTTGGTTGGAAGTTATATTGAAGACATATTCGTATAGCATAGCAAGGGTGTAAATAAAATTAATAGACTGAATACTGTAAATATATACCTTATGTTAAAGAACATTCTACAACATTGATTGTGACAACAGTTCAAACGGCCAGAAACAAGTGGTTACATAATGAGTAAACTTTGGTAGTAATAAATTGAGTAAACCTCGGTTAATAAAATAAGATTACTAGTTCGGAAGAGAGTTGAAATAAAACTCAGTGATGTAATAAATACAAGAAAGAGTTTTTTTAAAACAAAAAAGTTTAAGATGCAAGGAAGGAATATTTGTCACCAAAGCAAAGAAAGATTAATAACCATCTCCTTTAGAACATATAAGTCAGCTTTTAGACTCCTGCTAGCAACGGCTTTAGCAAATTTTAAAAGGCTGGAGATTGGCTGCTCACTAATTACTTTGAAAGATTGAGAGGTATCGACCGGATATCCTGTATCCAGGAGATGTTTGGTAATTGTACTGTTTAGAGTCTTTCTCTCTCTTGTTCTGAGGCATTTGGAACATGCTCAAAAAATCTAAGATATGCTTTCCTTTCTGTCCGACCAATGTAGCTGCCTTGGCAGGTACACGTAACTTTATAAATACAATTGGCGGTAACATGAAAGGAGTGCTTGTTGACCATAGATTGAGTTATTGAATATGTTGTTTTATACAGAATTAATAGTTTGGCTGCCAGGTAAGTTCTGGCTAGTGTAGTGTTCAGACTCCTGTTGAAAATTAAACAGGCGAAATATGGAGAACAGATTCGACGTGAAAAACGATTTGGTTAAAACAAATAAACATGAACGATTGAAATTCTGACATAATTTGTAAGCTATAGAATTAATAATCCTTGGGACGCACTTTCTACTAAAGATTAAAAACAATTATATTATTGAAGACCTTTTTATGAATTGGTATTCCAGTGGGACATACGCTTATGGATTAAATATTATGGCTTGTCTGATTCTGTCTTTAAAGTACTGACATCCTTCCAGATAATCATGGTCATTTCATGGAAGATTAAGTAATTTAGTAGTTATTATATACTGACCGGATATAGGGTAACACTTGTATATAGTCAATGTATCTGTTTACTTTTTAGTTAACAGTGGGTTACTATTTTAATGATCTTAATTAATAAACTTATCATTGAACAACTTGTGAACCTCTTGAATTAGCTTGAGTTCTAAATAAAGAAAAGGTTTTAGTCATTAATCAAACACTGTTTGTAGTAAATCATACTTTAGAAAATATTTGGGCTCGTTTATTTTATCCTTTTTAACGTCGATGACGAGAAGTTATTAAGTTAAGAATACGGTGCATCCATCTTATGCAAATGTTTTACAAGTGACCAGTGGGTTAAGGGATCGCCGTCGATGAACGAACCATAATTACAAATATGGCAAAATAGTAAAAGACAATAAGTTTAGTATGAAGAGACACCTCAGATTAAATAAGAAAGATCGCAAACATATATATATATATAATGACATTAAAAATGATAATAAAGTTCCGTTAGACATGGTAACAGTGAGGTAGAATAAACAAAGGTATTAAAAAATATTCTAATCAAGGAATAATAATAATTGTTTGTAAGCGAAGATGAATGGTGGCTAACAGTGAAATTCAGGACACGCGTTTCGTCCTGTTCGGGACTATTCAGCCAGACGTACCCGCATTCCAGGGTTGAAGTTCACTCCAGGACTCAAACCCAGTACCCTCCAGAAGTGAACATCAACTGTAGAATGCAGGTATATTCAGCTGAAGAGTTCCAAATGGAGTGAAACGTGATTCCTGGATGCTTGTGACTTAAGAAAATATCGAGGCAATACGCACAATAAGCATATATGTCAATAAGAGACTGATCAATCACAGTCCTAAACATCAATGAGAAGACTCAAGGAAACAATATCAAGTGAATTTAATAATAGTTTGATTGCTAAAAGCTTAAACATTTATCATAAAAATAGATAGGGAAATTGTCTTTTGGAAAGAATGGCTCAGCATGATAAGATCAATGGTTGAAATTGAGATTAAATGTAATTAAGAGGATCATAGGGATATAAATAAACCAGTTGGAGGTAGGAGCTTTTAGGAGATGATGGAAGGAGAAGTAGATAGCTGTAAAGGAAGAAGAGTATGAAGAAAAAATTATGAGACATTAAGACTATAGAAACATAATACTGGTTTTTCCATATGTATGGCTATTGCTTCGGAAATACGTATAACATCCAATATAACTGCTTTCGATAGACTTCTAATTACCTTGTAGATGACTTTGAACGTAGAGTCCGTCTTGATGTTCGATTATTGAACTTCTTATTGAGTCGTTTGCTTCTCTTTTTAACCACTCTGGGTCATGTTCTTGAATTCTTTTGGATAAAGTACACATCGAACGACCTATATACCTGTCTCCATATGAGCGGGTAAATTGGTAAATGTAACATAGAGTTGATCAAATGAGATAATTTATCAAATTGACTAAAGTCAGATAAGTAAAAAGCTTAACTCAAACTCAATAGTCTAAAGATAGTGGTCTCAAGCCTTTGGTAAAATCTCTGAAGGAATCATGTGTACTCACTGCAGAGGAGTCACATGCCGATATGAAATAACTAACTAGTACTTCATGATTTTTAGCAGTTTTGCAGCTTAAGTGATTTTATAATGTAAAACTATAGATTTGTTACTTTTTATTAGTTTGTTTTCCAATGGACAACAAAAATAATTTAAACACATTCTTCTGCATAATTTTTCATCACCTGCTTACGAGTTAAATTAGATTCAAATCAATTAAACTACACTATAAAATAATGAAATTTAAATCGGGTCGGTATGATGTGAAAGGAAATCATTGTGTACTTTCCAACATTAATTAAAGTAAAATGAGACAAGAATTACTTCATATATGAAAATGATTTAATTTAGGTTTAAATAATGTAAATAGGTAAAAGTAACATATTCACTTGATATTGTTTTACTTGAATTTTCCCATTGATGTTTTTGGACTGAAATTGATCATCAATGGGAAGATTCAAGTGAAACAATATCAAGTGAATTAAACTTCAACCCATTACACAAGCAAGTGGCTATCAGGACTCAGTAGCTAAGTGGATAACGCGATGGCGTTTGAAGCGAACGGTACTGAGTTCGAGTCCCAGAGTGAACATCAACTCTGAGATGCAGGTACATCCAGCTGACGAGTCCCAAACAGGACGAAACGCGCGTTCTGGATTCCACTGCTAGCCACTATCCATCTTTGCTTATAAAAGTAACATATGTTAATAGAATGAGGTAATCATAGCAACGAGTGAATTTATATATAGAGTAGGCATAAATCATCACCCAAAATAGAATAACAAAGCATATTTTCAGGTGCTTGTTTATTATTTCTGTTAAAAAATAAATACCAAAACATCCTCTATCATTTGATTGGCGTAATATCATACTGTAAAGGTTTTGACAATTCTTTAAAACTTGCGTACAAATGTTTATGTATAATCACTTACATGTGAGGTATTAAATGAATCTGGCCGTAAAATATTTTAAGAACATGTCAATTATAGATTGTTTTGATATGAAATTTATTTAAGTTCTGATGACATTCTATCAGACTAAATATTCGCTTCATCATCTGTTCGATGAATGTTTACTAGGAAAATGTTACTTACATTTGAAGATTTAGAATCTACCTATTAAAAATGTATTTATTTGAAGTAATACACTATCAAAACGGAAACACTATATCTTTAGTTTCAATGAATAATGTCTCTTTGAATTTTGCCTATCAATAAAAGAAGAACATTAAGTTGTTGACACTTTTTCTCCATAGTTCCTTCTAAAAGATTTCAATTCACTGAAAGGATATTTCTAGTTCATACTTTGAATGTTTTAGAAAAATTTCGGTTTTGTATCTTTTAAACTATATGAATGTTGGCTACTGAATGGTACACTGAATTGTATAAAGTGGTTAAAATAATTCTTACACATAACTATCTAGAATTTGAAAGGATAAGTTAAGTATAAATAGTTTATTTTATTAATCATATATTATGTATATATGTATCTTCGGCAAATTGTACAACTTAGAAGATGATGATGAAACTCATTGTTCCTTTCTTATATCGATTTTAGTACTTATGTATACTTATATATTTAAATAAGTCTTTATTCCATCGTTTCAAAAGAAAGAATCGTAGATGTTTCTAGGTTATCTGATTATTGACAATCAGTTTATAAGTTAAATCACACTATCAATACATGGTTCAATCCTTTATCTGTAAGTATGTGCGTTTATCATATGTTCAGAACACGTAAGTTAACTGAAAGTCATTTATTCAGAACAAAAAGTTGTTTTTTCTTTAGTTTTCATTATATTTAATGTGAGATTATATTCGATTGATCAGTATGACATTACAAATACGGGTATGAAGATATATTAATTTATTTAAAAGAATTGAATTAAACTTCTATAAGTTACAGTTTAACAATCAACAATCTAAATCAATCATTCATAAGAATAATGTTTTACTAACTAAAATACAGGTTTTCTTACTGAGTCACCGATACTTGAAACCTGTTACCCGAAGCAGTGGTTACCTCATCTTCAATTGATTCATTCTAGAGAAGATTGAACACTTACGGAAGCATACTAGAAAAGGAATAACATAGGCTGTAGGCCTTCTGTTCCTAATACACAAATAGGAATCTAAATCTGACAATCTGATTTAGGTATAGAGTTACAGATAATAGGAAAAAGTGAATTATTTAAGTGATAAAAAGTATCAAATTTCTTTTCTTTTTTTACAATAAATAAAATTTCAATAGATAGGTTGTGTGTATATTTCGTTTGAAAATACTGTAAAGATTTTGTCCAATCTCAATTTATTCTATTATATAATCAACTGATGACAATCAGAGAATATTCAGTGGTTATTGTGTTTCGATTTAAAACTTATTCCACAGCCTTTAATCAGTATCTTGGAGATAATCGAATTCATAACCTTCTAGTTTAAAGGCAAACTTAGTAATTATGAGTAAACAATATATATTATCAGATAAGAACTGTACCTTACAGCAAATTGTTTGAAAAAGAAGGCGTGAAATGTACTTAAACAGTAGTTTTAAATTACTAGCAGTCGATTACATTCACAATAAAAACAGAGGTGAACCTTATATTCTTAAAGGTTTAGTGAAACGACGAATTAATGATTCTCTACAGAGATCTACAAAAAAGATAAATGTAGCCTTTAACGGGCAAGAAATAAACTTCCAAAGTTGGGTGTCCTTGAGGTGAAAGAGAAACCTAATTGATTTTCTGTCACCAACAGATAGGCAAATATGAGCAGAGGACATTATCATTGATGAATGGAATGAAATCTGATGAACAGTTGTAGTTTCTTTCAGGCTCATTAACAGAAACTTGAAAATGACACGTCAAACTGAACATTGAGTTCAGTAGAGATATGGGAACAAAAATCCTGAAAAGCATGTTGTCAATGATAAAGATTTTATTTGTTCATCTATCTGTAAGACAAATAAAAATATATTTTGATTCAGATTATGAAACGACCAATGTTAGAATACCACTGAAAACGTGGAAGCACTGAACGACGGTTTTGTCCTAGTATGAGACTATTCAGCAGTGAGCCTCGACGACCTTGTAGGTCGGACTCGAACCCAAGACCTTTGATCTTGCACGCGAACGCTTAACCTCTAAATCACTGAGCTGCTACCTAGCTATGTTAATGTCTAACTTCAACCTGCCGAAGTTCCTGGGACGTAACCGTCGTCTGATGCTTTTATTACTATTATAGTGGTTAAAAAATAGACACACTGTGACGAATCATTCTGACTTTTGATAAACAACCTTCCTAATTTACAGGTGACACAGTGGACCAGTGGAGCTTATCTGTGTTGGGTAGAAACAGGTGTCTACCTCAGTACAATGGAAGATGGTCGCTCAATTTCGTGTATTGGTTGATGTTAGACATTAACACAGTTTGATGCCGGCCGGCTCAGTGGTCTAGTTGGTTAAGCGCCCGGCGCGAGACTTATAGGTCCAGGGTTCAAATCCAGCGAGCAAAATCGTGAATGCGCACTGCTGAGGAGTCCCACAATAAGACGAAACGGCCGTCCAGGGCTTCGACGTTTTCAATGGTGGTCTAACATTGAACGATTCATGATCTTAATCAAAACTCAACGAACTCCACAACTCTATACTGACATAAATGTATTCACAAACTTTGAAAAAACGGCATACGCAGACATAAAAAGTGTACACTATAAAATGTAATTTTAATTCAGATCATATCATTCCTATTTTCATTGTTACTCAGTCTTCTGGTTCAGTAAATTGTTTGTTATCGATACACAATTTTCTACTCATTATATACATATATATATATATATATATATATATATCGAACGGTTTATTGATTTTTCTGGCATAATTATGTTAGTGATTATCATAAAAATATAATTATGTTAAATGAGAAATAATTCATAAAGTAAAAGCACATAGGGTATACTAGTAGTAATAAAGATGAAAAAGAACGGATTAACCGAAGAAATTTCTTTACAATTAGTTTTTCATCATGATTCTAAGCTAATATGTATGTGTAGGGTTAACAACCATAAAGTAATAATCATCGATTAGTTGCGTTACGTAATTATTATAATTTTCTTCCAATTACTCAACAATATTTTATAATCAATGTGTCATTATTATGTAGCGCAACTACTCGAATAGTATTATTGTTATATATATATATATATATATATATATATATATAAGGAGAGAGAGGGAGAGATGATGAAAAACTATTTCGTCCTAGTATGGGATTCCTCAGCATTGCGCATCCACGATTCCGTTCCTCGCGAGATTCGAACCCAGGAGATACTCCTGGAGTTCTAGTGAGAAGTCGTTACCAGTGGAGTTCATCTAAGTCTGTTGTGAAAAACTATTTGAAAAAAAAAGAAATTTCTTCGTTCGATTTGTCCTTTTTACCTAATGCCAAAATGGAAAGTTTCAATAGTGACAACATTTCAAGTAAGTGACACAAACAAAAGTGAAATACTTTCTTTAATTACCACTAATTGAGTGGAAAATAAAAGTGTTAGTGTATTACTTAGACGAATAAACAATTATCATTTGTATACTCTAAAACAATTGTTTAATGTATGTGTAAATTCATCCTATTTCGCACTTTCTCTTCAGTTACATTCAATCTAATAAATTTAGTTGCTTTAAAATATTGCCATGGGATTTTTCGAGGAATATGTTGTCTTCTGTCATTAATGAAAGTTTTTTAGATGTACAAACTGTAGCGAAAATTACAGTTTTTAAAGCGTTGTATTTGAACTAATTATAGTAATGATTTTAGAACATTGTTAAATAGTATCACAAAATATTTATTAAGAATATAGGGAAGTAAGAAGGACATTTGAGTTAGAACCACTGAATGATAATTAAAGAATTTATGAAAGACAGTAACCAAGTTATTGACAAAGTATTTCAGGCTTAACAACATACTCCTTTTGAATATAAAGATCAATTCATTCGTTAGTCATTTGATATCTAATGAATATATTTTCGTTTTATGAGAAATATATGACCGGTAGGCTTAACTGAACGTTCATTAATGCAACTAAGTACTTATTTATTTAATTTTACATCATGATCTAATGAGAACATTCCCATCACATGAGCTCCAGGTGCTCAATGCATCTGTATATTAAATTGTAATTATGGCTGATTAAGTGTTCAAACTAACAAAATGGTATGCTAGTTTTTAATAAAAGATACTAGTCTATGTTAAAAGTATTCTTAAAAACATATTGTTGAAGATTTCCCTTTTGTTTATACTCACTATGAGTATGCTAATTTAGTCACTGAATAAATTTGATGACCGATAGCTTAAGCGAAATTCTCAACCAGAATATCAATAATACACGCTAAGCATGTGTTATTCAAACTTGTAGAACTACAGATTATCATAAATAAAAAATTTCGATATGTAAAAATCCAAAAAAATTGGGCACAAAATTATGTAACACGTTTATGATTAATGCACTGGGATTTATTAATAGCAAAATATGATTCAAAGGTTAATGTGTCGAATCAAAGCTTACAAGTAAGATAATACTAAGATATCATGACCCAATCTTTTGTGGTTTGTGCTACTGATATCGATAGATATAAGTAGTATGTACCACCAATCGAAAGTGAAATACCTGTCAGCAGTAGGTTGAAAAGATCGAAGAAAAGAGAGCGAGAACAGAGAACAACTGATGTGGAAATGAAGGAACAGTCAAGTCTGTGACGATTGACTGACATTTTGCACATGAAGTATTTACTGTATAGTTCACAGATTTTACTGAGATATTCTGTAATTTTGTGCGATCGAATACATTCGATTGGCATTCCTTGTATTCTCATTCACTACATATTTAATAAATAAACATTATATATATTTGTATATATATATATATATATATATATATATATATATATATATATATCGAGGCGTGTCCTAGTTGCGCGCGGCTGAGGAGTTCCATAGTAGGACGAAACAGACGTCCAGTGTTTCCAGATTCTCCATGGTGGTCTAGCTTCAACTGACTCATGAATTCAACGAATAAATTACTATAATATGCACAAAACCTCTCTCTGATTATATATATATATATAGGTTCCTCGGTGAATTATTTCCAAAGATTCACATTCTCGCTTATTCATCTCATCTCAACACATATTCTTAATAGAAACATTTCAGGTCAACCTAATCTTTACTCTTCTACTTATTATAATATGTTCTATTAAAATCAATTTATAATTAAAAACTATAATCTTCAATGAAATATCATTAAAATGAGATTATCAATCAAATATGAAGGATGATACATGCCGATAGTTATGATGGAACATATGATTAACCTACTTTTATTTCTTGAGAAAATAGTCGAGTTACACTATTCAATTGAAATACCATAATTATTCTACTTTTTTTGTTTTAAAGAAAAAAGCGTTGTACAATTTGTCAAGTAAAAAAGCAATATCTCCATTATTTTACGTCAGGCTAATGAATATTTAATAAGACCGTTTAAATGTGATGCAATTACTTTTCTCACATTAAAATAAGAAGAATATTGATTAAAGAAGGCGTATTAATGAAATTTACAATGAATAATACTGATTTGAATAATTATAAATTAATGACTATTTAATTAATAATTACATGTATGTTTATGTATACAGTTGTTGAAAAACAAAATTCTGAATATTTACAATATTTCGCTTGATTATCTACAAGGGTAATTATTACTATGAGTTTATGAATTGTTTGAATTATTTTTTACTGGTTGGCGTTTTTTAGTGAGTTCATTTTTTACGAGGTGGGGTCACTAATCCCATGCACAACCCTCATCCTTTATCCGGGCTTGAGAGCGGTAGTAGCACCAGAAGGGCTTCAGGCGGAGCAGCAGCCTCAGAAGCAGTAGGTCGCAACATACACAAAGGCAAAAGCGAGATTCTACGATACAACAAAGCATGCAACAAACGAATCACACTTGACCGAGAAGATTTGAAAGATGTAAAAACCTTTACATATTTGGGCATAATCATTGATGAACACGGTGGATTTGATGCAGATGTGAAGGTGCGGATGAGCATAGCAAGAGCAGCATATCTACAACTGAAGAACATACGGAACTCAAAACAACTGTCAACCAACACCAAGGTCAGAATTTTCAATACAAATGTCAAAACAGTTCTACTGTATGGGGCTGAAACTTGAAAAACTACGAAAACCACCATCCAGAATATACAAGTGTTCGTTCACATCTATCTGTGCAAAATACTTCAGATCCGTTGGCCAGACACTATCAGCAACAATCTACTGTGGGACAAAACAAACCAGATTCCTGAGGACGAAGAAATCAGGAAGAAGCGCTGAAAGTGGATCGGACACACATTGAGAAAAGCACCCAACTGTGTCACAAGACAAGCCCTTACTCGGAATCCTCAAAACCAAAGGAGGAGAGGAAGACCAAAGAACACATTACGTTGAGAAATGGAGACAGACATGGGAAGAATGAACAACAATTGGATAGAACTAAAAAGGAAGGTCGAAGACAGAGTGGGTTGGAGAATGTTGGTCGGCGGCTTATTCTCCATTACGAGTCACAGGCGTAAGTAAGTGAGTAAGAGTTTATAAATGTTGTGTTGACGAACCTATCAGGTTTAAGATGACAATCTAGTTCTTAGCCTTAACCATGAAATGTAAATCATAATTCTAATTGCTCATACTGCTCTATAACCCTCATTTAGTTCTAGTTAGTAGGCGGACTTTCTCAAGGTCATTCTAGCATCGCTCAAAGGTTATCCATCAATTATAGTCTTACCGTTGTATCTTTATAAGTAATAGTAATTAATCTGACCATTTAGTTTTAAATTATTCATCGCAAGTTATTTCGGAATAATGAGTCAAATTTTAATAATTACAGTGATATTTGTGAATATTTACAACGGTAAAGATGGTGATTCTCATAACGAATTGAAATAATTTGAAGAACTGTCAAAATCCAAAGTGTTAGATAGAAATTTCTTTCCAGTGTAAAAATGCTCACCTATAGTAACATATTGTCACCCAAATAATTCAATTCATTAGATTGAAATATATATCATATGAAATATGATACAGTGAAGTCATCGATTCTGAATTAATTTTTGACTCGTTTTCTTATTTTATTGAATTCACAATGAAGTACGACTTTTCTGACTGTTTTATTGAGTCGCACACGATACACCATTGATCCGTTTCATGATACCAACAAATTATACAATACTCTGACAGACCACAGGATTAAATAGGTATTCTTTTTTCATATAACCGAATTTCATTACACTGAATAATATCGAATTTTTCTAAGAGAAAAGTTGACGTTTGTGTTCAGGTAGTTTGGGTTAAAATTGAATGTTTACTAAGCCACTATATGGTAAACTACTCACTAATAGACTTAAAAACCACTAAGTTTGACACAGTTCTAAGAAATTCTAAAAAATTGTAATGAAAAAATAATAGTTTTCTAATGCTTTTTATTTTAATGGCTCTTCAGTTGACAAACGTATGTAGTAGTAAATGACATACAAATCAACTACATCGTGTGACATGGATGGTCAGAGTGAAATGGTATCTGTTCACTAATTCCTCTATTAAGTGAGACCAATAACAAAATAATTTTATGCTTAAGTGATAAAAGTAGTTGAAATTGTTCAACGTTTTAACACTAATATCTCCATCTGGAGAGCAAAGGGTATCGTAATGGAGAAGAAAATAGATAAAATTTCATGTTACTCAAATAATGATTATTTCAGTAATCAATATTATATGATCTTATCGTTCATATTAACCAGTGTCTGAAGCTAAATTCGGAACTTACTGTTAGATTCTGTAAGCAATATAATACAATATACTTCCTACAATTGTCCACATACTACTACTATTACAACCATGGAAATGTCTATTGCAAATAAGCTATTGATTGACTGATATTTTAATTTTGATTATTCATGATAAGAAAATACTATTCAATAATAGTTGATTCATTTATTCTTTTTTATTACACAATCGAATATTACATTTATTAAATGAATGAAAAAATGTTCGGTTGTTTTATCTCATAGTAATTACTTACTGATAAAATCGTCTATCTGAGGCACGTTATATACGCTGAACAAATCGAGCGCTGTCCAAACGCATCTCGAAACACTATCTTAAATGGAGAATGTAAAACTATTACTAGTTCGACACAGGAGCATTTAATTAACTGTTGACACATCGCTCCAGACGACTCTTCTTTTAAAGTAATCTACAGAGTCAAAGGAACTGGATCGGAGTGGGGGGGCTTGGATCAATAGTTTATGCACTGCTGAGGCATTGGCAATCCATGAGCTGAAGCCTGAACTTTGCGTGCAAAAACTATTTGTCCAATCTTTCATCCTTCCTTGGCCCTAATTCCTTTAATGGGTATGTTTCTGGGGTTTTGTTTTCTGCTTGTTTTTCTGCACTTTTATTTGAGTATTAGTGAATTTTTTAAATTACTGTTTTACATTTAAAACTCTAATGAGTTATTATTATTGCTACCTTATGCAAGTTTCCTTGCATATTATTCAGTCTATTATTATGACCTTTGTGTTAGTCGCTTTTCTTCATATCTGTCGATTAGACCCATGAATTATTTTCTTCCTTACTCCTTGACTAGTACGTAACCTCATTTGTTATTTATTCTCGAATTCATTTTTGTGATGCAATCTTTTCTGTCCTCCTATAGACATATATATTTTCCATATTACTATATATATACGAATGTACAGCTTAAGTAAATGATTTCGTCGAAAAGAAAACTTTTCTTCGCTGAATTCTCTTTTACTTATTCAAATCGTATATATAATTAATTAGTAAATGAGTTTTGTTTTAATCAATAAATATTCATTTCTTTTTTCTCTATAAAATGTTTAATTATATTGAGAATATGTCACGTAAATATATTTAGATTCATGTGATTTACTATTACCTTATTATAAATGAAATCACAAGTACATTTCTATATAATAATAACCTTATGTTATTATTATTATTAATAATAAAGAATAATCATTATAATGTGTTATACAATTTTGGTTCGATATTTCCTGAACTACAATATGTATTCAATACATAAATAGTTATAGATAATACATCTTTTCTTTATGTGGATTATCTTTATTTGGAATTGATGAATGTGCTATAGAATCAGAGCCGAAAATATATTTATTATAATTTGAATAACAGTGATAATTGATAGTATAGAATAAGGATGTAATTTATTTTAAAGTTTCTAAAATCGGCGATTTGCTTGAATATTTGGGCTACCTGTTTCTGCCATCTAATTATTTCAATAAGTTATCTGTTGTTGTTTTTTTCATTTTGTTTTAACGTCTCATTATGTCCATTAATCGCATAATCTATAAAGGCGCGTTCATGAAAAGCCTACGACCTTTCGCTGCACAAGTTACAAAAAGTACTATAAAAGGCATCATGGTGGTTGGCAATATGTGTTAAAGAGAATAAACATTAATCGTATGTCGATTCTCGAGCTGCTAAATTCTAACTGTCGATCACTAATCAACAAAGTGAACTATCTGCAATTCCTACTAAGTCAAAATATGTATCGTAATTGTGTTGTCATCACAATTCAAGAATCTTGGTTAAATGATTTACAGGATGACTGCCTAGTATCACTACGTGATTTCAAAATTTATTGCCAGGATCGATCAAACAATAAAAAGAGGTGTGGTGGCGGTGTAGCTACGTTTGTAAACATAAACTGGTGTCGATCTTCGTTTGTGTGTTTCCAATTTTCAAATGACTTTATCGACTGTCTAACTCTAAGATGTCGTCCAAAACATCTGAATGAATACAAATATGTTTATGTTACCAATGTCTACGTGACTCCAGACTGCACATCATCTGCGCTATCTGTTTTCGCTGATGAATTCACTGAGTTCTCTGTTACTGCCTTCAGTGATTCACTTTCAGTTGTATGTGATGATTTCAATTTATGTGACTGTAGCTTCCTTACGTCATTAGGTCACCAAAATGTAGTAGATTTTCCTGCTCGTTTGGATGCTCATTTAGACTTCGTCTTCATTAATGATGTGGGTATATATGTGACTCGAAAATGTGCTCTATTGTCTAGGTTGGATCACTTTATAATTCGTGTTCTACCTACAGTATATGCAAAGCATGCGAAGAGTACACGCTTACATCATACCAAAAAAGACAAATATAGGAATTACTCAGAAGAAAATATCCGAAATCTCAAAAACATGTTTCATACGACTAACTGGGAATTATTTACAGATGACTCACTAGAAAACACTACTGATGTTATCACTTGTTACCTTAAATTCTGTTTTGATATTTGTTGTCCCACTGAAACCATTTTTGTAAGTTTTGATTGACTTACATCTTCACAACTAAAACGACTACGGAGGGTGAAAGAAAAGATGTACAAGGAGAAAGAAAACTCAAATGAAGTTCGTAAGCTAAATGGTCTAATAAACCTACAGATTAGACGTCTCAACTCTATGGTTAATCAAAAACTCTTGTCTTGCAAAAGCTCTCCAAGTATGTGGAAACTCTTTGAAGAACTTACAGGTGACAGACACATTATGAGAGATAACCAGCTGAATGTTTGTGACTTAAGTCTTTTGTACGTCAGTCATGTGGTGTCATGTTCCTTTCATCCACAGGTTTAAAGAATAGTTGTGTTACTAGTTTAACTAAAACTGGTGTCCGAACATGTCTTCAGTGACTTAATTCATCCCGATGTTTAGGACCTGATGGTATCCCAAACCTCCTTCTGAAAAAATGTGCTGGCGTCCTGTGTCATCCATTCACGACTATCTTTAACAGATCCTTCTCATCTAATCTCATACCGAAAATGTGGAGAAAGATGAAGATAATCCATGTACCCAAGAAAGTATCTGGTGATAAGAGTGTGAAATTTAGACCTATTGCAATAACTTCACCCTTCCTCAAAACAATGGAAAAATTATTAATACTTCCACTTCAGCCTGTTATAAAAGCACACATTAATCCGTATCAGTTTGCCTACAGATGCAAAAGAAGCACCTTCGATGCTGTCGCTGTTCTGCATCACAATATAGTGTTCAACTTCGAAAAGGGTAAGAAGTATGTTCGATGCGCTTTCTAGACTATACTTCAGTTATTCATTCTATACCAAGACAACGTTTACTCAAAAGGTAATCAGCGTCAACACTGACAGCTGGATAACCAACTGGCTATGTTCCTGCCTCTTTGGAAGGGAACAGTACACTGTATTTGGAGGAGAGTGTTCAGAGTCTCTACTGTCTCATGAAGGTGTACCACAATGTGCTGTTCTCTCACCTCTTTTCTTCTCTCTATTTTTCTGCATGATCTGCCATCTTCCATAGAATACACTTTTGTGAAATATGCGAATGATCTCACTGTATCTGTGCCTATCTCTTTCTTTATACATAACATAGAAATGAATGAGTTTTTGTCTCGTATTAATCGTTGGTCTGTTGTCAATGGTCTCATACTTAATCCAACTGAATGTCAGGCTGTTAACTTCAGCATGAGACATGAATGGCATCTAAACACCATTTTGAGATCCCATAATGCTTGTGCTTGATAGACACAGTGTTGAAGGTCAATTATCTCGGTGTTACCCTTTACTCTGATCTCTCTTGATCTTCCCACGTTTTATTGTTATCGGAGAAGGTCTTCCGTCTGACTTACTACATAAAGAGATTACATGCTCTTGTGATTACTCGTCATTTACGTTTATAATTTATCGATTCTTGCATATTACCTATTATTCTTTACTGTTCTCTATTATTCTTTCCTGGGCTTTTGAGAAAAGACTTTGATGTATTGCGGAGAGTGCTGAAGGCAGTTAACAAGGTGTGTGGTCAATCTTTTGAGGTCATAATCAATATTGTTGTGGATAGACATCTGAAGTCATGCAAACTCCTTGCAGGTGCTGTTTTATCAGATACTAACCATCCCCTTCACTCTTATCTTTCTCCTTGCATATCTTCTGGTGGAACGAAATGTAATTACATTAAAATGCATGCACGCAAGCAAAAGTATAAATGTTCTATAATACCTTATCTAGCAAATATACTGTGTGACGAACAGGTTGTTAGAGTTAACCCAGTCAATAACCTGCATTCTTAACATGTCTCTAATTTGGAAATTTGTACAGTTTTTCAGATTTTTCCTTTTATTTATCTTTGTTTCTTTTTTGTGTGTGTAAGAAACTTGTTGAAATACCCTGTGCTGAGAATTCTATATTGTACCAAAATATAATATTGAATAAAGCCATTAATAATAATAATAATAATAATAATAATAAAAAAGATTCGACTGTTCACTATGAATGTATAATGTCTGTTTCTATGTTGAGCCCATATAACTTATTTTAGCATTTGGACAAATTAACTTATACGTTCTCCTTGAGCTACAATTTGACCTTGTTAATTATTCGCTTGTCAACCTTGATTGTTTTTATGTAAGCGTATATGTGCACTTCTTATCCTACTCATCATATTTCTGTAGTTTATTTTTCTCTGACTATAAATATCGATTAACGCTTGATTAAATCGACTTGGCTCACATACTTTCTCCACTGCATATCATTTCGTTTCATTTCATTCCTTTGATCATCTACTTGGATCAATGATTGTACATAATATATGTATTCAAAAATCTATTCTCGTATTTGACTTATATTCAATTCCATCATTTACTAACACGAGTTAAAATGATAATTATATACGAGGATTGATAACATGTATATTTCAATAATAATAATAATCCACACAATCTAATTGAAGTGAGATAATGGGCCACACAAAAATATGTTTATCGATATTGTTCTGAAGAGAATGATGAAGTAATCTATGTTCAATATGAAAAGTTAACTAAATATTATATAAATAAGATTTCACAAGTTGAAATCATGAGCCAATTGAAGCTAGACCACCATGGAAAACCTGGAAGCACTGGACGGCCGTTCCGTCCTAGTATGGGACTCCTCAGCAGTGCGCATCCAGGAACCCGCCCCTCGCGAGATCCGAATCCATGACCTACTGGCTTCGCGCGCGAGCACTTAACCATTAGACCACTGAGCCGGCATCCAACGGTGTTAATGTCTAACTTCAACCAAAGGGCCGTCCAGTGCTTACAGGTTTTCCATGGTGGTCTAGCTTCAATTGGCTCATGATTTCAACTTGTGAAATTTCCAATAAATCTCCACAAAACCCATTCTGATAATAAATAAGATTATTTTCTTTAAAAACATAATAAAGAAACAGTTTAATCTAGAAGTATATTCAGTAATTATATAATATTCACTTTGAAATTTTTCACACAAATAGAAAAACATAAAGATTTTCATTTTGAATGTGACAATAATGTTAATTTAGAATAATTGATAGACTGTCATTATCAATCATAACTATAAAATACTTTATAATTGAATTCATGAGTCAATTAAAACTAGATCATCACCATGAAAAACCTGAAAGCACTGAACAGTTGTTTCATCCTGTATGAGACTCCTCAGAAATGAGCATACACCATCCTGACTCACAAGATACGAACACAGGATCTATCAGTCTCGCATGAATTTCTTAATGATTAGAAATAATTTCTATGATGTTTTACAAATAGTTTCATTCCGTTAGTAATTCACATTTTATTCGACCAAAAATAATAGCGGTTATTTTACTTTTATTAACGATATATACTGATCTATAGTGTTAATGTAGATTATATGAATTAATTACTTCGTTACAGTATAGATTAATATTAGAGAGTATTTGTTTAGTAAAGTTGTTTATTTACATAACATATACAAAATGAGTAGAAAATGATTTACAGCATAGATTAGCATAATTTGTTATTTATTATAGTTAGAAGATTGAATTAAATTCATTTTGTGTAGAGTTTCAATAAACAGTATATTGTACAGTGTTAGAAGAATCACAGATCTTTTTTATGCATAGAAAAATAATAATTGAACTAAAACGACTACGTAAATTGAAATTCGAAGAATTGAGGTAGGTTTTCGACCTCACCGTAAAACAATCAATTAACTACTAACCTGTTTACTTACTTATGTCTGTTACTCCTCAGGAAGGAGCATAGGCCAAACACCAGCATTCGCCATCCAACACTGTCCTGGGCAATCCTATCCAGCTCATTCCAGTTCTTATTCACCCTTTTCATATCTACTTCTATTTCCCAAAATAATGTGTTCTTCGACCATCCTCTTTTCCGCTTCCCTTCAGGATTCCAAGTTAGGGCTTGCCTCGTGATGCAGTTTGATGATTTGCGTAATGTATGTCCTATCCATTTCCATCGTCATTTCCTAATTTCTTCTTCAGCTGGAAGTTGGTTTGTTCTCTCCCAGAGGAGGCTGTTGCTGATGGTATCCGACCAATAGATGTTGAGTATCTTGCGTAGACAATCATTTATACATACTTGTACCTTCTTGATGATGGTTGTTGTAGTTCTACAAGTTTCAGCTCCGTACAGTAGAACTGACTGTCTTGACGTTCGTATTGAAGATTCTCACCTTGATATTGGTTGACAGACATTTGTTTTGAGTTCCATATGTTCTTCAATTGTAGGAATGAGGCCCTTGCTCTGTCAATCCTCGCCTTTACGTCTGCATCTGAACCTCCTTGTTCATCGATGATACTACCCAGGTATGTGAAGGATTCTACATCTTCCAGAGTTTCACCATCAAGAGTGATTGCATTGCTGTTCTCCTTGTTGTATTTGAGGACCTTCGTTTTCCCTTTGTGTATGCTGAGACCTACTGATGCAGAGTGTATGTACTGCTGATAATAAAATTTTTATAGGTCTTAAGCTGACTATTTGAATATTCCTTAAAATACTGAACTGATGTATTTGATTTTGTTTTCCACTTTTTATCATTTTCCATGTCCTATTAGTAATATAAATCAGTCGTTTCAGTTAACTTATGTCTGATAAGGCTTTTTCTGGATTTTATTAACTTTGTTACTGTTTTCTGTGTATAAAAAATTGACAGACTACCTAAAGTTGCACAGAATTCTTTCCAAAACCGTTATGTCTACTGATATGATGCTTAATGATTGCTGACGCTTTGTTGAAGAGATTACTCTTAAAATTTCACATTTTTGCACTTAATTAGAATTTATCAAAATGATCTTACTTTAGATGCTAAGATTATGAGTTATTTTGTAATGAAATTTAGATAAAACTAATACTCTATGTAAGTACTCCATATAAGTCTTCTTATTATACTATCGAACTTTATTAAAGAGACTGATTACTTTAAAAGAAAATACATTTGTTTCTTATCAATTCAAAAGTTGATAAATACTTCTCGAGTTGTATATTTATTCATTCTTTTACTAATTATCACAAATAACAGCTTGAAGCAGTTAGGACACGCCTGATTATAGTGTGATTTAAACGAAATACATAATAATATCAGTGATAAGAAGGCCAGATGTATAGAATTATTAACAGTTGTATGACCTTGATTTTTATCAAATTACTTCAGGTGAATATTATGAACATAAATACTAATTCTAATTCTTTGTTACATTGAATTAGCGAATTACTGCTTCTGTTTTCCTAAATCTTATAGATTTTTATTCTGATTACCTTAGTCTGTGTTGTTATTTCATCAGATCGATTGAAGTATCATAAAAGGTGAAAACAAAGTGTAAAGAAGGTGTGATTTCTATTCGATTGGTTTGCTGAAACAAATCTGCGTACTACAGAGTATTAAAACTAATCCATCATTTAATATTCATAAATATAATCATGTTTGATCATTATTGCTGATTGAGTTCTGTTGATCAATTTACAGTGTAATCATCAGTTTAAGTGACCAAACATAATAGTGAACTTTGTATTATGTTAACTCCATAGAAGTAATTTGTAGGAAATCCTAGATCCAACCGGCGAGACTATAATTTATGGACGGATCAATCAGGTATAAAATAACAGGTCTCGGATTTTGGCGAGAAATTTACTCATCCATTTGGCTAAATATAGTTTTGTCATTATGGCTAATGTCAGTTCGTGATAAAAACCCCAAATTCCTAACTTTAACCATCAACTGTAAATTATAATTCTAAATCCTCACACAAGTTTATATCCCTCATTTAGTGCTAGTTATTAGGTGGACATTCTCAAGGTCAGTTTAGCTTCGCTCAGAAGTCATCCATAAATTATAGTCTCACGGATCCAAATTTTTTACCACTTAGTATTTATAAACAAACTATGTTAAAAATCTTAGGAAAACCAGCAGCATTTTTTCTATGAAGTCTAAATATAGGTTAATAGAGTGGAACTCGTCACTGTACATCAACTTCATTGATTATGAAAAGGCATTCGACAGTGTAGATAGGAGGACGTTTAGAAACTTCATCTTGAAAACACTACGGAGTTCCTAAGAAGATTGTCAACATTATCCGGAACCCATATGACGGACTACAGTGCAAAGTCGTACATGGAGGACAGCTGACAGATGCATTCCAAGTAAGGACCGAAGTCAGACAAGGCTGTTTACTCTCTCCCTTCCTCTTTCTTCTGGTGGTCGACTGGATTATGAAAACCTCAACATCTGAAGGAAAACACGGAATACAATGGACAGCTCAGAACCAATTAGACGATTTGGACTTCGCAGATGACCTAGCCCTCCTATCACGTACACACGAACAGATGCAGATGAAGACAGCCAGTGTAGCAGCAGTCTCTGTATCAGTAGTCCTCAGCATACACAAAGGGAAAACGAAGGTCCTCAAATACAACAAGGAGAACAGCAATGCAATCACTCTTGATGGTGAAACTCTGGAAGATGTAGAATCCTTCACATACCTGGGTAGTATCATCGATGAACAAGGAGGTTCAGATGCAGACGTAAAGGCGAGGATTGACAGAGCAAGGGCCTCATTCCTACAATTGAAGAACATATGGAACTCAAAACAAATGTCTGTCAACCAATATCAAGGTGAGAATCTTCAATACGAACGTCAAGACAGTCAGTTCTACTGTACGGAGCTGAAACTTGTAGAACTACAACAACCATCATCAAGAAGGTACAAGTATGTATAAATGATTGTCTACGCAAGATACTCAACATCTATTGGTCGGATACCATCAGCAACAGCCTCCTCTGGGAGAGAACAAACCAACTTCCAGCTGAAGAAGAAATTAGGAAATGACGATGGAAATGGATAGGACATACATTACGCAAATCATCAAACTGCATCACGAGGCAAGCCCTAACTTGGAATCCTGAAGGGAAGCGGAAAAGAGGATGGTCGAAGAACACATTATTTTGGGAAATAGAAGTAGATATGAAAAGGGTGAATAAGAACTGGAATGAGCTGGATAGGATTGCCCAGGACAGTGTTGGATGGCGAATGCTGGTGTTTGGCCTATGCTCCTTCCTGAGGAGTAACAGGCGTAAATAAGTAATTAAGTACATACGCACAAACTTACATATAACAGATCTTAAAATATTAGAATTGTGGTGGACTAGTAGTACACATTTAGATCACCTAGTTTTAAACCAGTTGTTCATTTTTTGTAATTTAATCACTTTAGGATATAAGTGACTATCATTTCATGATTTTTCCATTCCCTAATCAGCTAACAGATTGCTTCCTAGTAAATTTTTCAGAATTTACATTAAAACCCGTCGTCATAGGGCATACAGTTGTTGTTTCATTGAGTATTCTATGAAGATTATTTCTTCACTGTTTCTCGGAATTAAGCAGTTTATCAACGTGCATAGCTTCCTGACAAAAATTATCATCAAACTCAAATGACTGCAACAGATTACTTAAGCAAATAACAACCGTAGACTGGCTAGAGAGTAGCTTACTAATATCTTGGTGGAATCTTGACCCGTTAAATAAGGACATACAACGAGTGCGTCCGTTACCCACTGATGTTATTAACCAACTGTCGATTTAAAAAGAATTGACAAGTTTGAAAATGGGGACTATTTGGTTTTTGTTTAATGATCTAGATGTTATGTGTTCACTGAAACATTTGAAAAATCATGAATGCAATCCTTGAAGAATTTGTGTGTGTATACTGTGTAGTAGTTTTAAACTGCCACAAATCAGTTATCTAATGCATTCCAGTCTTCAATGATTCTACAAAGAATATCAACTTATGACATCAACTGTCATTTAACAAAGTATAAATGCGAATAAATAACTTGACATATATTACACGAAATATATAGGTCTAGTCGCAATGTTGTCAGAAATAAAACTTTTATTTATACTGAAAGATATTTAAATTGCATAAGGTTATTTCCTATAATTTGCCTAATATGATTATAAAACTCATTATATAGTTGTCAACTACCCAGATGGAATAAATTATCTTACTTACAAATTTTCTACACCCAAACGTTATCGATCAAATCAATTCGCCTACTTTATGTACACCCATATATATGTGGTTATTTTTTCAAAATTATCTTAAATCCATAGTGAATTCAGAAAATCCTATTGATACATTTGAATCAGAAGCAAGAATACTAATATAACCAAAGGAATTTATAAAGGCTGTTCATTTTGAAGTGAGTCTTTATCATTGATCTATATCAGCCGACAAACTATTAAACATCAAGAAGGATTGAACAGCCAAAAAGCTAGATCTGAAGCTTTGCATCATTATGCGAATAAGATACCACTTGCCATCGACCCTTGGAACTTTTAGGTTTGGCGCTGTACACAATATCTTTAAACAATTTTTTAGAAATAAACCATGCCTAAGTTGAGATAAGAAAATCTGATAACAGTGAAAAATGATTGGGCTTCATTGTGAAACGACTGAAGTTAAAAATTTGTACTGACTTTTAACTTAGTGATGTAAAAGACATAGTGTTGAATTAATAATATTGAACATGAGTGGTTATTCACTGAAAATCAGTGTCAAACTAAACCTTAATGTCAGTTTGTAACATAATTTAATTCTTTAACTTTATGTTCATACTGAATAGCCTTTACATAATTATTCTACATTTATCAGATTGAAGATTATTTGACTGTTTTTTAGAAAATTTAGAGTACTGAGTGTTGAACTTTTTTTATGATATGAAGTACTTATTTTTTCTCCTCCCATTCTGATAAACGAAAATATTTGTCAGTATGGGGTCGTGGAGATTATTAAGTTATTGATTGAGGTCATGAACCGATTGATGTCGAACCACCATTGAAAACCTGGAAACACTAAACGGCCGTTTCGTGCTATTGTGTGACTCCTCAGTAGTGCTCATCCACGATCCCGCTCGTGGGATTCGAACCCATGGCCTTTCGTTTTGCACAAGAATACATAACCTCTAGGCTACTGAGCCGGCATCCAACTGTGTTAATGTATAACTTCGATTAATCCACGAAATTGCGCAATCATCTTTCACTGTACTGAGGTAGATACCTGTCACTACCCGACACGGATTAGCTCTAGTGGTCACGGCTTCTCACTAGAACTCCGAGAATTCCCTCACGAAGCTAGCCACTGGTGAGCACATGGTAATTATCAGTATGGGGTTGTGGAGATCATTAAGCTTTTGATTGACATTATGAATCGAATGATGTTAGACCAATATCACAATCAAAAACTTAATAATATACACAACCCCATACTGATAACTACCATGTGCTCGCTAGTAACTAGTAAAAGAATGTCAAAGTAAAGAAATTTGTGATTTTTTTATAATCAGCTAAATACTAAGAGGTTTTTATAGTAAATTTCAAACAAATAAATTCTAGGGTCCCTCTAGATTAAACTTCCGCCTGCGTAAGGATTACGTAGGAGATTAATGTTGTAGAAAGGTATTACATGTATACAATAGTAATGTTAATAATAGTTTTTAATCTGAATTTTCAGAATAATCAAAGATCAGAGTATCTTGTTCAAATCGGTCAGCTCTTGATTAGATCTTACGATAAAACACAAAACCCTATACTACAAATGTAAAATGTTTTACATAAATAAATAGCATGGTTTCAAATCAATTTGGTTTGACATCTGCAACAAAGTTATTGATTATTTATGTAACTATAAGACGAAAAGTTATAGTAATTGCCCAAGCTGCTTCTTTACCTGTCATGTATTATCATGGTACTTGCTGAAATAAAGATTTATTAACTAAAGTGCATGTTATTACTGTTATTCTTTAATTTCTAATAGCATTTGCTGATTGTTGACATTTTTTATTATTAATGATAATACATGGTCTTAGCTTTATTTACGAGTACGTTATTTCATGACACGTAGGTGTTTTTCACATCTATCAGATTAAACAGAGTACGGAAAGGATTAATTTCACTTACAAGATAGGGTTCAGTGTTACTGATTTATCATCATTATGTACGTAGACCAATTCATGATGTGCTTTGATTAGCAGTGTATCTTATGATCCATAGAATGCTTTGATAAACGTATGCCATACATATTTAGTAGCTTACATTTGTTGGACCAATCGAAAACATTTCAAATACAAAATCTTATCGTAATTCAAATCATTCAAAGTAGTTGGAACAGAGTGAGGTTTGATTCAGATGAACATTTACTCCACCTTATAATAATGGTAATGATATTCCATCTATAACTGAATTCATGCCTTTTATGAGGTATTGTTACATTTTTGACGATGATAATACATTACACTCTGTACAATATTAGCAACCTTATGAATAGTGATAAATGGAATTAAATGTTGTGGGATTTTTAAATTTAATGAACACAACGCAATTTCAAATCTTAGGAAATGTTAATTATTTTCCGGTATGTGGTTGTGGAGACTGTTGAATTTTATGAAAATCATGAACCGACCAATCTTAGACCATCGTTGGAAACTTGTGAGTATTGGACGGCCATTCCGTCCCAGTATGGAACTCCTCCTCAGTGTGCATCGGTGACCCTGCAGGCAAGACTCAAACCCAGGGCTTTCGGTTTCGCGCGCTAACACTTACCCCTCTAGACTATTAAGCCCGAATCCAACTGTATTAATGTCTTACTTTAACCAGTTCACAATACTCCAATATACCATTGTGTCACACCTGACATGGTTGAACTCTACTGGTCATAGCTTCTTCCTAGAACTCCAAGAATTGCCTCTCAGAGCTAGTCATTAGTGCATACATGACAATTTTCAGTGTGGAATTACAAAGATTGTTGTATTTCATTGAATTTATTTATTTTCCCAGGCTACAATAAAACAAAATTTAAACGTTAAAAAATATAGGAATTTAAACAATAAATTGTTGGCAATATGTATTACTGAGAAATCTCAAATGACCATGAAGACAGTTATTCAGTAATGAATAATATTTATGAAATCTTAAGAAGCAGCAAATAAAACCAATCAAATATTTTAATACATACAAGTTGTTGAATTGCAAGGGAAACACGTTAAATAGTAAAGGTAATACGAGGTAATTGAAAAGTGATTTTTATGACAAACCGAAATAATCTGGATTATTGTTTAAATACAAAGATTAATGAACAGTTGCATAGTTTTAATTTAAAATTCATATGTAGAGAGCATCTATTTCAAAGCAACTACTTAAGTAAATTAAAGGATTTGAAATGGTTTGTAAAGTCTAATGGAAGGCTGAAATGAATAATTATTGGTTGTTAAATGGACTATGCTTTAATCAATGGTTAATAATTTATCAACTTTAGTTATCCTGAATTAGGTGCATGTTCTTTTAAACTAAAGACAAATTGATAAGTAGAGTTGATTAGTGACTAGTATTTGAAACCAAGACGCATCTTTCTTCAGTTTTGTAAGTCATCAGCTGTATGTACATGGATCTAAGTTTTGATGTTCACACTGAGACTCTAATCTAATACGTTTCATTTCAAACACTGAACGTGTTATCCACTGAGTTCAGATAGCGACTAGATTGAACAACGTGTAAAGTTTATATGAGTAAGGATTCGTAATTTTTTATTGTTAATATTCATGATAGCAGCTGATCAGTTTCCATTGCCATATGTGAAATCTAGCTAACTGATCTAACATTGTTGACCAGGTTCATTTTTTATAGGGTTGCTACTAAGCTGGTAGAAAAGAAACCTTGTAACACTATACTGCGTCCTATTGAACGAAATAATCTTTCAGTCAGTAATTTGGTTTGAGAATTAGTCACTTTTGTTTGATAAACTTTACCATAACAACTTAAAACTGGGCGGCAGATAAAAATGAAAACGCATTTATAGACGTAACATGGTCTAAGTTCACGGTCCCATTTTTCATTAATGTTGAAATTGGAATGTTATAGCATCTTTTCTTAATTTGAAAAATTGATCAAAAATTCAGGTTAACGATAGATTAAGTAAGGTCTAAAGTTTCTCTATCCTATTGGTAATCAATAGGGATTAAATTGTCTCGTTTAATTTCAAGTTCCCATTATCTTCTTACTTTTAAATGAATGATTTGCCAGTGATAAAGAAATAATTTGTTCTAATTTTTGTGAATAATATTTAATTATAGAGAAATATATGCAATAAAAATGATCGAATGAAGCTACAAAGAGAATTGTGCGTAGTGACCAGTTTTCATTAGTTATAAATACCGGTAAAAGTAACTGAAAGCAATCATGGAGATTTACATTTCTATATGGATAATATAGATTATAAGGAACTTGTTAGCTACGATCCTATTAATTGATTGTAGCTTACAGTAGAAGAATGTCATATGGTAGAATAACTGTTCAGTAAGATATCAACTGTTCTGTATTAAAACTAATACAATAATATAGAGAATATTTAATACATAGCAGATGTGATGAAATTCATCGAACAACTAAATGAGTATTATCAGAAAGGGGTTTTTGTGGATACTATAATATTTTAATAGTTGAGTTCATGAATCAATCGAAGCTAGACCATTGTGGAAAACCTGGAAGCACCGGACGGTCGTTTCGTTCTATCGTAAGACACCTCAGCGGTGCGCATCCACGATATCACCTCTCAAGACTCGAACCGTGGACCTATCAGTCTCGTGTGTGAATGCTTAACCACTAGACCACTGAGCCAGCCGGCATCCAACGGTGTTAATGTCTAACTTCAACCAATCCACGAACTAGCGCCACCGTACACCATTGTTTTCAATGAGTTACTATCTTACAATGGACCCAGTTGAACTCCACTAGTCACTGCTCCTCACTAGAACTCCAGGAAATACCTGTGGAAGTCAGTCACTAGTGAGTATATGATGATTATTATCAGAAAGGGTTTTTTGCGAATATTATAGTATTGATTCATGAATTCAACTATTAAAATTAAATAATTATTTGGTTAACATATTGTAGGTCATTTATAAATCAGTCAATTCGACGTATTACAGTCAGACTAACTTGTAATGATTATCATATTGTAAAATAATAAAATTTGAGTCGAATATCCATCCATAATAAAAAAAATTCTGTTCAAATTATATAAAATTCCTCACATAACCAACTCTGTTTACTTTATTCATACTTACTTACTTACTTATTTACGCCTGTTACTCCTCGTGAAGGAGCATAGGCCAAACACCAGCATTCGCCATCCAACACTGTCCTGGGCAATCCTTTCTAGCTCCGTCCAGTTGTAATTCATCTTTTTCATATCTGCTTCTATTATCCGACGCAATGTGTTCTTTGGCCTTCCTCTTTTTCGCTTCCCTTCAGGATTCCAAGTTAGGGCTTGCCTCGTGATGCAGTTTGACGATTTGCGTAATGTATGTCCTATCCATTTCCATCGTCATTTCCTAATTTCTTCTTCAGCTGGAAGTTGGTTTGTTCTCTCCCAGAGGAGGCTGTTGCTGATGGTATCCGACCAATAGATGTTGAGTATCTTGCGTAGACAATCATTTATACATACTTGTACCTTCTTGATGATGGTTGTTGTAGTTCTACAAGTTTCAGCTCCGTACAGTAGAACTGACTGTCTTGACGTTCGTATTGAAGATTCTCACCTTGATATTGGTTGACAGACATTTGTTTTGAGTTCCATATGTTCTTCAATTGTAGGAATGAGGCCCTTGCTCTGTCAATCCTCGCCTTTACGTCTGCATCTGAACCTCCTTGTTCATCGATGATACTACCCAGGTATGTGAAGGATTCTACATCTTCCAGAGTTTCACCATCAAGAGTGATTGCATTGCTGTTCTCCTTGTTGTATTTGAGGACCTTCGTTTTCCCTTTGTGTATGCTGAGGACTACTGATACAGAGACTGCTGCTACACTGGCTGTCTTCATCTGCATCTGTTCGTGTGTACGTGATAGGAGGGCTAGGTCATCTGCGAAGTCCAAATCGTCTAATTGGTTCTGAGCTGTCCATTGTATTCCGTGTTTTCCTTCAGATGTTGAGGTTTTCATAATCCAGTCGACCACCAGAAGAAAGAGGAAGGGAGGGAGTAAACAGCCTTGTCTGACTTCGGTCCTTACTTGGAATGCATCTGTCAGCTGTCCTCCATGTACGACTTTGCACTGTAGTCCGTCATATGGGTTCCGGATAATGTTGACAATCTTCTCAGGAACTCCGTAGTGTCGAAGAAGTTTACATAACGTCCTCCTATCTACACTGTCGAATGCCTTTTCATAATCAATGAAGTTGATGTATAGTGACGAGTTTCACTCAACTGATTGTTCGACGATGATCCGTAGTGTTGCAATTTGGTCTGTGCACGACCGATCCTTACGGAATCCAGCTTGTTGATCTCGAAGTTGGGCGTCTACTGCATCCTTCATCCGGTTCAACAACACTCTGTCAAAGACTTTCCCTGGTACTGATAGTAGTGTAATGCCTCTGTAGTTTTCACATTTGCTCAGATCTCCTTTCTTTGGAATCTTGACGAGGTGCCCCCCTTTCCAGTCCATCGGCACTTGTTCCTCCTCCCAAATATTTTTGAATAGAAGGTGAAGCATGTTTGCAGTTACTTCGATGTCTGACTTCAGTGCTTCAGCTGGTATGTTGTCGGGTCCTGCTGCTTTCCTGCTCTTGATTTGTCTGACGGACATTCTAATTTCTTCCGTCGTTGGTGAGTTGACATCTATAGGAAGATCTGTGTGTGCTGCTTCGATGTCCGGTGGATTCATTGGAGCCGGCCTATTCAGCAGTTCCTCGAAGTATTCTACCCATCTGTTACGCTGTTGTTGAATTTCGGTGATTTTCCTGCCTTCTTTGTCTTTGACCGGCCTCTCTGGTTTACTGTATTTCCCTGCTAGTTTCTTCGTTGTATCGTGAAGCTGTTTCATATTTCCTTCTCTAGCAGCTTTTTCTGCCGTCGTTGCTAGTTCTTCAACGTATTTCTTCTTGTCGGCTCTAATGCTCCTCTTCACTTGTTTGTTTGCTTCTATGTATTCAGCTTGTGCTTGGACTTTCTCTGCTCGTGTTCGGCTGTTGTTTATTACTGCCTTCTTGTTCTTCCTTTCTTTGATCTCGTCCAGTGTTTCTGTAGAGATCCATTCCTTATGATGGTATTTCTTTAGACCCAGAACCTCTTGATACGTTGAAGTTAATGCTTCCTTGATGCCTTTCCAGTTGTCCTCCATAGTAGTTTCTTCTTCTTTCAGTAGATTGTGTAAGGCTTGGAACCTGTTGTTGAGAGCTATCTTGAATTCATTGAGTTTGTCAGTATCTCGAAGGAAGGCTGTATTGAACCTTTGTATTGCTGTTTGTCCACTTGTCCAGTTCTTTTTTAGCTTCAGTTTTAAATTGGCTACAACTAGGTGGTGATCTGAAGCTACGTCAGCACCTCTCCTGGTTCTCACATCTTCCATTGTCCTTCGGAATTTTTTGTTGATGCAAATATGATCGATTTGGTTCTCTGTAGTGTGGTCCGGTGAGATCCATGTAGCCTTGTGTATACGCTTGTGTGGAAATATTGTGCCACCTATGACCAATTTGTTGAATGCACATAGATTTGCAAATCTTTCTCCATTTTCGTTTCTTTCTCCCAGTCCATGTCATCCCATAATATCTTCATATCCAGTGTTGTCTATTCCGACTTTGGCATTTAGATCTCCCATCAGAATAGTTAGGTCCTTTCTTGGGCATTTCTCAATGATTGACTGCAGCCGCTCGTAGAACTGATCTTTAATGTCGTCGTTGCTATCATTGGTGGGTGCATAACATTGGATAATATTCATTAAGATCCCCTCCTTCTTTGTTTTGAATGATGCTTTGATGATTCTGGATCCGTGAGATTCCCATCCTACAAGTGCATTTCGTGCTACTTTGGACAGCATAAGAGCGACTCCCTGAGTGTGTGGAGCATTGTCCTCTTCGTGACCGGAGTATAGCAGCATCTCTCCCGTAGCTAGCCTTTTCTGTCCAGCTTGGGTCCAGTGGGTTTCGCTGATTCCCAGTACTGCTAAGTTGTATCTCCTCATTTCCATTGATATTTGACTGGTCTTCCCGGTTTCCCACATTGTTCGAACGTTCCATGTACCTATAAAAATTTTTGCTCTGGTTGTTAGAAGGGGCATCGGCCTCGTGGCTTCCGAAGGAACTCGGCTTTCACCATGAGGCGTCATAATTCTTGTAAATGAAGACCTTCTAACTCCCAGGGCAGAGTTAAAATGGTTTGGATTATTTTTTCTGGTAAGCGTTGTTTTAGCGAGTTAGTTTTCTACGGGATGGGGACGCTAACCCCATGCCCAACCCTCCTCCTTTACCCGGGCTTGGGACCGGCAGCAACCCTATAAGAGCTACAGGCGGAGTTTACTTTATTCATAAATGGGCGTTTTTCATGCAAAATAATAAAATAAATAATAATAAAATAAATAAAAATTAATTAATTAATCTAGGGAGAAAAATCAGACAAATTTGAATAAGCGCTATATTTTCAATTTGATATAGATGAGATCACTTTTATTTTACAACCAAAGTCAATTATACTTCAATTTATACTATGACTTAAAATAATTTACATTACTTTATCATTTAATATTCAATTTTTGTTATGATAGTGATTACTTGGAGACAACGACAAAAAAATAACCATCAGTATAGGGTTGTGGAGATTATTAAGTTATTGATTGAGATCACGAACCGATTTATGTTAAACCACCATTGGAAACATGGAAGCACTGGACTGCCGTTCCGTCTTACTGCAAGACTCCTCAGTAGTGCTCATACACGATCCCGCTCACGGGATTCGAACCCAGGGCCTTCCGTCTCACGCGTGAACTCTTAACTTACTTGATCACTGAGCCGGCAACTAATGGTGATATTGTCTAGAAAAATAACTGTCACTATGACACTGTTTTAAATGTTACTTAAATATACAAAAAGATAAGAAAATTATCTATCATGTAGAATTAGTTTATAAATTTTTTAGCTCCATGTAATCCTGGAATCGAAATGATGAATTATTGTTATCAGTATTGCAAATACTTTATTTATTTATTTGATAATACTAAAGATCACGAAAGTAATTTGGTAGTACTATAGTGTAAGCGAACATTACGTGATCAATCAATAAACAGAAATAAAGACTGAACCATTGATGTTAAAAAATAATTAGTTTTGCACTTTAAACACTAAATTATAAGATTTAATCACTGGGTAATTTTTGGTTTCAATTTATTCATTGAAAATGACTGAAAAAATTTAATAATCATCATATGAATTTTATGGCTAATGTTTGGGTTTTTTATTCAAATCACTGAGTATTTCAATCTTTTTAAAAATACCGTCGAAAACTAGAGAGCACTGTGTAGGTGTTTCATCCTACTAAGAGACTTCTAAAAATAATGCAAACACAGCTCTGTTAGTAATCGAAACAGAAAGTTTTTGATTGCATTATTATTATTAATGGCGTTATTCAATATAATATTTTTGGTACAATATAGAATCCTATCCACTTCCAGCGCATCTCTCAGATTTCATCCTCCGTTGGGATCTGGTTTATTTTCTCCCACAGTAGGTAGGTGCTAATAAAGTCTGTCTAACGGATATCAATCAATCAAAAGCTTATTTGTAATAGACATTTCCATGGTTGTAGTAGTAGTAGTATGTGGACAATTGTAGGAAGTATATTGTATTATATTGCTTACAGAATCTAACAGTAAGTTCCGAATTTAGCTTCAGACACTGGTTAATATGAACGATAAGATCATATAATATTGATTACTGAAATAATCATTATTTGAGTAACATGAAATTTTATCTATTTTCTTCTCCATTACGATACCCTTTGCTCTCCAGATGGAGATATTAGTGTTAAAACGTTGAACAATTTCAACTACTTTTATCACTTAAGCATAAAATTATTTTGTTATTGGTCTCACTTAATAGAGGAATTAGTGAACAGATACCATTTCACTCTGACCATCCATGTCACACGATGTAGTTGATTTGTATGTCATTTACTACTACATACGTTTGTCAACTGAAGAGCCATTAAAATAAAAAGCATTAGAAAACTATTATTTTTTCATTACAATTTTTTAGAATTTCTTAGAACTGTGTCAAACTTAGTGGTTTTTAAGTCTATTAGTGAGTAGTTTACCATATAGTGGCTTAGTAAACATTCAATTTTAACCCAAACTACCTGAACACAAACGTCAACTTTTCTCTTAGAAAAATTCGATATTATTCAGTGTAATGAAATTCGGTTATATGAAAAAAGAATACCTATTTAATCCTGTGGTCTGTCAGAGTATTGTATAATTTGTTGGTATCATGAAACGGATCAATGGTGTATCGTGTGCGACTCAATAAAACAGTCAGAAAAGTCGTACTTCATTGTGAATTCAATAAAATAAGAAAACGAGTCAAAAATTAATTCAGAATCGATGACTTCACTGTATCATATTTCATATGATATATATTTCAATCTAATGAATTGAATTATTTGGGTGACAATATGTTACTATAGGTGAGCATTTTTACACTGGAAAGAAATTTCTATCTAACACTCTTTGGATTTTGACAGTTCTTCAAATTATTTCAATTCGTTATGAGAATCACCATCTTTACCGTTGTAAATATTCACAAATATCACTGTAATTATTAAAATTTGACTCATTATTCCGAAATAACTTGCGATGAATAATTTAAAACTAAATGGTCAGATTAATTACTATTACTTATAAAGATACAACGGTAAGACTATAATTGATGGATAACCTTTGAGCGATGCTAGAATGACCTTGAGAAAGTCCGCCTACTAACTAGAACTAAATGAGGGTTATAGAGCAGTATGAGCAATTAGAATTATGATTTACATTTCATGGTTAAGGCTAAGAACTAGATTGTCATCTTAAACCTGATAGGTTCGTCAACACAACATTTATAAACTCTTACTCACTTACTTACGCCTGTGACTCGTAATGGAGAATAAGCCGCCGACCAACATTCTCCAACCCACTCTGTCTTCGACCTTCCTTTTTAGTTCTATCCAATTGTTGTTCATTCTTCCCATGTCTGTCTCCATTTCTCAACGTAATGTGTTCTTTGGTCTTCCTCTCCTCCTTTGGTTTTGAGGATTCCGAGTAAGGGCTTGTCTTGTGACACAGTTGGGTGCTTTTCTCAATGTGTGTCCGATCCACTTTCAGCGCTTCTTCCTGATTTCTTCGTCCTCAGGAATCTGGTTTGTTTTGTCCCACAGTAGATTGTTGCTGATAGTGTCTGGCCAACGGATCTGAAGTATTTTGCACAGATAGATGTGAACGAACACTTGTATATTCTGGATGGTGGTTTTCGTAGTTTTTCAAGTTTCAGCCCCATACAGTAGAACTGTTTTGACATTTGTATTGAAAATTCTGACCTTGGTGTTGGTTGACAGTTGTTTTGAGTTCCGTATGTTCTTCAGTTGTAGATATGCTGCTCTTGCTATGCTCATCCGCACCTTCACATCTGCATCAAATCCACCGTGTTCATCAATGATTATGCCCAAATATGTAAAGGTTTTTACATCTTTCAAATCTTCTCGGTCAAGTGTGATTCGTTTGTTGCATGCTTTGTTGTATCGGAGAATCTCGCTTTTGTCTTTGTGTATGTTGAGACCTATTGCTGCTAAGTCCGCTGCTACACCAGTCGTCTTCCGAATTCGTTGTTGAGTGTGAGATAGAATAGCCAGATTGTCTGTCAGCTGTCCTCTATGCACGATTTCGCAGTTTAATCCATGATAGGAATTCTGTATGATAGTGATTATCTTCTCAGTCACGCCGTAGTGTCGAAGACGTTTCCATAGTGTTGTTCTGTCCACGCTATCAAACGTTTTTTTCGTAGTCAATGAAATTGATGTATAGTGATGAATTTCATTCAACTGATTGTTCCACAATGATCCGTAAAGTTGCGATTTGGTCTGTACACGATCGATCCTTACAGAATCCAACCTGTTAGTCTCAAAATCGAGCATCTACAGAGTTCTTCATTTTGTTTAACAATACCCTGTTGAAGACTTTCCCTAGTACTGAGAGAACAATGATACCTCTGTAGTTTTCACACTAGCTGAAGACATGTAATCAAAGAGAATCAAATGAAATTCAATTTTTTTCTTCTGTTTTTATTTTACCGACCATGTAAAGAAGGTTGTTTAAATCACTTTAAAGTTTTTTTCTCGTTGTTGTTGTTTATTTGTTTTATATTCTTTTGATCATTTGATTTCATACTTGTTACAAATAAAACTATTTACGAATGAAGTTTATGCATTTTCTAATAAACTATAACCTTAGTTCTTTTAACATAAATATTTACACTAATCAATACTAATTGACATCATATTTATCGAATTAGTTGTTAACAATCGATTTTTTTTTATAAATTCGCATTACAGTATGATTGTATCAAGGTGAACTTTAATTAATATCTGTACCGAGTTGCTAAGATAATATAAACATGTTTTGTTCTTTTTTTTCTGAGTTTCAGCTTAATATATACCCATTTATATTGATGAGAAATAAAACATTTTCTATAATTAATCCTATTTCAAATAGGTTCTTCTAAGAAACTATTAATCTTTTAAGTGATATTAAAATGTAAGATGAAAAGTCTAAAGAGTAAAATCAGTATAGTATAAGTGATTTATCAATGAAAAGATAAACTTCTCTGCATCATTATCTAAATAATAACTCTACATCTTTTTGACGTGAAATTTTAGTTGTTTTTTTTTCAAAACATGTACTGTATTCATTGGTTCTTCTATATGTTTATCATATTTACAAAGATAGGAATCTTAATCATACACTAAAAGCACATAAAAGGGGGAACATTAATAGTGCAAGTACGAAAGAGTTTCGACTTCAAAAAGCTCACATCAGTAAAAGTCAGCATCAATGGGTGATTAACTAATGTAATGAAATGATGACACTTATACATCAACTGATTACATGTAATAAAACAAGAGTGAACATCAAATGAGCGATTTAATAATGTAATATATATGTGAATGTCATCTATACTTGCAAATATTTGCAACACAGTTTAATAGGTTTGAATGTATAAATGTAAACAGTGTTTTATTTTTCTTTAATAGTCTATTATTGGGTTTTTTCGATTATCTTCTATGACCATTTTAGTGCATGTTGATACCTCCGTGTACTATTTTGTATTAGCTATTCGTGGATTTGTACAATAAACTCCTTGAATTTTAGCTCATTTTGGACGTTTCTTTTATAAACAAGAATACATTTACATATCCTCAGATGAGTGATATTAATTAGTTAAATATAAGCCTTTAAGCTACCCTTCGTTCGTCTCAAAATCTTCCACAATTAAACTATGAACAGTCTTCAATAAAATTTTGAAAATCGGGTTGCTACGGCTTATTGATTTATTGATTCAAATATCTTGAAAATGAATCTTCAGTACTCTTATCTCTTTTTTGTTATTTACACATAATGTTGACACCATTAGATAACGGAAAACATTTACATCAACAACAGTCATAAGAACTAAAACTACACACTGACGGATTTGTAAAGCAAAATTTTAGTCTATTGTATAACGTCAATGAAGGCTTTCTGATTGTTGTAGACTACGCCATATGAATTGGTTTATACGAATCAAACAACTAAAAACTGTGTATGAATGCACTCGTCAAAATACTGATAAAGTTGGATAATCGTAATCGGTTATGATAAATTAAGGGCTTAAATTCTGACATTTATTATTATTATTATCAATGGCTTTATTCAATATTATATTTTGGTACAATATAGAATTCTCAGCACAGGGTATTTCAACAAGTTTCTTACACACACAAAAAAAGAAACAAAGATAAATAAAAGGAAAAAATCTGAAAAACTGTACAAATTTCCAAATTAGAGACATGTTAAGAATGCAGGTTATTGACTGGGTTAACTCTAACAACCTGTTCGTCACACAGTATATTTGCTAGATAAGGTATTATAGAACATTTATACTTTTGCTTGCGTGCATGCATTTTAATGTAATTACATTTCGTTCCACCAGAAGATATGCAAGGAGAAAGATAAGAGTGAAGGGGATGGTTAGTATCTGATAAAACAGCACCTGCAAGGAGTTTGCATGACTTCAGATGTCTATCCACAACAATATTGATTATGACCTCAAAAGATTGACCACACACCTTGTTAACTGCCTTCAGCACTCTCCGCAATACATCAAAGTCTTTTCTCAAAAGCCCAGGAAAGAATAATAGAGAACAGTAAAGAATAATAGGTAATATGCAAGAATCGATAAATTATAAACGTAAATGACGAGTAATCCGAAGAGCATGTAATCTCTTTATGTAGTAAGTCAGACGGAAGACCTTCTCCGATAACAATAAAACGTGGGAAGATCAAGAGAGATCAGAGTAAAGGGTAACACCGAGATAATTGACCTTCAACACTGTGTCTATCAAGCACAAGCATTATGGGATCTCAAAATGGTGTTTAGATGCCATTCATGTCTCATGCTGAAGTTAACAGCCTGACATTCAGTTGGATTAAGTATGAGACCATTGACAACAGACCAACGATTAATACGAGACAAAAACTCATTCATTTCTATGTTATGTATAAAGAAAGAGATAGGCACAGATACAGTGAGATCATTCGCATATTTCACAAAAGTGTATTCTATGGAAGATGGCAGATCATGCAGAAAAATAGAGAGAAGAAAAGAGGTGAGAGAACAGCACATTGTGGTACACCTTCATGAGACAGTAGAGACTCTGAACACTCTCCTCCAAATACAGTGTACTGTTCCCTTCCAAAGAGGCAGGAACATAGCCAGTTGGTTATCCAGCTGTCAGTGTTGACGCTGATTACCTTTTTGAGTAAACGTTGTCTTGGTATAGAATGAATAACTGAAGTATAGTCTAGAAAGCGCATCGAACATACTTCTTACCCTTTTCGAAGTTGAACACTATATTGTGATGCAGAACAGCGACAGCATCGAAGGTGCTTCTTTTGCATCTGTAGGCAAACTGATACGGATTAATGTGTGCTTTTATAACAGGCTGAAGTGGAAGTATTAATAATTTTTCCATTGTTTTGAGGAAGGGTGAAGTTATTGCAATAGGTCTAAATTTCACACTCTTATCACCAGATACTTTCTTGGGTACATGGATTATCTTCATCTTTCTCCACATTTTCGGAATGAGATTAGATGAGAAGGATCTGTTAAAGATAGTCGTGAATGGATAGCACATGTTCGGACATCAGTTTCAGTGAAACTAGTAACACAACTATTCTTCAAACCTGTGGATGAAGGGAGCATTACATCAGATGACTGACGTGATAACATCAGCAGTGATTTCCAGTGAGTCATCTGTAAATAATTCCCAGTTAGTCGTATGAAACATGTTTTTGAGATTTCGTATATTTTCTTCTGAATAATTTCTATATTTGACTTTTTTGGTATGATGTAAGCATGTATTCTTCTCATGTCTTCCATATACTTAAAGTAGAACACGAATTATACAGTGATCCGAGCTAGACAATGGAGCACGTTTACGAGTCACATATACACTCACATCAGTAATGAAAAGAAAGTTTAAATGAGCATCCAAACGAGTAGGAAAATCTACTACATTTTTATGATCTAGTGACTTAAGGAAGTCATAGTCACATAAAGATGATTATATATGAATTTGAACTTTTGTCTTTCATTAGAATATAAACAAGTGGATTGAGTTTTATAACATAAATTGTGTAGGTCTGAGTAAACAAAAGTAGTAAGGTCTTGAATATTCCTTCAACATACATAAACGTTTTGTATTCTGAGTTATTAAAAAGATTGAATTTCGTTTTCTGCCTGATTCGTTATTTCGTACAAATAAATTCTAGATTCTCACAGTCGTCTTGCATTCATATGGTATAATTAGTGCATCCAATAAATTCAGATTCGATAAAAGAGCTTGATGGTCATGTCGTAGACACCAAACTGTCAGCTTAATATGAATCAAAGCTAAAATTAAGGCTGACAACATATACAACAAGCAGAACGATCGCCTATCAGCAAGCTTATATGTTACTGCTAGCGGTGAAGCTGCTCTATCTTCTACTCGTTTAACTACTTTCTTGGCGTCCACTTAAACTTTGCCTGGAACTTGATTGTGTACCGTTATCTGCTTTGTAATAACATTGTAATAACGATAGTGTGACCTACACTTCGTCATACTAAACCCTGTTTATCTTCAAATATTGTTGTGGAGTAACCCGTGTTTTAAGAAGTTGTAACTATTTACCACGAAAAAATCATCACCATTTTAAACTTTTATATATTCAAATTTCTAAGAAGTATAACTTTGAATATAATTGTTTGCTTTTAATGAAAATAATATATTTTTAATCTGATACTGAGAAGAAAAATCAAATTTTCTGACATTTTGTCGCTCAATATAAGCCACTTCTTCAGAGAATAATCTACCCCATGCTCAGTATCTTTGAAACCATCTAATCAAACCTTGGTAATGATACCTACAAACTCGTTGCTTTCGAGTTGACTTTGTATCATTTTGGACTCTACTGCAGTAATTTATTGTAAGACTAACAGATGTTAATCTTTTTTACACCATTTTACTCATATAACGACTAATTATTCGCAGTTTCTTTTAATGCATTTATATTTTCTTGCCCTTGCAATTGTATTTAATACATAAACAAGTTTTTTTCTTTCAAATTGAAGTGCTGGTTATTTTTGATTCGTGTAGTTTTGACCCTCGTCATTTATTGATGTACGTTCATTTGATCAGCGTCCATTTGAACACAGTGGTTTTGATGCGCGATATTTTACGTATATCTTAATTGTAGTAAACTCACTGAAAAGAATGATATTTTAGAGATAAACTAAAGCTTTTGAATACGAAGAGTAACGAAGGTGAAATTTTGGTTACCGATAAAAATGTTAATAGTGATAGATTATATTTCTGTTGCTAACATAACTTCAATTGAAATTATAGTGATGTTTTATTATACGTACAGTTACAAATATAAGAAAAAGTTAATTGTGTTGGTCTTGCACTAAAGTACTTTTCATGATGTTCAGTGCTTAATATTAATAATTAGTACATTGTTTCGAAAATTTAAATTATTTAAACAAAACGTACAAAAAACTTTCTTTGTTTTCTATATTTACATCTACTTTACGTTTTATAGGACTATTTATATCGATCAACTATATTTCTCACAGTTGTTGTAACTCATTTTCTTTATGAATAGATTCTACTGAAATTTGTGTAAGATAGTTAATCATTTAAGGTCTAGATAAGAAAAACACAATCATAGATATCAAGAGGTTCATTCCTCTTAGAACGATAATATCATAATTTTTAGTGTTAACTTAAAATAACTATAATCGATAATATACAAACTAAAGAGTACAACGAGAGAAGACAAGCTAAATATTATTTACAACATAAATTAGTGGGACTTCGAGAAACACTACATAAAGAACAGTGGCTACTCTCTCGTATAAAAACATATGAACAATTATGAACATGAATTTAACTGGAAAAATGTCAGAATATTGAATAGAAGGAACAAAAACAACCAGGTTGTTTTTTTAAAAGTTTAACATTCAAGCTGCTTATCAATCCATGGACAAATCGAGTCGATCCAACCTACCAGTCAGTAAGAAAACATTCAAACAAAAGAATGGTCAGACAACAGATTATGGAAAAAGACAGCCAAAATAAGTGTGTAAACAAAGTTAACACAATTACGGACATAATAACCACAAAAAGTCTTTGCCAGCAGAATATGTTGTCAGTCAGTTGTGAAAACATTTCAAAATCCGCTTTTTTTTTCTAAATATGTGTCGGTGATATTATCTGGAAAGACAATGAAAACTTCATGCTCAAACCATTTAGCTCAGTGAGTATAAAACCTCGAAAGTAATAACAAACTAATATATATATATTAGAAACTATATTATCAGATTGTTAGTTCTCAATGCTATAAAAATGATGACGTTTTTTATATACTCGATTCATTCCTAAAGTCTTAATGTAAATTGGTTAAATTGCCTTATCATCAACTAACAACTCTATAAATAATAAATATATTTTTGTTCTATTTTATTTTATTTGAACACATTAATATTAGTACAAGAGGGCTCCAAATATATATGCGCCACACAAAACAATGAGAATGGAAAGAGCAAAAAACAGGAAGGTAAGGAGCATAAAAGAAAAAAAAGAACAATAACGAACAGATTAGTGTAAGGTAGTGTAATAATAATAATAATGGGGGAAACGGAAAGGTACAATCAGCAGAAATCTTTCAGTTAAGGAAGATACAACCATTTTTTGTGAAGAAAGTAAAAGAAGGTTACAACAGGACCGCCACTGGCTTCTATTCTGAGCCATATCTGATAACGTCTCTAACCACTGTTGCACCGTCTCTAGGACCCCAACCAGGAAGTCATGAAGGACCAAAAGGAACCAGTCCTGTACAGCTTTCTTTGATACCACGGCACCATGTCAAACTGACCACCTCTTGCCTTTTTCTAACCAGTCCCGGCGTCGGAAAATAATGCACGACGTGGAACTCTCTGGCACGACATTCATCGAACATATCCTAGCCACCAAAGTCGGTGTTTCAAGATGGTGACACCAATCGGATTATCGTCTCTGTGCCCGAACACACGATGCCGAACCTCTGCGTTACTAACATGGAGTTGCCACTGGATGTCAACAATCATTCGGAGATGATCAAACACAGAGTCGTCTAACATCCTCAACTCGGAGAGGCCAGGTTTCACAAGCATAGAGCGTTGTAGATCCGAACTTTTACAGCCTGACTAAAATCACGAAGGCACCAAAGATGGCACAGATTGACATAAGCCGCTCTGGCTTTCACTATACGTGCATTGATCTCATCACTCACGCCACCACCAGCACTTATGCAGCTACCCAGATACACGAACTTCTCGACTACGTCTATCTGCTCACCATCCAGAGTGAGTACAGGATTGGAATCCTGCCAGTCTTGTAGAAGTACTTTGCACTTCGAAGGTGCAAAGCACATACCATACCTACGGACACTGATTGCCAACTGATTAAATGCGGATTGCATGGCTTGAACATTATCGCACAGTAAGACAATATCATCCGCATACTCAAGGTCGAGGAGTCTTTCTCCAGGCAACAGATCCACACCACCATTACTTACGTCCATCAGAGCTGTTTCCAGAATGTCATCGATGGCAAAGTTGAAGAGGAATGGTGAGATTGGGCAACTCTGTCTAACCCCACTGCTCGAATGGAACAATGTAGAGAGGTGGTTGTATGCCCTCACTCTGCCTGAGGTGTTTGTATATAGGGCTTTTAGGATGTTAATAAACTTCTCAGGCACACCCTTCTTCAATAGACAATCCCAGAGAACAGTCCTGTCCAATGAATCGAAGGCAGCCCTGATGTCAAGAAACACTACGATTGTTGGCCTTTGATAAGTATGGCGGTGTTCTAACATTAGGCGGAGGGTGAAGATATGATCAATACATCCTCGACCAGAACGAAACTCAGCCTGCTCCTCGCGAGTCAATCTTTCTCGGGTTTTGAACAACCTACGAAGTATGACGGAAGCCAATAGCTTGAACGCAATCGGAAGTAGACTTATCCCCCAATAGTTGTTACAGTAACGATGTGAACCCTTTTTAAAGATAGGGACAACTATCGACTCATTCCATGACGTTCTTACACCCTCTAGCTCCCAGACCTTTGTAAACAACGTCGTCAATTCCTTGGTCAAAAAGTCACCACCATCTTTAAAAAGAGCCAGAGGTAAGTCATCCGGGCCAGGTGATTTGTAGCGCTTCAAGAGTTGGAGTTCCCTGCGGACACCCTCCTCATTTGGTGGATCAGTCGTCACCGGCCATGGAGGGCAGGACAGTCTGACCGATGTTGCCGGAGCAGCAGGCCACTTGAACTGCCCTTCGAAAAATTCTGCCCATCGTCCAAGACGTCGATGGATGTTAGTGATTGGCGTACCGTCATCCTCGTGGATTGTTTCGCTCACACCAGACTTCTTGTCGCCAGTGGCTTGGATGAGTTGGAAGAGATTCCGGTAATTACCAGATGCCGCTGCTGCTTCCAGCTCATTAGCATGCTCTGACTACCAAGCTTCTCGGTCCTTATGCAAGGTTTGACCAATTTCCTTACGTAACATCCTACGTTTGTGGTCAAACTCACGGTCACCCGGAGTAGACCGACGGGCTTCAATGAGTTGTAAGGAACCTGCAGAAACCCAGTGCTTATAAGCGGGACGTTTCGCGAACCCACAACTGACTGTACCCGCCATTTTCATGGCGTCATGCAATTGCGACCAATGCTCATCTATACTTTTCGGTGGAATGGTAGCTAGCCTAGAAACTAGCTCGGTTCGATACTTACTAGCAACAGAAGTTGCAACCAGCTTGCTAATATCAATCCGTTGATGGCGGTCACTTCGTTGTCCACTGAAAAGTAAGGTAAGATTGGCGCAGACCAAGGCATGGTCAGAGTTCAGATAGGTACTCCAAAAGGAGCAGCAGTCTTGTACACAACCACGCCAGCGGTAGCTGATCGCGATGTGATCAATCTGAGTCCAGGCTTGGGATGCAGAGGGAGGACGCCAGGTGGCACATCGACGATGACTGTGCCGAAAGATAGTGCTAGCCAGAAACAGGTTGTGGTCTGTGCAAAGTTGCAGTAGACGGTCCCTGTTATCTGACCTGCGACCAACGAGTCCCCATCGGTCACCTAAACGACTCTCTTCTGTGCCTAGACGCCCGACCTGAGCATTCAAGTCTCCGGCTAGTACTACAATATCTGTCGAACGCACTTTCTGGAGAAGAACAGTTAACTGGTGGTAGAATTCATCCTTGATTGCATCCGGGCTGCAATCTATCGGGGCATAGGCGGAGATGACGAAGAGACATCGCTTCTCACGCCGATCTCTTCTCACCTTGATGGAACTCTCTAATCTAACAGAACATAATCGACTGTTAATGGGGATCCAATCAATTAGTGCTGCCTCAGCTCTAGCGCTTAGTGCGACACCAACGCCAGCAAGACCGGACTAAGGTGCCACAGGGCCCCCGGATGAACGCACGTAAAACAAGCTTTTCGAAGAGACAGATGGAGAGCGAATTTGTAGTACTTCATCAGAGTCTTGAATACGGGTCTCGGATAGACAGTAAACATCGATATGAAGACTTTCCAAAGACATAGCCAGCCCTATCTGTTGTCCGACCTGCATAAATGTGTAAACGTTGAAGGCAGCCATTTTGAATGATGCACGTGGTTTCAGAAAAACTGCTTCAGTACTCATATTCGGTGGTAACATGCAACTTTCAACCAAGCAGTGACTCGAGAACGTTTAGATAGAACCGAGTTTCCACCATAGGCGAGCTGCTGTATAAGTCGAAACATAAGGATACATAAAGTGAGAATAAAAGAGGGTGAATAAATGACGTAGTAAATAATAATATTAGTAATAATAATAATAATAATAACAATAATAATGTGAATTGTTTGACTGTTAATCGAAGCGTGAACAGAATTTTCAGTAAATATCGTCATTTTCATTTTATTTGTATTGTATTTCTAACGTTTTGTGACTTGTTGTAAGTTACCACTACTCTGAAGAAGTGACTCTCCACCCAACGCTCAATTTATTTGTTACTATCAAGTCCAACCTTGAGATTGATACCTAACAACCCTGTTGTTCAATTTGAAATTATGAACAGAAAAAAAAAAGAAATCATTAACAATAATGATTTATTGACTTCTTGTAAATTTAAATATGAATTGATTTGTTGTTACATTGATTAATAAAAGATAAAGAAAGATATAGTCAATTACTATGGATGAAAGTAAACATTTTTAAATCGATACAGTTACATTATCTGTATCGTTTAAAATTTCTAAAACATATTTGTCTATCATTTAGAAGAGATTAATTGAAATAAAGTCTTTGTTGAAGAAAAAAGAAGAAATGATGGAATGAAAAAAGTCAACAATAACTGAATGTATGTATATTTTGTTCTAAACTCATATGATTAACTACTATAAATGGGTTAATTTCTAAAGGAACCTGTGATGTATATTTCATCGATCTTTGAATAATAACTAATGGCATACTTTTTGATTGAGATCATGAGTCAGTTGAAGCTAGATCATCATGGAAAACCTGGAAGCATTGGACGGCCGTCTCGTCCTATTGTGGGAGTCCTCAGCAGTGCGCATCCACGACCTCACTCCCTGCGAGATTCGAACCCAGGACCTATCAGTCTCGCGCGCGAGCGCTTAACCATTAGACCACTGAGCCGGCATCCAATATTACTTTACTGGAGAATATTAACCAGAATAGAATTGAAATTCGTCCACTTATATCGAGTGTATTTAATTGTTTGATAAATATAACTAAATAAGAAAGGTTGGTTTAGTGAAAAATTCTCTTTTCGGTGAATTCACTTTCAAGGCTGTACAATCGCAAATATATATACTTATTTTCCAGGATGATAATAATTACAATAACAATGATAATAAACTTCTGTTAGACACGGTAACAGTGAGGTAGAATAAACAAAGGTATTAAAAAAAATTTTAACTAGGGAAACTAATATTAGTTTTTTTAATATTTTTTAATACCTTTGTTTATTCTACCTCACTGCTACCATGTCTAACAGAAGTTTATTATCATTGTTATTGTAATTATTATCATCCTGGAAAATAAGTATATATATTTGCGATTGTACAGCCTTGAAAGTGAATTCACCGAAAAGAGAATTTTTCACTAAACCAACCTTTCTTATTTAATGTTTCAATGAGTGTATTCCGTTTACTAAATATAACTAACTCTAAACAAAAAAACAGATGTTTGGTTCAAGAGGTTTTGCAAAGATTAGCATAATTCGTAAGTTATGTTTGTCATGGATTAATCCCATTTAGGGTACTATTAAAGCCAAGAGGCATCGAACAGTTGTTTTACCCTAATATGGGACTCTTCAACAGTGCATACCCATGATCTCACTAGATGTTGGGCCTAGGAATTTCAGGTCTCACATAGAGCTCTTAACCATCAGAACCACTGAGTTGGTTGGTGTTCAGTGGTACAATTTCAACTTCAACTGATCTACAGTAAAGCACTGGAGGATCATCATGTTATATCCTAAATTGATTGAAATTAGTTTTATACCATTATAAACCGACCCGTTAGTTCGAATGGTTAAATCTGTAGTTTCTGTGTTCGATAACTAGTGGATTCATAGGTTCATACTATTGAAGAGTTTCATAATAGAGTAAAACAACTATCCAATGCACTCTGGTTTGCAATAGTAGCTCAACTGATATTAATTAACAACAAATATAAGCTATGGAAACACATGTTAATTTCCCTCATATAACTTATCATTATTTAATAGGATTGTATCAATTAATGATATAAATTTCATTGTATATAGAACAAGAATTCATATTATTCTGGTCAAATTAATATTTTTATGCAATTTAAATTTATATTTTTTTCATTAGAAAGAATGGAAAATAAATTAAATATATTTCAATGGTTAAGATCATGAGCCAGTTGAAGCTAGACAACCATAGAAAACCTGGGAGCACTGGACGGCCGTCTCATCCTACTGTGGGACTCCTCAGCAGTGCGCATCCACGACCTCACCCCCTGCGGGATCCGAACCCAGAACCTGCTGGTTTCGAGCACGAGCACTTAACTACTAAACTACTGAGCCGGCATCTAACAGTTTTAATGTCTAACTTCAACTAATCCACGAAATTGAGCGACACATTCACCATTGTCTTCAGTGAGTTACTACCTCACAACAGATCTGGTTGAACTCCAGTGGTCACTACTTCTCACTAGAACTCCAGGATATACCTCGTGAAGCCAGTCACTAGTGAGCATATGTTGATTAATATCAAATGAGTTTTGTGGAGATTGTAGTAATTTCAATGGTTAAGATCATGAGTCAGTTGTCTATCATTTCAAGTGATCTATATTTCACATCAGTTTAGATTAACGATTTCTTATGATTTGTGAAATAAGTTAGCAACAAGAAAAGAAAAGTACTATCTATACATACCTACACACCTTCACTTAAATTTCAAATTTCATTTCTACTTTCAAACAAACAAATAAATAACAAGAAAATCATTTCGTTGATAGACAAATTCAATTGATCGTCAAAATTAAATATAACGAATAAATTATTGAATTTTATGAGAGAAAAAAAAAACTGTTATTGTAAAATGAGTTAACTTATACACATACATAGACGCGTACACAACACAACTCTTGTCGATGTGGGAATCATAATGAATCTCTTTTGACTAAGTAACATCAGATTATAAAATATTCGTTTAAAACAAACAACACAACTATGAAATAGCTAATGAAAAAAAAACAATATGCACGTGCTTTTAATTTAGGTTTTAATGTATCACTGTACTTATGCATAATTGACAGAAGGATAAAGTACACACATGTAGAACTATGTATTGAACAAACGGGGTAAGAAGAAAGTCTATGAACTAGTGAATGAGTAATACATCGGAATCTAATTACTACTTTATAGATAATGTGAAATATTGATAACTATGTATATATATATTTAGAAACCAGAAAAAATAATTTTAAGCTGAAGAGGTAAACGGAAAAAATCTACCATTAATGAGACATTAATTTGTTACACTATACACATGTACTATAACTAGTTCTTAAAATATGAAACTGGAAAACAATTATGTAATCATAGAAAGTTGTAGCAGATATACAAAAACTACTAAGAGTGATAATGATTTCATTTTAATAATCAATTTTACGAATGTAAAGTTTATGGTAATAATTTTAGTTTCATTTGAGTTGAAGTAAACTAGACGTTTATATTACTTATCTGGAGATTAGACTAAATTTGAAAAATTTTTGGTCATGTAAAAAATATGTCTTCACTTAAGTAACCAATACTATATTATCGTTTTTCATATGAATTTGCAGTATTGCACGAAGATCAACAAGCTTGATTACTTATTATCACTGTAAACTGAAGTGTTCTCAGTTTACCAATGTTAAATTGGATTTCTAAGAAAGTTGGAGGTATTCGATAGGAAACCTTTCATTTGGATTTCGTTCTGATTGGGATTCATCAACAGCCTGCAACTGCAACCTTCTGTAAGTTGATGCATCCCATATGATTCAAACCCGTGTCGCTCAGCTTCGCCTTTCGAGACATTATCACTGAACAAGTTTGGATGCAATTAGCTGAGATATTTATATTGGTTTGTTACTGAGTGGTGATCAGAGACATATTAGTTAATTTCCTTCGCATTGACCGGATTCTATAGGTCAATTTTCAACGTAGTTTGTATTTTCAATTTTTTACGAACTGATATTAAATAGACATTACTTGAAAATCAATAAGCAATGGTTTTCAGCTGATGTAAACCGATGACAGAACTATCAGTAAAATTTAATTATTTATCACAAATTACTTAATTGTTTGAGAATGATACAACTATTTAGTTAGACGTTATAGCATAGAGATTAACTATGGTAATCCATGTTCAGAAAATTACTAAGTACATATAAACAAAATTATTTCAAAATAAAATAACAAGCAGATTGAAATAGTGGATTGGAATTTAACAAAATAGTTGTAGCATTTCATGTTATATTAGTTTGAAACAGTAATAATAACTTGGAATTACTGTTAACAATAATAAGCGTACATGAAGAAAATCGAATGTCAGGTTCTTTGAAATAAGATGATGCAGGGATGAATCCCAACAAGAATAAAAAACCCGTCTATTACCCTACTGTTAGACACTACCCAACTTTAAATAAAAGTCCTTGTTCACTGTTTGTTAGAACACTACTTACTTACTTACACCTGTTTCCCCTTCTGGAGGAGCATAGGCCACCCACCAGCACTCTCAATCCCAACGTAGTATGTTCTTCAGCCTTCCTGTTTTCCGTTTCTATATACAATTCCAAGCTAGTGTTTGTTTCGTGATGCAGATTGGTGATTTCCGTAATGTATGTCATATCCACTTTCAACGTCTTTTTAAAATTTCCTCTTTACATGGAAGCTGGCTTGTACTCTCCTACAGTCGGCTGTTGGTGATGGTAACCGGCCAACGGATATTGAGTATCTTGCGTAGAAAACTGTTTACACTTACTTGCATCTTTCTGACAATGGTTGTAGTAGTTCTCCAAGTTTCAGCTCCGTACAGTGGGATTGTCTTGACATTTGTATTGGAGATTCTGACTATGATATTGATTGACAGTTGTTTTGAGACTCATATATTCTTCAATTGTAGGAATACAGCCCTTGCTTTGAAAATTATTGCCTTAACACCTGCACCAGATCTTACTTATTAACCGATGATGCTCTATTTTGTTCTTTCCTGTGTAAAATGTTATGACAGTATATCTTACATTATATACAAGTTTCTACTTAAATAAAGGGAACCAATTGCATGAAAATTCTACTTAGTTGAAATACTCATTGTGTGGGCTTGACATAGAACCAGCCCCTACAGGCTGACAGTTTTTTCGAGCATCATATGTCCTTTGATTGTAGAATGATGTCCTTGCTATACCGATCCTAGCATTCACATCTGAATCCGATCCTCCACGTTCATCGATAATGCTAACGAGCTATGTTAAAGTTTCCACCTGTTTCAGAGCCTCTCCATTAAGTGTGATTGGGTTGGTGTTCTCTTTGAGGATCTTGCTTCTTCCATTGTGTATGTTGAGGCCTATTGCTGTAGAGGTACCTGCTATACTCATTGTCTTCCTCTGAATTTTTTTGTTGTTTATGAGGTAAAAGGGCTAAGTCATCTTCGAAGTCCAAATCATCTAGATGCATGCAAGCTGCCCATTGTATTCCGTGCCCTCCTCAGATGTCGATGTATTTATAATCCAGTCGACGACTAGAAGACACTCTAGTTACCACGATAAAATAATATACTAACGCTTGCTTCTAAATAGATATCATCAGGATCCAGTGTATGGAAAAGTCAATAAAAATATACTACTGATTAAGTATTAGACGAATTGCAATTGCACTCCAGTTAACTGTAATAATGGATTTATATTACAAGTAATAGAAATAACATTAGCATTAATATAGAGTTATATCAGTAACTAAATAGTTAGAAATTGAAATGATAGTTTCAGTACTGTTATACAGTCTTATTTATTTGCAAAATTTTACGTACAGTGAAAAATCTACCTTTGAAATGATACACATCTTTGATGAATATACCAACCAATAAGATTATACACAGACCATGTTGAAATTCACTTAGTCGTATTTAAATGTTGTACTAATTTAGATTCAATGACTTATTTATGTACAAATTACCTAATACTTGAAGAAATCGCTGATATTTCAAACATATGAATGAATTCTTCTTAGCTGATGATTTTAAACCATAAAAGTTTGAATTTAGCACATGTACTACGCTTCATTTTTAAGTCACGGATACATGCAACTAACAACTATGGCTAAGTATTAATAGATGAATGATGTATAATTTGCAATCATCAAGTTTGATTGATTTTTTTTAAAGACTGAAACCAGTCACGTGGATTTCGTATTTGGATGAGTGGTTATTTGGCCAATCAAAGATGATAAAATTTTGTTGAATAAAAGTTGATTATCTCAATGAAGCAGTTACCATTGAACACAGTAGGTTGACGATAAAAGATCTGACCTTCACTGGATCATCCAATATAATCAATATTTTCATTATTTTATCGTTCGATTGTCACTTCATTTGTGTTAAAATTATTAACCTACATATAATACTGTGAACAATGGGTTAAATCGCAAATTCTGACCTAATTATTTCAGTTATTTTCGTTCTAATGATAAACTCAAGTGAAATTTATACAATGAATTCGATGACATAACGTAAACTGTTGATGATTTTTGATTACTTTGCCAAGTGATACAACTCTTATTATTTAGTACTTGAAAACTTTGATTACATTGAAATAGCACCCTTCCATTTGAAAATTATTACTTAGAATGCTTGAAGATGTCATTTTGACTATATTATGCAACATCACTTCAGTTTGATTGACCTCTACTTGAATAAGTTTGATTATTTTTGGTAATTTTGAAAAATTTCTTTATTCTACTATAGAATACTTTATGTAAAAAAACTACCTACAAATACAATTGTACAACTTCAAAAAATAAGGTCGTCGTAAAGAAAATTTTCCTTGATGATAGATCTGAATTTTTTTCATTGAATCAATAGACTTCTAGGGTTTTCTCCCAGATACAATAAAATCGATACGATCATTTTTGAGTGAATATCTGGGTAGATTTATTTATTTATTTTTGTTTTAAAATACCAAAGTAAAACGTAACTGAATGTTTTTTTTCTAAAATGTAGTGGTCATATCTGACACAACAGGGGAAAAGAATCACATCTGTCTTCTCCTACGTGGATTTTGCAATTTTAATATAATCACTGGGTTTTTTATTTCAGTATATTAGCCTCTACCATAGTAATAAATAATGATATAAATTATCATAGCAAATTTGTTTAGATTGCTGAATTTAATAATGTGCATCATACACTGCTTGTACAATAATGTACTTACTAGTGATTAATTCCGAGAGAAAATTCCCCAGATTTCTAGTAAGAAACCATGACTATTGGAATTCAACTAAGTTGAGTATGAGGCAGTTATCTACCGATGGGATTGTAAAACAGTTGACTAAAATTTGATATTTAAACCATTAGATGGTGGCTCAGTAATCCGACAACAAAATCTAAAGGCGATGAGTTCAACCCATAGTAGGCTTTTGGATGTAGACGGCTAAGAAGTTTCATATTGAAACGAAACAGTTGTCCAGTGCTTCTGGTTCTACATGACTATCTAATTAAATTCGTCCGATAATCCAAGTTATAAATTAATGTCAATAATATACTACTTAATTTCCAACAAATAACTTCTTATAAATTAAATTGCTTATATTATTTAGGTTAAAAAATAAATCAACTTTATTTATGTTTATAATTTCGGGTGACAATAGTATAAAAACAAATCACTTATATTCTTTTTGTTCAGGAAACAAAAAAGAAGAGTATTTACATTTACATTTTATGTATAGAAAAGTTATTTTATTTACTTTCGATATTTTTGGTATTACCATCATAACCTTTATCATTTTGCCCGCATAGTGAACAACATTGAAATATACATTCAAATTTCAGGTCATCTAATATAAAATTGTTCAATTTTAATGGTTTATTACTTAACAAGTATTATAGTCTGTAATTTTAGTTCAACTTAAAAAGAATAATAAATTGATAAATAAAATCTTAATTTTATGGTATCCTATTCAATTTGCGGCCTACGCTCCATTGGGAGTAACAGGCGTAAGTAAGTAAGTAAGTAAATATTCAATCTGTTGTAATAACAAAACTTGTTAAAATCTTTCATAATCATTTTGGTAAATCCCTGAGATGTATTATATGCTTGTAAAATAGTTCATAGTGTTTTCTTTGTCATAACACCAAAACGATTTTTTTTGCTTAAAATCTAAGAAATTGATGGCAAGTGTATGTGTGTGTGTGATAGTTGAAGGAATCCAAAATTGAACGAAATGCTTATCATCATTTTAATTATTATAGATATACTGAAAATAATAATTACAGAATTCATGCTAGTTTACAGGTATGAACAGTTTGATATAAATGGTAACATTAAATATAGAGAACAAAAATGTGATATAAGATTGTTTTAAGTTCACTAATTCAAAAATTGTTGAGGTAGTACATTCATGACATGTATTACAGCAATGTTATGCATCGGTCTGGAACTTTTAAATCTTTCTAAGTAGATATCCTGTTGATTTATGAACGGTGCATTTAAGGTCATTACGTGCACCATAACGAATTAATTATAATCATCTACAACTAGAGAAAGTAAAATGGAAATAGAGAGCACAGAACAACAAGGCAATAATTACTAAAATATGTCAGTCAGGTCTAACGTAATGCATGTGACATATGACTCAGTGATATACTGTTCATGTTAAAAATTATTCAAATTAGTTAGGGATACAAAGGACGGTGTTAACGTATAGTTTTACTTAGCTTAGTGAATTCAGTAACAAGAATGACTAAACATTTAAAGTACCTATAATCTAACTTGTGGAATAAGATACACTTACAGGTGCTAGAATGTTTAATACATTTTCAGAGGAGCAGTATGCATCAATACAGAGAACAAAGTATGGGAGTGATTTTATCTTACGAATAGATTTTGGTAGGTTGTTCCATAGTCTGGAAAATCTACAGGTAAAGTAATTGATATAGAGAGATGATTTAGAATGAGTTTCTAGTGATAAAGAGCTGTGGATGTCGTAATTAGAAGTTCCTGCATATTTAATTACTTGACTGGATGTAAAGAATAGTTTATTAAGTATTTTGAAGAGAAAATAAGATTTAGTTTAGGTCTCCTCTTCCATAAAGGGTCGAGCCGAAGTTTATTACATCTGTAATTATAAGTCAAGATATAACCAGTTTCAAGGAACCGAAGTGTAAATCGTCTCTGTACTGATTCCAACCTTAATTTATCCTTTGTGCGCACACTACTAAGAATAAACTTGCAGTATTCTAGGGTTGGTCGAGCACAAACTTTGTACATTAAAATACGTGGCTCATTGTCATAAAGGTTTCGAGTTATGTAACCTACTAGACGTTGAGACTTGGAGGTCTGTTTCAATACCTGTTCTGTAAACGACAAATCGTAGGAGTACCTATGTCCTAAGTCTACCACTGTATGTAACTTAGACAGCACCTCACCATTTATGGTAAGATCTAAGTTGAGTGATGTACTACTGAAGCATATCCATCCACATTTAGCTGTATTAATCTCCAGCTGCATTTTGAGCACTATTGCGCTACGCTGTTAAGCTCCGTGCTGATGCAACTTTGCATATTGTTCAGCTCATTATGAGGAAATGAATACACTGCTTTAAGATTCTATGCATACATGAGGGGCTAACCCACACAAAAACACTCACAAATATCATTGATAAAAACTAAAAAGAGCAGAGGGCCCAAGACACTATCTTATATTACACCACTTTCAACTGGATAGCATTCGACAAGGGAGAGTTAATTTTGGTTATTTGATGGCGGTGGCTGAAGAAGGAATTAAACCAAGCAAGCGGAGGCATTTGAACCCCGTAAAATGCGAGTTCACCTATAAGAAGTTAGTGGTTGACCATGTCCAAAGCTTTAGAAATGTCCAAGTATAGCACTAAGACTAGATATCCTTGGTTACGTCAAGAAAAGACTAAATTAAAGTCTAAATGGCATGACATAAGACATCAATTTTAAGAAATCCATGTTGAGAATCATTGATAAATAAGTGGAGAGTTCGTCACTAACAATTTTTTCCATAATCCTAGAGATAATTGAAGTAACATTTATGAGCTAATAATTCTTCATGTCAGTATCATCTCCAAATTTGGAACGTGGTATGATATACGCAGTTTTCCAACAGTAAGAGTAAGTACCTGCTTCCATAGAGAGAGTAAACAGATTTAGAAGTGAAATATTTCAATCACCATATTTGTAGAAATAGGATGAAATCCCGTCTACTCCATGACCTCTCGAAACCTTAAGGGCATTTATAGCCTTACTAGTTTTCAAGCATGTGAAGGAGATAGATTTTACTGAGTTACTAGTCACGCATACGACTTTTGAAAGTGTCATTTAGGAATTCATCATTGTTCGTTAAAATACCACTGAAAAGGTTTGCTATAGTTTTAGAGTTGTATATAAGAGTGCTATTATGCAGGATTCATGGTATATCAACATTTTGAGCTGCTTAACAGGTTGAAGAGTTAGGTTTTGTACTTTTGAGTTAGTATTAAGTGCTAACAGATCCTAATTAATGGCTTTTAACCTGTACTTCTCTTTAATTTAGTTAAAAATTATTGTTATTTGTGAAAATGTTGTAAAGTCGTTTGACTAGGTAGTTGAGTATGGACTTACACTGGGAGATATCGGATTAATGTCTTTATTAAATATATATTAGTTACTTGAGGTCATTACCGGCATAAGAGACAAATTAACATTCTCCATTGGAAAATCAGAGTATTGGCTAACATACGATAGATTAACCGCATCAGTGGGTCCTGCTGCTGAGGCAACGGAATTTTGTTTAAGGTACGCTTTTGCGTAAGTCTTTGATTAGTGGTATAATCTGAGACTATACAAGCGTTCTCAAACTTCGTAAGCATGCAGATTAACCGTTTGGATTCCTTCAGCTTTGAATCGAATCTAAACAAGATAGGGCATGAGTATTTTTGGTGCTTTTTATTGAAACGAATACATTGACATAGACTATCTTGAAAGTCAGCTGCAGATTTAAATACAATTTTGTCAGGTATGTTACAGAAAATTACTTTATTTCGAGAGATCATTAGATTCGTAACCTCACTAGAGATAAAATCGATATCAGATTCTACATTGATATCTTCAAGTTTCTCAGGAACCACGTACTTCAGCAATAGCAGTTTAAGGGGTAGTAGTGTCTTTGGTTCATGCTTAAGATCATCATACTTTGATAAAGAGCCCGCAAGTGACTCCATTTTAGAACCCATATCGCCTGATTGCTCATATTGTATAATTCACTCTTAATATTATCGATGTTTATTGATCTTGATGTAGAACTCGTTATGAGTCATTCGGCAGCAGGTGTGGTGTAAGTCCACCCCTAACATTATCTGATTCAAAAGGAGTTACTGGGCATGGGGTATAGGTAATAACAGTTGTTATTATCTGAAGGATTAGGATTTTTCTGGGCTCTTTTTTTAATAGTCTACCCACTTTGCTGTAAGTGCTAATCCTAATGCTATTAATGAGTTATGCAATGGGATTCAACGGTATCTAAATACTTTATATTAGATACCGTACTATTGTTTCATGTATCATAGTTTCGAGTACTTATTCGATTTGTGTATTTATAATGAAAATCATCTCTCTTACTTCAGAACTCATTAGTACTCCAAAAATGCGTATCTTAAAATTCTAAAAACGCATTTGTGATTAATCATGTTAACTAAAAAGCGAATTAAATTAAATCGACAATGAAGCCTATTGGCTATTGAATTCGGTAGCGATAGCGTAAAAAATAACCAGTTTATCAGTACACGGTTGTGGAAATTGTTGGTTTCACTGATATCACGAACGAATCTAAGTGAGACCACCACTGAGAACCTGGAAGCACTGAATAGACGTTTTGTCCTCGTATAAAACTCTTTAACAGTGATCACCCACCACCCCGCTGCCGGAAATCGAACCCAGGACCTTCGGTCTTACATGCAAGAGCCTAACCTTCCGACCATTGATCTGGTATCCAGTGATCCGGATGTCCGAATTCAGTGAATCTACGATATTGTGCTATAATTGTCTTCGGTGGGTATTTTCCTAACACCTGACGCGGTTGAAGTCCACTGGTCAAGGCTTCTCACTAAAACTCCAGAAATCTTATCTCGAATCTAGCCCTCAGCGATCTGTTCTTGATAAGTTATAGTGCTTTAAAAACTGAACCTATTGTAACTGTGAATTAAATCGATGTGAATGCTTCGTACTCAGGAAATCCATTTTGTTTTCCTTGAGGATATGTATTTGCTCAATGTGTAGTGCTTAAATGCCTTTAATAAAATCAAACAATTCTGTTATTTTATTCAGTACTATGAAATCATCCGAAAACTCCTTAAAGTTCTTGCAGATTCAATCTGAGATTAGTCCTGTTAGTTTTGAAGCTCAGATTTATCAGTCTTCTTTTTACTTTTCCTCCACATCTTTAATTAGCCAATTCATAATATGCCACCTGGTTGTGCATAATCACATTTTATCTTGATTCTGTCCTGTATTAGAAATAACCGTTTCATTAAACCAACTAACTGAAGCTTTCATCAATTGCACATAGACTTGGGACTTGGTTAAGTGAATACTACTGAGGAGTCCCACAATAGAACGAAACGGCCGTTCAATGCTTCCAGATTTTCCATGGTAGTCTAACTTCAATTGATTCATAATCTCAACTATTAAGAATACTGATTTATTTGGTTATTTCAAGTCAATTATTATCGATTAAATGATTATTTCAGTACTATTTACTAGTTTATAACAAAGTTATGATAGGAATTTGGCTTAATTATTACAAATATTTAAAGATATTAATATTTATACTATTGAATCTTATTCGATATTGATAGTTTGTAGTAACATACTAATGTTGATTTAGATATATATACCCATATATAGTCATTAATACATATATAATCAGTCGGATCATATTTATCTATTTAATAACAAAATAATTAACTAACTTATTCCATTCCTATCTGATCTCACATGTGATTGATAATGTGATATATATTTATATAAAGTAAACAGAAAAGGGTTTTTAATAACTGACTGAAATATAACATCAGATCAAATTACGAAATTAGTATATATATATATATATATATATATATATATATATATATATATATATATATATATATATATATATATATATATAATAACGTATATTCTTCTCATGTTCTTCTAATTACTCAGTTTGATATGAAGACAATTATTTACTCTATAACAAACGTATAGAGAAAAAAAAAGACTTATAGAGTTATTAAAAAAATCATTCAAATCAGATGTGATCTTATTTCTTTTACTCGATTTATTAAATGAAACAGATACTATGATTATGAATAGAAATTTGATAGATTTAAGATCCAGATATATATTTACTCTAATTAAGTTCAATTTCATTGGTAAATAAGTCTAGTATATGTGTAGTCCTATTCAAAGTATCACTAATGACTTATTATTCAAGTGTATAATATGTAGTTTATTCTATTTTATATGACTTAATAAAATTTACACAAAATGTGGATAGGTTTATGAAGCATATGATAAGATTATGATCATCTCAATTAATTGAGCATACAATATTTTGAAGAACTAATTATTTTGGGCTATTAAAATCCTATAAGTTGTAATAATAATAGTAAGTATGTACTAATGTAATATTAATTACTTTAATTATTACTTACTTACGCCTGTTACTCCTCGTGAAGGAGCATAGGCCAAACACCAGCATTCGCCATCCAACCCTGTCCTAAGCAATCCTTTCCAGCTCATTCCAGTTCTTATTCATCCTTTTCATATCTACTTCTATTTCCCAAAATAATGTGTTCTTTGGCCTTTCTCTTTTCCTCTTTTCTTCAGGATTCCAAGTTAGGACTTGCCTCGTGACGCAGTTTGATGATTTGCGTAATGTATGTCCTATCCATTTCCATCGTCTTTTCCCAATTTCTTCTTCAGCTGGAAGCTGGTTTGTTCTCTCCCAGAGAAGGCTGTTGCTGATGGTATCCGGCCAATGACTTTAATTATAGTCGTTTACATTATATAGTAGGGAGCAGTAGGATCGAGAATTTTTTTCAACCTATTCGGAGACCAGTGGGTGGATGGATGTATGTGCACCAGTGTTGTTTTTATTGAAAGTTTAACGAATCACTTTATCTCTTCACCAGTTAGAAAATCATCCTCTAAATTACTGAGTCACAATAGCTCTCACCTCTTCAAAAGGGGTGGGGTTAGCTGTAATGATTAGAAATATTTTCTAATTAATATTCATGACTGAATTTCACCAGTCGTTGTTATACGGGTTCCTTAAAAGTATACCTTGGTGTTTTATGGATTTACCAATTGATTATAATTTGGAAAATCGGTAACAGTTTAATCCATGTTAGACGTTCAGTTCTATCCAAATAATCCCCTAATATTTGAAGTGATAGCTCCAGGCCTTCAGTTTTAACAGGAATATAAACACTGGGATGTATGTACATCCAGCTAACAAATCGTGAATATGTGCTATTTGAATTTAAGATATAATCAACTAAATATTGATATTACGGAGACATGTTCAGGAAATTTAAGAAACAAAAACGGATCAAACAAATGCCAACAACCCTTAGTTACTGATTTCTCACTAAGTTATCAAACATTGTGTCCCATTACTGTGTAGAACCATATATCTGATCAGATTTTACTGAGTACACCTTCAGTGTTAACAAAATTTCCATAACTAATCGATTTCTTTCAGAATCAGGTGAAAGAAGTAAACAAAATAATTTATTAATCAGATTATCTTAATAAATAGTTTGATTGAAATTCAAAAACTGTTTGTTCTCTTTTTATTGAATTAAGCTGTTTGTAAGAATTGTACTTAATTCTACAATAGTTCTCATCAAGAATTGACATTGAATAAAGATTCATCAAAAATGAAGGGTATCAAACAACCAGGTTGATGTGATCTGCAACGAGCAAATTGTTATTTGGTTGGAAGTGAAGAAAAGGTCGGAGAATATGAACACAGTGACCTCAAGTGTTGGAAAAAGTATGAGATTCGTTGTCACTTCATGGTCCTCTACACTGTGGAAGAAAATCTCTTGAGAAAACACTTTAAAACGTAACAGGATTAGTAGTGGTTTAATTAACTTAAGGGCGTGACTGCAGAGCACAAGTGGACATCGTTTGAGACCTGTTATATACGACCTTTTTGCGAGTAGTTTTGGTGCATTAGCCCCGTGCTTTTTAAACCTTACTACTGGTGAAAGATATCCGTGTCACAAGTTGAAATGTATTATTGTTACAGCTGAACATTTCAAACCCATTCATTCTGTTGTAGAAAGGCGGGATCGTTACAGATGCTGGTTGTTTAGTGAAAAGAACTAACTGTAGTCACACTCTGTACAGTTTGCAGTATGACTTCGCCTTCGAACATAAATTTGTTTCTTTTAATCTTACCTTTCTCCTAATCCGCCTGCATAACATAGTAGGGAGTACATGAAAGAAGGTTATGGCTAATGTAAGTCAACTGAGTTATCACAAGATGCAAGCTCACTTCAAGGTAGCAGTGTAATCAAGCTATTCAATAAACCACAATTCAATAACTAATATACCCAACTTTAGTTTATTCGTGATATAGTGAAACCATATTTCATCAATATTATTATTATTTATATTCAGAAATCATACATTCTTACAAGAAATTTTGATAATATAAATTTTTCAGCTGATCGCCAAAAAAATTATTTATTCATTATCTGATCGGAGATTATTATTATGTACTCAAACTTAATATATGTCTATCAAACGAAACAAAAATCGATTTGATGATTATATTTCACGTAAACAATGGACTTATAAAGATAATAAAATATTATGTAAATAATAAGGACTACTTGTATATATGTCACTAATCAATTAGAAAATGTAATTTATGAGAAGATACAAATCAGAAATGAACTTCTACGTGTAAAATTTATCAGTGATTTTTGTTGTTGTAGAGAAATAAAAGATAGAAAACTTATTACAATAAGAGTCGACTAATGTCAATGTGTACTACTATAATAATCAATTATTCTTCTATATTAATAAGAATGTTAGAGAAAAAGAGAAATTAATTCTAAACTAGCCTTATAGTATACTGAATAATGTTAAAATAGATAGAAATATTAAAGAAATATAAATCTTTGTTAGTTTATAACGAAAAATCTGACAGTTGTACCTGTTTCATTGTTAAGATTATTTTTATTTATGTTAGATATTTACCATCTAAGAAATCTATGGTATGATGCAATCCTATATGTAATATGAACTATATTACTCACACCGATACAATCAAAATTCATATAAAACATTTCATTATTTTGCTTATGTACTGTGGAGACAGAAGCCGATTATACAGGTATCATCAATAACAATTAAGAAAACTAGATGTTATTTTTTTAAACAGTAACAATCAATCAGAATCTATTGTGTTAATGCTTGGCAAACTTAGTATTACCCTCTGCAACCTTATTAATGAATGATCAGTAAATTACTTTATTATTATTATTATTATTATCAGCTTTATTCAATATTATATTTTTGGTACAATATAGAATTTTCAGCGTAAAGTATTTCAACAAGTTTCCGTTTTTTTTCTTCTTGGTCGGTCCTGGCGATAAATATTGAGTGATCGCCAGTTAGATGTTAGCAGTTCAGTAAATGAACATCTGAATAATGTGCATTCTTTTCGCTGTATATTGCCAGCAACCACATTGGCTCTTATTGAGTTTTTTGTAACTTTGACAACGAAAGGTTGTACACTTTTAAGAAACGCAGAAGAATACATCATGTGATTAATAAACATATTGATATATTCAAACAAATAAAAATAGATAACTTGTTGAAATATCTGGATGGCAGGAACAGGTAGCCCAGATGCTCAAGCAGGCCGCCTTTTGTTTATAGTGATAGTGCTAAGTAAAAATGTTAACACGGAAAAAAAGTACCCAGCATTACACTCAAGAAACTCACTGATTTGACACACTTTAGTGAGTACATACAATTTTCAGTTATTTAATCTATATAAACTGTAAATTATTCAGCAAGCATTATCAGATCATATTATAAAGACGATAAATTAGCGAAGCCACAAATCAATAACAAATATTAACGTGACTTTGATGCCCGATATCACTTGTGACTAATGATGCTCCTCTCAATTTTAAGGTAGAATGATGGTGAAATAAATAGTTAAATGGCATGCTGTGGAAGCCATATATACATTTGCTGCTTGAAATTTACATTGAAACATAATAAAATAACCACAGAAACGAATTGCTTAAAAGCAATATGTACATTAAACAATTACGCAAGTCATACAGATCGTGTAATCTAAACTAAGATCCACGAACAATGTTTATATGAAACAAAGAGAAAGACAGGAGTATAACAGAAAAAGATATTAACAGTTGATGATGGCGACGATGAGCTGTGTATGGATCTGAAAGAAATATTTCCCATCATCTTTATTCAAAAACAGTTGTCAATTAACACATGAAATTTTTTATTCTCAGGAAAAGATACAGTTACAACAATAATTGAGATAGAATATTTCGCATCACATAATTGTGCACATCATAAGTAACTTTATATTCTTCTTTGCAAAAACTATCTGACAAAATAGTGATCTGTAACATCATTACTGACATTATATTTGTATAGATAATAAAATCAGTAGGGAATTTCTGTTCAACCTCATTAACCATATGAGTTTTGTTTTTAAAACATTTATAAAATGTCTACGAATTCATCGGTTTTTTAAGGGTTGTAGTTTACTCCTATTTATAGGAATACTTTTTTATTAATAAATAATCCTAATCTCAGGAACTGCATAAATGTTCGCATATTACATTTTCAGCCAAACATAACGAATGCCCTAATAGTACTACAATTCGTACGTCCAAACATCAGAATATGGAGATGGTTTCGAATGCACAACTAAATGGAAGTAACGGGTCTTAAACAAAATCCAAAACTTAAATGAATCAAAATGAAAAATCACTTTGGTAAACACCCATGTTTTACTTCGTTGATATGTCAACACTATAGTAACCAAAACAAATACAACACACACCTGAACTAGTCTGTTAAATTTATGCGTTTACACAGATTCAACATTACAATCATTCCATTAATTTTACAGAAATCCAAAACAAATTTAGAATTCAATTTTGTTGGTATTCATTACACGACAAATATGATTTTTCTTTTTTTAAAAAAAGGAAAAGAAAATTTATGTATATTGAGCAAACATATTAATTTAAATCTGGTAAAAAGTAAAACCATGATAAGTATAAATCAATAATAAGAAGGAATTCTTCCAGAGAAGAAATTCCAAATACACATTTTTTTCATAATGTTAATAATAATAAAAACAATCGCAAGAAGAAATAGTACAGAAATGAGTATACTTTAGATTATCTGTAGAGAAGAAGTAAAAAGGATAGGGCACGGAAATAATGATGAAAATGAATAATGATGGTATTATTATGAAGTCACTTGAACATATATGAACGCACGCACGCACGCATAAACACAAATACATACGTTTACAAAGTGTAATTCCAACAAAAAGTTATCAAACAGTTTGTACCTCTTTTATCTTTCATTTATTTATAATCATCAGCTTTCAAAAAGACATTGTTATTGAAGGTAAAGAAAATGTGTATTGGAATCAATAAAGAATAAATAATCAATATACATCGGAAAGATAGTCATCCATACAAAGGAGATAGATGTTGAGTGAAAAAATCATTCCGAACACTATATATATATATATATATATATATATATATATATATATATATATATATATATATATATATATAATTGTTATTAAATCTCTGCGCCTATATAGAAAAGACATTATATCAGTGAGAAGTAGTTAATGTAGGATTAGTAGTAGGGATAGTGATTACAAAAAAAGACTCAAGTATGTATATTTATAGTATAGCATAAAAATTACAATATACTGTGGAATAACAATCATTGTCATCATTTGTAAAATTTATCTGTCACGAGGGACAAAAAGGAAAACATGTCGCAGTAAAGAAAATGGAAATTTTAACAAGACGTTTGAATGGAATAAGTGTTGTATAAATTGATCCTGTAAAAAAAACACATCGAATATCTCACCTAATTTTAATATGGGTGTTTCTTTGCATTTTCTGTTCCATGTAATAAACAATATGAAGTGAATTATTTACTGTTGCTATTATTACTGGTGTTGCGATTTGCTATTGAACACTCCAGTCTGCCAGAGTATAATTATCACAATTACCAGAAGTATGCCACCGACAACGCCAACAATAATTAATTTCATACGAAAATTTTCCCACCAAGTTTTTCGGGCCACTTTTGTAGCAGTTGTTTGGAATTGATTAGCCTGAAGAAAAACGATTTTGAATAATTTTTGTGAGTTTATACATAAGAAAATATAAAAATAAATCATTAGTCTTTTCTTCGAGTTGAACATGGCCTTATCAACTTTGGTAATAGTTGTAAGACATGTCAATTTTCTATTGAGGTTGTCTGGAAATAGTGGGTAACTGAAGAGTAGTTCAAGACCAGTTGGACTGTTACGTTGTGTTTTGTGGAATGAGAGTGGATTACGGTTCGCCTTTTTCTATGAAATAGTTACACTAACACATAAAGGCCCAACAATGTTCAAGTACTATTTTCCTCACAATTCACAGAACTGTCGAATCATCGACTAATTGAACAGCTCTAATACAAAAAGCATAGTATTCAATATAAAAGCGAACATTGCCTTATCTATAATAATTTTCCCTTAAATAAATTATGCCCTCAAAGGAGAACGATAAAAGCAAAACTAGAATACACAAGATACAACAAATTTCTATATTATTATGAGCAAAAGAAGAGAAATCTACATATAAATGAATGTAAAGAACAATAGCCGTGACATACGACCCTGTAGTAAATTTCAGAAGAAATCGGTTGCGAAGGAAAACAAAATGCGTTGCCTTGACAGAACAACTTACAATGCGGAGAGAAAAAGATTGTATACTAACAGAAAGACATAATGTGTATGTGTGAGAGAAGAAGTAATCGATCGAGGAGAAAAACAATAAACAAAGTAAATTAATATCTGCAAGTATTGCTTTTTTGTTTATACATTTACAAGCATTAAGTTAGGAAGTAAATGTTACAACCTACATTTTTGTACAGATAATAGTTAACTTGAGTCAAAAATGAAATAAAAGTGCAAGCATTGAATATATATTGAGATAAATTCATTAGCTGGATTACAGAAGGATAATTGACGTATAAAAATGGGAGAGAAGATTTGTAGATCAGGTGAAATTTCGTTTTCTGAATTAAATGATTGTACCATGAAGTTTTCATAGTTCTCCTGGACAACATTTCCGACATAAACTACCTGAAGTTTATGTTGATGATGTTGTTTAGAAGAACAACGAATGCTTCAAGGTTTACTTATCCGACTCAAAGGATGAAACTACACGAAAACCAAAAGCCAACCGATGATTAATAAGAATGACAGAACACAGAAATTTATAGAACTAACTTTTAATAAACTTAATAACCTGAATTATGATAACAAAACTTTTGAAGGCAATTTTACATGTGAAAATACGATTGATTGTCTGACATCTATAAAATATTCAACTTCCTTATCTGATATTGTTCAAATTGAATAAATGAACTGTTTATGATCCAATATTTCATTTAAGTAAAGTACATAAAAACATATTGAAAATACAGATACAGCTTTAATAAATAAAGGTTAATAACTATCGATAAGTTTAAATTTTAGGTGACTAAACGACTCGACATTACGAAAGCGAGTAATATGTCATGTAATTTATAACTCTAAAAAGTCGAAATACAACACAAAAAAAGTTGCATAAAAACCCTTACATTATATATATGTATTTCTCTTCAAAACGAAGTATCATTATCCAGACATTCTTAGTTCATTTCATGATTCTACATAAGTTGGTACGTGATTTTAAATTTAAAGACTAACTTAGCGACTCTTCAAAATATTATTTAATTTACTTATTCTCCTTAAGAGGACTTGTAAGCTTCAGCTATACTAGTTTTGATATATGCTTTTCATTTTGTATCTTGAAAACAATCTAACGGCTATTTAAAATGTTAACTGATACAACAGGATAAGATATACAATCAAAGTTGGTTTAACATATTGAATAGGAATACCTTTCAGCCAACAACCTAGTGAGTCAACGTCTTGGTAAAACTGAACTATACTGACGACCTTGAATAGATCGAGACTTATGATAACCCATATCCGATTTCTGCGCAAAAATCAAACTAAGCAAACCCTACCGATATCTAGTTCCCAAAATATTTAAAATCGATGGAAAAAGTATTCTTATGCAACCACATAATAGATGTGACATAGTATGTAAACTTAACTCAGAGAAATACCCGCCGCTAATGAAGATTGCATCTAAATGATGTGATTTTGGATATAGTCAAGAGCGTTTATATGATCGCAAAGTATTTTCTCACTCCAACTCCTAAACCTCTCTCTAAACAATAGGATGATACCATAATTTATGGACGAAGTAGTTAGGCATTAGATAGCACCTCTTGAATATTTGCGCGAAATCCATTCATCCATATTGCTATAAAGCACTCGCATCATAGCTGTATCAGTTTGCGAGTAAAAACCTCATAACCCTAGCCCAAACTCCTAATACATAACCCTTATCATTCTTCCTTTACTATAATAATTTAACACATAAAGGTTCATTGATCATGTTAGAACTATTTATCTACAATAATTTTATTTATGACTTCTTATTGTTAATTATTTTATTAGTAAACACTTTTCTGATTGGATAATAAGTCACCTAAGATCCCCAGTATAGTAAGTTTTACCAGCCTTTCTTCTTTAAATAGTGACGACAAAATTAGAGTAAACTCTGGTGCTGATCACTTACTAAACATGATCGGATTTATGACAATTAGTCTACTGAGATACATTGCTAACAAGAAATCAATATCTTAGTATACTTAGTAGCAATTCCTCAAACAAAAACGCAAGTCATTTGATAAACAACTTCCCAGTAGTGTTAACACAAATAGAGTGCGAAAACGGCAAGTCATCTTGATGTTAACAAGATCGTTAAAGGTGATCACAAATCGGGATTCAATGTAGAACAGTGACTGAATGAACCATACACCTTTTGTACTTTATTTAGGTAATTAGCCGTGAACCAAGCTATTTGTGTGTAGGCAAGTAATACTGTGGTGTGGGTTACTTATATCCACACAAGTAGTATATAACGGTGATCAGGCATAGAATGCATTTCAGTAGGTCGATGAGGAAATAACGGGAACGGAATGCAATTGGTATGAAAACGCATGAACAATGAAATCTGAGACAATGGATTGATGTTTGCAACAGGAACAGTCAAGTTTGAGATGATGGATTGGTATATCGCAAACTAACGATTTACTATACGGTTCTCAGATTTTATTGAGATACATCCGACTGTCCCCACTGGTATTCTGTTCACTATAATACTACCTGGGTGCCCAGATCAAATTAAGTGGAATGGGGTGTGAAACTCTGACCTATAGTACGAAAGACAAATGCTTCGACCATTAAGTCACAACTTCATAAGACGTTGGTCGGCTGAATACTGTTTGAATTAGTGTATCTCGAGTGATAATAAGAATATTGTTGGATTTTAAAGTCAAGTCCAGGTCACATCTGAGATATAAATTTTTCTATGGATAGAATGTCACAAGCAAATACTTATGGTATGAAACAATTTTTCAGAGAAAATTAATTATTATAATAGTTTGAATATAAATGCATAAGCCAAAATTAAAGCCGAAAATAATACAAAACATTATATAATTGCAAACACTCACGCTGGCTGCAAGTTCATCTGTTTTACTGACCAAATTGTTTAACCGATCACCTCGTTGAAGCGCTAGTCTAGTATTCTCTTGCATCACAGCTGTTACAGTATTCACATTATTACGTAACTGGTCCAACGAATCATTTCCCTTAGAAGAGTTGGGTGATTCCTGAAAAATACAGTAAATATGGGAAAAATGATGTTGCACACAATAGTCAATTAGAAAGAGCAACGATAATATCAATACGGGTAAACATGAAATGAATTTCACAGTTAGAGCTATTTACTGTTAAGCTATTAAAATGTGGTAATTACAAAAGTAGTTGGAACATATAGATTCGTTATTATGAAGTACTTTTGCATCATATTCAAGAAACTGTTGTAATAGCCAGAGACATAAACTTCATTACTCTAGAATAGGTAAGTAGTTAATTTAAAATAACTATTGTAATTAAAAAGGTTGGCAGTATAAATGCAATTCAGTCAGTCAGTCAGTAACAACGTAGAACTTCGTACGTACGTACGTACATCAGTTCGAGTTGCCACACCACATTAGCACAGAGATGCAGTTGTCGATTCAAATCCCGTAGTGGTAGAGGTAATAAGAGTATAAGCAGTAATCGGGAAGATTAGGGTTTGGAGATGTTATTTAAAGAGTATAATACAGTGAAATAAATTTGGAAAGAGGAAAAAAGGGACATGAAGAATTCAGAAGATTAGAATTTGGGAGAACACAGAGAGTGGATGCACCTGCGCCATTGCAAACGATTTTGAGCCATGTCATTCAGGGTCTCTAACCATCGGTTGCTATCGTCTCGCATATCCCAACCAGGTAGTCTACACCTGCCAACATGGCTCAGTCCACTTGTCAGTGACTTCATGGACTTGTGCCATGTTTTGGTTTGGCCGCCCCTAGCTTTCTTCCAACCTACTCCTATACCACTGAACATCGCACGTCGAGGCAGTCGGTCGTTGGGCATACGTAACACGTGTCCCAGCCATCTCAACTGATGAAGTTTCAGTAATTCATCAATTGATTTGTCATCCTTACCTAAAACCCGTTTCCTAACAACTGAATTACTTACTCGATGGTCCCATGATATACGAGCAATGTTTCGAAGACACCTATTATCGAATACTAGTAACCTACGAATTTCCTCTACTCTTACCGGCCATGTTCCACTGCCATAAGGTAGGACGGGACGAACTGCTGCGCAGTAAACACGTCCTTTGGTTGATAGATGGATATCTCGCCTACACCATAAATGACGCAAGTTGGCAAAAGCTAGTCGACCCTTCTGTATCCGTGCTGAGATTTCGTCACACACCAGACCACAAGGGCTGATGAGACTTCCAAGATAAGTGAAGCGGTCGACACACTCAACTACTTCACTCCCTATCACTAGTTCGGGTGTCGATGTAACCCAATCCTGAAGCAACATTTTTCATTTCGAGGGAGAGAATCGCATCCCGAACATGCTTGCATTGTTGCTTAGAGTGGTCAGAAGACTCTGCATTTTGTCAGCGTCTTCACCAAATAAAACTATGTCATCTGCATATTCTAAGTCAACAAGTGAACCTCCCGGTAGAAGTTCAACCCCTGGAAATTTAGATGAGGAAAGTGTTATCTCTAAAAGTACGTCGACCACAAAGTTGAACAAGAATGGGGAGAGTGGAGATTGGAGACAGAATCCAAATTAACTTTGATAAAGAGAAAGACGGATCAACAGACATGGGAATGATACGAATAAGTGACCAAAAATACATTTTACTATCTAGTACAAAATAAGGGAATCCGTTTCCTTTGGAAATCAGTTTCATCAGAGATGTCACGACTACACAAGGCTTCTGTACTTAGACTGGTGATAATAGGAAATCTACTTTTCTATGGACAAAGCAGTGTTTAGTTGACTAAATTTCTAAACTTTAGACTGACAGGTTGAAGGGTTCAACCTCTCTTTACACACTTCACTTTAAATAACTAGGTGGTAGTGTTATTAGCCTTCGCCCGAAATATGGCCTAAAACTAAGTAAACGAATTTGCACTCGATTATTGAGTTCTGTTAAGAAGAATTAATTTGAACGGTCAAGCACGAAGTATACAGACTAGGTGCTCTGTTCTACAAAATTGAGGAAGCTGATAGAAAAAGGACTGAAAATTGAGTGGTAAGTATTTTTGGAGTTTATTTTGTGTTTTATAGGACAGCCGGGTAAGATATGTTAAGCTTCGGTGTAGAATGCCGATGGATGAAATTATGGGACCATAAAGAGGGATGGAAGTGGTTAGAATGTCCTAGGAATAGTCGGCTCTCAAGGAACAAGTCCTCTGGATGAGGTGACACTGATTCATCTATCTTTTGTTTTCATATTTATTTTGCTACCTTAGTTCTTGGCCTTCAAGTCGCAGGAAATGCAACTAGTAACCATCATTTACTTGTCTTTACTTATTCTGCATATTCTGCGTATCTTCCTTCGATCTGATTTGTCCATTATTTTTTTAATTGGTTGATGGATTAGATCGATTCCTATGAGTTTGTTGATTGCTGACTGACTCGAGTGCCAAGCCTCTCACAAATTCTTTGGTGTTCTTTGTATTTTCTCTATCCAGATCTCAACATTTTTCTAATCGAACGAAAGGTACATAGATCGGGTTATCAATAGTAGAACTTATTGCAGAAGCAGTGATGCAGAGACGAGAAGACTCGATTTTACCGGTGATCAAACCAAAATGTGGGTTCGTTATGTGCGCTACGTATTCATCATCAAAAGCGATGTGATAGAAAACAACTACAATCTGATCAAAATCGTCTTCGATGACATAAAATCCACAATGGAAAAGGAGTCGAACAACAAATCATCATTATTTGATGTACTGATTATCAGAACCGACACAAGAAAACTGGAGACTCAAGTATATGAGAAGCCAACCCACACAGATCAAATTCTCAACTACAGCAGTGAAAACCCAAAAACTCAGAAGATCAATTACGTACAAAGTTTATTCAAGAGGGTGAGAACACAGTGCAGCACACTTTCAGCACGGAAAAATGAAGGAAAATATCTGGTGACCATCCACCAAAAGAACGGCTACCCACACAAGTTCACCAAGAAATGTTAACCCAACTTATTATCAGAAACGAAATCAAATACAGAAATCAGTAAACGGATAATCCTACCATATATAAAGGACATATCCGAAATTAAAACGTTATTGAAGCTGCTTGGAATAGGTGGAGAACATAAACCAGTAAAATCACTTTAACTAACCCTATGCAAACCACAGGACGAAGGGACAAAAGAAGAAAAACCAAACATCATCTACAAAACAAACTGTTCCAATCGCGAAAAACACTACATCAGACAAGGTGGATGCCCTTTTATCTTCGACTGCATAGACACCTATTAGCGGTCAAACGGCATAATATATCCTCGCTTACATCAATGCATGTGGACAACGGTGGACACATATTCGACGTCATTAAGTAAAAAATATGGTATTCAGCAATTAAAAGCAGATGATGTATAAATGCAGTCATGTACTCTCTTTTAAGATAAATAATAGGGATTGAAAAACTATGAGGTTTCAAAGCGGCCAAAGAAAATCTATGTGCCATCTGATTGTGCTTCAGATAGACAAACAAATCAATGAAACAGGGTTAGTAGTACAAGTACTCGGGAATATTTGATATAGCTTTCAGCACAAAAAGCATTCCATACAAAGGAATTGAAAATATTATAGGGGAAAAGAAGTGAGAAGTCACACAATTCATAGATATTAAAAACAGTATTCAATCAGAGAAAACGTTTAGTCAAAAATCTAGCCAAAAACGATTCCCCTCAGTTCACGAACTATAGCAGAATAGCCACTGACTCTGAGTAACACCTGATAACTTCTCCACAATCACCAAGACTCTAACCGGAAAGTCGTAGTGGACTGGTAGTTTCAAATCCTGTATCATTATTTTTCGTACCAATCGATAGATTCAGGATACTAAACAACTAAAAGTCTAATTACGATTCTTTACCACATAAACCAGATTAAACCAATTGAGGTGATGTCAAAACACCGAGAAAAAAAATCTTAGAATAACGTTTAAAGCTTAAAGATAGTTGACTATCTCTGAAATTTTCAGACGTCTTAGTTATTTAGACTTGTGAAACAAGCCACAGACCAACATTTCCAGATATTAGGGAGTTGTTCAGTCAAAATACATACAATTCTTTCAGTATATTATACATCAACCATAACTTACTTCTTAAAAGATTACAATCAGAAATGATACAATATAACTTACCATCAAATCTTCCAAGGTTATATTATAAGACTGTTGTAAACAATCTTTACCACCACTTTTAGCCCTTTGAAATCTTGTACCATCGCTTAGGAAATTGCGAGAAACCTGAAAATTAAAGTGTTGAAAAACAAAATTAGACTTCATTATTATCACGTAGTTAATTCGCTTTAGGGATTTTTGATAAACATGCGGTAACTGAAGGGAGAAGCTGAAGGGAAACCTAATACATCTATCAAACATGGTTCCAAAATCGACGGGAAACTGAGAACTAATAATATTACCGATTATTATCAGTCGAGCGTTTAAAGTGGGAATGATATTAATTCACAATCTCAAGTTGGGAGCTCTCTCAAACTAGAGGCTTTGAAGCACCGAAATTTATATCACACTACTCTATGGACTGGATTCAATCACATCGAGTGAGCTACTCAACTTTTCATATTCGAGTATCAGTCTACCTAGTCCAGCTAGTGAATAAGTTGGTTTTGAATTAGACCAAATAGAACCGATATTTTCGGCCACAAAAGTAGAGACTTTATCATCACACTTGTTAGTAGGATTTTAGATTTTCTGTGTATAAATGTGAATTTAACGTTAGACGTGTATTATAAGGGCGAAATTACATGTGACATACAGAAAACTGGAACATCCACATGGTACTTGGACCCCAAAAGCCTCAACTGTACCATGGATGTAATAGTATTCCTCGTTAGAACAAACCTCGGATCTTTTGGGTCTTACTATAATTCAACAATTTATTCAACCGTATTACGATTGGTGACATTTCTTAACGGACTCGTACAAACGACGCGTAAAAGTGCCTCCCAAGTAGCATGGCATTGATCTGTGGTGATGTTCGCACTATTCTTCCACAATCTACAGCGTTTGGAGATTAGTTTCATATAAACATTATGGAACATCTGAACCCCCAAGAAAAATTGTTCCCCTTGATTAAATGTGTACGATAATAAAGTGTGGTAGTCTGACTGTTTTGCGCAGTTCCACATACACACCAATCACATATTATTATCGAGATTAAATCGCTAAATACCATTATGTTAATTGAGCAAAAAAATTATAAAAACTAAGTTCATTTGTGAACAGACTAACCTCTACAACCAAGTTCCGAAATTTTTGTCGAGAAGCATTTCGATCGGTTACCGCGATAAAGGAAAGTCCTGAAACGGTCAGGCAGTGAAGAGAGAAACTAGAGTGAAAATAAAATCAAGACTGAAGTACTTACTCCCCTTCACTATAGTATATATCTTGATCTGGAGGATTACATAACAGATATTTAAGTACCACGTCTTCAAAGCTACGTTTTGAGAACGACCGATGCCAAACGATATGTTTCTCGTTTGTTATAGCAAAGTAGCGTAGATCCATCGTTCAGAAAACAGACAATTGAGCCAGCATTTCAAACTGTGCACCTATCTAGACTGCGCGCTGTTGGAAGCGCAAATAGCACAAACGAAATATGCTTCAGCCTTCAATCTTAAAATTATGAATGCAGCTGTAAAGAAACTTGTTTGACAGGTAACCAGAAAAATGAGCTCGTATGCTCACAGTTGAAAATTCCATGTCTTTCGAACTTAGGAAGACGGATTCGAACCTCAATTATCACTCGTAAATGTTTTAGATTGCTTAGTTCTGGTCATCATAATATTCACGCTCTATCTAAAGTAAACAATATACTCTCGCATCAAGCCTAGAACTGCTTGTACAGGAATTACTCAGAGGAAAAATATCCGAGGTTTGAAAACATGCTTCATACAACAAACTGTGGTTTATTTACAATCGACTCATTGGAAAAAACGGTCGATGCTGTCATTTGTTATCCTAAATTCTGCTTTTCTGTTTGTTGTCCCACTGAAACCAGTTTCGTAGTCGGGAGAGGAGAAGAGGTGATGTACGGGTGGAAAAATTCCGTTGAATTTCGAAAGCTGAATGGTCTAATAAACCAAGAAATTAAACGTCTGAACTTCGTGTCTACTCAGAAGCGTCTGTCCCGTAAAATCTCTTCTAACGTGCGAAAACTAGTTAAAGAGCCTGAAAGTAGGGGACTCATTAGTGAAGAAGCCCAGCTGAATGCTCATGTTTTGAATACGTTTATTGTATGTCAATCTTTTGATATCATGCTTCCTGCATCCGTGAGTCCGAAGGTGAACTGATTCTAGAAAATGCCTCCAGTCCCTCCAATCATTCCAGTGTTTAGGATCTGACAAGTGACCAAGCATTCATGATGAGAAATGTGTTGGCTTTTGCCTCATCTATTTATGGGGATCTTCAGCGGATCCTCTTTAACTAATTTTTTACCAGAAGTGTATAAAAAGACGAAGGTAATCTCACTACCAAAGAAGGTATCAGATGGTACGATTGCTAAATTTAGACCCTTAACAGTAACTTCGACTTTTCTCACTTCATGCTCAACTTGAATCAAAAGAGAATATTGATCAATACCAATTTTTCCACAAATGCAAAACACGTACCTTGGATGCTGCTATTATTTTGTATGACAGTATTGTCTTCATTTTGAAAAGAGGTAAGAGATACGTTAAATGCACATTTCACGGCTAGACGTCTGAATTTGACTTTATTTCATGAACACTATCAAGCAGGCACAATAGTGTCGCCTCCGACAGCTGGATACTCGTCTATATCTTCACCTCTGTGGAAGAGAGCAGTATAATATATGTTGATGGCAGCGCTACAAAGAACCGTTCTTGCCCTTTTTCTGTGTACGGTCCTCCGTCTTCCACAAAAACACTTGTGTCAAATGTGTGGACGATTTTACCGCTTGTACGCTATTTTCCGTCTCTAAACACCACCTTGAGATGAATGAGTTCTTATCACTTATTCAATGATAGCCTATTGTTAATAGTCCTACAAATAATCCTTCCGTATTTCAAATTGTTAATCTTAACCTGGGACATAAACAGTACTTAAGAACTTTTCTGGGATCACGTAGAGCTTATACTGTTTGAGATTCCTTATTAAAAATGTACTGAAGATCACTCGTCTTAGTTTAGGTTTTTCCTACTACCTCACACAAGTTGCTGTCTTTAAAAAAACTAATGGAACTGATAAAGTTTGACGGTACCGACTGAGTCATGAACTGATAAGAAGATATATAGAAACTAACTGTGCTAGATGAAGGCAACTGCGGAAAAACAGTACATCAATTATGAAAATAATTGTCCGTAAATTTATTGACTGATTGTGTCTTTGGCTACGCGGCTTGTATCGACTATATTGCGCGACTGTTAGTTTGTAAAAATGCTTTGTGGTGGCGTAAAAAATCACTGAGGATAACTATCTATAGAGTTAGTCCGGTATTAACTGATGGAAAGAATGCAGTTTCGTTCTTGAGTCTGAAAACTAAAGAGTGTTCGGAACATGCCCCACTTTAACGATTCAGAGGTGTCAGCAAATAAAAGTAAGTTTGAATAATGTTACTAAGTAACCTGAAAATATTACAGCAACACCAAATAACCTCATAAAATATAGTAGTATGGGTGTTCAATATACGTACTGATTACTCTAGTTTTATTGCAAGCGTTCTGTTTGTGGCATAAATTCGAGGTATCGGACCTCTTCGATAGAATGCCTATCGACTCTAGCATTTAATGAATTAATGGTTTATGATTCGTATAAACTATGAATTCCCTGGTTCTAACGTGTGTCAGAATTGCCTAGTGGTTGTGTGCATTGATAGAAGTACCTGTCCGAAGGAAGCATATCTCGTCTCTTCTTGAATAGATATTTTTGACAAGAACACAATTGGTTCCCAGGCGTTTCCAACAAATTGGTTAAAAGTACCGCTCAATTATTTGTCCAAAGCATCTACTATCAGGCGAGTGAATTTTCGAATACGTCAATGTAGATAATGATAATATTTCTGCCAGGAAAGGTACACGCCATTTTCTACAGACATGGTCTACAAATTACAACATTTATTGGCTCTCAGTATGTTTCTCTAACAGGGTAGTTATACAGACAAAATCAATAAAAGTGAAAAACAGTACATTCGTACACATGTCTTGAAGCGTTAATGCTTAGGTTTACGCTTTGGCTTTACCCTGAGTAAAGTCGTCAACATATTCTCCAAAGTGGCATCGCATCCACGTGTTTTCCCAAGGTCATAGTTCACACCAAGTGCTCTACAAGTCTACTTTATAACAACTAAAAACTTAAAAAGTATTGCATAAATACTTGGCACGAACAGAATTCTAATGCAATTATGCCGAGATTGCATCTGGTGTGTAACGTGGACGCGATGCCACGTTGGAGAATATTTTGAAAACTACTCAGTATATCCGAAGGAATGAACTGCTATCCATTCTTATAGAGTATATTTATTTATCATGCATGCTGTGGAACAATAAATTTGTGATTTTTAGGTCATGCCTGTAAAAATGGCATGTACGTGCATTTGTAGAAATTATATATATATATATATATATATATTAATAAGTTATGATTATGGACGTTGAATCAATACTGATGTAAATATCTTGAGCATTTATTCATTTACTCCCGCTGTTGTGTTGGGATTCCTCAGAATCACAGATTGTTTTGTGCAGCATCGATACTTCATCAGTGGTGTGGCGAAAACAGCAATAAATCAGCAGTCAGAAGTGTTGCCGAAGGACTGAAGATATTTGATTGACTAAAAACTGTTGTAATTAATATCAGTTATTTCGCCATGTTTTTGAATGCATCTGTTTTACTCGACTTCCGAACGTGTTTATTTAGATCTTTGACCCCTGACATTTTAGTTTCACTACGTCTTTGGTTTGATATTTGGAAGCGCTTGTTCTAGAAACTGAAGGTTCGTTTTGTAACTGTTATAATTACTATTAGATCAATATTTTTGTGGTGAAACTATGATTGATGGACAATCTTTGAGCGACGCTAGAGTGTCCTTTAGAGTATCCACTTAATAACTAGGACTAAATGTGCATTGCAAATCATTGTGGGGAATTAGTATTATGATTTGCAGTTGGTGGGTAAGGTTATGAATTAGATTTGGGGTTTTCATCACGAACTGACATTAGCTACAATTCCAAAACTCTATTTAACCAAGTGAGTGAGTGTATTTCGCGCCAATATACAATACCTGTTATCTTATACTTGATTGGTTAATCCATGAATTTTAGTCTCATCAATTTGGTTGATTAATTGTAATTTACAGACGAAATTGGGTACCTGAATAAGAGTTTAGTTCTACTGTTATTTGGGGTCTCAAGTTACACGTAGATCTATCTGCTGTGATTCGGTAACGGAAGAACGGCAGGGTAAAAACGATCTTGAACGAATTGACAAGAGGCGGTCATTCCGTTTTCCACTTGCCTTGGGTTTGTTGGGTTGCAGAAGTATTAAGTTTTTTCATATTTAAGTTGTATATTGCTGCAGTAAAAGGCACAAAACAACTGCCGAAAGCTGTTTTAGCTTCCTCTGGTTTGTAGTGTACACGTTGGCTCTATTGGTGCTTCATAACTTGATCTGTATTTCTGATTGCTCTAGGGAACCTCGCCACATTTGTTTAATTTTTTGATAAGGTCCAGAAAACAGTGTATCAAAGACAAGAATAACTTATCCGTTATAGATACGCAAAGTCAGTGTGAATCGCTGTTTAACGCAAAGTTTAAGACGAAATTTCAAGTCACTGGTAAGTCTCTAATATTTGTGGTACTTCCTTCAGTTAGTAAAGTATTATTGCAAGAAACAACATTTTTCTAAATATAGTAAGTGCTGTTTGTAGTGCTTCATGTTCAAGAGACAATTCGGTCGACGTAAGCGAGATGTTTTAACCTATACTACTAAACAAGCGTTTCATGAGCTGGATTAATTTCGATAGTGCGCTAAAGGAATTACAAAAAGTATGGAGGGATAATTTTATCCCTTCTCAGACCACTCATACTTAGTACATTCACACCGAAAGTAAACTGCTCAAGGACATGAGATTTAAATACTTGTTTGTGATGCTTCATCTCACATTTTGTCGTAAGCGTAAATCAGAAGGTCTGACAGTGAATCAAAAACTTTGAAAGCTTTAACTAATATGTGACGTATAAGGTCTAAACTGTCAATCAAGGTTCCGTGTTAGATTGGAAAGTGAAGAATATGAAATAAAAGCACATAAGGTGCTTCAAAATCATCCATCTATTAGTTGATTATTGGTTTATGATCCATGGATCGGAAGGTTGTCCTTAGAAGAAAAAGAGAATTTAAAGCCAGTGATATTGCAGTCACAGTCAAAAGATCAATTAATAGAAAGTATTGAGGACCAAACTGGTAAGCAGTTCACTGCTGCTGATGTGGAGACTATGAAAGCTTAACGCTCTACAGGTAAGTGTAACAAAGTACATTTCAGACTGTTATACGCGACTGCAAGTAATCCATATGTTGCTGCAAAAGGGTGAGGTGAGAGAGTATTCAGAAAATGTCAGCAGAATCTTTTTTAGTACTTATGAGCAGATACAATTACATAAGAAATATCCAGAATTCGTTTGTGTTGTTTCTACTTACAATACAAACAATAAAATGTGATTATGCTTTTTTTAATTTCCGCTTTGTAGATATTCGGTATTCCAGTTGGTAATAACCGATAATCTTGGACGAGGGCGTCCCGTTCTGTTTGGATGGACGCAAAAAGAATTGCGAGCAAATGTAACGTGGATCTTCGATAAATTCAGAGAATTAGTGGAAAATACGTTAAAAATGTAAACTTTTATCATGGATTGCACACGAGCGGAAAGCGCGGCTGTCCGTATTACACATGGTAATGCAAATATATATTTGTGCGTCTTCCACGTGTGTCTCGCTTCCCGTGTAAAGGTACACCAATCGTGATTTTAATGAAATTGCCTTTAGATGCGCGACAAACCTTGAGAACTTATCTCAGTAGATTAGTAACCGCAGAATCTGTTGAGAGGTATTGCTAGAAATCTATTTATTCAGTGAATTTAATCAATATTTCAGAATTATTAACCAAAAAACAGACGAGTGGGCCAGTATCTGCAACGATTTTAGATATCTCGTAAAAGTATGTGGGCAGTAGCTTTTAGTGGAAGTGTTTTGTCTCTCGAGAACAACACGACTAATAGTGTGGAGACACTGAATCGCCAAATATGAAGATATGTACGCAAAAACGACAGTTTGCACAAATGTATGTACAAGGTTTTCAAGTGGAATGCAATGACATCGGCAGGGAAAATTTCTGAAGATACCATAATAACCGGCAGATACCATGAAAACGACGCTCTGCGACGGTGACTTTTTTTGCTGAACGTACTTACTCCGTTTGCACTGTTAAAGGTTTTATTGAAACCGGAAAATATGCGTTTTGTTTGTATCAAATATCAAAATGGTAACTGGTTGTTTCTGATGGACTGCGGCAAGCATTATTAAGTGGATACAAGCACTTGGGAGTGCAATTGTCAATTATTTGTTACATGCCGATATCCTTGCCATCATATGCTACTGGAACACGTTAAAAGACGAACTCTTGTTAGTAAGCCTAATCAATTAAGAAATATGAACTGCATAGCTCATCAAATAATTAAACACTGCAGTAGATGGAAGCTAGATAATAATAACTTCTAAAATAACACGACAATGACATTATTCAGACGAAGCGAAGAGTATATACGGATTCAACGAAGCAAAGGAATGCACAAACAATAGATTACTAAGAAATAAGGTGAACACTTCGCGATGCTAGTTGAGAGAAATGTCGTTAATTTCACTTAAGAATCATCAATAACTAGACAAGACCGTTTACCATTAAAGTTCTTTGTGGTTGTATTTTCGACTTCACTATATATACAACTTGTAAACCTATTTTTCTGCTTCATACGTCATTCTCCTTTACCAGTAGTAATGATGCATCAATAAACTGTTGCACAATTTTTATCTACATCTTCTTCGTAGTTTCATGGGAAGATATACCAATAATGTTGACGACTAACTGTTTTTGAAAATTAAGAATAACTGTTTGTTTGTTTTATGAATCACCGTTTTGTTACGAAAACTTGTAGTGTCGCATCAGTGTAGGAGTTTTCCTAGAACGTTGCGTTGTGAACAAAAGTTTCTTCACTATGACAGTATATTTGGATCGGTACCTTTTACTATTAACATTGAATATAATGTTCTACCCTCAGCCCAAATGTGTTCTTCAAAAGTACTAAATATCATTGCTTATTGTTACGATACGATGAGTTAGTGTAGATAATGATGTGACTTGCACATAAGATTTTACAGATTAGGTAGTCACATGACATATCCACTGTTTCGGGATTGGGTCTATTATCAAAGTATTATTAACATCAAACTGGACTGTAGTTCAACATACTTACAAGATTTATGATACAAAAGATTGGGTATAGATTTTATGTTTATATTTAAATATCTTACTAGATGAATAAACGTGGCAGTAGTCAATACAAAGCATAGTTATCGTCAACTTGTGATTTGTCCTTCGCGTAATCTTCCACATTCAGAAATTTACCAAATTGTTCACCGGCATGGACTTGATTATTAAAAAGGTTTAAACCTTTCAATTAGTTGACAGATGCCATAAGTTGCATATCAGAAAACGTATGGATACCTTCCCAGCTTAAAGCAATTCTGAATAACAACAATTCAATCGTGAAATAAATGAATAAACTTCGTTATCAGTATCAAACCCAATAAGTAAATGAAATTACAGCTAACAGGATGTACAGATAAGTGTCTTACTTGATGTAAACAGTGCTCTTCATATTCTAACCGTCCTAGAATTTCACTCAGTCATATAGTGTTAACAAAAACTGCAAGTACCATATAAACGGATTCATAAACTTTAATTATTAATTGAAATCTGAGAAATATCCCATTACAACGTTCATAATATTATTAGTAATTCACTGTTTACATAAATTAATTACACAACTGGTAAGCACAATTTAGATACCACTCGTCAATATGCAATAAAACTTTGCAATCTGGTCATTGATTTCGGATTCTGTTAACAGAAATTTATCCGTTAACTTGAAAACAAACACACCATAAATTAGTATTAATTACAACATGGTTTAAATACTATGCTCAAAACAAACATGCATAGTTTGGCTTATGAAGAAAATGTGATTAATTAATGTAGCACTTACAGTAATGTTATACACGGTTCCTGGATATGTTCAGAAAAGGCTATCAACGTTAATTGTTACAATTTTTTTCTTTCTCAGATACGTTACATAATAATATGTTTGTTTAGTCAAAAACAATTATATTTATAATGGATAGTACTGTTTATGGTTGTATATTAGCAACCTATATAACATTCAAAAATATTTTAACACTATTGCTTCAACCTACATTTTATAAACAACTACCAACGCCCATGTTCAACGCCAACATAATTGAGGAGGTGAATCAAATATAAAAGGTTTCAGAGCTCATTTTTGATTGGAAATCTTATGATAGTCTATTTTTGAACTGATAAATGACGAATTGCACTAGCCTGAGTTTGCATTGTTGCAAATAACCACATTAGGCTTACCAAACATCTACCCAGGTTGTGGGCAACAAATACGTCAAACTAAAAATAAACTTTAGTAAAAGCCATGTAATAACAACAAACTACGAAAATCGACGTGAGGCAGAGAAAAATGCTGCTAATAGCTGATAAATAACGACACCCAAAATCCTCAACAACGTGTAACATGGGCGCGAAAACCCTTGTCTTAACGTCCTTTCTGTTCGCGCAAGAGAACGAAAGCGTGGACGCAACAAGCAATTATGGTGTTACATTATATAAAGACATCTAAGAAATGCGAACTAATACGAGCATATAGACAATCTTTAAGTCAAGTTCAAATTGCCAGGTTTGTACTCAATAGTACCATTACGGCCAAGTAATCGAAAATTCAAAGTTTCTATCTCAGCAGGAAATGATATTCTGTACCACGAAAAACTGGTACAGTAATACATTAGACACCGGTTAGATAAGCTACGGAAAAGACCAAAACTATTTACTTATCAATTAATTTAGAAGCTGAGTGACCAAAATTGTTAACAGTATTGCACGTTTTCAACAAACATCAAATGAGATTTTTAGCCCCTAGAACTAGTCGAATTGGTTAATCAGAAGTGGCATTGTTCCTAATCACACAATATTTAAAACTGACCATGAGATAACTGGAAAAATAGATATTCAATATTTACCCCGGAGCAAAGGCCAACAATGGTGAACGCGAAAATATCCAATTCGATCGGATGGCATGGCTCAACCTTGCAGGCGTGATCACCCACGGGTAACTTACCTCTTTTATTCATATTAAATATACTGTTCTATCTCCAGCCTAAATGTGTTCATCATGTGTTGGTAATGTCTGTGATAGGACGAGTCAGTGTAGACAATAAGGTGACTTCCACGTAAGATCTTATAGGTTAGGTAGCCATAACATGACAAATCTACAATTTTAGGATTAGTTCTATTATTATGATAGTACTAATAACGAAGTCGACCATAGTTCTATAAACCATACAGCAACAACCAGGAAATTGGTCACCTAGTATGAAAGCTAGCGAAGTACAGTGTCTGAGTAAGAAAAAATCAGAACGCCGTGAAAGACAATAAGGTGCCCTACGAAAAGCGGTGGCTTATATATAAAATAAAACGTCACAAACGCTAACCTTGCTCTTGATAGAAGATATGAGGCTATTTATCACATAAAATGCATAAATGCTTACTTACTTACTTACGCCTGTTACTCCTCGTGAAGGAGCATAGGCCAAACACCAGCATTCGCCATCCAACACTGTCATGGGCAATCCCTTCCAACTCATTCCAGTTGTTATTCATGCTTTTCATATCTACTTCTATTTCCCAAAATAATGTGTTCTTTGGCCTTTCTCTTTTCCTCTTTTCTTCAGGATTCCAAGCTAGGACTTGCCTCGTGATGCAGTTTGATGATTTGCGTAATGTATGTCCTATCGATTTCAATCGTCTTTTCTTAATTTCTTCTTCGGATGGAAGCCGGTTTGTTTGCTGATGGTATTCGGCCAATAGATGTTGAATATCTTGCGTAGACAACCATTTATAAATACTTGCACCTTCTTGATGGTGGGCGCTGTAGTTCTTCAAGTTTCAGCTCCGTACAGTAGAACTGACTGTCTTGACGTTCGTATTGAAGATTCTCAGTCTGATATTGGTTGACAGACATTTGTTTTGAGTTCCATATATTCTTCAACTGTAGGAATTCGGCCCTTACTTTGCATTTATGTCTGCATCTAAACCTCCTTGTTCATCGATGATACTACCCAGGTATATGAAGGATTCTACATCTTCCAGAGTTTCGCCATCAAGAGTGATTGTATTGGTGTTCTCCGTGTTGTATTTGAGGACCTTGGTTTTCCCTTGTATATGTTGAGACCTACTGATGCAGAGACTGCAGCTGCACTGGCTGTCTTCATCTGTATTTGCTCGTGTTTATTGGATAGGAGGGCTTGGTCATGTGCGAAGTCCAAATCATCTAATTGGTTCTGAGCTGTCCATTGTATTCCGTGTTTTCCCTCAGGTGTCGAGGTCTTCATGATCCAGTCGACTACCAGAAGAAGGAGGGAGGGAGAGAGTAGACAGCCTTGTCTTACTCCGGTCCTTACTTGGAATGCAGCTGTCAGCTGTCCTCCACGCACGACCTCTCACTGTAGTCCGTCATATGAGTTCCGGATAATGTTGACAATCTTCTTAGGAACTCCGTAGTGTTTTCAAGATGAAGTTTCTAAACGTCCTCCTATCTACACAGTCAAATGCCTTTTCATAATCAATGAGGTTGGTGTATAGTGACGAGTTTCACTCAACTGATTGTTCGACGATGATCCGTAGTGTCGGAGTTTGTTCTGTGCACGACCGATCCTTACGGAATCCAGCTTGTTGATCTCGAAGTTGAGCGTCTACTGCATCTTTCATCCGATTCAGCAACACTCTGTTAAAGACTTTCCCTGGTACTGATAGTAGCGTAAGGCCTCTGTAGTTTTCACATTTGCTCAGATCTCTTTTCTTTGGAATCTTGACGAGGTACCCCCCTTTCCAGTCCATCGGCACTTGTTCCTCCTCCCAAATATTTTTGAATAGAAGGTGAAGCATGTTTGCAGTTACTTCGATGTCTGACTTCAGTGCTTCAGCTGGTATATTCTCGAGTCTTGCTGCTTTCCTGCTCTTGGTTTGTCTGATGGCCATTCTGATTTCTTCCGCCGTTGGTGGATTGACATCTATAGGAAGATCTGTGTGTGCTGCTTCGATGTCCGGTGGATTCGTTGGAGCCGGCCTATCCAGGAGTTCTTAGAAGTATTCTACCCATTTGTTCCGCTGTCGATGAATCTCTAAAATACATACATAGAAAAGAGTTTATGCGCACCTCCACACAAAAATGCACAAAAGCGATCATACACCAAGGTAATGACAACTTTGGGTCTGACATACACTCATAGTCTCGCATTCTAGAGTAAATAGTGGGTGAAAGCACACAAAATATTCACTACATTAGAACCAACTAGTTGTACACTTCTGCACCGAACTGATAATGATCAGAAATGCGCGCTTGAACGTGACAGCAGCTCAAACTGCGGACATATTCAAAAGAATGGTGGATAAACTGGAGTATCTTAGCTAATAGATCTGACATATTCCTTAAAGCAACTGCAGTCACTTGTTCGGGTCTAAGATATTAGAAAAGAGCTAGGTAAATCTACGAAATCAGTTACCCTCGCAACAGTTGAAAATAGGCTGAACTGGTACGGACTGAAATCAAGCAGCTGGGTTGAATATTCATATATATCAATTACAGATTACGAACGTGCCTATGGATTCTCGGTTTAATCATGGAACGAAGTATGTCTCAAATGATAAAGGAAGGTTAGAACAAAGCAGAAAGCTTGGCGGGTTGTTCCTGGATGGCCTTTACTCGGTCGGTTGAAACAACAATTTATGGCCAATAAAAATGACTGTACAGACTAGACGAAATTATGCAAAATTCAAATAATAGTGTGTAAGTATTTACAAATTAAACCCACATTGGCTATTTCCACACTCATGTCTTCAAAATGAAGAAATTCGTAATCTGAATTTGTTAAGGTGAAGCAGCGCGTTTTAGGAATGTAAGGTTTGAAGAGGGAAAATAAACGGAGGAAGCTACATTTGAGGAATTCACGTTCACATCACCATTTACATCTCTCTGTCAAAAGGAAGCTATATAACAAGTCTCTGTTCTTATTCAAGCTTCAAATTATGTTTGGAAACCGTACAGATAAGTTACAAGACTCACTAATACAACTCAGGGTATATCACATATCATTGTTAACAAAATTGTCCATTGCTTATAGATCGCAGCAAAGCAAGTAATGCGCTTCTCTGAAAAGGCAGCAAGGGAATCTGAAGTCCAAAAGCAAAAACTAAAAAAGGTAAACCATAGTTCATTGTCTAGAATTATGTGGTCTAAACATTTGCTTTTTTATAGGCTTTAACATCTGGAAATATTGAGTGTGGTAGAATTTATGCTGAAAATGCTATTAGAAAACAGAAAGAGTCCACTAATTACCTCCGGATGGCATCTCGTTTTGATGCTGTCCAGTCACGCGTACAAACTGCTCTCACAATGAATCAGGTATATTTCTCTCGGCATTGTAATTTCAGGTGGTAAAAAATATTGGTTCTGTCACGAATGAACTTGAAAAAGTTATGCGCACCATGGATTTGGAGAAACTCGAAAAGGTCATGAGTAAATTCGAGTCTCAGTTTGAAGGTCTCGATATTCGTTCTTTAACTATGGAAAATTCCATGAAAAATATATTTACTCTTTCAGCTCCTGAGGATGAGATTAATTCGTTGATAAAACAGGTTAGTTGAGGCCAATCGTTACATTGGTATATTATGACTTGCCAACTTGTATTTTCATTGTGAAGCATTTCAATACGGGTAGTTTATCAGTCGCATTACAGTCTTGGTCCGCATCCTAGTCTTGCATCAGTTTGTCTCAGTAGGTATGGTTAAATTACTGCTTTAGATAGTGAAAGTTTTAATCATCACGGAGAAAATTTTAGCGTGTTGTGAGATTCTAAATTAGTTCATAAAGTACATAATTCAAATGCCTTCATACATTTAGAAAAATCCGTCTTATTCACCCTAGAAAACATATTAGCTCTGTTAATAATATGTCTTTAGTTACATCCCAATGGGTAGAAAATCATATTTCTGACGTTTCGTGACTTGATGTAAGCCATTTCAGAGTAAATAACCACTTAACACAAGGTTAAATATGTCGAGCCTTGGTATAGATGCATAATAACTCTGGTTGCTACATCACATCATCCCAGCGTGGTAGATTTGCGGGAATAAAGATCTCAGCACCAGTGATTATAAAAATTTATAACGGTTTAAGGAAGAGTAGATTTGCAGGGTAAATTATTAAATAATTATGAAACTCGGGACATATAGGATGGTAAGATGTGAATAAACATCTACCATTGCAACCTATTTTAAGCCATATTGTCCGGTGTTTCCAAACACTGGTCGTGACATTCACGTTGTCTTCAAACAGGTAGTCTTCTTCCCTCAGCGTGACAAATCAGTGGTCAGTGACTTCATGGATCAATCCAGCATTCTGCTTTTGCTTTCAGCAAGTTTCTTTCAACCTACTACTATCTTAGTCAACATCGACGATAGTAATTCTCCCTCGTTTCAATGGTCCCTTCAGTTTATTTATTCATTTGAACACAAAAATTGGTATGAATGGGCACCAAATACATATGCGCCACACAATAACAATGAGGTTGTGAAGAGATAGAAAATGTAAAGTACGTATAATAAAAGAACAACGGACAGGAATTATGGTGAGTGAAATGATAATGAGAAAAACAGCTTAGGAGAAATACAACCAGAATAAGTTACGTTTACTTTTATGAAGAAAGTAAAAGAGTTACGGCAGAATCGCCATTGGCTTCTATTCTGAGCCATACATGATAACGTCTCTAACCACTGTTGCACCGTCTCTAGGACCCCAACCAGGAAGTCATGAAGGACCAAAAGGAACCAGTCCTGTACAGCTTTCTTTGATACCACGGCACCATGTCAAACTGACCACCTCTTGCCTTTTTCTAACCAGTCCCGGCGTCGGAAAATAATGCACGACGTGGAACTCTCTGGCACGACATTCGGAGAACATGTCCAAGCCACCGAAGTCGGTGTTTCAAGATGGTGACACCAATCGGATTATCGTCTCTGTGCCCGAACACACGATGCCGAACCTCTGCGTTACTAACATGGAGTTGCCACTGGATGTCAACAATCATTCGGAGATGATCAAACACAGAGTCGTCTAACATCCTCAACTCGGAGAGGCCAGGTTTCACAAGCATAGAGCGTTGTAGATCCGAACTTTTACAGCCTGACTAAAATCACGAAGGCACCAAAGATGGCACAGATTGACATAAGCCGCTCTGGCTTTCACTATATGTGCATTGGTCTCATCACTCACGCCACCACCAGCACTTATGCAGCTACCCAGATACACGAACTTCTCGACTACGTCTATCTGCTCACCATCCAGAGTGAGTACAGGATTGGAATCCTGCCAGTCTTGTAGAAGTACTTTGCACTTCGAAGGTGCAAAGCACATACCATACCTACGGACACTGATTGCCAACTGATTAAATGCGGATTGCATGGCTTGAACATTATCGCACAGTAAGACAATATCATCCGCATACTCAAGGTCGAGGAGTCTTTCTCCAGGCAACAGATCCACACCACCATTACTTACGTCCATCAGAGCTGTTTCCAGAATGTCATCGATGGCAAAGTTGAAGAGGAATGGTGAGATTGGGCAACTCTGTCTAACCCCACTGCTCGAATGGAACAATGTAGAGAGGTGGTTGTATGCCCTCACTCTGCCTGAGGTGTTTGTATATAGGGCTTTTAGGATGTTAATAAACTTCTCAGGCACACCCTTCTTCAATAGACAATCCCAGAGAACAGTCCTGTCCAATGAATCGAAGGCAGCCCTGATGTCAAGAAACACTACGATTGTTGGCCTTTGATAAGTATGGCGGTGTTCTAACATTAGGCGGAGGGTGAAGATATGATCAATACATCCTCGACCAGAACGAAACTCAGCCTGCTCCTCGCGAGTCAATCTTTCTCGGGTTTTGAACAACCTACGAAGTATGACGGAAGCCAATAGCTTGAACGCAATCGGAAGTAGACTTATCCCTTGACAGTTGTTACAAGAACAAAGTGAACCCTTTTTCAAGATAGATACAACTATTAAGTCATTCGACGATGTTGGAACACTGATTGCCAAACATTTGCAAATAATTCAGTCTGTTCCATAACCAGAGAGTTGCCATCATCTTTAATAAGGCTCGAAGGTAAGTCGTCTGGGTTTGATTATTTGTGGCGCTCCATGAGCTGGAGTTTCTTGTAGACTTGCGCCTCGTTTGGTGGACCAGTTTACGCAGGCCATGGAGGGCAGGACAGTCTGATCGAAGTTGCCGGGGCAGCCGACCAGTTGGACTGCTTCACGATAAACCTTGCCCATCATCTAAGACGTCGGTAAATGTTAGTGGTTGGCATCCCGTCATCTTCGCAAATTGTTTCACTCACACTAGACTTCTTTCTGCAAGCGACTCGGATGAGTTTAAAGAACTTCCAGTGGTTACCGGAAGCAACTGCTACTTCCAACTCGTTGGCATGCTCCGACCAAAAGTCGTCTCGGTCCTTATGCAAGCTTGGTACAATTTCACTACGTAATAGTCTTCGTTTATAGTCGGACATGCGGTCACCTGAAGTAAACCGACGTGCTACAGGGAGTTGTAAAAAGCCTGAAAAAACAGTGCTTGTGCGCTGAACTTTTCACGAAACTGCCAACGGATTTACCCACCATTTTCATTCCATCACGCAATTGCGACCAATGCTCATCTATACTTTTCGGTGGGACGGCAGCTAGTCTTGAACTGAGCTCAGTTTGATATTTAGTTGCAACCAATTTACCAACATCAATCTGTTGGCCACTAGAACGCAAGGTAAGATTAGTACAACCAAGGGAATGATCAAAGTCCAGATAGGTACTATAAAAGGAGAGGCAATCTTGTACACAACCACGCCATCTTTAGCTGATATCGATGTGGTCAACCTGAATCCAGGTTTAAGATTCAGAGGAAAGACGCCCGGTAGCCAGAAGCCATGTAATTTGTGCACAGTTGTAGTAGACGGTCACTGTTATCTGACGTGCGATCAACAAGTTCCCATAGGTCACCTAAACGACCATCTATGCGTAGACGCCCGATCCGAGCATTCAAGTCTCCTGCTAGTACTACAATGTCTAATAAACTCATCCTTGATCGCATCCGAGCTTCGCTCTGTCGAAGCATAAGCGGAGATGATGAAGAGACGTCGTTTCTCGTACCGATGTCTTTGCACTTTGATTGAGCTGTCGAATCTAACAGTATATAACCGACTGTCAATGTGGATCCAATCGGCCATTACTGTCTCAGCTCTGATGCTTAATATGACACTAACACCTGAAAAATCAAACGAACATGCTACAGGGTCCCCGGATAAACGCACGTGAAACAAGCTTTTCGAAGCGACAGATGGAGAGAGAATTTGTAGTACGCCACTAGAGTTATTAATACGGGTCTCGGATAGACAACCTTTATAAATGTTGAAACCTTCCAAGGACATTTATATATTTGAACAGATATTGGTACAAAGGGGCACCAAATATATATGTGCCACACAAGTAACTTGATTTTTGTGTGGGCTGTGACACTGCCCGAGTTCCCAGACTGAAGCAGGTGGTTTTCTTAGTGGGTCACACCCGGAGCCTTCGACCTAAAGGTTTGGTCCACAAGGCAGTGGAGCAACGTCTCATGGTAGCCGGGGACCAATGATTGGCTCATACGCCATTCCATCAGGCGCATTCGGGACATTGCTGAAGTGGCATGGAACAACGGAATGAGTTATGTCGGGGTTACAATCATAAGGTACCAGGCAAAGGTGACAAATCACTTGTTGAGGTCGTAACTCTTAATTGAACTAAGGAGTGTGGACATGGTTTACGTGTGCCTAACCACTTTGTGTCTTGATTGGCACGTGATGGTTATCAATAGTTGATGACTTAGAGTAACATGATCCAGAATCGTTCACAGTGGAGATGTATTCAGACATTTTCTTCTTTTACATTTTGCTGCCACATTACACAAATAACTAATTATTTATGTTATATTCATTTTATCTACTAATGTGGAGCAGAGACTTTTACCAACGTACATCTGTACCAAGCTCTATGTTGATGACGTCTGTCTGGTCATAAAGAGTTTAGTATTCATTCAGTCCTAAAAACTACTATAATGATTATTTATCTAATTAGTATGCAGGTGTATAATTGTAAATTGCAATGTTAAAAGCAAGTATTCTTGGAAACTATTCATGATTGACTTCCGTAAGTCTTTCTGGAAATCATCCCATTGTCATAAAACCATATAGATGTTGGCCATCAACACTAATCCGATTTCGTTTTCAGGTCCTCCAAGAAGTAATATTTTCCCAGTGTGAGAGGCTTGGATATTTTAAATATCCACATGCATTCAGTTGTGCTCAAATTCTTTCTGTTTATTGTCAATTATCTTTGTATCCTAGATTTTGTCATATTGTTATAGATTCTGCTCCATTTGCAACCAATGTTAACAATTTGAGTTCAAGAAAGCACCTCTATCTCCTGAAACTACTTTCGAGTTTATGATGAAGTTGTCAGTTTTCTAACTCTTAATCAATATGTAGAAGTAAACATACATTTTTTCATCAATTAAGGAATTTAATGTATTGTCAGTTAGTGAAACAGTCGAAAAAATAGATTTGTGAGCTATCGTCAATCGGCTAGTTGTGGGGAGGGGAGCAAATCTACGAACATCCATTCACTACGAACCAATTGATTGAACAGAAAACTGGCACTCGGCTTAGAACTTTAAATGAATTATAAGAAGTTCTATTTAACTAGGATTAGAGGAGAAACAATCAACCATGTCTAGTTAATTGCTTAGATACCTAAGGTTGGTGGTTCATATCTATTAAACAAGTTGGAAGACGTACTGGTTTACTAGCTAATTAGGCGTAGTTCTGACGTTCTGGCTCAGGTCTCTGATCTCTACATTCACCTCGCATTTACGTACCACTTTCAGTTGTTTTCCATTTTGAGTCCTGTTTTCACAAGTTCTAGGATCAGTCAATAAAAAAGCTAGTTTATAAAAAGGGGTTTATAAAAAATATATATCATGATATTAGTGACTTTTGGCTTACCGTAAATCTTTAGTCGGTATCGAAACGACAATTTAATTTAAATACCGCCTGAAACCTTAATTAACCCAGTTCTGTTATTTTCCATCAAAAATGTAGGGTTCTACCTTGGAATAAGCAGTCTCACTTGGTACTTCTACCGCTTAAACCATTTGCCGTAGTAGTTTATTTGCAATACTGATTATCGTTCCCCTTTCTTTTATCTAAAAACTGCCATTTTGTATTGTCCACAATTTCACACTGTTCCATTGTATGGATTTGTTTTTCAGCCAGTGTGAACAAAAAGTTGACTCTCCCACTAATTTGCTTGATAAGTTTTCTTCAAAAATACATTGTTTTCTGAACTTTCGGACTTCATTAGTTCTATGATTGTTCCTTGAATTTTACGTAGGTGGCAGAAGAAAACAGTCTTGAAGTTTCACACGCTATTGCAGATGCTCCTGTTGTTGGTGGTACACTTTCCGTTAATTCAGAGTCATCTAGGGATGCTGAAGATGACGCTCTTACAAGAAGGTTAGTTGTATACTTGTGTAGTTTCTCTCACACTAGCGTGTGTGAACCCATCCAGCATTCGCGTAATGTACATAACTATATGTTTTCAAATGTGGTCTTATAACTTTTTGTGTATTGGGTCACCACTAAGTATTTATAGAAATATTTTGGAGTGACCTTATCTCCCAGGTTTAAATAATTTGCAGAATTTCTTATAATTACTCGTCACATTAGTCGTTGTTGATAAAATTAAGCTGTATCAAATTTTTTCTGGAAAATCTCATTTAATGTTTATTAGGTGGGTGCATTCTGCCTTTAGGTCGAAGGCTCCGGGTGTGACCCACTAAGAAAACCATTTACTTTAGTCTGGGCACCTGGGCAGTATCACAGCCCACACAAACCAAGTGACTTTTGTGGCACATATGTATTTGGTGTCCCAATGTACCAATATTTATGTGTTCAAATTAATAAAGTAGTACATAAGTTCTTGCTAATAAAGAATGTTTTTTTATATTCTTTTGATTACATGTTGACTACAAAAACTTATAGCAATTCACCTCTTAATTTTAATCTGTACTTAAGAGTAACATTGTATAATATTCATTCTTACTCGAATCGCTAATAGTTTATGTCATTGATTTATTTTTCTTGAGTCACTGTGATTAGACTTTATACCAAGGTATGATACAGTAAAATATGTTAGCATTAAATAAACTCCCATTTTTCTGTCGGTCAGCGTTATCTAACCTGCCAACGAAAAGTCCCCATTCGCCACCCAGATGACTCTCCTGTCTCCCCAGACGTCTGACCTGCTCATTTAAATCTCTTGCTAGCACTATAATTTATTTTGAACACTCTGTCTTGAAATAATTTAACCGGTGATTGAACTGATCCTTGATTGGACCCGTGTTTTAATCTGCCGGACGGTAGGCGAAGATGACGAAAAGACAGTTTTGTGTGTGGCTTTTTTAATCTAACAGCACATAAAAGAATGTTAGTGAGGATCCATCTGATTAGTATTGCTTTTGCTCTAATGCTTAGTGCAAGACCAACTGACAGCGGTACCTCATGGGAATGTCATAGAGTCCTCAGATGGACGCACGTAAAACTGGTGAACGTGTAGAATTTCTCTAGAGTTTTGAATACAGGTCTCGGATATACGGAAAACGTCGATGTTCAAACTTTCAAATCACATAGCCAGAATTATCTGTTTTCGTATATGCACTAATGTGGGAGCGTTGAACGAGTCCATTTCTAGTGGCACACATGGTTTCATTCAAGCTGATTCCGAATTCATAATCGATGGTAGCGCTCAAACTTTCAGTCAGTCATTAAATTGGGTTCGTTTATTCAGAAAAAGATTTTCACCATTGATGAGCTCTTGTGTGATTTGGCAAATTAAAGTAAACAAAATGAAATAGAAAAATGGATCAAAGTAAAACAAAAACATTTGAGTTAAATGTTTAGTAATTATCTTTTGAATTAGTAATGAATCAAAGTATGTAGATCAGTTTCTTCGTAATTATTGTAGGATTTAATTTGTCCTACAGATATACTACTAGAACTGTAAACGCGATACAGGCGACCCCAGAGGCTATTTGAAAGCTAGTCAGAACAGGGACAACTTGGCTTTAAACTTTATCTGTTTCTAAACGTAAAAACAATTAGATTAGTACAATTAAAGGAATTATAGTCATTAAGTGGAATGCACAAACATACCGACCAGTATTGCGTGTCTTATCGAAATGAATAAAAATTGAATCACACTTATATAATAGGATAATAATGTCCTTCAATTGGCAGGTCACATGCAACAGGGATAGTCTACAGATACATCAGACCAAATTGACATGGCGGGCGCCTAAACAACGATTTGATTGGTTAGTTATGGACATAACTAGCAATTATTCTCCGTCATATTTGTGAAAGGGGTGGGTTACTTTTCTAAAGCCTAGACCGAACCAGATAGTATTATTAGGGACACATTCCCTGATCCATTGATATGGAAGTTATAATCCACACGGCAGTGAAGCAGCGCTAGCAGATGCCATCCCATGGTAGTCGGTGGCCAAGATTGGACTCATGTACCATTTAATCCCTCAGGATCCTGGAGCGTATATAAACCATCGGTTAGGAATTCGGGCTTAACATCTCTCCTAGGTAGACTGTTCGTATCCACCAATCCGGGTTAAGCATCAGACACTCTTCATCTTCTCTTCTGTAAACTACACCCCTGCCACAAGACAGTGAGTATAAAAGGCAGTGGCTATAAACGGGTGGTCATATGAAATTATTTTCAAGGGAAAAATGGACTTCCCACCATCGGCCGTATCAGGGCTTTAAGAGAAGGGGTTATCAAAATATCGTTGGGAATTATAGGGAATATCTTTTTAAGTGGGTCTAAGTTGCACAGACACATTATTTTATTGTCTTCTTTGAAGTCATGTACTCTTCTTCTCTTAATTTCATTCCTTTTACCATTTCACCTCCTTTCCCTATCATTATCAATGTAATCATATTCATTAATTTAGTGTCATTTTTATTGATTCTTTTTCATTGGATTACTTTAAGTTGTACTACATCTTACGTCCTTTACATTTTTATGTTCAATGTTAAATTTGAAGGATATGACCTTTGAATTTGTGAGGCGTGACAGGGATGCATGTATGTGATCATTGGTAATTTTGAGTCATTGGTTACATATGAATACAAAATTGGATTTGTAGTTGGACAGTGTTGTAAACTTGCACAAACCTAGTGATTGGAACATGTTTGTTACTTACACAGATGCGTTGCCTACTTGTTGTACGACATTGGTCGTAGTAAACGTAAGTTAGAAGAAGCGTTGTTTTAGTCAAACGAAGATGTGGTGTTGATCCACATTGTCTCTAGTTTTTAAGGTTAAGTGACCGCTACCAAAACTAGGATCTTCAAGATACTTGAAGATAATAATTGAAAAACTAGGTTTCATAGAAGGAAACTAATTTTCTATCATTCGGTTGAATCCCCACTTTTATTTACTGGTGTTAATTGTAATAACTTAAATCGATGCATTGACTTGTAGTCGTTTACTTTGCGTCATCTGTCATTCTGTAGTATGAACATAGATTATCCGATAATGTTTGACAAGCTTTTGGTTGTTTTTATGTCCGTTGAATAAGATATTAAGTTACGCGTTATTGATGTAGATTAAACAAATCAACGAATCTCATGAATTATGTGGATATCTCTTGTTTTCGCCTCTCTCTTTAAATAAAAGATTAATGTCATTGAGTTTAATCTACATGTCGTTTAGACTCTTAATAGTAAATAGTACGTTCTAAGTTATCCATATTATTGGTAAAAGCGGCACATTTTTGTCCTAAGCTGTGCTTCTTTTTTATAATTAAATGTGAAAATTCATTCCTACTATATATATAATATAGTCAGCTCATAATTTCATCAATATTCTTATCATCAAGGCATAACTTGATTAGGTAAGAAAACCAATCAAAAACATTTCAATAATAATAATAATAACAATCACTGTGTTTATAATATTTACTTTGCTTTCTTTTTTATGAAAAAAAAGAAATAAAACTTCGTGATCATTGGTTTTGTTTGATACTTTTCCCTTTCCATCCATAATCGTACTTAGATATGTAGTTTTATGTATCATTGTTATATCCCATTCTTTTTAATTTTACTAAACGACTGTGATCAAAAACGTATAATATGTTTTTTTATTACATGGTAAAATAGTTCACATGAATCACATCATAAGATAACAAAGATCATTACTAACTCGGTTATTTCTTTAAATTTTGTGAATCAACATCAGCATGTGGTTACATTTTTGTTTTTCCTACCTCTTCAATACAATGCTAATGAACATGAATATTTTACGTTTATAATGCTTTATTTTGTTTGCATTTAAATTTTAAACGTTTTTTTTAGCTACAAATAATTACATATCATTGAGATAATGAATCGAGCAATGTTAGAGCACTGTTGAAAACCGGAGAGCATTGAAATTCCATTTCGTCCTGGCATAGGACTCCTCAGAAGTACATATCGACTACACCACACGCAAGACTCAAACCCAGGACCTTCGGTGTTAATGTCTAACTGACCAGTGAAGCTAAACCGTGTCGAATGTGAGGTAGTTACGAACAAAAAGCAATGGAAAACGGTCGCGCAATATCGTGAATTGATTGAAGGTAGGAAATAACTTTGTCGGATGCCGACTCGGTGGTCTAGAGGCTGTGTTCGCACGCGAGCCCGGAGGTCCTGGGAAGTCGTAGACGTGCACTGCTGAGGAATTCCATGCACGGACGAAACAGTCGTTTATTGCTTTCAGGTTTTTAATGGTGGTCTACCACTGATCGGTTCATTATCTCAATCTAATTGAGCAATCTCTGGAACTCCTCACTGATAATAAATAAGTGCTTATCATCTATCCATTGCACATTCATTTGACTGTCGTTGTCTTTGAATTAAGTTAATCGGATGACTGATGCCATTTATTTGGCACAAAATGAGATGGGACATCTCGTAAATTATGTAAATTGTACTCTAGCTGTCAGCTGCTACACTTTTGGTTAGTGATACTGTTAGGTTATATGGAACAAAATGTGTTTGAACTCCCGATTGTTGTTATCGGTGTTGCGATGTTTGGCTACTGTTATCATGGGTTTTACAGTTTAAACATCAATTCGTGAAACGGGTCAATATAACTATCAACATTTTGAACTACAAATGTCTAATGCTAATGAATGTTTCATGTAATCAAATGCTCCAATACACCCCACAAATACATTTTCATAAAATCATTTTTAAATAATTATGTGTTTATAAACTTTCATTAAAGTAGAACAGTGATTTTCTAACATTTCTCGGTCTCCTGAGAGTTGCTTCTTCAAAAAATAATGTGCAAATTTCCTGAATTTAGAGTAGTAAATGGAAGAAACTGAATCTTTTTTTTTGTTAATTAAGACAACATAGTTCACTGTTACTTACTGATTCATATTTATGGCTTTTTACTTCATATAAGTGGTCTGTAATTTCTATAAGATGCATTGTTACCATATTTACATCACAACACAAACGTGTCATCCTTAGTTTTAAAGGTTGTTACACTAAAATCCTTTCTCGCTCATTATATTTCGCTAGTTCCAGTAATTATAACCATTACTTCTTTGCACTTTATTTGCTACACGGAATCAGTACCTTTCTCTGTAAATTCAAAATAGTTAATTTATTATATGTTTGATTAGATTTAACGTTTGTTCAGCTCTTCATTTATATGTAAAGTCAATAACATTCAGTATTTTCTTCATTTTGATGGTATATATACATATGTATGTATGCTGTGGACAAAATCCATGTATTTAACTTTATTGAAAACAAAAAGATCTAACCAAACGTTTATTGTATGGCAGTAAAATTTTGTGGGTTGCGTACCCAACAGTTATGTAAAGCTAAATAATGTTGGTAGTTTTATCTTATTCAGACACATTTTTATGATTTTTCTGATGAAATTTGGTATGGTGTAACTTAATGACGTAGCACTTTATCTCCATAGCCTAACTTCGGACATTAATCCTAAATTTCCATTGTATTTAATACTTTATATTTTCACCTCACATTATACTCGACTCTTCATATTCAGTTAGCTGGAGTTGACTGATATTTAAGTAATCTTGTTATTCCATTCATCTTGGATTTATTATTAACTTTCAGGTACTGTAATTTGTGTGCTTCTCAATCTTTTTAGAGGCCATTAATCGAATGTGGGTAATCTTTTCAGATGTGTTGTCTTGAGTTTTGTTTTTGAGAGCTAATAGTTACCTTTATTGGATTGTGTATTCAGACTATAACATGGCCACCGCCTCTTCATAAATCTTTATTTATTTTTATTTCAGGCTTGCTGCACTCCGTCAATAAAACCTGTCAACTTCAATGTTTTGTTGCTCCATCTGGTCAATAATAATTTATTCTGATTATTTTTCATCGTTAACAGGTTACTCACAAGCTCATCTTTGTATTTTTGCTCTTTCTAAACTTTACTTTGAAGGATATTTTCTCTTTGAAATTAGTTGTACAAACCCAAATGGACCTATTTTGTTTCACTTCGCAAAACGTTTATAATATGATGCACCTTCAGATTTCTTGCAGATCCTTGAAGAAATTATATATTTTGTATTGCTCGCTTATCACTGAAATGATTTTGTGAATAAAATGTAGTATATGTCTAATACATTTACTAGTATCATTTATTAATTGTTACACTCATTTAATTTTACTTCCAGTGCAGTGTTTTGTTTTTCTAGTAGCGTTATGTACAAACTAGCCCGACTGTGGTTAATTATCGTTGACCTATTAAACAACCAGTTCGCTTAAATTTCACTTTTTACTGTGTTTTATGGCGTAAGTGAAACATATTTAAAATGAGTAACGGCGTAAAATCCTACTTGTTACAATTACATGTCTCTGTAAACTTAGTTATTTACGTAAGTGAAGACAATTTCAAACTTGAAGTGTATCTCGGTGTCATTTTTAGTTTTTAGGTATTCTAAAGTCATGTCATACATATTGTGTTTACTGACATGAGTCTAGGTTGTTCTGAAAATAATAAATACATGGAAAACTTATATCTTGGGAAGCTTCTTTTCGAAATTTATCAGTTTCAACGCTGTGTAAATTGTGATTAAAAGGTGCAAAGTAGTGTAATTATAATTTTGCTTGCATATTGAGTATTATTGTACTTCCCACTTGACCCAACCCTCTAAGCAGCCTCTTCTGAAAGCACGGATCATCACTGAGATAGGAGGCTGTCAACGATAACGAAGCACCAATTTAGAGAGCTACTGATTGTGGCTCTGAGTCTTCTTGGTTGGTGACTGCGCGGTTATCGTAACCAGTAGTTGATATTGCTCAAAATCAATTTCAATGGCACATGTGCGTTCCTTTTTCGCAATACACATCTTGAGTTTGAAAATTGTCTCATAATTTCCTATTCCACGAGTTCATTTTTTAATCATTTAGTCTATTTCCAATCTTTTCTACTATCAGCGATATTACTACTTTTATCTTGATAATTTCATCGCTGTGTATTGATGTGGTGTTGCAACTCGAACTAAAGTACATATGTGCCCAGTCCTACGTTACTGATTGACTGGTGGATGGATTGAGTATAGAAGTGAAAGATCTCTATACTCATAGGAATAATAGCCAACGCTTTCAACTATGACGACTAATAGGTAAGAAAGTGTATACTAGTGGAAAGCTAAGCACAAAAGTTTATGAATTTAAACTGCTTCATTCAACGATACAAATGAAATACGACAAAAGTAAGCAAGACAAGCTAATAAAAAAAGCATAGTAGTCGTTTATTACTCAGATGCTGAGTGACCTGGTATCCAAATAATACATCCTAACCACGGAAACGAACGAAATATTTACTTCCAGTTTTCTTTTATCAATAGTTACCCGCCGCTTCAATGAGGACTAAAACCACACAAATGGCTTTATTATAATCAGTTCTAATAACGGCGATCGTCTGTCGCAGCTTTGCTCAGATAACCATCTATTTCTAGAAAACACCGATTTTGAACATAAGGCGAAACTTCGTCTGACGGCTTCCACAATCGACTCATTGATGGACTCGAATAAATCACATCGCTACTAACCATCGTTGGAGGAGCTCGACAAAAAACTCGCTCATTTTGGAGCACATACTTTGACTCGGGTCACGCTCTAGTTTGAGGACATATTTGTCTGGTTAGTGAAAATCAGCGGTGTCTACGAAATTGATAGATGCTCGGAAAATCATTCCGTCTTGCTCCAAACACAATGAGGGAGCTTAAGCGTTGGCTGGTAAAACAGGCCTATGTAGTTATCGCGAGCAGAAGTGGGTAGCAAAAGCGGAATAGATGAAAAGGGCGGCTACAATAGGTAACTGTTTAAACTTACCAAAGAAGCGGGTGTTTATGATACAACTGTTATTAAAACTATCTCGTAAACAGATGATTATTATTCACTTTCAATCCAGAAGTTTGAACCGAAGAGGACAATAATTTAGGGAATAGTTCAACTGGTCTTCGGCCACACACTATCTACAAGCAAACTGATGTAAGTCCTCCATCTCTTAGTAAGGCTGAGAAAGCTATTAATGGTCTGTAGCGAGAAAGAGCAGCAGAGCCTGGTGAATTATTTTTTAAAGGATGGTAGTCCAGTTTTAGCAGTTAGATTAGCTAAGATCTGGTAACAACTTGGTTCTGTGTTCATACTTTGGATTAGTCTGGACAATAATTCGGGTCCAAATTCTGGTTCTACAGAACAAAGGCGTACTATGGAAACTCGAAGCAAAAGACCGAGGGAAAATGACGAATTGGACGGTAAAATTTCCAGAGCTGTTTGTGGTATGTATGACGTTAATGATGATAAATGTGACGATGTTAGTATTAATAGTATGTCCTCTAGTCAGCTTAGTACTTCTAGATTAAAGTTAGGTAAAGCATTACTGGGGAAAAGGAATTTAGAAAAGAGACTTGAATTAGAACGGCAACTTAAGATGTTAGATCTCCAAGAACAGGTTAATATCGCTGAATTAGAATGTAAGGCCATCGAGGACGATGAACAACTACCCGTAGATATATGTGGGATAAATGCTAAAGTGGAAAATTATTTGGATTGTGATACTGGGTGTAATAATCACTCAAGGGAGGTATGTAACATCTCAAAAAGCGATTGGGTTGAGGAATCGAAGGACACATTACATACAATGGTTGATAATATGGTTTTACCTAAGATCGGTATGATATATTTTGATGGACAACCGAGTCAGTACCACCGTTTTATTGGTCAGTTTACTAGCATTATCGAGAGTAAACTGTCCGATAAGGGCCAATTGTTGTCGTATTTATTATACTACTGTAAAGGAAAGGCCAAAATGGCTATTGAAGCTAGCATTTCATCGCCCATTCATTTGGGTTATGATAGAGCCAGACATTTGGGTCGACTATCTGTAAATCGCGAATAAACTTTGGTATCTAAGTGGAGTTTGGTTCTATTGTTAATTTGGGTTCGTGAATTGCAAATAGACGATATGCCGTACTTCAATAAAGGGAACGAGCAAAAACTGGGACGTGACTTAGTCCATAAGAAAAGATAAGAATCTTACGACAATCAGTTTAATTAAGTGTCTAAAATATTAACAACAATACTTCGACGTCTACCTAGAGCTCGTTAAAAGTAAGCTAGAAAGAACCAGGCTGGTTTCCAACCTGGACGTGAATGTATGAACGAAATATTCACCCTTCGGCAGTTTCTGGAACAGCGACGTAAGAATCAGATTGTATTCCTCGACTCCTAGGCGGCGTTCGGCTCTGTTGACCATGAGGTTCTGTGGCACTGCCTGTTGTTGGGAGGGTTACCAAAGAAGCAACTTGACCTTGTACAGGTTCTCTACGCAAACACTATTCGTCGAGTCAGGATTTATGGCGAACTATAACTAGGGCTCGTTCCCTTAGGTGGTGTACGTCAGGGTTATCCGTCCTTCCCATTTCTGTTTAAGTTTGACATCAACATACTTTTAGAGATAACCTACATCACCCAAATTTCTAGGAATTGATCTTCTGCCATGAGATCCTCTTGCTGACTTAAGATACGCATATAATATAGTCCTGTCTAAAGACATTAACAGTATGCAGCCTTCTGACTACCTTAAATAAAAATGCAAACATGTTTGGGATGCGGTCCCCTCCTTCAATATCCAAAATGTCACTTCAGGATTGCCCTGCGCCATCGCCCAAATTATTGGTAGGGACTGAAGTAGTTGGACGCATCGACCGCTGCTCTTATTTTGGGAGTCTCATCAGTCCTGGTCCGGTATCTCGAGGACTTTCAGCACGGATCAGGAGGCTTGACTGGTTTTTGGCAGCTCGATTCACGCAGTACCTCTCAGTAGACTTCTTAGTCCCTTGAAATGACGCTAGATACTAAGCAACTAGTCTTTCATGCTCAAATAATAATCTAATTCCAGCATCGCGAAGAATTGTTATACTACCTTACGGAGTAATCTCTAGTAAAATCATCTAACCAAGCCGCACACCACCGAACAACGTTGACTGTTTTGAAGGGGCCTATGATCAAATATTTGTACGCAATATCACCCTGCCGTAGCTCTTGTTTTCCACCATGTACAATTAACCTTCAGTTACTAGAACCAAGTACTGCTTTCTGATAAGTGTACCAGACTTGGAGCGACGTCCTATTCACTGGTATTCGACAATCCCTCGCACTATTTGGAGGTGATAACTTAACGTGAAACGCCAGCCATATGTTTAAATAATTGTGCATAGAAGATTCCCATATCCTTTACTTGATCAGTGCTCAGGAACCAGAATCTTAACTCTACTTACTTAATATTACCACTCGTACTAACATCTCACAGTTTGAATGCCAGTACACCACAATTAACCTTATGTCAGTTGCTGATCTGGTTTTGCGACTTAGGTGATAGGGTGACGAACGACCACCAGAATTTTGCGTAGACTGAGCCTCGTACTTCGGAACACAAAGCACAGGAAATGTGACTAACCACTCGAAAAGTATATTTAGTAACCACAGAGCGAGAAAACTAATGAGTCAAAAATACGTCATAACAAATTGAGTACTGGAGTCGCTTTAACAGAGCGATTACAGCCCCAGATATGAAACCCTGAGAACCAAGTACGGATAAGACTGGTCAAGATCTATAATTGTCAAGGTATAAATGCATATCTATTCATATAAAAATATAGTTCGTCACACTAAAAATCTTCATCAACAGAAAAGTTATGGGTTGATTCGCCCCTCGCTCGAGACATGACACCAGCACGTTGATATTCACCAACTCGCTTCTCAAAAAAGTTTGTCTTTCCTTCGATCGATATATTTTCCATAAAGTCAAAAGGATTGTCAGAATGATACATCTAAACGAAAACGATTAAAAGAAAATTTACAAACCTTTTCATAACCAAGTTCAACTAGTAGCCTGTCTGCGATAAATTCAATGTACTGACACATCAGTTTGCAATTCATTCCAATTAAGCTGACTGGTAGAGCTTCTGATAAAAACTCTTGTTCTATTAGAACCGCCTCTCTTATTATTGACTCGACACGTTCTTCCGAAGGCTTTTTGATAATATGTTTAAATAATAGACAAGCGAAATCACAATGTAGTCCTTCGTCTCTACTGATTAATTCATTGCTAAAAGACAGTCCAGGCATAAGACCTCGTTTCTTAAGCCAGAATATAGCTGCGAAGCTACCAGAAAAAAAAACACCTTCCACTGCTGCAAAAGCAATTAAACGTTCTGCAAAAGTAGATTTGGAATCTCCAATCCAATCTAATGCCCACTGAGCCTTTTTTGCAACACAAGTTAAGTTGCTTATGGCGTTGAAGAGAAAGTCCCTTTCTTTGGAGTCTTTGATGTATGTATCAATTAATAAAGAGTACATTTCAGAGTGAATATTCTCGATAGCTATCTGCATTCCATAAAAGCAACGAACCTCTGGGATCTGGACTTCCTGGCTGAAGCGTTCTAGGAGGTTCTCGAGTACAATTCCGTCACTCGCCGCAAAGAAAGCTAACACGTAGGATATGAAATGACGTTCCCCAACCTTGAGCGACTCCCAATGTATGAGATCTTTGGACAAATCCACCTCTTCCACAGTCCAAAAAGAAGCTACAGCCTTCTTATAAAAATGCCAGACATCGTGATATTCTATGGGGAAAAGGACGAAACGGTGTGGGTTTGGTTTCAGTAAGGGTTCTAGTTCGATTTCGCTTTTTGTGACGGAGAACTGCTTGCCATAGCTGACTTCCTATAAGTACTATAATTAAGAAAACCGAATTACTTTCTCGATAATGCCCGGTGTATATTCTTTCTGCAACCAGATGATCTTATAAAATGGAGGAAAAACTCACAATATACTTAGACAGCTCATTTTCTTTATTTGAATCAGAGGTCATAACCAAATCCAAACGGAACTCGACGCTACTATATTTTGCTATAGCTGGATGTAGTCGATCTAAACAAGGAATGACCAACATATATTAATCATTGATTAGCGATCAATTTCATTATTGTTTTCAGAATGGCCATTCTACAACTGATGGAAAAAAATTGCTTTGCGATATTACGGTGTTTTTATAGATCAATGATTCCTTTGCACATTATTCTTCAACTGATTCAAATTCCAAATGCATTGTATTCGACTATGAACATAGAGTTCTGTCTGACTTGAATACCGACACACACTTAAATACTGCGTTTTTAGGATAATTAAAAAAGAAAATATGCACCCGAGCATTCTGTCTCCGTACCAGTATTCGGTCTTGGACATAGCACTTGTAGTCCAGAAGGAAATAGAAAATATGTTGACAATTTGTACAACAGGAACAATACGCCGAAAACCCCATAAAATTCTTTTATGGAATGTTATGGTTAATTGCTTGTCCCTTTTTCCTGTCTTGTGTTTTAACTAGGCTCATATCTCATGTAACCACATGTGAGGTCAGTGCAATTTCACTGAGCCCTAGCCAAATCATCCGGCAGTTGCGTCACTGAATATCGAACACATCGTCATCAAATTCAAGGACAACCAACACACATTAGTTAATCGTTCGTCATGGACTGGCCCATGCGGTGGTTGTCACGTTTTCACTAGTGCCTACTTTAACTAATATATTTCAGTAGTAAGGTCCTTCGTGTTGTACGGTCTTCAAAGCTTCCTTGACATGACGAGGGGGCAGCCCACGTTAGGTGCCGGCCGCAAGGTTAGCAGTTGGTCATACCAGTCCCGTCTAACTCGAGTTGGCCCCCAATCATCCGACACTGATGATCTACACTTATGATCTGCCAACGTCTTCTGTTCTTAAGTTTTCCTTATTTTTACTTTTAGTATTTGACTCTGGTTGAAAATTTGCCTTTATTACATAACTTTACTGTCGTATGTTGTCAGGTTATTGATAGGAAATCGTGTTTGACCAAACGCGAGGTTACGGCGTGGTTCAGTTGATGGGTGTTGATCTCTGACTACCTGCTGGAAATGGTTACTCGGGTCCTTAAAGAGAGATATTTTATCTCATCTTGAATTATTCTTGTTGATTCTTAGGTACCGAATACTTGTTTGTGAACCATTCCTCTTGCTCTTCATCATGTTCTGTGGTAAAAAAACCTTTTCTTCTATGGGAATGGTTAACGTAGACTTATTGTGTAACCAGTTTTTGTTATTATCGGCATTTTCTATATGGGGCTTCAAGGTGGCATATACTACTCTAGCTTCAGGACAAGACAATTTATTTATTCTTCTTAAGCGACGTTTTGATTTTGTCACTTATTGGCTAATTAACCACGACTATTTTTATGTGATTGTATGCTTGTTATTGCTTGCCGTATTTATCATGTGTCTGCAATTTATTGGTGGTCTGACCGTAAATACTGAGTCACATTTGGTTAAATCGAGTCAGCTCACTTGCCTTCTCCACTGCGCATCGCTTCGTTCCGCTTCGCTTTACTTCTTTTGCTGAGTTTCTCTGATCGTCTGCTCAGATCAATGAGTGTATGAACTGTATGTATTCAAAATTAATCCCCATATTTGACTTATTTCATTTTATTCGCTTCAATGCGGTGTAAGTCGATAAAAATGTTCGAAGATTGGCAGCATATTTATTTCAATAACAAACAGCACATGATCTCGCTTGTGTCAGATATAGAGCCTCTATACATACGAGATATTTTGTGCTTTTAAAGTAATTTGTTTTTTTCTTCATTAGAATTGTTTGAATAGATCGTGGAGTATGTGTTTGAATATATAATTTTCTGACTCATACAAAAACTTCGTTCATGTACTGAAGACTTTAGTTTGATCTAATGAAATAAACTTTGATTCGTTAGCTGTTTGTGTAAGATCCAAACTACATCTGTCTGGATGAGTCAAATACGCGCCCTCGCCCGATTGAAACCAAAACAAAGTAATTGGGTAAGATAGCGGTTCTATAATTTATCATAAATTTAAGTGTACATTATTACCTAAACAAATATGGCCACTCAGCTATCCAACCAATAATTGTTCAATTGATCAAATCTAAACTACAATAAATAAGAAAGTTGATAAAGGATGCAAGAAAATTACCAATCACCACAAATAAATGTTATTCTATCCTGTCTGGATAGATCACGTACAGATTCGTTCAAAAGGTAATAATTGGTCGCTCTATAACACAGAGTGTTTTCAATTCTGATAGAGTGCTTCAATTCACAACCAAAATGCACAATTCCAGTCAACACAGGTCAAGCAATCAAAAGCAAGAACAAACCAAAATGGCTGCCGCCCAGACTTTGCATAAAGTAAAACAACATAAGTGCAGTTCGGGAAGAAACACGTGAAATTAGTGAAGGTGTAGTAAAAACGAAAACTACAATAAAATACAAATATTAACAATTCAAATGTAGTAAAAGTTAACAATGTACAACTAAGAGGTTCAATAGGAACAAGGTGCAAGTATATACATGGAGGGATTTTCACAAACACACAAAGCATTCAAAATGGATCTTACAGCTTGTTCAAGTCATATGCTCAAATTACTGTCGTTACACCGTGGCTACAAATGTGTATCAAACCAGCACGCTACTTAAAAGCCATAACACGGAGGATTTGTTTAAGAATTAGATTTACAACTTATTCCTCTCAAATATGTGACCATGGTTTTGTGTAATGAGTACCGTTTTAGCTACGCTCGCAAACGTTGGTAAGATGGCGTATACTATGTAGGAGTTGTTATGTCCCGATAAGCATGATGAATGGCAACTTGGGATTTATTTATGGACCAATACTATGCGTACATTTTTGTCGTATAATTGTTTAATAACTGAACTATTCATATTCATGTCCTTCTTATTATGAGCTTTATTTCAACCTATGGACTATTATTGCACGATTTACCATTCTTGAATTATGCCCTGTCCATCAATTACTATCTCACTTATTCGCAGCCACATTTGCCTAAATCTTATACAAATGTTGTTTTCTACTCTACTGATACGATGTGGTCTGCTTGATTGGTATATAAACCCCGTATGTTTGAAATAAGTGATTCATATCGCAGAGGCTGGGATTTGTGTTTTGGAATTAACTGGCTGGGCTATGCGGAAAGCAGGATCAATAAGGACTCTAGACTGCTCGTACGTGTTTTATACGTCATTGATCCGATCGGTAATTCACTCCTCTATATTTGGCGGTATCATTACCTTATACATTAACAAGGCACACAGGCTACAAGTTATAAAAGGAATAAAAATGTTGAACATGCACCGACAGAACGAAGCCTGCTCAAGACGCGATAAAATCTGCAAAAATGGGCTGAAATAGCTTCAACAAAAGAGGGAAACGGCCATTTGTATATTAGAATACTATTTTCGGTACTATATTCTATAACTACACATAACGCCATACTCTCAGCTTCTTCCTGAACCACCCCCATTTGTCAGCTGTTTATCCACTCATACCTAATCTGCATTTATTTTCTTTAACCTGTTGGAATGCTCTTGCTTAATAAATACCTTAATAAAAGAGAATTTGACTGAGTAGTCATACTTTAACTATCCCTTCCTAAACATTGTCCGCTCTGCTTCTCGTTCTTTCTTTGCCTTAACCTCTTTTTCAGCCTCCTTGAGAAATACCAACGAAAAATACGTATGAAACGGGTGACTTTGAACTCCGCCATCACTAATGCCTCAGCTGTTCTAGAAGGATATAAGGTTGTGGTTTCTAGAAGCTCTCAAATGTATGTGGATTTATTCCCAGCAATCATCCGGTGATCAATCAATCGTGATTACATCCCAGTCCTACAGGAGGTCTTTCGCGACCCGAATAGCTCAGTGGTAACGTCACTGACTGTGAAGCTGGGTGACACGGGATCGAGTCCGTCAGGGAGCACCAACTCCCTCAAGACTACCGGTACACCTTGCTGACACTCTTAGTGCCAAGTAGTAACATCCACAAAGCGCGCCAACAGTCATGTTGACAATACAATTCTTGCTAATATTATTTACATTCATATGTGAGAAGTGTTATTCCCCATAATATTATGATCAATGTACCTTATAAAATATCAAACTAACTGAGTATATGGTTTTGAGTATATGGTGTTAAACGTGACTGCTTATTATCCATACATTTGTTTTCACCTGGGTAACATGGTTTCAGAAAGAGTCGCTCTTATATAGCCAACCTCTTGACCGAAGTGGACAGACGGAAAACCTTCCTCGATCTCAAGGTGAAGGTTGGTGTCATATACCTTGATTTATCAAAAGATTTTGATGATCAATCATACATATCTCATCAGTAAGCAGAAACGATTAGGTATCAAGTAATCATTGATTGATTGACTTACTGAATATCTAAAGAAGTGACTTTATAGGGCCAGGGTAAACTTCACTTTTTCTCAGGCTACAGAATAACCTTGTAAGGCCCCTCACGGTGCAGTATTTGAACCCCTTCCTTTTTTGATTTGCATAGATGACCTTCCTTAGCAATTATCTTCCTATTTACTGCTTTTCGCTGAGGATGTGGGAATTCGAATAAAAGTTTGCAATCAAAGTAATAAACTGACACCATATGAGGATCTGACTTCAACTAAAAATCGGGTATATAACAACGGACATCGTTTTTATACTTCATAGTGTAAAGTAGTCCATCTGAGACATATTGCTAACTACAGATACAACTTAGATAGTTCTTTTCTGTAAGTATCCCACTTTGAAAAAATATCTAATTATGTTGGTACCCTACGATCTAGAGTTGTACGCTGACTGCGAAAAACATGCGTTCTGAGCAAGCCTTGCACCGGTAACGTAAAGGCTTTTTTGGTCAGTTCGTTAGAAGAAATTTCCACATTTGGAGTACGAAAACTTAGTATTTCCTTTTTTACTCCAAAAGGATAAAGAGACTTTGTAACGTATTAAGTGGCGAGCCACGAAAACAGTTCGAGGACTCAAATTCAAGCCTTATGATGAGCGCCTCCGATCACTGAACATTCATCCGTTAGAGTACATGTGTCTCAAAGGTGGCTTTCCCATGACCTGCAACATCATAAGCACTCCTGGGTATCCATTTAAATGCCTACGTAAGCTCAGTCACAATACACAATTTAGGTGTAAAACCCAGAAACTGAAGATATCATAGGGCAGAACTGACTGTAGGCACACCTTCTACTCCCTAAGAGTAGTCAAATTCTGGAAATCGGTAGTTCAAGCGACCTCAAAGTTTTTTAAAAGAAAAGTTGACATATAACAGAGGACTAAGGACACAGTCTTACCACAAATTGTCATTATTTTATCCCTCTTATCGTTATATGTATATAAGTTCTTTCCTGGAGGCATAGGTGTTCCACTGATACTGGATACAAAAGCCTGTGAAGCGAAAGCTTCCCCTATTTCATCCAGAACAATTTGAAATCATCTGGAATTACGTATCAAGACTACTGTTTATACTTTAATTGAATTTATTTCGGTTAAAGTATTCGATTAAAGTAGTGTTTTCGTTTCTAAAGTAGTTTATCGTCGGTACTTTGGGGTGCCTTGTTTTCTACTGTATTTTTTAGTACTTTTGTCTCTAACACTTAACAATTTTCCACTTTTTTGGTCATGTATCATTTGTCTCCGTGTACTATTGTGTCTACTTTCTTTAAAAAGGATTTCTGTTTGATGACTGAACAATCCAAAAATGAAATTACCAGCGTCCGGACTGTCAGTATTCTGTTGAAAGCTGCATGCAGTGCGATGAGTGCAAAAGTTGGTGCCACACAGTTTTCAAGAATTCGACGCCTGCGACTAACGAACGGTTCAGTAAAGACGGTTGCGCATAGCTTTGTCAGTAGTGCTGTCCGGACGCAAATAGCTTGTTGACCGAGGCCATCTCAACGGTAAATGCTGCAAAAAAGTGTTTCGGAAAGCGCGGTCGGGGCACATCGGACAGCACTCACTCTTTCGATACGCAAATTGACGTGATGTGAAATCAGGTGGGCTCGGAAACAGCTGACTCACATTGACCAAAGTAGGAAAGACAGTTTTTAAAAGGTTTGCCTTAATTAAAAAACGCAAAAAAGAGACTTCCTCTGTCAGCCGTCATCTAAATGGTATCCAGCAGGAAACGCACAGGAGCCGCATTCGCAAGGCTCGATCGTCTTCTAGCGGGAAACATAGCTTAACTTCTCAAGTCGTCAAAGACCCTCTGGAATCCCACAGTATGTTTGACGCGACTGTAGTTGCTACTCCAACCAAAGTTGACAAATGGGTACAGGTTGTAAGCAAAAAACGAAATAACGATATAAAAGGGAATATCACATTCCCAAGAGTAGTCGAGAAATTGAAGGCTGATCACAGTGACAGGTCAGTCATTTTCAATAGAATGAAGGAGTGTGAAAGCTCTAAACCAAAAACTCGTTTTGAGCATGACATTGAGCTGATAAAACAGCTACTAAGTCAACTTATGCCTCAAAACATCTCTGGAGTCACCTTACTAAAGTTGTGTGGTCTAAATAGTCAAGAGAACTTAAAACTAAGCTCCTTAAAGTAGTATCCATATCTACAAATTAATGGGAATCAATTTACAGAGTGAACACAAATTAAAGAGTTCAAGAGTCTTTATCCGTAAGGAATTGCCGTTGGAAGACCGTGTAAAATGACGGGGAGCCGAAAAAGAACTACAACTTAGGTTAGACGCTGGTGAAAAGGAACTAAAAATTGTAAATTTTCTGGTTGTGGGGCTTCGACAGAGGATGGTGCCGAGGCCACTCTGGGTGAAGCACGAAGCCATTTAAATAGACTTCGGATCTATTACACTCTACCAAGCCAGATATAATCACAATCGCAGAAAGTGGGTGGACGTAGCCCATAGATAATATGGAACTTGATTTCCAGGGATCTAATTTGGTAGGAGCCTTCAGAATCCAGAAACGTGAAGGATGGAGAGTAGCTCTATTCATTAGGAATGCTATCCTGTTCGCCATTATCGACAGTGCATCTCATGAGAGTGAGACAAGTGAATTAGTTAGTTGCCGCTTGAAATGCAAAGTGGAAGAGTTGCTGATTGATTTGGTCTATCGTAGTCCAAGCTATGAGGTAAATGAGATTTTGCTAAACAGTCTCAATACTTGGTCACAAGGTGTTCGATGTCTATGCCTAGGAAACTTTAATGAGCCCATGGTAGCCTCCCAAGCTACCAAGAAAGAGGAAATAAAGGCGTAGAAAGGGGAAATAAAGCAGACGACAGCGTAAACAAAGGGGAAATGTCGCTCTTTCCGTCTTACGTCGTGTATTTGGGGGAAATTTGTCGACAATTATACGTAACGAACAGTATTCGAATAAACCGCATCCAGAACTTAAGTTTTCATAAACGTCGACAAATTAAAGCACCGCTTATTAAAAAAAACAAAACTATTGCCATAAAAAAAGTTACGAACTATGGAATCAGGCATTCGGTTTAGACGCATATACACTGACTTTGATTTTTGCTTAGCTAAGGTGTTCTGACATGCTTGGGAGCCATCACAAATAACTTACGTGATGCAGGTGAGTGACGTGCTCTCCGATTTTCATGTTCATTATAGCTAACTACCTTGTTAGTCTAATACTATGAGATTAATTGAAGTCAGTGTGAATGTTCGTAGACGTAGGGCCACTGTTAACTTGTCAAGTGTCCTTGGCTGTCATAGACCCACTTATAACAGAAGGTGGAATAAAATGCGAGCAGCTTTCATGAAGAAACACGACTTGCTTTCGTTCAGTGAGTTCGCTAATGAAAGCAGCAGAAAAGGTAACTGGTGTTAACAGTGATGTTTATTGAATTGATTGAAGTGGAGAGGAAAATCAATTGTACTGACAGTCCTTCAACTATTACACCATGCACTAGCAAAACCAATAAAAAAGTAATTACGTTTAAGAATATTAATATAACTTCATTTAAGCCAGATAATGTAGTAGTAGTAGTAAACGGACAGCCTGGTTTAGTCACTGATATAAAGAAGGATGGACTACTAAAATTCAGATCTTTCACTGACCCACGTAATTACTTTGAAGATCCTTTCCCATCTAGTGATATAGGAATCTTTATGTGCTCCGTAGTTAGCCATGAACACACATGGATATCACTTAAGGACATTGATTGTCAATGTATAGCCATCAATTGTATCAATAATCTCGTTATAATTCCATTGTTGCATTACTTACTTACGTCTGTTACTCCTAATGGAGCATAGGCCGCTGACCAGCATTCTCCAATCCACTCTGTCCTGGGCCTTCTTTTCTAACTCCATCCAATTCTTGTTCATTTTTCTCATGTCTATCTCCATTTCTCGGCGTAATGTGTTCTTTGGTCTTCCTCTTTTCCTTTGACCTTCAGGATTCCATGTGATGGCTTGTCTTGTGACGCAGTTGGGTGCTTTCCTCAATGTGTGTCCTATCCACTTCCAGCGCTTCTTCCTGATTTCTTCCTCCGCTGGGATCTGGTTTGTTTACTCCCACAATACGTTGTTGCTAATAGTGTCCGGCCAATGGATCTGAAGTATTGTTGATCGACACCTGTATTTTCTGGATGATTGCTTTCGTTGTTCTCCAGGTTTCTGCCCCATGCAGTAGAACTGTCTTGACATTTGTAATGAAAATCCTGACCTTGGTGTTGGTTGACAGTTGCTTTGAGTTCCAGATGTTCTTCAGTTGTAAATATGCTGCTCTTGCTTTGCTGATCCGCGCCTTCACATCTGCATCAGATCCACCCTGTTCATCAATGATGCTGCCCAAATACGTAAAGGTTTTTACATCTTCCAAATCTTCTCCGTCAATTGTGACTGGATTGGTGCATGCTGTGTTGTATCGGAGAATCCTGCTTTTCCCTTTGTGTATATTGAGACCTACTGCTGCTGCCACACTGTTCGTCTTCTCCTGCATTTGTTGTTGCGTTTGGGATAGAAGGGCCAGATCATCTGCGAAGTCTAGATCGTCCAACTGCATCCTAGATGTCCATTGTATCCCGCGCTTCCCTTCAGATGTTGACGTCTTCATGATCCAGTCGATCACCAGGAGAAAGAGAAAGGGTGAGAGTAAGCAACCTTGCCTAACACCGGTCTTCACTTCGAACGACTTTGTCAACTGCCCTCCATGCAGGATTTTGTAGTGTAATCCATCATCTGAGTTCTGTATGACATTGACTATCTTCTGAGGCACGCCGTAGTGTCGAAGAAGTTTCCATAGTGTTGTTCTGTCCACGCTATCAAATGCCTTTTCGTAGTCAATGAAGTTTATGTAGAGTGATGAATTCCATTCAATTGATTGTTCCACAATGATCCGTAGAGTTGCGATTTGGACTGTACACGATTTATCCTTACGGAATCCTGCCTGTTGGTCACGAGGTTGGTTGACTACGCAGTCCTTCATCCTGTTTAAAAATACCCTGGTGAAGGTTTCGTGTCTATAGGTAACCCTCGTGCTATTGATAGAAGAAACCAGACAAGTAGTGAATAGGTCTTTATTTCGATCTTAGCGCAGTCACAGTGGAGCGTGGGATTATCTGTTCAGACAAACAAAGGCTCTCAACATTCAATATGAGATAATAGGGAATATAACGCTTATACAAAACAAGGAAGTGAATGAATACTTGAACAATACTGTTTTGGCATATACTTGGTTGTTTGGGGTCAACTCTTAACCAACCAACCTAAGCTGTTACATTAGCTTCCCCCTAGAGTCGACTTCCGTAGGAACGTCGGTTCGATTAACCTATCTATCGAAAACACCTTAGTTCTATTTCTCATCCCAACGGAAAATTATCAACTCCCTCACTGTTTGACTTACAATCAGTGACGACTGACGCTGTCAACGATAGTCCATGGATGTCTCTTCTTTACTAGCTTGTTATCTTATTTTGTAGCATGTGATTTCTTCTACAACTATCGACGACGGTCTGCTGCGTGCTTTCAAGAGAAAGTGTGAGAATGTGGAATAAGAATATCTGAGGAAGTGCCGCGAGCGGGCTACCCAACACCATGTTGGTGAGGTACGATTTTTCCGTGCTCAGACCGGCTATCAGGTGTTTACTCACCTGCCTCTTGAGTCGCCCTCAAGTAAAAGGTAAAGAAGAATCTACTTCAAAGGTAATGGTGAAAATCAAGCAAACCTGAAGAACTGCTCCACTGCCTGCATAAAATAATAAGATACAAAATGGAAATACATAAATGTAATTGATAGTTGTTCGGTTCCATGTAAGTGCTTGGTCTCCAGAACGGATTGGTATTCTGGAAGAGAATAGACATAGTGTAGATATCTTGTGCACGAAAAACCATGAAAACAAAAAAATACTTTTTTGTAATGCATATATGTAGAAGGGTAAACTTGCTAGAAGTTGGACTCTTTAACAAAATCGATCAAACGCGTGACCTTGAGCCTGTGATGACCGCGTTTTACAACTAGGTGCGTAACCAAGGGCGCATCAGAATACTCCACGAAAAGGAAAGGAATATACGGTTAAGAAGCAAAAAAAATTGTGTAGAGTATGCGGATCAAGTACAGTTGTGTCAAATACCCTTTTCTTGTTTGATTTAGGTATGCATGATATATTGAAGCAATATATCGTCAATTCATCCAAGTAACGAATTGGTTTGTACCTCAGAAGTGTGTAAGTCCTATTACTCATCAGTATTATGAGTGATTAATTGGTGTAAGGAAATATTGAAGTCACTTTCTCCGTGGTCTGATGTGGCTTAACGGCTAAGCACGCGGTCTAACATTCAGGAGGGCAGAGGTTCGAGTGCGTGTGGAGCCTGCGTTTTTGTTCACCAGGCCCACCTTCAATACGATGTTTGTTGCCCGTAAGTCGCGCACATATGAGAGAAAAAATGACAAGAGGACAGATTGATATATCAAAGTGCCATATTGGAAAAGTATAAGTTCTTTGTTTACATGAATATTATCACTATAGAAAAAAAACTACAAGTTTAGTAAATTTCCATTTTACGTTATATTTAAACTAACGAATATATATATATATATATCAGTTATTGACATAAAATGTCTTTTTATAACGCTAATGTTAAGTTCCAGGACTTTGTATGGGCCACTAATAATAATTGGTTTAACGTTAGCATAGTCGTGATATTCATATTGTCAGTTCAATGTTATGATTACTAAACAGTTCCCTTATAAGTTGTTTAAAATTAGGTATGTGGAATCAATGCGGCTGACATAGTAACCTTACAGTAACGCACTGTACTATATCTTCACGGTTATTGATTCTTAAATGTCAGAAATTAAAAAAATTCTGAATATTGCCAATAAAGATGGGTTATATGATCACACTAAAAAGCATGCTGCAGGGAAACTGGTTAAGTCATTACGTAAGTTTCCTAAACATGAAAAAAAAATGATGAGAACTTTAATAAGTACTTGACCATGGTTTAATCCAAAATGTTTTGTCTAGAAAACTACTTATTAATGGTAGTATTGATCGTATCAAGCTACTAAACATATCCTCAACCGAAAACTTTTAGAAGTAGTTCATATGGTATATATGTATAGCCAGTCTACGTGAAAAATGTATATAAATATATAAGAAGTACAGCCAACATAGTTAATTAACCAGAAAAAGAAATTATAAAACTCGCCTGGGTTGCTTTTTGAATTCGTTGTATTTGCCAGTGTTAGTTGTATGAGTTTGATTAAAATCCTCAGCCATCGTTGCGGAATACCTAGCTTATGTATCCAGTATTTTAAAAAAAATATTTAACATAACACGTATATATCAAAGGTAAAAGGTCTGGGGAGTTGTCGGTGAGGCGGAATGAGGAAAAAAAAATTATTTTTAAGTAGATGCAGGGTGTGATTAGCTGCGTGGTTAGATTTTATCCTGCAGCCGAAACTGTCAACATCCTTGACTGACTAATTGGATGTGCCCAGCGAACCGTTTTAGTCATTTGTAAAGATTTATTATCTTTACATTTCGATTCCGTAATGGATTTGTCAGTTAAACGATCTAACAACACGTATGGTGGTTCATGATCTAGATAAGCCGGCTTTAGCCTATCAATACTTACTGTGTCGATGTTTCCATGTTTTTCTATCACGAAATATTTAGATTTTCTTGAGACGAATTTGAAAGGACCTTCAAATGGAGGACTGAGTGGTGCTTTTATTTTGTCACATCTTATCCAGACGTGCGTGCAATTGCTTAGGTCTTTAGGTATATATACGGCGCGCGATTGTTCACGAGTATTAATCGGCTTAATTTTAGACATGTGGTCCCGTAGTTGATCTACATAATTTTCTAAATTAAGTTTTTGACTGTTAGTATTAGGGTTAATAAATTCACCTGGTAGTCTCAGAGTTGTTCCGAAAACCAGTTCCGCAGCTGAACACTGTGCGTCAGTTTTGACAGATGTTCGTATTCCCAACATAACTAACGGTAGGAATTCTGTCCACTGATTGGGGTTTGAGTGAGATATAAGGACGGTTTTTAGCTGACGGTGAAAACGTTCTACCATCCCATTAGCCTGAGGATGATATGCAGTGCAGCGTATCCTATTGGAGCCTAGAAGTTTAGCCAAGTTATTAAATAGTTCGGATTCGAATTGCGCTCCTCTATCCGTCGTTATTGTTATGGGTGTACCAAAAATGGTTACCCAGTTCTGCATGAAAACTTTGGCTACTGTTTCCGCTGTGATGTCCGCTATCGGGATGGCTATAGGGAATCTGGTAAATCGATCTATGCATGTAAACAGATAATTAAAACCGTTTGAACGTGGTAAAGGACCTACCAAGTCGATATGCACATGGGCAAAACGTGCATCTGGTTGCGAGAAAACACCTATGGGTGAATTTGTGTGACGATTAATCTTTGATTGTTGACATGCTGAACACTCTCTAACCCATTTGTGTACATCCTTCTGTAAATTCCGCCATATATATCTGGCATTGATTAGTTTTGTTGAAGCTTTTGCGCCAGGATGAGACAAAGAATGAAAGTTATCATATATCAACTTTCGCATATTTTTGGGAACGAAAGGTCGCGGCATTGCCTTGGTCGTGTCACAATAAATTAGAATACCATCGATAGGTGATGGGAATTGTTTTAAATTAAGACTTGAATTGTTTGTTTTAAGTAGGTTTTGTAATTCTAGGTCCTGCTCTTGTTCGTGTCTCAACGTTTCGAAGTTTACTGTAGACTGCTGTAGCACGTTCATTTCTAGTCTGGATAAAGCATCTGCCGCCTGATTGTCCTGACCTTTGACATGTCGGATATCGCTTGTGAACTGTGATATATAGTCAAGGTGTCGGACTTCTCGAGGTGAGTATTTATCGGCTCTCGCTTTTAATGCATTCGTTAATGGTTTGTGATCCGTAAAGACTATAAATTCCCTACCTTCTAACATGTGTCGGAAGTGTTTAATGGTCAGGTAGATTGCAAGAAGTTCTTGCCCGAAGGTAGAATACCTTGTTTCGGCTGGAGCGAGTCTTTTCGAGAAGAAAGCAATTGGTTTCCAGGCGTTTTTAACCAGTTGGTTAAGGGCACCGCCTACTGCTTTATCTGAAGCATCCACCATCAAAGCAAGTGGGGAAAGAGAATTCGGATATATCAACGTAGTTGCTTGAGCCAGTTTATCTTTAAGCTGTTTAATAGCTTCGATGGCGTCAGAAGACAGTTTGAATTCTTTTGGTTTTCCTTTAAGTGAATCTGTCAAAGGTTGCATTAATTGTGCACAACCTGGTATGAATCTGCGATAAAAGTTAATTAGACCTAGAAAACTTCTCAGTTGTGTTAGAGAACTAGGTATGGGGTATTGTTTGATGGTATCCACTTCTTTTTTGATAGGTTTAATCCCTTCTGGGCTTATTGTGTGACCGAGAAATTCTAAAGTTTGAACACCGAAAACACACTTACTTTGATGTATGTTTATTCCGTGTTCATCCAGTCTTTTCAACACTGCTTGTACATGCTGTTCGTGTGATTGCAAATCGGGGCTGGCAATTAACAAGTCGTCTATATACCCCTGCGCAAATGGCATATCTCGAAGTAGGTTATCTATGAATCTTTGAAATGTCTGTGCCGCATTTCTCAGGCCGAATGGCATGCGTACAAACTCGAATAAGCCAAAGGGTGTAGTAATAGCTGTCTTGGGAATATCTTCATCAGCCACCGGGATATTGTGATATGCCCTGACTAAATCAATTTTAGTGAATATGTTCATACCCTGTAAACCGTTGGTGAAATCTTGGATATGAGGTATTGGGTACCTATCTGGTACGGTTTGACGGTTTAGGGCTCTGTAATCCCCGCACGGTCGCCAGTCACCTTCATTCTTCTTTGGGACCATGTGCAAAGGGGATGCCCATTGACTATCAGAGGGACGGATAATACCCAATTGTAGCATATAATCAAACTCGGCCCTAGCGATTTTGAGCTTATCTGGTGCTAGTCTCCTGGGTTTTGCAAAAACCGGTGCACCTTCGGTTTTGATAGTGTGACCTACTTTTAGTTTGTCTTTAGAAGGCTTTGGGTTTGGTTTAGCTAAGTTTGGAAATTCCGCGAGTATATCTTGGAATTTCGCTGTTGTTACTGGGGGAGTTTGAATCAAGTTAAGAGAGCTGATGTGACTTTCTTTGCCTTTTGTGTAATACGAAGTTTCTTTTAGTGTTAATCGCCGTTTCTTGGTGTCAACTAGAAATTCGTACCTCTCTAGAAAGTCCATCCCCAGTATTGCCAGATCTAAGTCGGCTACCGTGAAAACCCAAGGGAATTGCCTCCTGAACCCCAAATCTAGGGTTAAAGTTTTCTGCCCAAATGTCGCGATTTTAGTTTTATTTGCAGCTTGAAGTGTAATTGATGATGTTTCTCGACTAATCTCAGTTTTATTTTGAGGGATGATGCTAAGAGCAGCGCCAGTATCCACCAAGAAATTCAAACCAGAGTTTCTGTCTCTAACATAAAACAAGCGACTGTTTAGGCGCCCCTCCTCAGTCGTCGCGACCTGGGGAGGGGTTACTCGTTTCCCGCTGCCTTAGGATTATGCTTAGGCCAGGCGCATGGTTGCATGCACTTGGTTGAGTTGACACCAAACTTCCAGTGGTACCAACAAAACTGCCCAGATTGTCTGGACATTTGTGACCTGTTTTGTGACTTGGCTCGTGGTCGTTGTGGTGACCTGCTCCTGTTTCTATGACCCATTTGCATTCTGGCGACAGCCTCAGTGAGGCTCTTAACACTCGCAATGAGTCCTTCTATTACGGGGTCTTTTGCTGATTCTACTTTTTGTGTGTGATTTGTTGTGCCTGATCCAGTTGGAGGACCTCTTTCCATTATTCTGTCGGCTATACGCGCTAAATGAGATAATGAAGTTTCAGGATCTTGTGCATCCAAACAGTGTTGGACGTAGCATGGGAGAGCTTGTATCCATCCTTGTTTTAGGACTGCTTCACCCACTGTGTTATCACCCACTAAGACTTGGAGGTGACGTAAAAACTGTGACGGCGACCGATCACCTGGTGTTTCACCTTGAAAAAGTCTTTGAATTCTTTGACTATCTGATAATGATAAACGGTTCATTATCTCTCGTCTTAAGATGGTGTATGGTTGTGGTGATGGTGGATCTAAAATCAAGTCACGGACTTCTTTGGCGACTGAAGGAGGAAGGATAGAACACAAATCTCTATAGCGAATCCCTTCAGATTTGATATTGTGTCTCGTGAAATAATGCTCTAGTTGAGCAAACCACAACTCAGGATCACTACGATCAAATTCTGGAAGTCGGGATTTCGTAGTCATAACAGTGTCTATCTCCACTGGTGACAAATCATCCAGATTATGGGTTTCTATTGAGTCTGACATGAGGTATGTGACAAATATAGCAATAAAGTTAGCACGAAAAAATGGTTTCTATAACACGAATAACTTAGGGTAATTAAAAAAAAGAAAAAAACTATTTATATATCCAACTTAGTTTACGGATAATCAGGTCTACTTTTACGACTTAGTACAAAAAATATAATATTAATAACAAAAATGAGGTTAAATTTGTGTTCAAAAGGGCTCACCAATTTCGTGTCTATAGGTAACCCTCGTGCTATTGATAGAAGAAACCAGACAAGTAGTGAATAGGTCTTTATTTCGATCTTAGCGCAGTCACAGTGGAGCGTTGGATTATCTGTTCAGACAAACAAAGGCTCTCAACATTCAATATAAGATAATAGGGAATATAACGCTTATACAAAACAAGGAAGTGAATGAATACTTGAACAATACTGTTTTGGCATATACTTGGTTGTTTGGGGTCAACTCTTAACCAACCAACCTAAGCTGTTACAAAGGCATTTCCCGGTATTGAGAGAAGAGTGATGCCCCTGTAGTTATCACACTTGCTGAGATCGCCTTTCTTCGGTATTTTGACTAGAAGTCCTTCTTTCCAGTCTTTTGGTACTTGTTCCTCATCCCAAATGTGGAGTATCCTTGCACTTGCCGCTACGTCTGCTTTTAGTGCCTCTGCTGGGATGTTGTCCGGTCCTGCTGCTTTGCTACTCTTGATTTGTCTGATGGCCATGCTGGTTTCTTCAATTGTTGGTGGGCCAACATTGATTGGGAGGTCCGTGGATGCTACTTCGATGTTGGGTGGGTTCAGTGGAGCTGGTCGATTCAAGAGTTCTTCGAAGTGTTCTACCCACCTGTTTTGTTGCTCTTCAATGTTGGTGATTACCTCGCCTTCCTTGCTTTTCACTGGTCGCTCCGGTTTACGGTGATTTCCAGAGAGTGTCTTTGTCGTGTCATACAATTGTCTCATGTTTCCTTCTCTTGCAGCCTTTTCCACCGTCGTTGCTAAATCTTCCACATATTTACGTTTGTCGGTTCTGATGCTCCTCTTCACTTGTTTGTTTACTTCTGTGTATTCAGCTTGTGCCTTGGTTTTTTCTGCTCTTGTTCGACTGGTATTGATTGCTGCCTTCTTGTTCCTCCTTTCTTGAATCTTATCCAGTGTATCAACAGTGATCCATTCCTTGTGATGGTGCTTCTTGTGACCCAGGACCTCATGACATGTTGAAGTGATTGCCTCTTTGATCCCCTTCCAGTTGCTCTCCACAGTAGTCTCTTCTCCACTGAGTAGATCATGAAAGGCCTGTAACTTGCTGCTGAGGACTATCTTGAATTTGTTGAGTTTGTTAGTAACCTGAAGAAAGGCCGTATTGAACTTTTGTGGTATTGTCCGCCCCACTGTCCAGTGCTTCTTGAGTTTCGATTTCATCTTGGCGACCAGCAAGTGATGATCTGATGCTATATCATCTCCTCTCTTGGTTCTCACGTCCTCTGTAGTCCTCCTGAACGTTTTGTTGATGCAAATATGGTCGATTTGGTTTTGTGTAGAGTGATCCGGTGAAGTCCATGTGGTTTTGTGTATGCGTTTATGTGGGAATATGGTGCCGCCTATGACCAGCTTATTGAAGGCACATAGATTTGCGAATCTCTCACCATTTTCGTTTCTTTCTCCCAGTCCGTGTCGTCCCGTGTTGTCTTCATATCCAGTGTTGTCCGTTCCAACCTTGGCAATGAAATCTCCCATCAGAATGGTCAGGTCCTTTGTTGGGCACTTCTCGATGATTGACTGCAGCCTATTGTAGAACTGATCTTTAGCGTCTTCATTGTAGTCGTTGGTAGGCGCATATCATTGGATGATGTTCATTGAAATGCCCTCTTTCTTTGTTTTGAACGAGGCTTTGTTGATCCTTGGTCCATGAGATTCCCATCCTATAAGCGCATTTTGCTCTTGTTTGGACAGCATCAATGCAAATCTTGTGTATGTGGAGCAGTTTCTTCTTCATGGCCGGAGTATAACAGGAGCTCTCCTGTAGTTAGTCGTTGTAGTCCAACTTGTGTCCAATGTGTTTCACTGATCCCAAGCACCTCTAGGTTGTATCTCCGCATTGCTGCAGCAATTTCGAACCCATTGTTGTATACTTTAATGCAAATGCATTTTGTTTCACTAGTGTTGAATTAATGACGATAAACAATTTAATTACGTCTTATGTTATTTTTAGCCCACTAACAAGCGATACGTCATTGTTGACGTCCTCAGCAAGAAACAACTTATGATAGCATCCAAGGAGTGGATAGTAGGCAAGGAACTTTGCCTTTTTCCAACGGAGCTGGTCGACACGCACCTGCGAAACTGCGATAAACCAGATAACAACTGGTCAGTTATGAAATGTAATGTAATTTACGAATTAGGTAAGTAACAAACATAGAAACTATAATTCACTATAGATTGTTTGCAGTCTGCGAAAGATCTATTAGTTTCTTTACAAATACTAGGATCTCGCCGTAAAAACACTTCTACCGATGAAAACACATTGTCACAGAGCACAGAAAAGCTCAAGAGGTCTGTACAATAATCTTACTAACATTTCCTAGAGGTGCAATGAAGCATAAAGAACAATTTATTTACAATTCAGCTGACATTGACGTGGCTGAGATGCAGGCTGGCAATAACCATGTTCAATATCCGAAATTCCGGTTGTTTGACAAATTCGTCTCGCCAATTGCCAAGTAACTTTCATTACTATTTAGATGTTCACGAATTAGTTCGACGCAATTAGAGACATCACCGTCAACATCGGAATCTAAGCATGTCAGTGGTGATGTAGCGGACCAGTAAGTCACCTGCATCATCAAGTGAACATTTTTAGATTCGACAGGTTGCATACAGTCGTGCAGAACAACTCGTCAACTATGACTGACTTTAGTCAAATGCTGACGTCTAGCTTTACAGTTATGCCGCCACCGAAAACTCTTCTGAATCTTCTAAAGTCCAAAACCCAGAAGAAAGTAATCCTGATGTAGCTGGTGTCCATCCTCTTAAGAATGTTGACTTAGATTCAACCCGAAGTAGTTGTGCTGATGACGAATAGGATAACACAGTCCGAACTCCTGTTAGTGCAACACCCAATTACAGTAACTGTGCAACGAATAACATGAAAACTAATCATAACATTCGTATAACTGACCACACACTTAACGTTAATAGATTCGAACCTGGCAAAACATCTCAAGTATGTTCAACAGCACATGGTAAGCGTTTTTTAGCGAGTTAGTTTTCTACGGCATGGGGACGCTAACCCCATGCCCAACCCTCCTCCTTTACCCGGGCTTGGGACCGGCGGTAACTCTGGAAGTGCTACAGGCACAGCACATGACCCTCTCCAAATTATGAAGGAGCCGTGATTAACCACAAACCCTGGAAATAAACGTCTGGAACATGTTACCCATACGTCAGGTATAATTAGTGATCTGAATTGTAATTGGCCACTTGGTTGCACACATAGACCTGATAGCCTTCTTGGTCCGGCTCCCAATATGTACACTATGCCTTTATCAGATGTTATATCCAACGGCAATGAGAAGACTTTTTTGTAATTCCGCCGGCTTTCCTGCCGGCAACGGTAAACATATTTCACATGATGACAAAGTGGTTGAATCTATTTCCCCTCGCAACACAACTCTTACCTTAGCCAATCCTACGAGTATTCATGGAACTACCAATTGCGATTTATACTCTAACCTGCTTCACTATGATAACTCTGAGTTTCTTATTCTTTCGTTCAATTCCCGCTCTCTGTTCAATGAAATTATTCATCTTAAAACTCTTTTATTCCTTGTAAATCCAACCATTACGCTTAATACGGAAACGTGGTGCAATTCATCTATATCCGATCATTCCCTGAATGTAGATAACTACGTTTTCTTTAGAACCGATAAATGTTATGGATTAGGAGGCGATATAATTATCTATGTCCGTTCAGACATTCAAGCGTGCAAATTTGAGCATAAATCCCTTGATGCTGTAGACCACTCCACTTGGGTTACTGTAAACTGTGGATCTCAAAATTATTTACTGGTGAGATGCATATACAGACCACCTAATGCGGATACGAAGTTTGACAGATTACTAACAAACATCTGTTCCATCGCTTCGCACCAACCGCATACTTTTAAAATCATCGGAGGTGATTTTGATCTGTCAAAAATTACATGGGGCTTGACTCCGGTATCAGGTCGATATAACAAGCTAGTTGAAACACTAGAAATTTGTGGATGGGTTCAACAGGTGCGAAAACCGACCAGAGGGAATAATATACTTGATTTAATGTTCACAATCAACATAGACTCTATCTCAGTGCATACCAGTCATGGGTTTTTTATGAGTGGCCATAGAGTTGTATTGAGTAATATTCACTCTTTAAACGCCATACAATTGAACTCTAAAGCTTCAATGATGTACCAGAGCAGACATTTTGATCAACAAACCTGGAAACGGACTGAAAGTCCCATTCAATGTTTACCATGGGACACTTATTTTACCACAAATTATGCTGACATTGTGCTTTCCAATCCATACCACAACCTGATATATTGCCTTGACTGCACTGCTCCAGTTATTGGCCGTGTGGCTTATAATGCTAATAGGGGCCAAAATACTTCTAAAAGAAAGCTGAGGAAACTAAAATGCTGCTACTACGAGCAGAATGATGTGTATGCACTTCAGAGTATACTTAAATTAATCAACAGAAATGCTTCATCTAAACGTAAGTATTTTATGAATATAGAAAATAAAGCTCTACGTAGTAAAAGCCCAGAATTATCAATACTTCGGCTTTTCAAATCCCGTGTAAAGTCAAATTCCCTTGGCACGACTAAATTGTTAACGACCCGAATACTATATGCGGACAATTCAGCAAGCACTTCTCGCAGTGCTACAAAACTGGAACTGAAAGCTCCAGCATTGCATTTCCAATGCTAACATCCAGACATCTGTCGAAAATTGATTTCACACCCTCCAACACCAAGCAGGCCATAGCTGCCCTGAAAAGTCTTATGATGGTGGACCTAACGGGACACCTTCATCATTTGTGAAATATGGGAGTAAAGAATTCCCACTATTTTGTTTGAAACTTTTCAACCTATCTATGGAATATGGGACCTATCCATCTGTATGGAAAACATTCCTTATCACCCCTGGATTCAAAACAGGATCACGTAGTGATATTGTTAACTATAGGCCAATTAATTTGACATCCGTGCTCTCAAGAACCATGGAAAAAATCATTCACAAACAGCTATTATCATTTTTACTTTCGGCTAGTCTGATCGGCCCATTTCAACACGGGTTTATGACTAAACGCTCATGTTTCACATCGCACCTGGAGTTTTTTGATCAAATTGCCCAGAGAAGAGATGTTGGTCAGTCGGTGATAATTCTTTACTTCGGTTTTAGTAAGTCTTTCGACAGTGTCTCACACAAACTTCTTCTTTTAAAACTCTCTTCATTTGGCATACAGAATCCCCTTTCATCTTGGCTCAAATCTTTTTTAGAAGAACGTAGCCAAATCGTTCGCTTTGGATCTTGCTACTCTAAACCTGTGAATGTAACCAGTGGGGTTAAACAAGTTAGTGTGGTTGGTCCATTACTCTCTCCTTTTTATCAATGATGTGTGTTCCCTCTTTCAGTATGGTAAACCTTTCCTTTTTGCCGACGACCTGTAAGTAGCTTATTCATTCTCTTCTCCCACGAAAGAAAGCTATATTTCAAAGGTAATCCAAGAGGAAATAAACAAGTTATACGAATGGACTGTTTCGTGGAATTTGCCACTAATTGTTGAAAAAAGTGGATTTATTCACATTGGCCGCTGCCTTAACTTGAATCTGACTGTGCACAAACATACACTCAAACCTCTCAACACTATTCGTGACCTGGGTTTAAGATATAGCTACAGTCTGAACTTTTCTGAGCGCATTATATCTCAAGTATCCAAAGCTAGAAAGCTCATCTGATTGATAATGATAAACTTCAATAATATCGAATCAAGATTGCCCAAACAACCAAAAAAGGGGAAATAAAGGCGAACAAAGGGGAAATAAAGGGGAGAAGGCATTGGAAGAGAAAGGGTAAATAAAAGGAGAAATGCGCCAGAATGTCGCCTTTTTCGCCTGTCCGGGGGAAATAATGCGGATTTCCCCCTTTTTGCCACCTTGTCGATAAATTACCGACTTCTCGCCTAAATATCCGCTGAACTGCCTACTTTTCTCCTGAATATCCGCCGAATTGTCGACTTTGAGCCTACAGATACGCTTAATTGTCTACTTCTCGCCTAAATACACACAGAACTCCATATTTTCGATGCATTGGCATAACCCAAAATAAAATTGCAATCCACGGGAAAACCGGTATATTTTTATAAATTTTTATTTAAAAGGAAAAGCATATTATTGTACATTAGAGCATAAGCTTCAGCATCGATTGTTTTGCATTTCCATAGCAATTGCTTATTCACTGTTATTTGAAAATACCTGCAAAAGAAGGAACAGATGATGCATTATTTATAAGGCATGTGTATTTAATCGCTAGTTCACTGACAATCAAACATACTTTCTCAACACTTCAATAGATTCCCATGTCAGTAAAAAAGCAAGCTGTTTTACCAAAAAATGTTTATTAAAAATTAAATAGAACATAAAAAGATTGTACGAACTTTTGCCTTCAGCCACGTATGTTCGACTTTTGAGAATTGAAATAGTCGTCCTATGAATTCTGAAGTTTAAAAACCGAAACAAGTCACAACGACATCTGAATGATATGCTTTGGCACAGCCAAATAATTTAGGCTGAACTTACGGTTGTGTTCGTTAATACTGTAGGCTGTAACTATAGGGCCGTAGGGAAGTTATCACTTTAAATTAGTACATACCTGATCTGGTTTCCTTCTATTACGCTTTATCATTTTGTCTCGGATATCGTGAAAATAACCTTGTGTCGCGATGTCGCACATCTTAATAATAATAATAATAATTTTATTCTCAAATAACAGTTTGTCACATGAGGCATGCCAGTTTACAGGCAAGATCAAATTGATACAAATGATACAATATCCACTGTAGTAAATTACATAGCTGGGTTGATAATTTATAAGATATGAATGTAGATGGTTTTAATCAGTACTACAGTTGGCGCGCTTCACGAAAGTTGCGTTGCGAATGTGCAACTGATGGTCAAGGTTAGGTCCATTGAAGATGGGAGCTTCTAAATGTCGCAACCTTATGTCCCTTTGGAATGTCTAAGGCTTTGAGGATGGTGCAGGATGAAATCTTTCGTTCCATATCACAAGGGGGCTGAAAGAGGGAGCAAGTAAAAGAAAGGACGAGAGGCAGAATAGCCAATATTCATGAAGAAATGTTTAAGGTATGATTACTCAGTCTAATTTTCTTTTATTAAGGTATTTGTTAAGAAAGCGCATTTTAATAGGTTAAAGAAAATAAGTGTTAACAAGGTGTGAGTGGACATACAACTGACAAATGGAGGCGATTCGGAAAGGAGCTGAGAGTATGGGATTATGTGTGATTATAAAATAAAATATAGTGCTAGAAACAGTATTGTGATATACAATTAGCTGTCTTCCTTTTTTATCGAAGCTATTAGAGCCCCTTTCGTTTTTTTTGTATTATTAATTTTTTCAGGTATTATAGGGTCTTGAGTAGGCTTCGTATATTCGCGAATTGTCTAGTTTGCTTGTAATAGGATTACTGGGTAGGAAGTGAAACCAATTCAACGTTCGTAGCACGATTTAATGAGGTATTTTGCGTGATAAATCAGCATCAATACCATAAGTTCGTGACATCCCATTAAACCATAAGGAGCCGTAATTAAACAAAATGTTCTGCCCTACAGACATGGGTGGATTGAATTTATCTCCCCACCATCATGTTTGCTGCTCAGTAACGCCACCCTCCCTCCTTTTGTGACGTTAGGCTCTCTTACGTTTGTGGTAAGTATGAATACTGCTTTAATCAAAGCCCATAGTTGGAATACACTGTCTCTACTAGGTCCATGTTACAAGCAAATCAGATAGTTGAAAAGTTTGTTTTATGGGTTAGATGTCCATATAGTATATCACAATGCTATGAAAATAACTAATGGTTTAAAGAAGTAAGGGCTAATAGCAAATCAAAAGATATGAGAGGGTATAAAATTGTAGAAAAAAAATTTCAGGGTAAGACAAATAAAGCATTGAGAAACTCACAAGACTTTGTGGCCGAATTTTGGGCTTCGTATGATCGGCCTTGGTAGATCAGCATCCATAACATTGAGCAAGGTCTTTTTCGTTGACACCAGATGACAGAAAGCGATTTGTTAAGGCACCTGAAGTTTAAATAATAAATACGAGTTACTTCGTATGCAGCCATAAAACCGGCATTTCTGAAGTGCTCGTTTTGGAGAGGTGCCAAGTAACGTGAATTTACTGGCAACCTCAGGTGTCAAGAGGTGCGACAGAACATGACGCATTGATGTTTTAGGATCATCATCCATTAACCTCGTTACCATTGTCATCTGTAATACGAACAAATTATAAAATTAATGTTGATGACTTACAAACCGGTCCCTGGTTTCTTTATGCCGCAAACTAGTGTCCAGCATCTGCAGTTCCTCTTCAGATGACGAAGGAAACTGATGACTCGAGATTCCGCAATCGAATTGGTGCGGTTGTTCTCGTTCATTGGACTTAAATAGTAATTGTTTAAAGATCCCCGTCATATTAAAAGACTAATATTTGAACGAAGAGTATTCTTTTCAATAAATTCTCTTCAGGTTCTACAATTTTATATCCAAATTATTAATCCGAAAAATGGCCAAGTTAAGGGTAAAGTACATCGTTTAGAGCATGTGAATTTAGGATTGTGATAAACAAAATACAATAAAATTGTTAATGTTAATATGACTCATATAAAATGTTAACTTGAATCTGCGTATATGTTAAATGAAATTTTAAGATCCATGATCAGAATAAATATGGGTCCAATAGGGTGAGAGAGAAATAATAGTGCAATTACAATTCGATCAAATAAGTAAGACGTAATACGGAGGGATGAATGCGAAGTGAATAAATCATGTATAGGGAGATTAATGATGTTTGACCGATAATACGAATAATAATAATAATAATAAAGAGTAATAATACGAATAATACAAAGATTTATGAATAAAGATAACAGGGACAATTACAATTGACTACGAAAGGTCATAGTCAAATTGGGTCATTCAATAGTTGAGATTACGATTGATTAATTGGCCTTGATGTTGGCCAGGGGAGGGGAGTGGCTGAATATATTTCTTCTGTGCGCATAGCTCCGGTTTCTTCATTCGGATGGCCACTGCTTCAGCCGTTTGAAGGACTTTCAGTCTGACCAGTTTTGGCAAAATTTACTTACCTTATAAATAATTGAAAAAGATTGGTTTATACTGGCACTATGACCGGTTTGTACTAAATGGGCCAATTAGTACAAACCGGTCATAGTGCCAGTATAAACCAATCTTTTTCAATTATTTATAAGGTAAGTAAATTTTGCCAAAACTGGTCAGACTGAAAGTCCTTCAAACGGCTGAAGCAGTGGCCATCCGAATGAAGAAACCGGAGCTATGCGCACAGAAGAAATATATTCAGCCACTCCCCCTCCCCTGGCCAACATCAAGGCCAATTAATCAATCGTAATCTCAACTATTGAATGACCCAATTTGACTATGACCGTATTAAGTATAATGGTTGGATTTACAAGGAATAAAAGAGTTTTAAGATGAATAATTTCATTGAACAGAGGGCGGGAATTGAACGAAAGAATAAGAAACTCAGAGTTATCATAGTGAAGCAGGTTAGAGTATAAATCGCAATTGGTAGTTCCATGAATACTCGTAGGATTGGCTAAGGTAAGAGTTGTGTTGCGAGGGGAAATAGATTCAACCACTTTGTCATCATGTGAAATATGTTTACCGTTGCCGGCAGGAAAGCCGGCGGAATTACAAAAAGTCTTCTCATTGCCGTTGGATATAACATCTGATAAAGGCATAGTGTACATATTGGGAGCCGGACCAAGAAGGCTATCAGGTCTATGTGTGCAACCAAGTGGCCAATTACAATTCAGATCACTAATTATACCTGACGTATGGGTAACATGTTCCAGACGTTTATTTCCAGGGTTTGTGGTTAATCACGGCTCCTTCATAATTTGGAGAGGGTCATGTGCTGTGCCTGTAGCACTTCCAGAGTTACCGCCGGTCCCAAGCCCGGGTAAAGGAGGAGGGTTGGGCATGGGGTTAGCGTCCCCATGCCGTAGAAAACTAACTCGCTAAAAAAACGCTTACCATGTGCTGTTGAACATACTTGAGATGTTTTGCCAGGTTCGAATCTATTAACGTTAAGTGTGTGGTCAGTTATACGAATGTTATGATTAGTTTTCATGTTATTCGTTGCACAGTTACTGTAATTGGGTGTTGCACTAACAGGAGTTCGGACTGTGTTATCCTATTCGTCATCAGCACAACTACTTCGGGTTGAATCTAAGTCAACATTCTTAAGAGGATGGACACCAGCTACATCAGGATTACTTTCTTCTGGGTTTTGGACTTTAGAAGATTCAGAAGAGTTTTCGGTGGCGGCATAACTGTAAAGCTAGACGTCAGCATTTGACTAAAGTCAGTCATAGTTGACGAGTTGTTCTGCACGACTGTATGCAACCTGTCGAATCTAAAAATGTTCACTTGATGATGCAGGTGACTTACTGGTCCGCTACATCACCACTGACATGCTTAGATTCCGATGTTGACGGTGATGTCTCTAATTGCGTCGAACTAATTCGTGAACATCTAAATAGTAATGAAAGTTACTTGGCAATTGGCGAGACGAATTTGTCAAACAACCGGAATTTCGGATATTGAACATGGTTATTGCCAGCCTGCATCTCAGCCACGTCAATGTCAGCTGAATTGTAAATAAATTGTTCTTTATGCTTCATTGCACCTCTAGGAAATGTTAGTAAGATTATTGTACAGACCTCTTGAGCTTTTCTGTGCTCTGTGACAATGTGTTTTCATCGGTAGAAGTGTTTTTACGGCGAGATCCTAGTATTTGTAAAGAAACTAATAGATCTTTCGCAGACTGCAAACAATCTATAGTGAATTATAGTTTCTATGTTTGTTACTTACCTAATTCGTAAATTACATTACATTTCATAACTGACCAGTTGTTATCTGGTTTATCGCAGTTTCGCAGGTGCGTGTCGACCAGCTCCGTTGGAAAAAGGCAAAGTTCCTTGCCTACTATCCACTCCTTGGATGCTATCATAAGTTGTTTCTTGCTGAGGACGTCAACAATGACGTATCGCTTGTTAGTGGGCTAAAAATAACATAAGACGTAATTAAATTGTTTATCGTCATTAATTCAACACTAGTGAAACAAAATGCATTTACATTAAATTATGCAACGATGGGATTATAACGAGATTATTGATACAATTTATGGCTATACATTGACAATCAATGTCCTTAAGTGATATCCATGTGTGTTCATGGCTAACTACGGAGCACATAAAGATTCCTATATCACTAGATGGGAAAGGATCTTCAAAGTAATTACGTGGGTCAGTGAAAGATCTGAATTTTAGTAGTCCATCCTTCTTTATATCAGTGACTAAACCAGGCTGTCCGTTTACTACTACTACTACATTATCTGGCTTAAATGAAGTTATATTAATATTCTTAAACATAATTACTTGTTTATTGGAGCGCATGTTGGGGTGGTATTTGTTAAAGAGCTAAGTTGATGTTTATCGCAGAAAGACATTTTTTGCAGCATAACGCTGAACTGCTTGCTTAGCTACTGCAAACCCACTAAACACAGAATCCTTAATTTGTCTCATATAAGCCTCGAATGGAAAGGCTGAAAAACTATCCAAAGGTCCATGTTCACGAACGTCATCAGGGAGGTGCTGTAATAAATGCCAATTGTAAACTAAGTTTTCAGATCCATAACACCATTCGTATTCCTTGAGGGAGTTTTGTAAATATTTTCTGGCGGATTCTACAACAGTATCATGTAATTTAGGATGTGCAAGCAGGTAATCGATTACTGTTTCCAAATTGCTTAGTGATAAATTTACACATGATATGCCCTCATTTTTCTTGTCTTCGAAAACAGAGGATTTACAAGGACACTCCAGAAAAATTCACAAGCTCAGGACATATTACTTGTCAGCACACTACCAACTTCCCATCGAATCATTATCGAGTGTAATTCATTACCTCAGCATGTGTTTGAGGCTCCATCCGTCGACTCTTGCAAAATAAATTAAGAAACTGTCATTACCAGGGCTAACACAAGCCATCAAGCCTCTTGTCCTTTCCGAACTGAAACTGAAACTTGACGGGTTTTGGATGGTCACTTTACTTTCAGCGGGTTTTCTAATAGTCTAGGTCGTTTGCAGTTTCTGGCGCTACCTGGGATACAATGACAGGGATTAGGAGTATGTTGCTTTACAACCGATATCATTACTCGAAACTTTAAAGCCGTAATTTTTGTTTCGCTTGCTGGATCAGTTTCATTCACATTCTTACTGTTAGCCTGTGCGTTACCACAGTACAAGTAACAGAATTATTTAGGAGTTTAATCGTGTTTAGTGTTTGGTGGCCACTATTCATGCTGATATTTTACATACTAGCACCAATTCCATTGCTGGTCGCTAAAAATTTCCAGGAAAGCTCTTCATTGGGGGATGTGAGTGTTTTTCTGACCACAATCGTGATAGTATCCGCATATGCACTGCCTATACTGTTTGCTCGAGCACCTAAAGAAAATCCCCTCGTAAGTATAAAGCGAAAAGTTATTTGCTTCTTGTAGATATTATGGGGTGCTTGTGGACTTACGTTATCAGCCAACACGCTTATGTTTGCAACCATCTTCTTTCTGGTTTATCTGGTGGTCAAGTCTGATGATTTCGACAGTGGATTTTAATTTCGAGTAGTAAATCTCTCCCTAGTTTTGACTGAATTTTAATGTAGCACTTGTGTATTCTAAGGAAGCACTTGTTGCTAAATTCGCGTCATATAAGATGTTATTTTGCTTTCTACTTATGTATATTTTTCATTTTAATAAATCCCCAAAAAGATAAACTTTTTTGTTTAAGGACATTTTAGGAAGTTATCTCTCGAAGGCAACATGCTTTCTCTGTCTCACTTTGACTTCTGGCTTTGATTTATATATGCGATGAGACGTTGATAAACTAATAATTTTAATCTTTCTAGTCATTCTGGATTCTGTTGAATCGGGAGATGCTAACTAAACAGGACAGTCGTTTGTTTAAAGGCACCGCTATCTTATACTGGTCTGACTTTGTATATGGAGCTTTCCATGAATTTTTTCCGCAGCGATCAGTTTTGTTATGCAACTAGATAGATGTTTCTAAGTTTGATTTCGCTCCCACTATTTTACAAAACTGCGAAGTGGGCGAGACTCGAATTTAGGGACGACCTTTGAACGAATCTTAAATGACCTTGACAATTATTAGCCAGTCAGAAGACAGTTAGTATAAAGTGAAAATATATAAGTAAGTAATGAATTACAGTGGATGTTCTTCTTCTACATGATTTAAAAACTTGTTAAGGTTTGATAAAGGCTCAGAAGTTCTAAATTCATAATGCATACGGTATAGAAACTCGTCCATAGGTTTAGGGTGCTAACATGAGATCGGTTTACATCGGATTTTAGAGAAGAGGTGTTTATTGAGAGGCTACAACCCTAACCGTAACCCTAACCTCTAAAATCCGTTGTAAACCGATCGCATGTTAGCAACCTAACCCTAATCTAACCCTAACCCCTAACCTAACCCTATGGACGAGTTTCTATACCGTATGCATTATGAATTTAGAACTTCTGAGCCTTTATCAAACCTTAACAAGTTTTTAAATCATGTAAAAGAAGAATATCTACTGTAATTCATTACTTTCTTGTAATATATTTTTACTTTATACAGCCTTCTGATTGGCTAATAATTGAAATTGCTCAAATGCTTCTCATTGGCTCTTCCCTAAATTAGAGTCTCGCCGTCCCATCTGTTGTAACCTCTTATTAATCACCTCCTCTCTAAAATCCGCTGTGAACCGATCGTATGTTAGCATCGCGTGTTGAACTTGGCTCCGTGACCTTGAAATTGCCCAAACGCTTCTGATTGGCTCGTCCCTAAATTAGAGTCTCGCCGCGAGGTGTTAGATATATTTTTGGAGGAATTCAGCTCAGATAGCTCGATGATTTCTCACGTGCTTGCTGTGTAATGTTTAGCTCTGATGTAATAAGGCTGTTGCGGTGAATTATGTCATCTGAAGATATGCAGATTATCCCAACCAATTTTATCGAATATACACAGTTCATTCAAGTAGTTTACGTTTGCAGGATGCAGTGATTTTACATACTGTATTTCCATCAAACACGTAAAATACTTAAAGCATGTCAAACTTTACACAGGTGAAAATATGTCATACATTTGATTAAGGTGGTATATGTGTATTGTTAACGGAGTAGCTTACATATAGAAGCTTGCATTTTCCTATCAAACAAGTATAAAACTAACGTAGTGCCATACACCATGTCTAGAGAATGGAGGTTAACAGCTCTGCTTATCCGCCCAAGTCGTTGCTGGTGGATCAGCGCCGGAATCTGTGGTCAAGCATTCAAATAGCTCATCCACTCCTTGACTTTATCTTTCATTTAAATAGATATATGCGAAATAGCTCCAAGCTTTCGTGCAAGACGGATTCTATTTTTGAAATTCCGAATGAGTTTCGAGGGTTTTCGTCTCACAATTACAACTATCAGTTGATTGGCTAGCATTGGTACACCAGAAGGTTTATGAGCTAGGCTTTCTGGAAACAGAAGTATTCCCTTTGATCTTGGAAGCAATAGCGTTAATGGAAAACTTATTGATCGTCTAAATTTCACTCATCTGAACTGGATTTCCGCCTTATGATTAAAATCTATCAGTGCCTAAAAAACTATGGTGAAACAGATGATATTCATATCAGAAAACAAGTAAAACTAAAGTAGCGAAACTTAGTCCATGATGAAACAATAACTGAACACTACACACCATAGGTTTTACTCAATGAACTCGAAAATCCATACTGTATGCAACTGAGAAACCTCTGCATCCATAAACCACCAAGTTCCATTTTGGATTAATTTTCTGAAATATCTGGTAATAATCCGAGCGGAATTAGCTAAAGCTTTATGGATAGAGCTACTAATTTACCGTCCCTATGTATCTATGTAAGGTGAGACTTGAAAGCGAAATATAGAAATTGTGTAAGTAGTTCCTGACAGGAAATAATGTAATCCGACACCAACATTTCAGCCTATTTAATGGTTAGGGACGTTTGCTGACAATAGGAAACAACCAGTCATAGTGGAGTTCACTTTTTAATTTTTCTATCAACCACGAGTTTCATGTTATTCATACTTGTCATTTCCCTGTCCTATTTATTATCTGCAAACTATACTCCTTATATTTAGATCTCCACTTCACTTGAAACTAACTCCTTTCTATTAATTTCTATCTAGTTAGTTTAAATTTGCTGATATGAGGTGAGCTAACTTAAACTAAAACATATTACTATTTCTGGTGTTGTCTGTGACCGGCTGTTTCACTGGAGCATTCTTTTTAATCACTTCATATATTAAGTCATTGAGTTCAAAGTAGAAAGGTCTAAACTTAGACAGATACAAACAAATCTAGGTTATTTGTGGAAGTTAGTGTTTCTTATCATATCCCTCTGATTGATGCTGTACACAGTCCTATGTAGTTTTGGTGGTGGTTGTGTAACAACATTGGAAAAGCTTTGTAGAATTGTATTTAACAATGATAAATTATAGTTATTTCATACTTTCCCATTGTTAGCAAGTGTAAGTATCCCTCAGATATTATAAATGATGTTTTGTTAATGGACTTTTTGACAAAAACTTGTTCGAATTGTAAAAATACACACGTTAACTTCACTCATACGTGATATTTAGTTAACAAGTATGAAATCTAAAGAAGAATAAACAGAATTATTGCGAAAAGCCGAGCTGCGTGTCATACTGAACTAAGTTCACATTAAGTTGGTACGGTGAAAGTATAATATAAAGATGAGCACATCAAAATCGAAGTGAATTTCAGGCATTTTGGGCAAATTTCAAAATAAACGACGTCTTATATCACATATACTGAATGAGCAGCAAAAAACCTTTCGATAGTATTGAGAATGTTTAGATCCAAAAGTGAGGATTATTTTTTACGATCATAGAGTAAAGGTGTTGGTGTTAAAATCATAAAATGATCAATTACTTTCTATATGGATTGTATATAAAAGGGGAATCAACACTACGTTTAAATCTTAAACTTAGGTCTTAAAAAAAGAATTAACATTGGCGTTATGCTGTATAAACGGACTATCCAGACATAAGATAACGTTTGGGTTTTTGCACAAAATTCATTCTTCGTACAGATACAGAGCATTTTTGTATCTTAGATGATATAATTTTGTACAACCATATTAAGTTGGTTTTTGACTGGTCATTTAGCATCATACCTTCTAACAAATAAATAAAAAGAAAACTGGCCAGCCACACATATCATTGAGCTTATTGCTTTACTAACCCAGTTAGGTATTCAAAATTTTATTTAATATACAAAATATAGCACAACTAGGCACAAAAGCGCAAGTCCTACATCAAATACAGGAATATTGTCGTGAAGATATGGGGGGTAGATACAATGAAAATACAGGTGAACAAATATGGTTTAGTTAAGAAAAATGCAACTAAGAAAGAATCTTTTCTAGTTAAATGAGTTTCTCTGTTGTGAAGAATATAGGAGAAACAAATAGCTTCATTAATGGCTTTTATACTAAGTCATGTCCGGTAGCGTTTAAAGCCACTGGATTGTGCTAACTCTAAGATCCCAATCAGAGGTTTGTGTTAGAACTACAGAAGCCAATCCTGTACAGCTTTTTGCCGTGCAACATTACTTTGTCTTACATTGACTACCGGTGTAGAAAGCCCGATGATTTCAAGGCATAAATCCATATCACAAGTAAATCATTATTGTAATACAGATCAGTTGTGCTTAACCACTTTGATATTTACCAGCTTGAACACTAAGAAAGAACATTCACATCTCACTGACTACTTAAAATTTAATCAGCTTAGAAGGTGGGATAGGTTTATTATTTATTCTTGATTGAATCTTAGTAAATTCTCATATGTAGGAAGATGAGGTCTACAAATGTATGTTCGCGTTTCAGTTTGTCATCTTTTTAAAACTTGGAGACAGCTGTATATAGTTCTAATCAAACTAAGCCTCAATATGAAATTAAACCGGAAGCAAAATCAATAAACATCAATTTGTTATTCACTTAAAGATGGTTATAAAATAGGGGTCTAGTTGTTTTCTGCAAATTAACCAAAAAAATAAAATTACAGTCTGTATTGTTATCATTAATCTTTAGACTGTTTTTATTTGATTTATAAAATTGCTTACAACATAAATAGTTCTATTTTATACTACTTTCAATAATTTGTTGATATGTAATATTTAAGTGTATTGATTCATAGATACAAAATTATGTACCCACTAAAACTGTAAAGACTTTTTATAAATGAATTATTGTTATATGAACTGTATGTTTTGTCATCTTTAGATTGTATTAATTTAATTCATTTTATGTGTTTAAATTTTTGTTCTCTATTAAATATTGATAATTGTAATTTGTTTGATCACATGTTTCCTAATGTATAAATTATTCATATTTCATTAATATTTTGTAAAATAGGTGAATAGAATTATATTCGTTGTAATATTGATTTTTATTCTACTCACTTTTTTTAAAAAAAAAAAATGAAACCGCCAAATTATTAAATGATTTATTTCAAACAACAAATATTAACAAATCCTGTTGATATATAGATATAGATAATGAGTTGATTCAGTGTGTATAGGTAGCCTATTGGTTGTGAAAGTTTGTTTTCAACTAGTAAATCGTAGATTCGATCTTATCCCACCTAGTTGGTTGTATTACTAAATATAAGTTAAATCTGAGTACAGAGATTTGTACTCGTTATTTTCCAAGAAACTGTGATATACTAATGAGGATTTTCTAAATTACAGGTCAACTCGAGAATATATCGTAAACTATAGTTTATTATTTACTTCTGAAGTTATTTATCTATCTGTTTTTTCTGTATTTGATGGTTTTGGAGATGAGTTTACTTAAGTTGTACTATAAGGTAATAAATCATTTGAAGAAAGATGATTATTTAGTGTTTGGATGAATGTTTTCCAAATAGAAGTAGTTTGAAACAGTTGTTGATGACACAGAATATGGTCACAAATTTATTTCCATTTTGCCATTTGGTAAATATTGAAACGTTCTGAACAAACATTTGCGTTAAAGGTTCTCAACGAGTATCTGAAGTATAGCGCAAGGCTCAGTGAGGCGGTGAAAAATGCTCAATTTGTTCCTTCTTTATTGAACAAATTTATTTGTTCATTTATTTTAATAAGAATGAAGTACAAAAAGATTGAGTTCATTATGCATCTAAATTAGTTGAGAAACGGTTAAAAATTAGGAAATATTGGTCGACTTGTGGTTTTAGCATTGTTTAATAGTGTTGAAAGATAATATACGACTCATATAAATGCACTTCTGTCTTTAGATCATTTCATAATATTATGTGAATTATTTATATTTTGTAGGCATAAAAGATTTAAATCTGTATTCTTTGCATATTGTATCGTTTCCACGTAAGAAGTTGTTGCTGGTATAAACCTACATATTGTACTTGTGAACTTTTATATGGGCTATGTACCAATAGTTGCAATATTCCAGTCTTAGTAGTGAAATCATTCGTTTTTAAAGAAGCACATATTTCAGTTTAATTGGAATAGTTTAGTTTAGAACGATACATAAGAATGCAACAATTCAGCTGTGATAATGACACTGACTTTAACAAGTGTCAAGTATTTAAGGTCATTGTGTAGTTCTTGATTGTAACAGGATTTTAAAATAATAGTTTGACAGATACGGCATGTAATTATGAAAATAGGAGCATACGAGAATTCATAGCTAGCAGAAATAATATAAATAAATATGTCACAGAGAGGAACAATTAATAATGACGTAGTTAAACTATGCAACGATTAAACTAATCATTTGACAAATCTATCACATCAAATGGCTTTCGTAGTGTATTTCCAGTACGTTTCTAAGTATTTCGAGTCCTTAAAAGGGTTCAATATTTAATCATCTACTTGACTAGTTTTCACTTGATCTACATATCCCATATGGTCTGAATATTCATCCACATTTAAAATCTCCATTATTTACCTTCCTGTTTTCCAATAATAATTTTTCTGGACATTTGTTAATTGTTTTTTCGATAATGTAGTACGTTGTAAGAGTGTTGTATTCACTGACTTTAAGCTATTCATGACGTGTAACGTCTGATTGTTTTCGTGAGCGTCAGTATGACATGACTTTACTTGTTAAAGCAAGAAATAGTCACTTAAATTTTCTAATTCCAAATTAAGTGAATTCATGAATATAATAATACAATTTGTGCTTCATTATTATCAGATTATTGAGCTTATGAAGATCCCTGATTTCTAGGTGTACCCTAAGGCAGAAGTTTAATTAAGCTAGGGAATTACATAGGTTAGTTACAAAATTCTGACCACAAGACATTTACAGGCAAAATAGTCCGAATCGTGAGAGTTTATATCTGGACATTCCATATAAAGCGTTAATACTGGTGAATTTTTTTAAGAGGCTCATATAAATATACATTAACTGAATGACATTAACTCGGTTACTTTAACACTGATAAGTAAATTAAAGTAGGTTAATCAGAATTGCTGTATCAATGTTTTCATCGAATGAATAGCTGAATATTTTTGTAACAAAACTGAATATTCATACGTGAAGGCAGCCAAAGATTCGCTAAAGATGAAAAAAAGGAACATCATCTAGTATCTAAACATCGTCTCCGTTCATGTAATAGTATGTATCGAGTACTGTCAGCTAGACTAGTAGTCACGTTATAAAAATGATCAGTTAAAAAGTCGTTTATCAAAATGAAAGCTAAACAACAAGCTATTGTTTATTTTTCAATGGCGATTAGTATACGTTCAATTTGATTATAGATGAGAGATAATCGCGTCCCAAATAACTAGGTAGTAACAATGCGATTTAACACTCGGTAATAAAAAGAGTTGATCAGAAAGTCGAAATACAATAACTGGGGAACTTAGTGTAAATATAAATCCCTAAGATGTATCTAGAGAAATCTTGCAAAAAAAAGCATTGCAAAAAGGTATAAAATGGTTAAAGTTGTTATTTTCGAAATATTAATGAAACATGAAGATACATAAATCAGTTTAATTAATTTAAGGAGGTATCAAACTTCATGTTTATGATTTGATAATTAAGGTTCAGTGAGCCAAATAATTTTAGACTAGATACTGTTTAATAATATTGTGTGATTAATTTGGGTAACAGTAACAAAAAACTTATCAGTGAGGGTATAGCAATGAATTAAGATAAAATAATAAAACGGAAAGGTATACAATCAATGGGAATCATAATTCTATTGGATAACTATTTGGTATTTTCTAATTCCGATTTTTACAGTGGTCTTGAGTGCTATTGGAAGTATGAGAGCGGTTATCACTTCCTAGTTGCCCAAACCGGGATATCTAGTTTGTGACTTAAAAATTATAAGTAGAATAAAGAGAGAAGCCCATTGTGTCACTGAAGAAGAATTGAACACAATTAAAATAATAAAGTTTTCTTTTCGACGATACCATTTACTGAAGGTGTAAAAACACATTAATAGTGATTCAGGTCGGTAATAAAAAATTCTAAGTGACTAATTAGTAACCAGTGTCATTCAATGACACCGATGACAAATCTAGAGTTTGATTGGTCGAATAATTACACCGATTCTTGCCGAATTACTGGATGCACTTGACATTTTTGTGAAGGTTGCAGATTTGTTATGTCATATAGCCCGTCAAATATCACGTAACCGATCAACGAACCTGTGCTGAACTAATGACACGTCAACTAGCACGAGCAGCCTTGAGTCAACTTTAAATCCCTATTGGTCTTCTGTATAGTAACTTCTCTCCTAGCCCAACCTGTTTAGTCCAGAACACAAACATCAGCCTCTGCTGTACGAATTTTATATTTAAGACACAGTTTATATGGAAGCAGACCAGACTGCATCACACCATAAAGTGAAAAGCAATAATTTGTATGGACTGGTACTATGTCAAGCCCACATAAGTTATTCTAGTCTCTGAACAGATCAATCTATTCATTCTTCTTAAACCACACTTTGACCTTGTCAATTATTCGCTTATTAACCTTGACTGTTTTATATGAGCGCATATGTGTGTACTTCTTATCCAATTCATCACATGTCTGTAACTTATTTTTGTTCTACTATGAGTATCGATTCACTCTTGACTAAATCGATTCAACTCATTCGCCTTCTCCGTTGCGCGTCATTTTGTTTCGCTTCGCTTACCGATCAACGATTGTACGAAATATACGTTATTAATGCGCTTGATCAGTCTCTTATTGGCATATATGCATCCTGTGCGGATTACCTTGATATGGTATTAATTCACAAGCATTATTAAGCAAAGATGGTTGGTGGCTACCAGTGGGAACCAGGACGCGCGCTTCGTCCTATTTGGGACTTGTCAGTAAGAAACTGATCAATTGTAGTACTAAACATCGATGGGAATTTTCAAACAAACACCAAATGAATTTAAACCTCACCCCATTGCACAAGCTAATGGCTATAGGGACTCAGTACCTAAATGGATAACGCGATGGCGTTAGAAGCGAACGATGTTGGGTTTGAGTCCCGAAGTGAACATCAACTCTGGGATGCAGGTACATCCAGCTGACTAGTGCCAGATAGGAGGAAACGCGAGTGTTGAATTCTACTGCTAGCCACGAACCATCGAATCCCGCATGTGGGGTCTTGGATGCGCATTTCCGAGATGTCTTATACTGGGACAAAACGGTCATCCAGTGTTCTCAGGTTTTAAGTAGTGGTCTAACATTGATCCATTCATGATACCAATTTAAACTCGACAATCTTCACAACTCTATATTGATAATTAGTTATTTGTTCGTAACCGAAACCAGATTATATATTCCTTAATTTTAATACAGTTTGGTTGGCTACATTATTAGTGTGTTACTGATTTATCTAAAAAGCTTTCCAGCTTACGTACAAGGCTTTCTGCTTATCACCATGTAACATTGTATTGTACCTGTTGCAATTCAATGTTGGTTAAATCCGTTAGTTGATCTTATTGCAAACTCAACAGATAGAATTCGACCACCAATAAACACTAGAAATTATTGTCACGCTGGTCTTTACTCAATGGCCTATTAATCAGTTTTATTTTAATCCCTACATTTATGAATGATGTTATGTATTTACTTCACTGAATAAAATTATTAAAGACAAAATAATATTTGGTATTTTGTTCTTTTCTCAAGTGAATTAATATATAAATATTAGTATCGGAAGGGGTTTTTGTGGATATTATAATAATTTAATAGTTGAGATGGTGAGTCATTTGAAACTAGACCACCATGAAAAAACCTGGAAACACTGGATAGCCGTTTCGTCCTAATGTGGACTCCTCAACAGTGTGCATCCACGATCCCGCCTCGCGACATTCGAACCCAGGACCTATCAGTCTCGCTCACTAACACTCAACCTGTAGACCACTAAGCTGGCCGGCATCCAATGGTGTTAATGTCTAAATTCAACTAATCGACGAAATTGATCGATACATCCACCATTACCTTCAGTGAGTTACTTTCTTACAACAGATCATTTTGAAAATATCATTTCAATATAAACATCCTAAACAATTCACTATTTTTTGATAAACAAAATAAATAGTTATTAATAAATGATTGGTTAATTATAGAAAGTGATTTTGAATTGGATACAGGCATGTGATCGAATAAAATGAATTCATAATCCTATGATTATACATGCTGATCAATAGTTTATTTCGAAACTCTTAGACACTATTTTTAGTAGATAATATAATTATCATTCGATTTATTCAAGCTATATAAAACTGTTATAGGATATAATACATTTACATAAATAGGAAACAAAAAAGTATTTGTTATTATTCAAGCTAGGAACAACAATTTAATAAAACTGAATATATTTTGAACAAAGAAATATAAAACATTCAGTACTAATTTATTTCGTTTGGAATAATTAATGAATTCACATGAATGTAGACAAGAAAAACAAGAAATTTCATTAAAAATCTCTAGTTATTGGAATAATATTACGTGAAAGTGGAATTGATCTGAAATATAATGTATATCAACAATACATTTCGAACAGTTAGAACATATCTTTTCAGTGATTGAGACCATGAGTCAATTGAAGCTAGATCAACATGGAAAACCTGGAAGTACTGAACGGTCGTTTCGTTCTATTGTGGGACTCGTCAACAGTGCATATCCACGATCATGTCTCGCGAAATTCGAACTCAGGACCTATCAGTCAAACCATATATTTATCTGTTAAGTTATATTAATTAAAAACTGATTGAGAGTGGTGAGGTAGGAAAAATACAGAAGGAAATAAGGCTTGAGAAAGAATGAAAAATTTTGATGCTGACCACCAAATCGCAAATGAATTATGCAAAAAAAGTTTAGGATGAAAAGAAATTATTTTTGTGTACGCAAAAGTGGAAGTAAAATACGTGAATAGTTTTTACAAACTTAAGAATGTATCTTTGACAGTTTATGTGTAAAGAGTTGAGATTAGTTTGAATGTTAACTGCATGACCTATTTCGTTTACATATTTAGCCTTAGGGGGATATGGTTATTTACCTTCTGCTTCTATCTGATATTAGGGTTTAGAGTGATCTTAAAGTCACTTTGGTGAATGTTGTACCTTTCTTCATTACTTCACCCTATATACGAGCATTCACATACATGAGAACTTGTAAATACATGATATAACAAGCATTTATGGCATATTGAAACCTATGTTGAATAATGAATTTCCATTATTAGTAATGATGAGCTTAACTGTTTTCATTTTCTAATTCAAAATTATTCTGTTTGACTGTCCTGGGTATAAGTGCTTCTCAGCAAGATATCATGGATACGGTGTTTTTCAATGTCAAAATATCCAAAATATTCAATCATTCTAACATATTCGGTTAAAGTAAATAAGTATAGCACACCTTTTTACATTATAATCTCCTTATTAAGTTTTCCTACTATCGTTTCTTCGAATCACTCCATGGATAAGCAATTTATAGTTGTTATTGATGTAGTCAAGATAAGCGACAGTGAAAAATGACTTCACTGACTGACAAGTGATTTCCGCTATCTTCAAAAACAAGGTAACTAGATCTCAGTGCATCCATACTGTAAATTTCTGAGACATAAAACTATTTATCACTGATAAGCACATTTGAGATAGGTTTAAGTTTAGCTGTCAAAACTTCATCCTGCTATCCCAACACCAAAGAGGATATCGTTTATCACCTCAGCAGTGAAGAGTTACTAATGTTTAGAATCTTTCCGTTAATTCCTAACAGTTCGAAAATAAGGTTTTATGGGCTCTGAATAACTTTACATGAGTGCCTATATATTTTTTATTTTGAACCATTAAACATGTTTATACACATAACAGCTAGCTGACTTGATGTAGATTGAGCTGTATCTTTCAATTTAGAAAATGCAACTTTAATGTAATAATCAACAAATTTAGACATTTTCTTTTATTACCTTGTAATCTTACGAATTAACATAAATCCATACAATTTTAGGTATTTATCATGGAAATAACGTGTTATTCCATAATAATTTCTTCATCAATTTTTCTTGGATTCGTAAACTGATTTATACTACTCACCAGTAACATTATGGTATGCACTAAAATTGATTTGTGGTTAAGAAAAAATACTCAAAAGATCAAATGAATTAATTTGTCTTTAAACCCTCATTACATTTATATGCGACTAAATATTAAAAATACAGTCAGCAGCAACATTTAAACTTATCCAGTTTATTTAGATAACTTGGTTTGTAGCTCACAGAGAAACATTTTATCCCATTTTCATGTTCAGTTTTGTGGAAAAACGAACATGGTTTTCAATATCAAACTAACAACAGATGAAGATTCATGGAAAATCGAAGGATTACTAGGCAGCTACTTAGGACTGTTTAGAAATGTACACACAAAATCGAACACATTACTTCCATGTCTCATAGTGAGTGCGAAATCACTAGATGGTTGAGTTAGAATCCAGTCGTCAACATCTTCCATCTCAATCAGTTTTTAGTCTAGTATGATCATCGTTAAATTTCATCGGGGAGTTATCTTCTTATTCACTATTTGGTTTATTCCTCCAGTCACGATTGGACAAATTTTGTCAGTTCGTGATGAAAATTTCCATCCGAATATTTTACTACTAACTACTTTCAAGAACAAAATTGGTAGCTATGTCTTCAATCACTGGTACTCCATTTTTAGAGTAGTTGATTCAGTCATTTAGTTCTAACAGATTTTAACGATGTTTTGTCTTTATAATTATATTGTTTTTATTTGTTACATTCCTAACTAGGCTTAATTACTTCATTATCAGTGTTAAATTTACAAACAGTGGTAGGAATATTCTATTTTTTTGTTTACGTGTAATCAGAATGCCAACGAAAGACAAAATTATTGACATTTATTCCTCTTTTCCCAGTTATTTACAAAGTGAATCTCCTCTGGCATCAATCGTCTTAGTGAAATTTCGAGTTTTTAATTAATCAGTAATTAAATCGATTTCCTGGCTCGTTAAATTACGGTGTTATTCTTCATTGTAAACTATGAATTCAGTTTATTTATAAGTATTTATTAAGATTTCTGTTTGATTTTGTGGTTTCGTAAAATATAAATTCTTTGGGTTCTTCTAATCAGATTAATATGATTTACTGTTCATATTGATGGCCATCAAAAGTGTTGCATTGTCTTACTGATAGTCAGTGTTTGACGATACTTGATGGTTGCCATATTTATATTGAGTCATTGTCTGATTGTTAATTCATATTATTTTGAAATACACTTGTTTGAACTGTTTTTATCGTTATCGTCAATCAGAGTCAAACTGAGAACCAGACGTCAGTTTTATGATTGCATAGAGAATAGTGTTATCATTTATTATTGTGATGGAAAACAATTCAATATTTTATTGTAACATTTGATTTCACTTATATGGTCTTTGCAATACAAGTTGAATGGTGTTATATAAGACGAAAACCTATTTTGAAAGCCCTATGCTAACGAACATTTTTAATTTATGAGATGTTCATATTCTTGTTCTTACTATTTTCTGTTGCATATCCTCATTTATCAAAGTTATATGTAGCTGTCCTATGCTTGTAGAAAATCAGTTCACAATTATTAGAAATGTTTTTATTGCAGATAATTTAATAAAATGTAAGGGACTAACTAAATGATTTCCATAATTTCATTGTTTTCTACTAACCAACGAGTAGGTAGAAAGATTCAATTAACGATGTATTGGTAAGAAGTAAAAAATTAAAATATATAGTAAAAATAAGCAAATACTAATAGTGGTCGGCAGTGGGATCCAGGACGCACGTATTATCCTATCTGGGATTCGTCGGCTAGATCTACCTGCATCCTAACGTTGATGTTCACTTCGGGACTCGAGCCCAGTATCGTTCGCTTCAAACGCCATCACGTTATCTACTTAGCTACTGAGTCCTAATAGCCACTTAAGGCAATATTGGGGTGATACGCGCAGTATGCACATATGCCAATAAGAGACTGATCAATAGCAGCCCTAAATATCAATGGAAAGCTTCAAGTAAACAATACCAAGTGAATTAATAATAATAATGTTTATAAGTGATTTCTGAGTATATCACGGTTTATAATTTACTTTCAAACCTTAAACTCATAATATGTTCATTACAGAAACTTATTCAAGATATAAGAAACCGATTTACTTCTAAATATTTTCTATGGTTGTAAATTTAATTTCTAAAGTTAACTACCTCAAAATACCTTTTCTTACTTACTTTTTACTTACACCTGTTACTCCTCGTGAAGGAGCATAGGTCGCTCACCAGCATTCTCCATCCAACCCTGTCCTGGGCAATCCTTTCCAGCTCCTTCCAGTTGTAATTCATCCTTTTCATATCTGCTTCTATTATCCGACGTAATGTGTTCTTTGGCCTTCCTCTTTTCCGCTTCCCTTCAGGATTCCAAGTTAGAGCTTGCCTCGTGATGCAGTTTGACGATTTGCGTAATGTATGTCCTATCCATTTCCATCGTCTTTTCCTAATTTCCTCTTCAGCTGGAAGTTGGTTTGTTCTCTCCCACACAAGGCTATTGCTGATGGTATCCGGCCAATGGATGTTGAGTATCTTGCGTAGACAGCTATTTATAAATACTTGTACTTTCTTGATTGTGGTTGTTGTAGTTCTCCAAGTTTCAGCTCCATACAGTAGAATTGCCTTGACGTTCGTATTGAAGATTCTCACTTTGATATTGGTTGAAAGTTGTTTTGAGTTCCATATGTTCTTCAATTGTAGGAATGCGGCCCTTGCTTTGCCAATCCTCGCCTTTACGTCTGCATCTGAACCTCCATGTCTATCGACGATGCTTCCCAGGTATGTGAAGGATTCTACATCTTCCAGAGTTTCGCCATCAAGGGTGATTGGATTGCTGTTCTCCGCTTTGAATTTGAGGACCTTGGTTTTCCCTTTGTGTATGCTGAGGCCTACTGATGCAGAGACTGCTGCTACATTGGCTGTCTTTATCTGAATCTGTTCACGTGTACGTGATAGGAGGGCTAGGTCATCTGCGAAGTCCAGATCGTCTAATTGGTTCTGAGCTGTCCATTGTATTCCGTGTTTTCCTTCAGATGTCGAGGTCTTCATAATCCAGTCGACCACCAGAAGAAAGAGGAAGGGAGAGAGTAAACAGCCTTGTCTGACTCCGGTCCTTACTTGGAATGCATCTGTCAGCTGTCCTCCATGCACTACTTTGCACTGTAGTCCGTCGTATGAGTTCCGGATAATATTGACAATCTTCTCAGGAACTCCGTAGTGTCGAAGAAGTTTCCATAATGTCCTCCTATCTACACTGTCGAATGCCTTTTCATAATCAATGAAGTTGATGTATAGTGACGAGTTCCACTCAACTGATTGTTCGACGATGATCCGTAGTGTTGCAATTTGGTCTGTGCACGACCGATCCTTTCGGAATCCAGCTTGTTGATCTCGAAGTTGGGCATCTACTGCATCCTTCATCCGGTTCAGCAACACCCTGTTGAAGACTTTCCCTGGTATTGACAGTAGTGTAATGCCTCTGTAGTTTTCACATTTGCTCAGATCTCCTTTCTTTGGAATCTTGACGAGGTGTCCCTCTTTCCAGTCCATCGGCACTTGTTCCTCCTCCCAAATCTTTTTGAATAGAGGGTAAAGCATGCTTGTGGTTACTTCGACGTCTGATTTCAGTGCTTCAGCTGGTATGTTGTCGGGTCCTGCTGCTTTCCCGTTCTTGATTTGTCTGACGGCCATTCTAATTTCTTCCGTCGTTGGTGGGTTGACATCTATAGGAAGATCTGTGTGTGCTGCTTCGATGTTCGGTGGATTCATTGGAGCCGGCCTATTCAGGAGTTCCTCGAAGTATTCTACCCATCTGTTTCGCTGTTGTTGAATTTCAGTGATTGGCTTGCCTTCTTTGTCTTTGACCGGCCTCTCTGGTTTACTGTATTTCCCTGATAGTTTCATCGTTGTATCGTAGAGCTGTTTCATATTTCCTTCTCTAGCAGCTTTTTCTGCCGTCGTTGCTAATTCTTCCACGTATTTCTTCCTGTCGGCTCTAATGCTCCTCTTCACTTGCTTGTTTGCTTCTATGTATTCAGCTTGTGCTTGGACTTTCTCTGCTCGTGTTCGGCTGTTGTTAATTGCTGTCTTCTTGTTCTTCCTTTCTTTGATCTTGTCCAGTGTTTCTATAGAGATCCATTCCTTATGATGGTGTTTCTTTAGGCCCAGAACCTCTTGACACGTTGAAGTCAATGTTTCTTTGATGCCTTTCCAGTTGTCCTCTATGGTGGTTTCTTCTTCCTTCAGTAGATCTTGAAAGGCTTGGAATCTGTTGTTGAGAGCTATCTTGAATTCATTGAGTTTGTCAGTATCTCGAAGGAAGGCTGTATTGAACCTTTGTATTGCTGTTTGTCCAGTTGTCCAGTTCTTTTTTAGCTTCAGTTTTAAATTGGCTACAACTAGGTGGTGATCTGAAGCTACGTCAGCACCTCTCCTGGTTCTCACATCTTCCATTGTCCTTCGGAATTTTTTTGATGCAAATATGGTCTATTTGGTTCTCTGTAGTGTGGTCCGGTGAGATCCATGTAGCCTTGTGTATACGTTTGTGTGGAAATATTGTGCCTCCTATGACCAATTTGTTGAATGCACACAAATTTGCAAATCTTTCTCCATTTTCGTTCCTCTCTCCCAGTCCATGTCGTCCCATAATATCTTCATATCCAGTGTTGTCTATTCCCACCTTGGCATTTAGATCTCCCATCAGAATGGTGAGGTCCTTTCTTGAGCATTTCTCTATGATTGACTGCAGCCGCTCGTAGAATTGATCTTTAATGTCGTCGTTGCTATCATTGGTGGGTGCATAACATTGGATAATATTCATTAAGATCCTCCTTCTTTGTTTTGAATGATGCTTTGATGATTCTGGATCCGTGAGATTCCCATCCTACAAGTGCATTTCGTGCTACTTTGGACAGCATAAGAGCGATTCCCTGAGTGTGTGGAGCATTGTCCTCTTCGTGACCGGAGTATAGCAGCATCTCTCCCGTAGCTAGCCTTTTCTGTCCAGCTTGAGTCCAGTGGGTTTCGCTGATTCCCAGTACTGCCAAGTTGTATCTCCTCATTTCCATTGCTATTTGGCTGGTCTTCCCGGTTTCCCGCATTGTTCGAACGTTCCATGTACCTATAAAAATTTTTGCTCTGGTTGTTAGAAGGGGCATCGGCCTCGTGGCTTCCGAAGGAATTCGGCTTTCACCATGAAGCGTCATAATTCTTCTAAATGAAGACCTTCTAACTCTCAGGGCAGAGTTAAAATGGTTTGAATTATTTTTTCTGGTAAGCGTTTTTTAGCGAGTTAGTTTTCTACAGGATGGGGACGCTAACCCCATGCCCAACCCTCCTCCTTTACCCGGGCTTGGGACCGGCAGTAACTCTAGAAGAGCTACAGGCGGAGTTAAAATACCTTTTCTACTTGTAAATTAAACTAGGTACAAAGAACAGATAATGACGTTTTACTTTATTGTTATTATGTATTGCTCATTTTATTATTTTGCTGCCTCTTCCAGCCAAACAAGTTGGTGAAGCCGTTCTGGAGAGAAACAGGCTACATCAAAGCATGGCACAACTACTGGGTCTACAATAGCTGTTTTTGCAACCAGTTGGAGTTTGCCCCGTAAGGCGCAACCCCATACATAACATGCACCACTTTTGTCAATTTTTCATCGCTTTTCCATCCAAGAGTAATTGTGCTGTGTTTCTTTGTGAAGTTTATAATCGATTTGAGGGTATCGGTCTAGTGGGTGATTAGCCCGATCTCCACAATCTGGGTTACCGCTCACGTTTGTTCACGGGTCATCCGTCCCACTACCCAGGAGGCACGACGAGGACGTGTGAGTCAGATTTTACCTCCCATCTTTTTGTTATTTTCTCTCACACTGAATTTATACTATATATTCAATTTTTATATCTATAACAATTATTTATAATTATTTGAAATTTCGTTTGACGCTTATTGTTTCTATTTAACAGGCGCCTTAAAACATATAAGTTGGTTAACACAATCCATTTCCAACCTTGATGTGAGTCTTAACTTAATAACATATATATGTATATATATTACCAGGTTATTTCCCAAAGTGAGTTCAATATTTTTCTAATTACATTTACCAATATTTGTATTTCATTTAAATCTTTGTAGATTGAAATCTTTGTAAGATTGAAAAAGAATCAATCGATGTTAGTTACTTAAAAATACAGTGTATAAATGTTGTTATACACTAATAATCAGTGGAAATGAAGATGCCTTTTAATATTATAATTTACATTTAGCTATTTATATTTGTGAGGTGTGGCTCATTTCCGATACTGTATAAAAGTAATTTTTTTTCTTTAAAGAAGAATTTCACATATGTTTAAGGTCAAATTTAAGGTAAAAACCAATTGGATAACATGTATTCTATTCTCATATCTAAGCATAGTGTATTAAATTGATGTAAGATTAGATTACATTTGTCATTAGAATTTAAGAAACATCACCAATCATCTCTTGTTTATTTAATTGAATCATATTAATATAAAATATCTAAATATATTTATTATCACACCCTACTAGGATTGCTAATGCTACTACTATTTCTATTATTAATACCATCAATGTATCTGTGTCTTCAACTTTAATCACTGCTACTAATATACATTAAAAGAGATAAAATTATTGAGTTGATAAGCTTCTTCCAGAAATCATTCATGAAGCTTATAAATATGAAATTAGACCAGTTATCCAAAGTTTCTAAACACTATTATTAGATACAGAATATACAGAATAAAAAAAAGGGAATTAAAATTTTCAATACAGGATTATTGTATTCAGTTTCTTCATGGAGTATGTAAGTTTATGGTTGTATATAAATTAATATATATATATATATATATATATATGTATATATATATATATATTCGAAGTAGTTGATTATCAATTATCACATTCCTTGTTTACGTAATGACTAAAGCTGCGAAAAAACCTAAATTTCTTGTTATAATTTGACCAAGACTTCTGAAGTGCATCTTAATAACACCTTAATTACTGGGTTTTTGTTTTTAATTTGTCATAAAAATCAAAGAACTACATGTGTTTATCATAATAATAAACCAATTAAGTTTCATTATCCTATTTCAAACTGGCTAAATGCATCCAATGTGAATAAATAACTGAAATTCTTTTAAAAGTTAAACAATTACCGTACTAAAGTCTCTATTATTAAATCAAATATAAAACTAAGGTTCAGTCGTAGACTATCTTTTAACCTTTATCATTATTTGCATGTATAAATAAAAAGAAATCTGAGAGAAAATAGTTTTTTCTCATATGGTTGAATCGATAATCATAATTTAATTAATAATTACTTTGTATTACATTTTTAAAAAAAATAAAATGAATAATATATGCATGTTCATTTAGATCATATCAAGGGTTTCATTATGACATTTAATTTATGACTACATTGGCAACCAACACGACTCGAAAGAAAGCACACCAAGACTGGTACACGTGAAGATTTATTAAAACTTAAAACACGATGACAACCCTAGTCAAAAATACATTCGTTCATCTATTATTTGTACACCCATTTTAATTAATAATTAGGATAAAATCACATATATGAAAAATATTTACAGTTATAACAAATCACATGCTGAGTTCATATGATTTTGAGCGTAATACGCTTCTCCTTGTTCGAAAATGGGAGAATTTTGCCAAAAGGCAGGCCTCTACTCGAGAACAACTGTGTTTTCTCCATGAGTGTCTTCACCAGCATGTTCTACCAACAAGTGTAAGATGAAGACCTCCAATCAACTACCCATTAGGATAGAGAATAGCTGAGCAAAATGGAAGAAAAATGGTACACCTAATGATAACCGATGCACACTACAGGATCCGCAAATACCAACACGTCATAGAGGACCAACAGATGAAGCTACAAAGTACACTCACGTCAGAACATTCGCAAATCTTGACAACAGCCATCGAGATATCATGCAAACGACACAGAGAACAGAGAAGAAACACCCTAAAGGAAAAAAACCAATCAAGATCTCAAAACCACCCATGGAAGAAAACACAAACAACTGCCTGGTTAATCTGTCAAAACAACCACTAACAAATATGGAAGAACACCTACTACGAAAGGGATTAAACTACAATACAAGTGACGCCTCAAAACTGGAATTCTTCTCAGCACATGCCGAGTGTTATGCTAATCATGGTTTATGTTAATTTAATACAAGAACATCATATGTTATACTGAATAAATTATCATACTAGAAAAACAAAACAAATACTATACTAAGTAATTATCACACTGAATTAAAACGGAAGTAATGCTGAATAAAAATTACAATGAGTAAAAGAATGTAAGTTTGGTTTTTAATCCCGTCATATTAAACGGTTACAACAATTATGGAATCCGGCCTCATACAAGATGTTATGCACATTTTGAATTTTGTTGCTAGCTACAATCTATCGATTCGACAGAATCTTTGGAATGTTCACTAGGACATTGTGTGGAATATCTGATCTGGAAAAATATAAATATGTGACCAGGTTATTTTTTTTCTAACTGCAATAGAATTTAACTCTGAACAATGTTTTCTAAAGAAAAACTAGTTAAATGTATTATTTCACAAATGATATACTTTACAAGTAAAAGAGTTCATTAATTTGTTTTCAAATTCTTCCAGTCCATTCTCATATGTTCACTAATGAGTGAGGCTGATAGTTAGTCCTTAATTTTATAGGTTCGTGAATGATTTAAAATTAGTGCAAAAAGAAAAACATTTTCTCACAAAATTGATAAGACTTTCATTGCTTAAAATATACAGTATATGCTGAGCTATAATAAAAGATTGAATGCATACCTCAGTCTGACAATTCTGTCAATATTTATTATCTTTAAAAAGTTAAGTAATGTTTTCCATAACATTATTATTATTAATGGCTTTATTAAATATTATATTTTTGGTACAAAATAGAATTCTCAGTACAAAATATTTCAACAAGTTTCCTTTTCTTTTTTCTTGATCGATATTGACGATAAATATTGGATGATCACCGGTTAGAACTCGACATCTGAATAATGTTCATTCGTTTCAATACACATTGTCAGCAGCCACGATGTCTCTAATTAGACTCTTTTGTAAGTTTTACAGTGAAATGTAGCAAACTTTTCACAAACACATCTGAATAGGTTATGAAATTAATAGGCATAACAATCTGTTAGAACAAACAAGAAAACAGATAACTTATTGGAATATCTAGATAGCAGGAACAGGTAGCCCAGATATTCAAGCAGGCCGCCTTGAATTAACTGTTGCGATATTTTAATATTTAATATTTTACTCAATATCCTATTAAAAAGCAAATTTACTAATATTAATATACTTAAATAAGTGATTATATTAAGCAAATGTGTTTTTCGTGGTAAAACCAACATCCGGTGAAACGTCACTAGAAATCAAGGAGCAATGAACGGTCGATTAGTTATAAATTGGGATTCCCTTCAACAGTGTTCATGTAACACTACATAAAACTAAACACTGGAATTTATAGGTTTTTAGTGAGTACAATGCAATGGACAAATTGTAAAACAAGTGAATCTATTTATTAAAAAATCATTGTTATATTTAATAGTTTATTGACTTCGTGATGAATGTTTAATACATGTTAATTAACCAACGCTTCACACGATATACAACAATTAGTCTAATACGTATAACATTTATTTGATTACTCACGAATAAGTAGAGCTGTTTACTTTTACTATGTCCTCTACTTGTGTACCATTATGCGGGTACATGTATTATAAGTTAATGATGACTGTTGAAAAATAATGCACCTTTCTTTTTATACGCATACACCACGAATTGTCACATATTACAGATGATTCATTAAAATGAGTTAAGGATTCAATAGATATAACTAATCCTTAGGTCTATAAAAGTGCCATCATTTATTCATGTCGAAAAACTTCTACCTTATAGATGATAACATAAATTTATGTGACAATCAAATTAGTAGACTGGTTGTTTTTCTTTTTAAGTTTTTTAGTAGGCTCAAAAATATCTTACTGAATGAATGTTTGTTCTTGGATAAGTGTGATGATATTTTAGATACATTTTGGAGTTTCTCAGGTCTAAGTTAATGGAAGACAGTAAGTGTATATTTTTTGTTCCATTTATATTGTTTCTCTAAATTTTATAGCTGCTAATTGGAGAATTTTTCACAGGTGATTTATTGAATGCCTGTAAAATAGCATGGATTCTAAACCATTAAGACTGAGAATATATTAACTATTACGAAATATAGGTTCAGAGGCTACTATCGATATATATATATATATATATATATATATATATATATATATATATATATATATATATATATATATATATATATATATATATATATATATATATATATATATAGGTTGAAATCCACGCGATTATCGTGACGCATAGTTGAAGTTAAATAAAATGAGTCAAAATCAGCGATAATAACCTAGACGCATTTACGCTCTAGCTTTCCTTAGATTATGAGTTTTAAAATCATAGACATTTCTTCTGTAAATTTGTCCCTTCTCATTGAGTCATATTTTAAATACCTAATGTTTTATACTACCAGTGATACTGTTACTACTTTTGATACTGTGCAATTTTCTTCAATAATTTTACTTCGCTACGTTAATTTGATGCATCATCTTGAACCGATACACTTATGCTTTATGTACAATTGAATCTAAGTAAATGAAATCACATACTGAATATGGAAGTACTATATTACTAAATACTTTAAAACATTTATTAATTTGTGATGACTGTACAATTTACTGTTCACATGCAGATAACATGATCTACATAAATATTTCTCGTTGTTGTTAAATGATATTCAAGGGACAAAAGATTTATTTTTATAAAGTTTATAAAAATTTCCAGGAAATGATCTTATTTTTATAATAGTATCATTAACATATTTGATCATAATATTGAAGGTATTTGAATTGAATCGACTAAATTTACGCCTGTTACTCCCAAGGAAGCATATGTCACCGGCCCACATTCTCCAACCCATTCTGTCCTGGGCCTTCCCTTCCAGTTTTATCCAATTTTTGTTCATTCTTCTCATGTCTGTCTCCATGTGTTTTTCGGTCTTCCTCTTTTCCTTTGGCCTTGGGGATTCTATGTGAGGTCTTGTCTTGTGACGCAGTTGAGTGCTTTCCTCAGTATGTGTCCTATCCACTTCCAGCGTTTCTTCCAGATTTCTTCCTTCGTTGGGATTTGGTTTGTTCTCTCCCATAGTAGGTTGTTGCTGATAGTGTCTGGCCAACAGATCTGAAGTATTTTGCGTAGACGACTGTCAATAAACACTTGTATCTTCTGGATTATGGTTTTCGTAGTTCTCCAAGTTTCGACCTCATATAGTAGAACTGTCTTGAGATTTGTATTGAAAATTCTGACCTTGGTGTTGGTTGACAGCTGCTTTGAGTTCCAGATGTTCCTCAGTTATAGATATGCTGCTCTTGCTTTGCTGATTCGCGCCTTCACATCTGCATCACATCCACCCTGTTCATCAACGATGCTGCCCAGATATGCAACGATTTTTACATCTTTCAAATCTTCTCCATCAAGTATGATTCGAATGTTGCATGCTGGTTTGTATCGGAGAATCTTGCTTTTCCCTTTGTGTATATTGAGACCTACTGCTGCTAAGGCTGCTGCTACACTGGTCGTCTTCTCCTGCATTTGTTGATGCGTGTGCGACAGAAGAGCCAGATTATCTGCGAAGTCTAGATTTAAAATTAAATTTAAAAATTAAAGGGATCTAAACCCAAGCATTTAATCGATAAATTTAAGTTAGGGATATAAACTTAAGCAAAATAAATTTTTGTAACTAAAAATAATTTTATCAGCTTGTTAAATTATTCTGAATAACACTAACCTACGTATATCAAATTGAGTTAGTCGAAAATGTTTAATTATTCAAGACAATTCTGTTAATGTACTCACGATAGCTATATTTTCTTCACATGTATCTAATCTATTTAACGTTGAAAAAAAATATGCTAATATTGACTCTGACTATTTAATATAATTCCATAGAAACTATAACTTATAAATGATGTCTTAAAAAGTTTCATTCTAGTATAAACTACGATTATACGATATACGTTTTTGGAGAATTTTGAGGTATATAAAATTCAAGAGAAATCTAAAATACGAAATCAAATCCCTTGAACATCTATTATAAGCACAGATTTTAATTTCGACAATTGAGATCATGAGTCAATTGATTTTAATGACAAAAAAAATTGGAGTTTAATTTCAGTAATAATCAATAATTTTTCCCGTAAATTATAGACGATCATTTTAATCAATAAATTTCGTTGTTTTACTATTAATTTGAGTGTAACATTTAAATTAATTAAAAATATTATCAGATTTATCTTTTTTATTCAAACATTTCTGACACATTCAACATAATTGATATACATGCTAATTATGGTGGTCGGAATCGCTCGTGAATTCGTTACTTTAGTTAGTTTACATAGGCTAAAATAGGCTGATTAATTATGGTCTTAAATATCAATCGAATGATCTGAACAACTAGTATCTATGACTTTAAATTTTAGTTAGTGGTCTCTTTACAGGGTTGGTATTAACATGTTTAACGTAATTAGTGGTTTTGTGTTCTTAGAGAAAGGTTCCGTTTTTCTTAAAGCTAAATAATGTAAAATTTCAAAAATTGAATTTTGTTTGATTGAACATTAATTTCAATCGTTGAGATCATTAGTCAGTTGAAGCTAGATCACCATGGAAAACCTAGACGCACTGGACGGTCATTTCGTCTTATTGTGGAACTCTTCAACAGTACACATCCACGATCCTGCCTGGTGAGATTCGAACCCAGGGCCTATCGGTCTTGCACGCGAACGCTTAACCGCTAGACCACTAAGCTGGCCGGCATCCAATAGTGTTAATGTCTAAATTCAACTAATCGACGAAATTGAGCGACACATTCACCACCGTCTTCAGTGAGTTACTTTCCTACAACAGACCTGGTTGAACTCCACTGGTCACTGCTTCTCAATAGAACTCCAGGATATAACTCTTGAAGCAAGTCACTAATGAGCATATGTTGAATAATGTCAGAAGGGGTTTGTGGATATTATATCCAGGTTTTCCATGGTTGTCTAGCTTCAAATGACTCATGATCTCAACCACTGAAATTACTATAATATCCACTAAACCCCTTCTGAAGATAATTTGTTGAGTCTTTATATCTTTTGAAGGCTTGCTTTGTCATTTAGGAAATTTATAAATTCCAATTATTCATAAATTGTATTAGACTTTTATGACCGTAAAAGGAATACACATTTGATATCGTAAAATTTCTAATTATTGACCTCTAATTTCAAGTGATTGTTAAAATGAGTCATATATTTATTATGAATACAAAACAAATGAGATATACATAGATGAATCTAACTAGATACATTATTTCTACAAGAAGTCAATCAGTTAACCAATGAGGAACATAACACAATTTGATACATATATTCATTAGGGTATATCAAGATACTTATAGAGAAAATTTACAAATAATACAGTATAAATAATATTCTCAACGATAGTAAGGAACTAAACATTAGGAATACACTTCAAAAGAAACAAATGAAACCAAAAAAGAAAACAAAAATCTGGAATAATACTATTGTTCAGGTGTATATTATGCACATTTGTAAAAAAACAAAAAAAAAAGCAATTAGAATGAGAACTATATAGAATACCTTAATAGACAATCATAAATTTCACAGACTAATTCATTACATCTGGTGTCATATAATCTAGGTTAAATTGGCAAAATGTAGTAATATAAGTAGTAACAAAAGTATTGATATTGAATATCATATTTTTTTCTTTCATTTTTTTCTTCTATATTCTATCCTACCTAGAAACTGGATGAATGGGTATACAAAAATATCATTTATCCAATTTTTATCCTCATTATTATTATTATTGTAATTATCCTCATGGAAATATTTTTATTTATTTTATTGAACATCTGTTGTAAATTGTAATGAATTTTTATTTAATTAATTTAAAATTGAACGTTTTATCTTTTATTTTTTTAGGGTTATATATATATATATTACTTAAAAACCTTATAATTTTGTTTCTTCCTGTGAACAGCGGTGAAAGATAGTTTCTGTCATAAATCGATCACTAATTGGATATTTATTGAAAGCTACAAAGTACTAAACAATAATTTTATTGTATTTAGAGTGAACTCAGTTACAAGTGTGGCGTATGCTACTTATATTGACATAAGTATTATATGATGTTAGTCGCGAACAGAACGTCTGACAGCAAAGAGGCAAGAGAACCGAACAGCAAAGAATGGAAACAGAATGCAATTTGTATGAAAATGCAAGAACAATGAAGTCTGAGTCATTTTGAGACAATTGGTGGACATTTTGCAAATTAAGCATTTGCCTTATGGTCGTTAGATTTTATCAACAAGTCCTGTAATTTTGTGTTAAATACATTCGATTGTCCCCACCCGTGTTCTGTAATATGGATGGTGGATAGTAGGATTAATATTTGTTAACCACTAAGTTAATAACCAATTAGTCTGTTTTACAAAATTGAGTATATTTACAATATGGTTAGTATCACTACTTGATGAATACAATTTAGAAACCTGATAGTGTTAATTTAATAAATGTTCAGTTTGGATATAATATTATCTAAGTATATTTGATCCTGGACTTGTATAGTTTAGAACGCTGGTTTTATAAGCAGTTTCACATTATGGACTGAATTCAAGATAATTATTGAAAACCAATGGGAATTGGACAGTTTTTTTGTTATTGTATTATGGACATTCTCACGAGTTTATACTCATAATCCAAGGAACCAAGGAAATTCCAACTTTGTGACTAGCGTGTTGCCTTTAAAACATTATTTTAGCATCCATTGATTTATTTTCTCAACTTTAGTCAGTTTATCAATATAGGAGTTGTGGAGATTATTAAGTTTTTCATTGAGATCATGAACCGATTGGTGTTAGACCACAGTTGGAAATCTGGAAGCACTGGACGTCATTGTTGTTTGGCTATTAATTCTTACCAACAGTGGTAACAATCCCAATATCAACATGGATTAACTACAGAGATTAATTGTTTTTATTGTAACTTCGATAATATATTTCAAAGTTAGTTACCAGTGAACGCATTAAACAATACCCATTAACCTATCATAACAATAACGTTCATTTGATCCATAATTTCTAATATAACTGAGCATAAATAATTCTTATTTTCAGTATGATACAAAATCATTTTCTTAATTAATCTGCCTTTTTTTGTGAATAGTTATATAGATTCATTGGGTTTTATTAGTTATTGATCATTTATTTTCTTTATCAATTACTAAATATAAATTTGTACTAAAAATAAGGTTAACTGAACTTTTGAAACTATGAAATCATAATTGTATGGTCGTTCATATTTTCAACAACATCTTGACTGATCTTCTGAATCATATATATATATATATATATATATATATATATATATATATATATATGCTTTTGAATAGTAGTTAAACAAATCCAACATACATAAGTTTCTTAAATGCTTAAACACTACTTTTCTTATACCTTTAGATGTTATTTGACGATGATGTACATATGATGTTTTCACTGGTTGAAATCATGAGTCAATTGAAGCTAGACCACTATTGAAAACCCGTTTTGTCCTAGTATGGGACTCCTCAGCAATGCTCATCCATGATCCCGCATCCCGCGAGATTCAAAACCAGGACCAGTCAGTCCCGCGCCAAGTGCTTAACCTCTAGACCACTGAGCCGGCATCCATGTTAGACATTAACACCGTTAGGTGCCGAGTCAGTGGTCTAGTTGGTTAAGCGCTTGGCGCGAGACTGATAGGTCCTGGTTTCGAATCTCGCAAGGTGCGGGATCATGGATGCGTACTGCTGAGGAGTCCCATACTAGGACGAAACGGGCGTTCTGTGCTTTCAGGTTTTTCATGGTGGTATAGCTCCAATTGACTCATAATTTCACTCAGTGAAATTTTTAAAATCTCCACAAAACCCCTTCTGATATGACGTTTTGTCTAAAATATAAATAAATCTTCTTAATTTCAAACTAAGAGACAACAAATAATGAACTTAAGTTGTTTTTCTTTCAATAAAATGAAAATAATTACACTCCAGTTCTGTGAAAATTCGTTGCTCATCAACAATTTTGAAGTGTGTGACTATACAGTGCAATGATGCGAAATCAAAAGATTTTCAATAACTTGAAACAAGAATGGAATGAAAGGATGAAGATTCTAACTAACCACACCTAAATATTTCAGTTTTAGAAAACTCACAGTTTATTTAGTATATCCGTATTATAACCAACAATTTATTTTATTGGTGAATGCTCAGCTCATGTTACAGATGTATTATTCAGATGAAGTGTAATTACCTTATATGTAATCAAAATACAATAGTTATAGTGGTTTTCTGGTTGAAAAAGTGTCATGTTAGGCATTTGAATGAACGTGGAAAGAAACCTTTGACCAAGATCTCATGGAAGGTTTTACTAGTTAGTTAGGCATATCTACAATATCGAAGAAAAAATCTGTTTTGACTTAAGATTTGAATTTTTGTCGTCTAGTTTCACAATTGGAAACACTATCATCAAGGTATTTAGGGCTGGAACTGACCTTTTATGGAATTGGAATATAGATATATCTATTAAACATATAACAACAATAGAATAATCTTAAACCATTTTCACTTTATTTTTCAGAAATTCTATTAAACTGACATTATTATTTATAAGCAATTGTTTTGATAATCTATTGCAACATTAAGTAGGGTTAAAAAACACGTAGGATAATTAGAATCTTTGAATGGTAGAATGGCTTACTAATCCGTATATATTAATAGAGATAAGCTGTAACCAAGAGTTTTACGTCAGTCTCTAATAACGAAATTTTTCTAGTTAATCCCCTGGATACTATCAGCTATTATATGAATTATCATGACGGACAAACTAAATCGATTATTTGTTGATCAAGTCAGTAAAATATAGTTAAAATGTCACATTGTGTATAAACGAATTAATCTTACATAGAAGAGTGACTTTTATAACCACATTTTTTTTTTGCTATGTAAACTTATGATTGTATAAATACTAACAGAATATGAACATTAGGTGTATAACACCTTAATGCTTTACTTGAAAGTAGTCTATTTCAACTAGAAATATATTGATAAATAAAGTACTATAGAAGGTAGATGAACATCATCATCATCATCAGCATTATTATTATTAGTATTACTATTATTATTATTTTTGTTGAAGTTTCAAAATCCATTTTAAATTTATTGACTATGTGTTAGGACCCGAGTTATACCTAGTAGATTAATTATTGCTTGATATGATGGAAAGAAAAGTCAATTTTCGATCGAATTACTCATTATGAGGATCATTCGGTGTGATATTTGATTGTTTTTCCAGTATGATATTTTCTTCTGTATAATATACGATATTCTTGCATTCACTTGATATGAACTATGCTCAGTAAATAATTTGTTATAACTGAGTATGTGATCCAATCCTAATTATTAATCAAAATGGGTGTATAATCAATATATAAACCAGTGTGTTTTAGATGATATTGATTCATCGTTGTCATAGTGTTTGGGGCTAATAAATCTTCACTGATACCAGTCTTGTGTTCTTACTTTCACATCGCGGGAATTGCCGTGGTCCCTTGTTCCGAGTATAAGTGATCAGCGTTTTTGTTTTTCTGGCACAACCATTGCGACGACCGAACACAGCACTATGTTTCTAAGATATTTACAGTTAATAAAAAGTATCAAGATAGAATAAATAAGTTGTATCATGTAAGTTTTGTTGTTCTTGTTTTTTGTAAAATCATTAATGGAATCAAATGTATGAATTAAAACTAATAATAAATATGTTTAATCAATCTCTAAAAGTTTATGATTGTAGGTTTAAATTACATAACCATTTAATATGACCAGTCTCAAATTTTCTCTTGAAATTCAATGTCTAATCTTAATGTTTATTTTTAACCCAGATATTTATTGAAATATTATAGTCCCACTGAATAGTTAACACTTTTTAAAGCAAACTAATTTCAATAGCCTATATTAATTTTATCATTAATATTAATTGTACACAAGCTGAATTAAAATGATGATGAACTGAACAAATATATTTCCTCAATAAATTCTTAAATTTACAAATGTTTGAATTGGCAATCATTGCCAAATTCAAAAACCTTTATGATTAACTGAGTACTCTTGCTCTTACATCTTTAGAGAATCAAAGTTTGTGTCAAGCTTAACTAATGAATATAGTGCATCTATTTCATGTTTCTGGACCAAATCATAAAAGTATATTAACTTCTCGGTATTCCAAATCATTAAAAAATTATGAAATAATACTGATATTCTTTTTTGGTTAAACTTGATAAAGGATCAGATGTTGTTGTTATGAATAAGTCGGATTACAAAAATTAAATGGAATCCATTATTAGTGACGAAAGCAAATTTATAGCCGATATTGACTCTGATGGGTTATGTAAATTAGAAAGGAAAGTCGATTCGAATCTAAGGAAATTACTTGAAAAGAATGCTGTTAAAAAAGATGGGTTCAGTGTATTCTGATCAATAGGGACCACTAAAAGTTCATAAGCTCAATATCACCATATGAGCAATTCTATCAATTTTGCAAAATGTTTCACAAAGTGTTAAACCATATGTGAAACCAGTTTCACAAATATTCTTTGAAAGACCCGTTTGGATCAGTTAACTATTTAATGGATATTAATATAAAAACTATGACATTGTGTTGCTTTTATGTAAACACTTTGTTTATGCATGTGCCTCTAAGGAAAAGCATAGATATTTTATGATACTAAATCTCACTCAATAACTTTCCATCGACATTTCCTGTGTAAACTCTCTAATATTTATTATTATGTACTGACAATATGAAATTCACTTTTGAGAGAGAGCATTTTCAAAAGACTGATTGCGTGGCAGTGGATAGTCCTTTAAGACAATTGCTGTCTAATATGTTTATTTCATATGTGGAAAATCTCGCTGAATACTCAACTCAAAAGATGTGTTTGTATAAGCAGCACATGAATTGTAAAATAATACAGTCGGAAGCGGGAACATATTTTTAATGGAAAAAGTTACAAGGCATTTACATAATATATATACATAGCCTTCAATTATCCACTTAAAACTTTTAATGTGTTCTGCAATCTGAACTCTTTTCTCACCTGGTCTTCACGTGTTCTGCCAACGCCGTGTTTCGCTCCGTTCGACAAATTGGAGGCCATATTCCACAGCATATTATTTACAAGCAATGTTGCGAGCGGCGTCCACTTCAGGACGACATCATAGTCATCGGTGATAAACATGGATACATGGGTTGCTTGCTAAGGGAACTCAACACAACTCAAAAGCATATTCCTCTTAAACGAGAAGAAGGAATGAATAACCAGCTCCCTTTTCCAGGCATAGTGACCAGTAAAAGAGACGATGATTCCATCAAACGTTTCCTACATAGAAAGTCGACACGGACAGGGTAACATCTTAGTTTCCAGCACAAATGTGGACTAATAAAGGGCTTATTCCATAGGATTATTGGTATTTGTACTAGCAATATTATTTAGGGAGACGCGAAGCTCTTAAATGAAAATTGATGGGTAAAAATTATTAATTGAACTTTATGAACCACTGGGAAGGTAGCAGTTTGAATAGACCTACGATATTTTTGGGACCCAAAAACGGGATCTTATTTTCTTACCACTTCGAGTTGACTCAAATAGTCTCATGTTGAAATGGAGACTTAAATTAGCTATCAATAGGATATTTTATGCCGGCTAACTCATCATTATTGAAAAGTCAAGATCTATGTATCACAAAAAACCCAAACAGCATTTAAGTGGTTGTATTGATTCCCATTGCGTCTATCAATATGCATGTATGTGCTGAAACACGTATGTGTGGAGGAGCAATCGCGAGTTGAATGTATGGGTGGATGAACACATAACTAAACGGCCGCAAAAATAAATGAAGTCGAATGGTCTATTAAGGTCACAAGATAGACGAACATTCCCCTCCATCCCAAAACATTTGTTTGGGACAGGTAATATTGTTGATGTCAAGTCAACCATTGCAGATTTGTACAAACATTTTTAAGGGAGTATACTAAGGTTTATTGAAACCTTGACTATACGAAAACCGAAACCCCCTTTATGTGTTCAAAAACAATTTGTTTTTACATTTAACTTACTTTGATAACACTAACTTATTATCCAGCATAATTTTCACATTTTTTACTTTATTATTATTACTATTATTTTCGTTTCCCCCTACCTTTTAACTTGTCTAGTTCAACTTTTATTTTTCAGATATAATGTTTCGACAAGTATTTGTGCGACCAGACTGTTTGAAATGCATTGCACACATATATCATGTAATTCTGACTCATTGCGTTATCTAAACTCATCACTTTCTACACTTATAAATCTGAATTAATGTTACAAAGGAGACAGTTAAGCTTACACAAAATAAGATTTTTATAATTACAGCATATGAATTTAGGATTGTTAGTGGAATGAAATAAAAATTAACTATTGAAATGGTTAGTGTGTAGTGTCATCTTGCTCCACTGTTGCAGTTGAATCGATAGTTACAAAAAATGGTCGGAAGATAAGGCAGTTCATCTTTCAATCTTGTTGTCACTACAACGTTAGTTGTAGTTTTCTTGTGTTAAACGTTCTTCTCATTGTACTAAGTAAATTCAGAATTAACATGTCACTCAGTGAATTACTTTAACTGGTAAATACATAAAGACAGTTTTGTTTACCAATTAAAATTCCTATCCTCTTATTTTCTTGACTAGGCATTTGTTTATGAACATTTTGGGTATCATTTTTTCTTTAACATATTATATAGACCACTCACTTCTTCTACGACCGTATTCGAAAAGCATATGATAATTATTCTGTAATGAAGAGTTTTCAAGGAACTTCGTTTTTATTGTCCAGTCGCAAAACTAATAAAGTTTCACACTCAAGTTCCTTCTTTACCATCCGTGATCAATCACCCCACCCTACTGTATCCCTTCGTAATCGTCAACCAAGCATTTGATCTGATTTGTAATTATATAATTTCTCTCACTCAATGTATATCTTTATTTATTCTGATTATTAGTCTCATAATTTCATATGATCTATGAATTGATTCAAGTTGACATAACACAATAGCTACTTAAATACTAACAGTTTTATTTCATTTTATCAGTCATTTTAAATTCGTTTGCTGTAATAATAAAAGATTTTTGTTGTTGTTGTAAACATGATTATCTTCGTTGTAACATTAACTTGAACCTGATGAGAATTTACTGTTTAGTGTATCTTTGTTTTATTTAAATTGGGAATTTTTCAAATGTTATGGTAGTGGAGAAGATTTGTAGCCCATGTGGATGATTTTGGTGGAGTTTTGTTCTCTGAGCTAATAGAACAAAATTCCATCAAATGTTATGGTATGATCATCATACTGTTATAAGATTAAAATATTGATTTGAAAATATATATTAATTAAGTTTTTGTTTTTCGATGAAATTAAAGATTAGTATAAGTTTGTTAGGAATCTTAACAAACTAATATATAAATGTGTTATATCTGGTAAGGGACTATTTTTTATGAGTCAAGTTGACAAAACTTTACAAATGTATATATAATATGAATACCACAATACTACTGATAAGTATAATTTAATTTTATGTTATGATTAAGAATTGTTTATCAGTTAGATCCCGTTTTGGATATGTAAAATTATTGAAATATTTAAAGAGTTATTCCATATACTGATTGAAGACTGTCAGTCAAGCTCTGAGAATTTCACTGAAACATGAAAAAAACACAACTAAATTATTATCAGAAGGGGTTTTCGTGAATATTATAGTAATTTTAATAGTTGAAATCATGAGTAAATTGAAGATAGATCACCATGGAAAGTCTGGAAGCATTGGACAGTTGTTTCGTCCTATTGTGAGACTCCTTGACAGTGTGCATCCACGATCCCACCCCACGAGTTTTGAACCCAGTATTGATTATCATTAGTGGTCGATCAGATAAAAGATTTCTGTATATATAAAGCATCGAATAATTCATTGAAGTCTCAGCTAATAATGATATTCACAAAAGATAAACAATCATTCAATTAACAAGTTATATATGTATATATATAATAAAATACTAATTATAAATTCTAATGTTTTAGTCGATTCTATTGTTAAATCATAAATGTGACTTTAATCATATGCATCTAGACTGAATATATTTCATATAAGTTTAACTTGAAAATACTAAGCTTCTTTGTTGATAAAACCTAATGAATTAATTTTAATAATTCTTTTAATCTACCATGTATACGGAATCACTGAACCATTCAGCGTATTATTCGATTATTATTATTATTAAAAACAAAAAGAAAGATTGAATAAATTATTACGAATGTGATTTGTTAACATAATTCTACCAACCAGAATGTTGATAAATGTTCATTTACTAAGCAAATAAAGATGGATAAACATATACACCCATAGTAAGGAGACCGGTTGAATTATGAAATATTCAGTTGGAGTATTGTATTTTTGACTAGTTGTAGTGATTTAATGAAATATGAGCAGTTTATATAATTTTTTATTTATTTATTTTACTTACACACACACATACACATACTACTACATACACCGTAGATATACATAGAAACTGACCTATTGATCTAGAAGACAGGAACGGCACACTAGTGAATTAATTCACTTGGTTTATTGTTAAGTTAGTCAACCTTCACGTTTATTTGTTCTGTTTTTATGATTGTCTGTCATTTGTTTGCATAATCACCTGTTTGAATATGTCCATATATATGTATGACCTTCACAGTTTTTCTCTATGTCAGTTTCATACCAAAAAAGAGATTACATTGCTTTGCCTTATGATTGACTGTCTGTTGTTGTATAAGTAAGCATGAGCTTGTGTTTTAGTGTTTGTGTGCATATTTTTGTTGACATTAATGTAGTCTAGGGTGTTAGATGTATCAGGTTTCATTAAAACAGCGGCTGGTATCTAATCGTCATATACCGAATCCACATTTAATCAGTGTTTACGAATAAATGAAGCAAATTAAATTGTATTGAAGGTAGGTTCGTAATTGATTTTTCTTTTGTTTGAGCTTAATTAAATTATTTTAAATACATGTATCTTTTAATAAATAAAGTTTATATTATAAAATTTAAATTCTAAATCATGCTGATAGCAAATAATAATGAGGGATTAATCCTTGTAATGCATCGTCAATGAGATTGACTTCAGCAAGTATGAATTTGTGACTACGTAAAACGAAGCTAGGTGTTCATAATTCTTGAGGTCATAGTGTTCCCGTCAAACTATATAGATTGTATTAGTAAACTCATTCGGAATTTCAGAGATGTAAATAATATTTTTTCATTTAATTACTTAAAGAAGAAAGAGGTTGATTATGAATACAATGGTCTTGAGTGCTGTTAGAGGTATGAGGGTGATTATCACTTCCCGGTTGCTCACACCGTGGAAATTATCATTCAGAATAGTCGATAACAATATCTGAATAAGTATGATAACAAAGTTAGTGACTAGATTCTCATGTAAAAAATGAACCAGTAATTACAAAACACTATTCCACTATTATTAATCTGAAATTCGTGTATACTTTATTATAGTATAAATGCTATTCTAAAAACCTAACATAACTCAGTACTCAGAATATCACAGAAATTTAGCCTAACCCGTTAGAAGGGTATTTTTGCTGTGTTTATATTTATGATAAAAAAGTCCACTGTTGATAGCCGTTTTTGTAAGAATAGTTTTCCGGCTTCAAGTCTGTCGATGGTAAATGGTTGTAGATAATAAGTTTATATTCCGTTTACTGTTTAGTTAATAGGACGTTTCGTTATATTCTGGCATTACTAGGATTGTTTGCAACAGTTTCTAATTTATATATCGTATTTTCTCAATCTCTCAATGGGATTAAAGTCCCTTCAGCTCTTATTTACTTAAATACTTTTTTATCCTTCGTGGCGAATATGTCACTTACTAAAATTCTCCAACTCACTGTGTCCTAGGCTTCACCTATATTATCAGAATGTGTTTTGTGGAGATTTTTAGAAATTTTCACAGATTGAACTCATGAGTCAGTTGAAGCTAGACCACCATTGAAAACCTGGAAGCACTGGACGGCCGTTTCGTCCTAGTATGGGACTCCTCAGCAGTGCGCATCCACGACCCCGCACCACCCGGGGCTCGAACCCAGGACCTACTGGCTTCGCGCGCGAGCACTTAACCATTAGACCACTGAGCCGGTGCGGGGTCGTGGATGCGCACTGCTGAGGAGTCCCATACTAGGACGAAACGGCCGTCCAGTGCTTCCAGGTTTTCAATGGTGGTCTAGCTTCAACTGACTCATGAGTTCAATCTGTGAAAATTTCACCTATATTGTTTAGGAATGTAGCGACTTGGGTCTGAAAAACATACCATTAAACTTCAAGTTGAATTATTGACAGTTTTTGAAATATAAGATATTGACGAATAATTTAGAAACAACTGATATCCAGTGATCTACCATAAACTATCTTAGTTCAAACAGTTAAATGGTGTTCAATTTTTATTCATTTCCTAAAATGTACTCATACGTTATAACTATTAAAGCTAGAACGTCCAAATTAAGTAGTCGCAACAACCAATCGATCTGTTTTTATATTTTTGTTTATAAACCATAGCTTGATCATCTTTAAATATTGCTGATGAATAATGTATGTTACATTATCGTTGAATTTCATGCTTTTGGGTGTCGTATTTAATAGTTGCATGATATATCAGACATTTTATACGATCTAAATTGTTGCTATATACTACTTAAATATTAAAGGAAATATTATTTTTGTTTATGAAAGTTAGTTTTCTTAAAAAAAGATGACTATAGTGATGTAAAATAAATAATCTTAATATCAGAAGGGGGTTTAGTGGTTGCTATAGTAATTTCAGTAGTTCAGATCATGAGCCAATTGAAGCTAGATCACCGTGGAAAACCTGGAAGCACAGGACGGCCGTTTTGTCGTAGTATGAGACTCCTCATCAGTACACATCCACGATCCCGCCTAGTGAAACCGATAGGTCCTGGTTTCGAATCTCACTTGGTGGGATCACGGATGCGTGCTATTAAGGAGTCTCATACTACGACAAAACGGCCATCTAGTGCTTCCAGGTTTTCCATGGTGATCTAGCTTCAATTGACTCATGATCCCAACTATTAAAACAAATATTCTTAAATATTTATTGGTATATAAACAATAAATTGACATGATCACAAAAAACTAGTTAAACATTCTTTGAAAAAAAATCAAAGAATTTACCTAATATGTTAGTTCCGTAGATTCCTTAACCAAATAAATCAAATTGACACAATTTTGAAATATAAATTGATCAGTTATATTTAAGTATGAAATATGCATTTGATCACTTGTTTAATGATAATATATAAAGAGTAAAGAATTTTATTGATTTATTACCAATATTCGTCATATACATACTTTTATGTTAGATATTTTGTTTTAATCACCGACTAGATTTCAGTTTCCTTTATTCATTGTTTCTTCTTTTTTTTATTTATAAAATATCGATTTAACAAGTTTGTTTGTTTGTTTGTTTGTACATAGTGTAATTTGTTCTAGTTTTATTTTATTGATTATTACGAAAGACCGATTCAATGAATTATTATATTAACTCAGGTTGCCATACCATCAAAAACAGCCGATAATAAACTATCAATTTAAATTCATTTGGTATTATTTTGCTTGAATCTTCTCATTAGGGTTTAAGACTGCAATTGATCAGTCTGTTATCGGCATATGTGCATATTGTGCGTATGCTTCGATATTACCTTTATTCACAAGCTTTTTGTAAGCAATGATGGATAGTGGCTAACAATCTAATCCAGGATGTGTGTTTCGTCCTATTTGGGACTCGTCAGCTGGATGTACCTGCATCTCGGAGATGATGTTCACTCTGGGACTTGAACCCAGTACCATTCGCTTTAAATGTCATCGCGTTATCCACTCAGCTACCGCGTCCTGATAGCCACTTGATTATGCAACGGGGTGAATTTAAATTCACTTGATATTGTTTTGCTTAAACCTTCCCATGAGATTCAGGTACATCCAGCTGACGAGTCTCAAATAGGACGAAACTCGCATCCTGAATTCCACTGCTAACCACTATCCATCTTATCAATTTAAATGTTTTGTTTTTATTAGATAAAATGTTTAAAACTCTGGTTGGAAATTATATACATGAAGTCTAGTTTCAAACTTGTAAACTGATTACTTTTTAATTAAATCGTACTGTAAATTAAAAGGAATTAGGATTGTGATTAATTTTTAAAAATCTTCATTTGTAATTGATAGTTATTTTTGGGTAAAGATTGTTACCAGAAAAATAAATTGTTCAATCGGTAAAGTTATATTTTTCTACACCAAATATTGAAATATACTGTTGCTGTGCCAGTAGCTCAATGTATTTGAATACAATTAACCAACAGATTTCAATTCCTTTGGTTCTTTACGATTATAACTAAGCTTTAGAAACATGGGTTGTGTTTAAATTCTAGGAATTATGTAACAAAAGGCTTAGTACGAGAAACAAATAATTAACCATATCTTGTTCTCAATTGATACGTGATTGATACTAGTTAATAAAAAACTTTATTTTGCATTTTTAACGAAAATGTTCCATGTCATGAAGATCATTGCATAATACATTATTTATGTACTTAATTAAATCCTATTTCCTACTTAATTGATCATGTAGTTAGATGGTAATAAAAGCTTTTGTATATTTCCATAATATAAAGTGATTATTCATTTTTATAGAATTATAAATATATTCCTGTTAGTGAACTGGAAGATTAGTACTAAATGTCAAAATTATGGCAATTTACAAGTAAATAAGAAGCAAGTCGTCTGATGAATGCCAGTCAACCAGATGGCTTTTGATTGAAGTGACTTGAATTTATGCAAGAAAGCATCACTTTAATTTGTCAAGTAGACTAGTTGAAACAAGGCGCAAAAGTTGTAGTCTTTCAACATTATCATCACTCACTCACTGACTTTATAAAGCTGGGTGTGTTTAACATCTTTCTCCTTTTTGCGTTAAATAGATATTATTAAAATGGGGGTTTGTGGAGATTGTAGTGACTTTAAATACTTGAGTTCATGAGTCAACGTAAGCTAGACAACCATCGAAAACTTGGAAGCAATAGGCGATACCACATACATGATCTTGGATGAGCACAGCTGAAGAGTTCCATACTAGGATGAATAGGCCATCCAGTGCTTCCAGGTTTTCAATGGTCGTCTATCTTACTCTGACTCGTAAATTCAACTATTAAATGGATACCGTTAATTCACTGAAATAAAATAGCATATATTTATATATATTTATATACATGTCACTTGTTTAAATCAGTTTGTAAACATTTTCATCATCACAAACCTAAATTACCTGTAAAAAAACACTAATTATAACATGAGTTTAAATGATATCCAGCATTGTTCATAATGTTATATATGACTATTAAACTGTTATATCAGTTATTCAAAGTCAACAATACCAAGTTGACCGAGGTCTATTTTACAAACAAATAATTTTGATGTAAATCAATTTATTTACTGTAAAAAGTTAGTTGATACGACGTAGTTTTTATGTTTGTTCTTTTTTCTCCTTTAAATTTATATTATTAAAATTAATAATTAATTGTGTTGATCAATTAACAAATGAATTAGTATATGAAGATGATAAATTTAAACTGTATATCTAGTTTGAGAGCAATATGTAGATAGAGTATTTTGTAACGAATAAAATTGCAATGGAATCAAAATTGTTTTTATTATGTTGCTTATAATGTTCGTGATTTAAGGCAGTATCGAAGATATCCACATAGAATGCATGTATGCTAACATGAGATTGTTCAATTGCAGTCTTAAACATCAATGAGAAGAATCAAACAATCAATATAAACATGAATTAGACTTCTTCCTATTGTATAAGCTAGTAACTATCTGGACTCAGTAGCTAAGCGGATAATGCGGTGGCTTTTAATGGGAACGGTACTGAGTTCGAGCACCGGATGTAAAGCGCGTCCTGAATTCTACTATTAACCACCATCATATCTGATTATAATGCTTGTGACTTAAGGAAATATCAAGGCAATCCACACAGGATGCTTTTATTTGATTGAGTGAAGTCGTAAACATTAATGGAAAGATTCAAACAACCTTCAATGAGTTTAAATAAAATCTCATCAGAGGAGTCATAGAAATCTATGATGAAATATTTCGACATCATTTACTTTCAGTGGACCATCAGATTATTTGATGTAAACGTAATCAAAACATATTTTTATCTATATGGCTTGATAGATAGTGCTAACATTTTGTATATACAAATTCTTTTCATCATATATAAGTATCATAATACAACGTTGTATTGTAAAGGAAAAGATTAAATGATGAATTATTCAACTGTGACGGTGGGAATGATTATCTTACACTGAACAGTTACCAAAGGAAATCATCATAAGAAATTATATAAACCTTCACTTTGATTCTTTTGTTTGATCTGTTGCATAAATGTTTACAGATCATTAAAAAAAAACAGATTCGACAGATTCCTGTTACTGGTGATAAACACTGTTTTAAAACTAAATAATAAGAATGTTTATGATGTTAAAAAAGTAGTAAAATTCCAAAAATCCTTTTTTTAACTCTTGATCTTGATATAAACATCACGATATTAAGTAATGTAATGATGTGATAAAAACGTTGAAAATAAAATATAGTTACTTATTTTTCTCCCCCCTTTTTGATATCATATCTGGGTGGAACATAAATTTTTCTCTGTTATCATATCATACTCATAAATGACATTTATTCGTTTATTTAACGAATAGAATATACTTAAGTAACAGTTGGTTGTCAATCGAATATTTAATCACTATGGTAACTCTGATGGAATAACGATTGTTTAGATAAGGGATACTTTTTATTTTCATCTTCTCCCTTTATTCATTCTTTCTTATTTCTTCTGTGCTTTCAAATTAGAAATAGAGTAATGAATTCTTCAACTGTTTATCCTTCTGTTGATTTTATTATATTCATTATATATTGTATAAATATTGGCGACAAGTGAATATTTGAGTAGATTTCTATCGATTTGTTTATTGACTGAACTTAATACTGTACACATTAATAATGATATCATTAATAATAGCCCATAGTATTTGTTTATTCATCCTGTATTGATTACATTATATTCCGAAAGAAGCCAGTGTAATACTCTTTGGGTAAGGTTATATATAATACAACTATGAATTAATCAGATTAAAAAAAGAATAAAATACAATAAATTAGAACAAAAGCAAAGAACAAATGTAAATAATTTATCAGTTGATTTATTTATAATTCATTTTTGAGAGACTATTTTTGATAAAAACTTACTGTATTATTTGTATCAGAAGGGGTTTTGTGGAGATTGTAGTAATTCCAATAGTTGAAATCATGAGTGAATTGAAGCTAGATCACCATGAAAAACCTGGAAGCACCGAACGGTCGTTTCGTCTGATAGGTCCTGGGTTCGAATCTCGCGAGGAGGGATCATGGGTGCGCACTGTTGAGGAGTCCCATACTACGACAAAACGGCCGTCCAGTGCTTCCAGGTTCTCCATGGTGGTCTTGCTTCAACTGACTCATGATCTCAACTATTGAAATTACTGTATTATTTGTTAATTTGTAAGAAAATTTTAGTCAACGATATTAAGTTTAGTTTTTGAATTGGTTACCAGTTTAATGCTATCTAAATATTTACACCAATTAGTCATTGACTGATAATCAATGTCATAGTCTCTGTATCTTAACGATGTTTGAATTCTTTAGAATATTGTATATAGTCAATGTTAGTTAATATCATGATGCTTTATAATTGATAGTTGGAAGGGGTTATTGTAGAAAAAAATGAATTATGTGTGGTTTTTTTATGGTTTAGTTAATTTTCACAGAACAGTAGATATAATATACTCAATGACAACGAGTGTGACTGTGACACTGTATGAAACAGATTCAAAGGCCACAAGGAGAATAAGTTTCCTCAGTTTTATGGATATGCCTTGCTAATCTATGATGACTATCAAGAAATTCAGGATAAGGGTTCCTACACTTCATAAAAAGTATCAGTTGGCAAACATTTACAATTTAATTCAACTATTTTGTTAACATATATTACTGGATTTAATGTTATATTATTCGCCATTATTTTCACAGTCAACTACACACTTAATAAAAAAACTACTGATCTACTGGTTACCAGTATAGAGTTATGAATATTGTTGTTTCATTAAAACCATGATACTTTACATTGGTCGGTACATGACTCCAATGTTACCGGTTACCGTTTGATTAGTTCGAATCATTATTAGAAAAGTTCAGAATTATTCCGTCGTTGACCATTTTGATTTCATTTTTATTGGCATATGTACATCATGTGCGGATTAACTTAATTTAGCTATTTCGTCACATGATCTTACAGAATAGATGGATTTGCTGGGATATATGCAACCTGTGTAGCTCTGTGGATAACGACTCAGCCGTTTGAATTGTAAATTCGATATTTGATCGAATTATGCATTTCAACAGGCAAGTTGGCTAGTGATTCCCATAAAATCGTCAACTAAGTTAGATATTATAATCGATAGGAAGTTATGAAAATGATTCTTGAAGCAATCAACCTGTCGGCAACATCTATGACAGCTATGCTAGTTTATGTAAGTTCGAATCACATGGCAAGTGTCAGTTACCTTGAGGCACCTCATACATCCCATTGATTCGATACAACTTATAAACACGAAAACATGATGTGCATATGATGTTGAGTATCCTGGGCTAGTAACCACAGACTAGCTTAATTGATATAATTCAATCAATACTAAAGATCATATACATATGATATTGATTATCACACAACTAATGATCAGTGTAAGTGAAAAATTGCCAGTATAATGAAGAACTGAGCAAATTTATTGTTTTTATCTACTTAATTGATTAATAGTTATCACTTGAAAATAGTTCATCATAGGACATAGTTTTGATGATGAATAAATAACGACAAACATTAATTGTGTTAAATTTTTTGATAGAGTCTATTCAGTTAAAAACTACTTCAAGTATATTATTATGTTCTGTGATATGAAGTTTTAAAGTGTGATTTACTTTAGGTTAGGAAAAACTAATTAACTAAGTAGAAAGCTATTTCTTTAATATGTTCAATTCATGAATGTTATGTAAAATCCCATGCATATAATAATTATAAGCGTACATACATAAAGAAATATGATCATATCAGTGTTTTGCATGTTGAAGAGAATTAAAGTCATATTCGTATTTGTTTTCTTAATAAAATAACTTTAAAGAAGACATTTGTTTTATCACATTTTTTCAGAAAAAATAAACTACGGTTTAGTAATAGGAGTACAATTATTATACTCATTATAATAACAAGTTTTAAATATTGTGATTATTACAGAATGTATATTTTACAGTTAATCCAAAAATTCTCTAATATTTCTCCATAGCTAACTTCCTTTATCATGAACTGATGGTTAATATTATCTTTTTGTTTGAGTTCCTTGATGATGATGTAGGTTTTAAATATTTTACTGACATATAAGCTACCATTTTACCTATTCCCTTATATCTTATTAATCTTGAAAACTTAACACAAATAACATTATAACTTGTCTTTCAGTAATCAGTTGAAGGAAACATCCAGTTGTTTTTAGTAATAGAGTTTAAAACTGTAACGTTTGATTTCACATGTGTGTTTGTAATATGTTTATGAAAAAAATGTCTGTTATGAATCTGTATATTTCTCTGAGTCGCAATAGCAAATTCGCTTACTATGTACTTAAAACAGTTAAAGTACCATCGGTTTCAAGAGAAAAACTTTCAGTTAGGTTGTAGTGGTCGGTATTCGATATAATCCTTAAACTTTGTACACAGTTCGTCTTGATAACCGTTCTATATGACGTCCCAACGGTATATTAATCAGAAGGCAAATACGAAGTGTTGATTACGTTTATTGCGAGACCACACACATATATCCAAATGTACAGATGCGTTAAACAAGCATAGAAGAGTTGTGCCGAAAGGCAAGCAAGCAAGCGAGAGCCAGAGCAAGAGCGAGACGAGAGCGTGTGACTGAGTGGGTGAGTGAGTGAGTATGAATAACATGGACATATATATATAGCATGTGAAATGAATGAGTAATCGAATCAAATAATCAGTTAGTAGTAAGACTAGCAGAGTGAATAAATGCGTAGGCCGTAAGCAATATTCAAGCATATACGTATTTCATACAAGCACAAAATAATAAGGGTACAATAAATTGTTATAGTGCGGATGACTTTGTCCGCTAAATGAGTTAGCAAAAGGGCTTAACTGCGTTAGATGAGACTAAACTCATTTGCACGTGAGTCGCTATAAGGTCTTATGCGGTGATTGAAAACAATTGAAAGAAATCTACAAAGTTACTATAATGATAACGTTTGCTATACAAATTTAGACAGTTTATCGAGGTTAGGTTATACACACTAACATAGAAATTTGTACAGGTGAAATTGAGTTACCGTAAATTGATAGTTTTTAGAAGCTATTTCCCATCCGTATACAAAATAGGAATCTGTGGTCAATGTACTAATTAACATGATCCTTGTTTTTCAAAAGAAGAGATAATCTAGATGAATTAGAATTATTTTATTCTACCTACCAATACTTCCAACATGTTATGGTAATGCCAAAAATAATTGATTCTAAACAATATTACAGTAAATTTATCATAGTTCAAGATGGCTCATATATGAACTCTTCAACTGAACAACGACTAGACTAAGATATCGTGACTAACGTATAGAGTTATTAGTATAGGGATTATGGAGATTGTTAAGTTTTGATTGAGATCATGAACCGATTGATGTTAGACCACAGTTGGAAATCTGGAAGCACTGGGCGGCCGATTCGTCGATATCGATATATATATATATATATATATATATATATATATATATATATATATATCGATATATACTGCTAATTAATCGCAAGCATAGACAACTGATCTATGTAACAATTCTGAATTTCATACTACATAGTGCGAAAAACTAAATTCATATTAATTAGCCTCTTAAAAATCTCCCTTATTTTTTTTCTTATTTTTTCTAATTAAATAATTTATCATGTTACTATCCAATACTTGAGATTGATTATCTACTTCTATCAATATATCATAGTTATTAATTACCAACTTTTAATTACGTCATTGATAATTAATTGCATTTAATGAAATCTTATTATATAACAGTTTTGATTGTGTAATGTCTGTAAATTTTATTCTTATACAAAAGAATAAAGACTTAGTTGTAAATTCAAATATTAAATGAATGATTTGAAAAAAAACATTTTTTAAAATTAAATAATATACTACTGAAGACATACTAATTTGATTACCGTGAGAAATTATTATCAGAATGGGTTTTGTGGAGGTTTTTAGAAATTTCACTGGTTGAAATCATGAGTCAGTTGAAGCTAGACCACCACGGAAGACCTGGAAGCACTGGACGGCCATTAACATTAACACCGTTGGATGCCGGCTCGGTGGTCTAGATGGTTAAGCGCCTGGCGCGAGACTGATAGGTCCTGAGTTCGAATCTCGCGGGGGCCAGGATCGTGGATGCGCACTGCTGAGGAGTCCCGTACTAGGACGAAATAGCCGTCCAGTGCTTCCAGGTTTTCTATGGTGATCTAGCTTCAATTGACTCATGATTCCAACCAGTGAAATATCGTGAGAAATGCTAAATTATTTTTAAATATAGAAATTTAAAATTCCTACGGTTCTATACATCATTAAAAAAATATAATGAATAATTTAATTTATTCATTGAATTGAACCTTGATCGTTTGTTTGATTACCTTTTAAAAAAAATCAATGTTACACTTATGATCAGTGATGGGCTAACATCAATCGGTTAATGACCTTAATCAAAAATATAATAATCTCTACAACCCCATACTAATAAAAAAAAATTTAATCTAGTTAACTCCAACAATATTGGTATTCAGTGATTATAGTTATCGTATTAATGTACTAGAATTATTTGGATTTTGTTTAAAAGTAATGAACGGTTGATGGTTAAAATATATTACTTAATAGTGTTTAATTTTTAAACAAATTATATTTATTTTGTATAATTGATTTCCTAAATTGAGTTTATGATATAGATACTCGTAATGTTGAACTTGTGTCTAAAGTTAGATATTAACATCATTGGATCGCGGCCGGTTCATTGGTCTTGGAGTTAAGCGTTCCCGCGCGAGACTGATAAGTTATGGGTCCGAATCTCATGCGAGCGAGATTGTGAATGTGCGCTGCTGAGGAATCCCACAATAGGACGAAACGGTTGTCCAGTTCTTCTAGGTTTTCTATGGTGATCTAGCTTCAATTGACTCATGATCTCAACTATTGAAATAACTATAATACCCACAAAAACCCCTTCCGAAAAGTAATATTCATTGTCTTTATTATTTCAAACACCGAAATAATTAAGTCATATCTAGTAAATTTCACACAATTTGAAAGTAAAACAGTAATTGTTAAACAGTTCTGATCAATGGTAAATTTAATAATATTGAAAATATGAATTGTTGGGTTACAATTCAGTAGTCAAAATATCCTATTCTTGTCATGAGACCTAATGATCCTTGATTTAATTATTATTATACTTAGGAGTTATACTTAAATTAATGAATATTTATTTGAATTGTTTTTTTGTATTGGATTAACAAGTTGGTATTAGTTGGATGAAATAGTGAGTGAATTGATTGCTTAGCGAACTATTTTATCAACTGTTTGTGATCTTTATTACTACACAGCTTCTTTTGTGTTTTCAGTTTGTGTGTTCACTAAAACTTTATAAGATCTAATCAAGAGTTGTTTCACATTGAATTCAAACAAATAACATTTTGGCAAAATCGTTAAACGTTTTTTTCTTAAACCATGAAACGTCCTACGTAAAATTTGTTAAAGATTGTTTAGTAGCTGGTTATAGTTTGATGAAAGGGTTACAAACAAATTTAGAAGTGTTTATTAATGGATTCCAGCTCAATAATATATATCATTTGAGCTCTAGGAGGTAAACCTGAAGATCATGTATTGAAAACGTTATAGGCTAGTATAAAACGCGCTGTTGAGGAATGTCATATTACGAAAAAATAACTGTCCAGTGTTCTTCATTTTTTGAAAGCACTTTAATCGTGATCATTCTCTGATGAATGTCATCTATATAATGACTGATTGATTCATATCTGAAGTAATATTTACTTTTTAAAAGTCATGAATATTTATATATGAATGACTATGACTGTATATTTCCAATGATTTTAATATGTATATTAATTGTGTTTGTCAATGATATTCATCTATACATATTACATAGTTACATATAAACAAGGTATCTGACTAACAAACTTTTATGATTAATCATTGTAGATTTTATGTTGACATGTAACAGAACTAGATACTGCTTTTTCACTTTTTCAATAACCTTTGTCTTATAGTTATTTCACTTACAAATAATACATTCTGTTTACATTTAAAAATGACCCTGTTCATTTAAAATAATTAATCTTGTTAATCCATAAGTTAATCTAAATTGTTCGATGTAGAGAAAAGTTAAAAAAAATATTAGTTTTATTTATTTTTCAAAATTTGAAGTGTAAATATACCATTCTACGATCGTTTACATTTTTCTTATAAACTTGTTTGATAAAACAAATAATATATATAATAAATATTTGATTGTACTGTAGTGAATGAGATTAGATGATGGTTGGAGGTAGTCGACAGGAAACCCTGGACCGCCAGGTAGCACCAGTTCCCTCAAGATTACAGGTACACCTTGCTGACGAGTGCCAAGTAGCACGAAACCCGGGTCCAGGGTTTCCTGTCGACTACCTCCAACCACCATCTAATCTCAATATATAGTGCCCTCAGTATCGAGTCACCTGGACTGGTGGCCACATTGCAACATGGTCGATAGCATTCGATCTGCACTAAATAAGGACTTGACACACATGACACTGATCACCACCCAGTGATCAATCAATTGTGTAGTGAATGAGAACACACATATGTGGACAATCGAATGTATTTCAATACAAAATTACAGAATATCTTAGCGAAATCTGTGAATCATACGGTAAATTTTTCATTTGCAATATATTAATCAGTTGTCTCAAACTTGACTATTCCTTCTGCAAAATATCAATCAATCTTCTTAGACTTTATTATTCTTTCATTTCCACATCAATCAATCACTGTTATCGTTCTCTTTCCTTCGATCTTCTTAACCTTCTGTCATTTTCAATTGATGATACATACTACTTATATCTGTCGACATCAGTAGCACACACCATAATACACTTGAATGTTTTATCTTGAAACTAAACTGGAAATTGCTAGGTATATCTTAAAATATTCAAATAAAATACAGAATGGAATTTGTTTGGTGTCTGAGACTGAATGTAGAGTAATAGAATTCTGAAATAATATAATAAACATAAATTCTTTGTATTTAATGAATGTCAAACTAAAGGATACCTTGTAATTAACATGGTTTTCTGCTACAAACAATCCAACTATGTATAACCATATGATACGAAGATTCTATGATTAACAGTTATATTTTATATAACCATAAATAAACCATAAACTTATGACTAGTTATTTTGAGTTCTGAACATTAAGTCACCTTAATTCTTTACCTCACAATTATCACTATGAAAGTGAAATTTCTTAGATTAAAGTGTTTCAGATGTTTTCTGGATCGGATTTTATAACCTGTAGATATATAACACTGGAACAAGTTATTTCACTTCTAGGGAAATCCTTATAATAAATAGTGAAATACTTTTTTCAATTTTATTCTTCTCAACTACTTAGATGCATCGTTTACTTTTTATTACATTTTTATTAGTAATTTAAATAATTAAATATTCTATCCAAAAGTAAATCTGGGTTATGGACTATTCAAACATAAAGAATACTGGAATGAACAATCGTTTTCAGTAACTTCATTATCAGACTCGACATATGTATACATCCTTATTTATAATAGTAAAAAGGCCGAATTATGTCATGTTAGTGAGTTAGATAAAGTTATGTAGTGGAAAATGGTGAACTTTTGAATATTTGCGGGTACAAATACTTCGAAACTGCATCATTTATACATTAAAAAGATTAATTTGTGAAAGGTTAGAGGAACTCATTATGAAGAGTCAAAATACAATCAACATAATAATAAAATAAGTCATGTGAATAAAATACATAGTACAGAAAATTTTCTCTGGTTAATTAAGGTACTAATAACAACAATAATAATGTTAATAACGTTTCGTGAATATACTACGTAATAAGAGAGGTGTTGTTAGGATAATTATGACGAGAAATTCGTGTGAATTTGAAAAACACATCTGTAAGTTGAAAATGGAACAGAGCAGATATAAAAATAATGTAGTGATCTAGTTGTTGGTCAAGGTAAACGTAGAGGCTGAATATACATCTTCTGGATGTATAAGTCAGGTCTTCAGGTGATCACAATGGCTCTATTTATTTACAGGAATTGTATTCTTGATCCTTTAGGTTGATTATTTTGAGTTTAATATAAAACCAAGAAGCTCTTATTTATTTTGATATGACATTCGCAATCTACCGAACTAGAAGGGCGACACTGTCAAAAGATATCGTAGCACCTTTTCTCAAACTTACTGGATAGTATAATTGATTTTTTTGTAGCATTATGTAACTTAGTTTATTTGTAATTCCTTTTTGGGTGGTGTGAATAAAGCAACTACTCAAAGGCGAATAACTAAATTAGTTTCGCTTTCAAGTTTGAAGCTATCGTGTCGAATCTTTGAAATTGTCCCGATGTTATTGATTAAATTTATTCATATGATTAATAGTGCGACTAGTTTCACATTTCTATTGGTGTCGTAATTAATTATTAAGGAAACTGCTATTGATCAAATACATGAATCTTTAAAATATATCAACTAACCTACCGTCAATAAAATTACTCGACAACATTCAAGCCAATAATATTTTCAATCTCATTTATCAAATAACGTCTTTTCGGAAAAATCAAAAGTCAGACAGTTATTTTGAATAAAACTAAGCATCATAATGGATTTTAATTCAGTAGTATTGAAGGTCTAAAGTTTAATACGAATCCTTTAGGTTTTAGTTTCATTCGAATAGAGGTTCATGAATGCTCACTGATTTTTTGAATTTTTATTATTCATCAAACGATATTAATCTATTGCAATTACACTTTATAAGTAAAGATGGATGGTGACCTGCAGTGAAATCCAGGATGCGCGTTCCGTCCTATTTGTGACTCATAAGATGGATGTACTTGCATCTTAAATAGGACAAAATGCGCGTCCTGGATTCACCTGTTAGCCACCATCCATTTTTGCTTATAGTACTTGTGACTTAAAGCAATATTGAGACAACCCTTACAGGATGTATATATGCCGATATGAGATTGATCAACTACAGTTCTGAGCATCAAATAAACAGTACAAAATGAATTATACAACTGGTTTATTATAATTGTTGTAAATGCTTTTTAATGTTTGTTAAATGTTTCACTGAAATATACTTAACTTTTTTTCTTTTGTATTGTTTTATTTTAGTGTTTATCAAATTTCCAAAGTGCCAAATGTTCATTCATTCATTATGTTTATTATGTAAAATAATAATCATTTCAATAACAGTAATAATTCCTAAATGTTTTTGTTTTATGGGAAGTCCTCCAACAAATTTACCGGAATGTTTGAATTCTGGAACAAGAACCACTATTAATGAACGTTACAGGTAAACAAGGTATTTTTTTAATACCGATTAACTAGTTTCAATTTTTTCTTTTTTATTCATATTCTAAAATAATTTTCTGGAAACCAATCATAAACGATTGAATGATGAAACTTTGAGATGTTATTTTGGTGTATAATTAAAAAGGTGATATATACTTGTATTACATGTTTGAGCTGACTTTTTAGTGGCTCGAGATCCCACTTCAGGTAGATCGTTTCTGATTATTATTGAAATATACAAGTCGCCAATCCTCTTAATATAAACATTGACTTAAATCACGTTGGTGAATAACGGAATTAAATAAGTTAAATACGAGAATGAGTTTTTGAATACCTATATTTTTTACAATCGTTGATCAGAATAGACAATCAGAGAGACGTAGCGAAGGTAGCGAAGAGGATAGATAAAAGTGAAGTGGAATCATGCGCAATGGAGAAGACGTGTGAACCAAGTCGATTTAATCAAGAGTTAATCAATATTTATAGTCACACAAAAACAAGTTACAGACATGTAATGAACTGGATAAGAAGTGCACACACATACGCTCATATAAAAAGTCGAGGTTGATAAGCGAATAATTGGAAAGGTCAAAATATGACTCAAAGAGAATGAGTAAATTGGCTTGTCCGGAAGCTAGAATAAGCTATGTGGGCTTGACATAGCAACCGACACTAGAACTTACATTATCTAACATTATCTAACACATAAAAAATGCTATCATCATCTAATGATAATAGCTATTACCGAATCATACACAGGTGACTGCAGCTTTCTTTATGTAGAAGATAACATTGATGACGTATTGCTATTACTAGAGAATTAGGTAAGCGGTTTGATAAATAATTTTCTTGACTGAATGTTTAATTATTTAGATAAGAATGTAAGAAAATATTTTATATATTCTAAGTCATCGAATTATCATAAGCTATATCATACAGAAATGTAGCTTTGAAGAAACAGATAGAAACAGTACAACTTATTCAAGTTCACATTAATTTTATAAAGCCTAGTATAATATAGAAGTAAATATCTTTGATTTTAAATAAATATGCATCAAAATTTTATTAGAAAATCTAGTTATTCAATAAGAAGTCATTTAGATAAATGAAAGTTTTTTTTCGAAATCCCTTCAGTTTAACGGTATTATCATATCAATCGATTAATATGTACTTGTTCGAAAACTATTCTACCTATTTAATGATCTTGAGTGCTGTTCGAGGTACGAGGGCAGTTATTACTTCCCGATTATCCACACCGTGGAAGGGTCCTTTTGGAGGTACCTTACAAGGAAATTGGGTTAGAGGTGGTCTTAGTGACCTGAGAGCGTGACCGCAGTGCCCAAAGGATAACTGTTTGAGGTTGGTCGCACACGACCTTTTCGTTAGTAATTTCCGTATTAGCTCCGTACTTGTTCAGACGTCACCTATGGCGAAGGCGAGATATCTGTCTCTCAACTAAAGGACGAGTATACTGTGCGTCATTTCGTTATGTTCTATTTTACGGCTGCGAAACGTGGCCACTAAGAGTAGAAGATTCTCGTAAGTTGCTAGTATTTTACCACAGATGTCTTAGAAATGTCTCTCGCACCTTCTGGGATCACCGGGTAAGTAATAGTGAGGTTAGATGAAGAGTATTAGGTAATAATGGTGAATCAGTTGATGAGGTTGTAAATGTAGATTGACTGAGATAGTTGGACCACGTGTTACTCATACCTGACCACCTATTACCACAACGCGCAATGATGAATAGTGTTGGGGATGGTTGGAAGAAAGTTAGGGGCGGCCAAACCAAAACGTGACATCAGTGCTTGAAGACACTAACTTCAAGTCTGAGGCATGTTAGTAGATGCAGACTACTTGGTTGGGATCCACGTGACTATCGTAACCAGTGGTTGGAGACTCTTGGTGACATGGCTCAGAATCGATGACAGTAGCGTACGTGTATACACTCTTTGTCTTCCCTTAAACTATGAGACTAAGTTCGCTTTATGTTCTTTTTTCTACGAACTAATTCTTTCTTCCTGTACTATGTTCTTATATGCAATATTTTTTTTATATGTTACCACCACTTAATTAATTACTTTTATGAATTCGGTGTTCATCTTGTTGTGCTAATGAGGTATGGTAACTTGGACCGATGCATATATGTGCCTGGTCATACGTCGTAGCTGACTGATTTAACTACTTCATTTAGATTTATCTAATAGCATAACTGGATTGCATAAAAAGTGTCCTTTATGACAGTTTTTTTAAACACGTTGAAGAAGTATGATGCTGTAAATGGGGGATATTAATTTAGTTATAACGAAATCTTGAAATATCATGAACAAATTAGTATACTTTTTTTATTTTTCAATCACATCCATCATTTCTGGTTATTTTTAACGTGAAGAGATTAAAACCAATTACTTAATTTGAATGGATTATTTATTCACATTGAAATGTAGTGAATTTACTTAATTTCAGGTTTCATTTCACATGAGTATTCTTCCAAACAAGTAATATATATGGTTTTTGATTGAGATCATTAACCGATTGGTGTTAGACCACCATTGAAAACCTGAAGGCACTGGATGGCAGTTTCGTTTTATTGTAGGACTCCTCAGCAGTGCGCAATCACGATCCCGCTCGCGGGATTCGAACCCAGGGCCTTCCGTCTCGAGCGTGAACTCTTAACCTACTGGACCTCTGAGCTGGCATCCAATAGTCTTAAGGTCTAACCTGGGTTCCATCCCCGCCAGAGGGACCGTGGAAGTGCGATACTGAGGAGTCCTATAAGATGACGAAACGGCCGTCCAGTGCTTCCAGGTTTCTAGTGGTGGTCTAACATCAATCGGTCCATGATCTCAATCAAAAACTTAATAATCTCCACAACCCCTATACTGATAATATATATGGCTTAAAATTGAAAAAAGGGCATGTATACAATTTATATTTTTACATCAAAATATAAAGAACTTTGTTAAATGTTCATCTGAATTAGACAGAAGATCAGAGGGATAAAGTTGATTAGGAAAGTTAAAGTAAGACTTTTACACTGTTGAAAAGATGGTTTATTAGGTTCGCTCATGGTAATTTACATTATATTCATGATATCAAACTTGAATATCAACTTAAAGTTAGGGCTTCCAATCTTTATGACAGGCATGACTTACTATGAAAACTTGACTTTTTCAGTATGAAGCAATTAATCCTTAGAGAAAATCATCTAATACCCTTATTTATGTGTAAAATTTGTCAATAATTAACTTTATTCTATAGTTAGCATTACATTTTACCTTTTTTAACCATATCAATCTATTTTTGTTTTTTAATCAGTTGTTCATGTATAGATTCTTATATGAATCGACAATGTAAACTTTTGTCGATTAATGTTGCCAATACTCCAATAGAAATGCCTTTCACTAGTTTTTATATTAATACAACAATTCAACAAACTGTACATATTGGTTTTCAATTTATCACTTCAGACAACAGTGGAAATGGTACACTGTTTACACTTAGAAATATGGTAAGCTACTATGTATTGATCATTTATATTGTCTTAAAAATAGTTTCGTTGTTTAGTTATCCTAACTGTTTATTTTTTATGATCTCTGTTAAAAAATTAAAAAAAGCTAAGCTTTTTTGAAAACAAGCTGATAATAATGGGCTGAAATTAAATTAATGAAAATGCTTACATTTTAATTCATGATGTTCAGTTCCGAATGGTTATGTTAACTGTTTCATTGAGTGTACGATGCCACCAAATACCCTGGTACGAAAAGCGAATGTCCAGCGTTTTAACCGGGTTGGTGGATACGAATAGTCAACCTAGGGGAGTTGGAAAACCCTGATTCCAAACCAATGGTGCACATCGGCTCCAGGATCTTGAGGGAACAAATGGCGTAGGAACTAATTATTGGTCACTGGCTACCATGGGACTGCATCTCCTGACGTTGCTCCACTGCCTTGTAGATCGGACTCTTAGGTCGAAGACTCCTATTATGGCCACATAAGAAGACCACCTGCTTCGGTATGGGCACCAGGACATCATCACAGCCCACATACAAATCAATTGACTTGTGCGGCGCATATGTATTCGGTGCTCCTTACTACCAATGTTTATGTGTTTAAATGAATAAATAAATAAATAAATAAATAAACAAATAAAACGATATTTGTCAGTTTCGGTTTTACTGGATAACAACTGAATATGTTATCTAGATATATGAACTTCAACATTCAATAAACTAAGCATTTTAACTTAGATATATAAAACTTCTAGTAGGTAATTACAGTTAAAAATAAATAGTAACTCGGTCTTCCTTCATTACTTCATGGATGATAATGATTCAGTCACAATTGATTGATCACTGGATGGCGATCAATGTCATGCGTGTCAAGTCCTTGTTAGTGCAGATCGAAAGCTAACGATCATGTTGCAATGTAGCCACCAGTCTAGGTGACTCGACACTGAGTGCACTATATATTGAGATTAGATGGTGGTTGGAGGTAGTCAACAGGAAACCCTGGACCCGGGTTTCGTGCTACTAGCTATCCGAGCCGCGATAGCTCAGTGGTAACGTCTCTGAGTGTGAAGCTGGGTGACACAAGATCGAATCCTCCAGGGAGCACCAGTTTCCTCAAGATTACAGGTACATCTTGCTGACGAGTGCCAAGTAGCACGAAACCCGGGTCCAGGGTTTCCTGTCGACTACATCCAACCACCATCTAATAATGATTCAGCTTTATTTGTGATTATCTACATAAAGTAAAAATATATCTAGTAGTTTTATGGAATTATTTTTAAATAATACCTAACAATCATTATAGGTTAATAGTTATAACAAAAGATAATACTTTACGAATAACTGGAGATTAAGGTTTATCACTAAAAAAAATCAACCATAGATACTTTTCATGTAAACTGTTTCGAAAACATATATTTCTTTTCAAACATTATAAATGACCATATTTCTGATAAAGTTAAATGTAAAGTGTGTCATTTAGGTTAAAAAAACCCTGTTGTTTTATATGATGAATTTACTTTGATTTGTCCCAATCTTTGCTTCTACCTTGACGTGGTGGTTGGGCTTGCCTATTGTAATGAACCAATTGGGTTATACTGGCTGGAACAATCGTTCCTACCGTGCTAGACAGGTCGGTTGAAGAACAGTAAGACTAAAAGCAGCAAACCCAAGGTCCGAAGGCGAAGTCGTACTGTTGGCTATACAGAAGTGTGACGACAGTAATGTGTTTCCTTCAGACAACCAGCATGACAGTGATGCTGCCTTCTCACAAGGAGGGGTAGGGTTAGAGAAAGTCGACCTTAATGATGCACACTTCGCATTACCTAACGAATATCCGTCCCCGGCGGTAGGATCTTAACATTGAAGGAGCTAACACGAAAATTACTAACAAAAAGGTCATGTGTAACCGACCTCAAGCAGTTGTCCCTTGAGCACTGAGGTCACACTCTCGGGTCTGTAAGACCATCTCTAACTTGATTTCCTCCTCAGGTACCTCCAGAAGAACCCTTCCACGGTGTGGATAACCGGGAAGTGATAACTGCCCTCATACCTTTAACAGCACTCAAGACAGACTGACTTTGATTTGTATACTTATCGATGGTGTTCTTTTGATTTACTTCTAATTACCGAATTCGTAATATAACTTAAGGTGTACATATGAAATAACATGATTAGTTAGTCTTTTGAAAAGCAAAATAGATTTTGTGGTTTTCAACTGGTTTACATTATATAATAATGTACAGAATGTTTTTGTTACTGGAAGTAATTTACTTCATATGTCGATAAGTATATGATCTAAGTCAAACAAAGATATAAGAAAATAACAAGTATAGTCATAGCTTTTAAATATGTCATCGGTGTCATTGTTTTGCAAATATTTTGCCTTATATGATATATCAGTTTTAAAACAACGAAAATATAATTCTATTTGATGCTTAATTAGAACAATTAGCTGTCTTAAATTTATAAATGGAATAGGTTAAAGGCATAATTAATTTTCAATAGACCAATTAGGCATATTTACTATTTGAATTCGCGCATAATCATAGTAAGATAAATATTGTTCAATGGTAGATAACTTCTTATGTGTTCGCTTTGAGTATATTAACATTATAAGTTACCATATGCTTATGAAGTAATTATGACTTATTATCTATCATATTCAAAGAATATTTTTCATTACAAAGACTTATTGAATGAAAACAAAAATGCACTGTTGAGTTGATTCATCCAAGTTGTTCATATTGTAGATCATATAGCTACGAATATTCGTCAAAATTTGTAAGGATAGTTAGACAGAAATTAAACCTCGAGTATATAGAAGATATTTTTATAGAAACTATATTTGAACTGCTTTCAAGATTGTATTTTCGAGCAAATTATTTATTGTAGCTTAATATAACTGGGAATAAATGCAATTCTGTATAACTGAGGTGTTTTCTCGTAGAGATTTTAGTTAATAAAAGCCTTTTCATTACTGTCATAATAGTAACTGGGACATGTTTCATATACTAACTTTTTAATTTCACATCAAAAATTATTCGTATACATTTCACTACGTTTTAGTTAAAAGTCAACCGAATAGGAATTCGGACAGCATACTACTGATGATATTCGACGATGGTCAGCCTACGTAATTTCGTTATTGATATGCATGATCATTATTACATTTTTAAATCTTAACTAGTACTTTATAATGTATTTATTAATTGGATTCATGAGTCAATCAAAGATAGACCACCATAGGAAAAGTGGAAACACTGTACGACAGTTTCGTCCTAGCTTGGTACTCCTTAGCAGTGAGTGTTCACGACCTCGCCTCGAGGGATTCAAAACCAGGACTTGTCAGTCTCGTGTACGAGCGCTTGACCACAAGACCACTGAACCGGCATCAATCTGTGTTAATGTTTAACTTCGACCAATTCACAAAATTACACCACTGTCCACCATTGTCTTCAGTGAGTTACTTTCTAATAACAGACCCAGTTGAACTCCACTGGGCATGTCTTCTCACCAAAACTGTAATAAATTCCTTTTAAAGCCAGTCACTAGTGAGCATATGATGTCCTGCGAGTGAAACAAATAGGTCCTTAGTTTGAATCTCGTGAGTGGGATCGTGGATGCGCACTGTTGAGGAGTCTCACACTAGGACGAAACGACCGTTTAGTGCTTCTAGGTTTTCCATGGTGGTCTTGCTTTAATTGACTCATGAATTTAATTGTTAAACGACTATAATATCCACAGAAAGCCCCCTTTCTGATTAAAATGTAATTTGTTTCCTATAAATTCATAAATATTCAGAATATTTTATAATTTAACCTTTTATATATATTTTATTGTAAAATTAAATGATAATTTTCCAGAATCCAAGTAAATATTCTTTCAGTGACAGTGTTAAATTGTTTATTGTATTTGATTTTGCCATACTTTACAATATGTCATAATGTTTCATCAAAACAAATAGAATAGATAGGGATAATAATTAGTAATTGAATTAAATTAATAAATATCTATTATATGGTATTATCTATTGCAGAGATATCTCTAAATTGTTATTATTTATTAGTGTGTATGTTATTTTCTTGATTATTCATGTAACTGATAGTGATACGATATTGATATTGTATTTTTGTCTCCTTTAACTTTGACAGATGACAAAATGTTTTACAATAAAAGAAAGTTTAAGTTTGATTGTTTATGTAATTAGATGATACGTTCTAGTGTTTCTAAAGAAGAAAATGTATCCAAGTTTTTATACAGTAAAGTAGACCTGGAGGAAAAAAGTAAAATACGTAATCCGTTGATATGGTGGAAAAGGTTTGTAGTTCAGGTGGATGATTTTGATGGAGTTTTGTTCATTGAGCTGGATGGTTTGGTTGTGGAGCTTTCATCGTTCTTCTGAGTGACATCATCGGTACAAACTTCAGGTAGAAGTGAAGTCGTTGAATTTCTCCACATATAGTTCACCGCTTATTCTGTAGACCTCGATGACACGTTTAAGGTCAACAGTAACCAATCAACATCCAGGTCTACTGGACAAGCTATGAGCCATATGTGGAGAAATTCGAACACTTCAATTCTACTTGAAGTTTATGCTGATGATGTCGTTTAGATGAACGATGAAAGCTCCACGACCAAACTATCCAGCTCGGAGAACAAGACTCCATCAAAATGTGTGATCCGTATTTTATAAGTCTGTTAAGATGAATTTAAATCGTTTATGGTTCCACATTACCAATATAAGATTATTTTTCCCTGATAAACGATATCTTCTATAACAGTTCTATGAAAATTGAAGGTTAAATATGTCACTATTTTGATTACATTTTACTCTTTTTTTCAACACCGAATACTATTGTTTATTAGAAAAGTCCAACAAAATAAGTGGCTGAAACATTTGATAGTAAATTGAAAAACCTTTTATCTGGTCAAAGCTATTCTTCAGGTTTATGGTATCTATCATTGAAGGAATATTAAGATGACTTGTAACAAATTTAAAATAAGATTAGAATGAACTCAACTTAATGGTTTGTTTCTAAAATCTGTTAAAAGTAATGCGTATGAGCTATTAACGCGAATAGTTAGTTAAGTAGTTAGACAATGGATATTTATGCAGTGAGTTTTAATATTTTTCTGATTTTGTGTTGCAACAAAGTTTATCAGTCTATACATGCTGATTAATTTCTCATTGTTCATCCAGCCATTATTCGTCTATAGATATCTATACTTATTTCAATGGAAAAGTCAAATTGAATATTTATAGAGTTGTTACTTGTGTGAAATGGTATTCACTAATAAGGATTTCCTAATACAAATAGTTCATCATAAAAAATTGAAAGTTATGTATTCAAACTTAACAAATATCTCAATTTATAAAAAATAATATATTTTGAATGTATTCTTTAGTGGTCTTGTATATCTGGCTTCAATTTGATCGTATATATGATGTAGAAATATACGTATCATCAATCCTCGTATATGATTATTGACTTAATTCGGGTTATTGAGTGACGGAATTAAATATGTCGAATACTAGAGTACATTTCAAATAAATATATTTCATACAATCTGTGATCCCGACAGAATATCGGAGAAGCGAAGAGAAGAGAGCGAAGCAAATTGACGCGCAATGGAGAAGGCGTGTGAACCAACTCGATTTAATCAAGCGTTAATCAATATTTATCATCACACAAAAATAAGCTAGAGAGATGTGATAAGTAGGATAAGAAGTGTACACAAGGTTGATAAGCGAATAATTGGAAAGGTCAAAATGTGACTAAGAATAGTGAATAAACTGATCTGTTCAGAGGCTACAACAACCTATGTGCGATTGCATAACAACTGACACTACAATTCCTTAATAATTACAAATTTTTGTTTGAGATTATTATTCGATTGATTTTAGACCACCATTGAAAACCTGGAAGCACTTGATGGCCATTTCGTCCTAGTATAGGACTCCTCGGCAGTATGCATCCACGATTACGCACGCGTATCCTGGATTCCACTGCTAGCCACTATCCATCTTTGCTCATAAAATTCTCATTCTGTTCGCAAGCATTTGGAATACATACGAATATTCTGCGGTAACTATATAGTGTATTCAGTGTAGACTAAATTTACGGAAGTATGAATTAGTTTACAGTTCTCTGCAGGTGGTGATTTCGCAAACTTCGACAATACTTTGTTACTGGCTAGTGATAACTGGTTTCATTTGTTTAGCAATTCAGATGAAAATGAGCCATTTAGGTCTGTAGTTGAAATCACGAACTGATCTCATTCAGACCACCATGGAAAATAAAAAAACTGTATAGCCGTTTCGTTCTCATATGGGACTCTTATACATGAGTATTCGCGAACCCTCAGTTGGTAGCCAAACTCGAGTCTCCGGTCTCGTGAGCAGATGCTCAACCTCTAAACCACTGGTCCGACGTCGAACGGTATTGATGTCTAACTTCAAACAATTTACGATATTTTTAAACCCCTATGTTTTTTCTGAGGTGCTTTAGCTCACTAGAGTTGAAGGAGTGACTAGTGAGCACACGATTGTTATTAGTATAACAAGATTGTGGAGGTTTTAGGTTTTCATAGTTTCGATCATGAAGCAGATTTCCACCACATCAATTGTAAGACAGATGTCCACCACAAATAACTCATATGGGTTGCACACATGGGTTGCTCATATGGGTTTGAAGTTAGACATTAATACCGTTCGACGTCGGACCAGTGGTTTAGAGGTTGAGCATCTGCTCACGAGACCGGAGACTCGAGTTTGGCTACCAACTGAGGGTTCGCGAATACTCATTGTATAAGAGTCCCATACGGGAGCGAAACGGTTATCCAGTTCTTCTTGCGTTTCTCTTAGTGTTATTACCAAGGGTAATTAGTGGTTTAGATTGTGATTATGTATGTATATCGAAGCACTGTTTATGGTAGAATGGAATAAATAAAATCTTTGAAGATTAATGTATTGTTAATTCTTTTTTTTTTACAGAATTCCACATTTTTTTTAAATGAACAACTAATCCAAATCAAAGTTTCTCTTGAATTTGGACGAATTAGTGTACATTTCATTTATCTATCAAATTCAAAAACTCTTCGTTTACCTTCAGGTGCTGTTGCACTAAATGACAATGCTTGGCATTATGTAGATTTTTTTCTGAATACACAGGTAATATTTTAGAAAGTGGACTGGTTTTTTTCACTGATTTTGGTCAAATAGGATTAGATTCAAATAGCAAGAATAATGCTGGGACCTGGTTCTCAGTAAAACTGAACTGATTCCATTTAACTTGTTACATGATCCTGTTAGTTGTGTATACTGGTTTATTTTTTGACACAATAAAATAATATCGGAGTAATGTAGGGAGTGAAGATATATGAATTGTAGGTTTAATTATTTTTCTCATAACGAAGTCAACAGTTGCTGAGTAAATATTTCTAAGCTATATCAGTTTATTGCATGCTATTATGAGCATGGAGCACAGCTAGTGTACATTGAACAAGTCATTTGTTCTCGATTAGTGTTGTTCATAGATCATTCTCTGCAGATTCACTTTTTATAAATGTAACTTAAGATTTAGACATCTGAAAATGATTACCTTAATGTTGATACATTTAAATCAAAACCAATGATAATAATTAACTATTGCTCTTGATCATTTATTTTGAAGAAATAAACTTTTGAGTAATGATGTAAACCCAAACCGAGTTCAGTTTTAAGTGATAACTCTTAGAATTACTAGGGAATGTGTTCATCCGACGTTTTGATACATCAGATAAATATTGAGTCTGATAATTTAGACTGAAATTCACTGACCTTTGAATGGCGTATAAAATCTGTGACTTTCAATCGCTTATGTCTTAATTGGCTTTAAATAATATTTATTCATATGCCTAATATTTTATATATAAGCATACAATTTCACTTCTTTCAGTTAATGGTCCAGCTTTAAAATTAATCTATTTGGTGTTTTTGTCAATGATTCCGGATTATAGGAAGTCATTACTCGTTCACATAATATAACTGTGTTCGCTCATTGATTAGGATTTTATTCACTTGAGTTAATAGTTTTCAAATCTTGTATTATTAACCAATTCGGAACACCAGATAAATAATTCTATTCTGATGCCGAGTATCGCATGAAAACAAGTCAAGTTTAAGATGATTCTATTATGCTTTTTTTATGTACTAAATCGAGAAAAGATATAGTTTAGAATACCTTGCACTAAGTTATTACATATTTTTAATAAATTTCCCTATTTGATCAATTATTTATACAGGTTAATGGCGAATGGAATCTAGTCTTATTGATAGATCGTTGTAAATATTCTGAGTTAGGACCGTGTATGGTGAACGATACAATAATTTTATCAGTGAATACAATACAAATAGGAGGTTATATTCTAATAGGTGATGAATCTGGTCCATCTACAGAGAGATTTAGAGGATGTTTTGATAATGTTATGGTGAATAGAGAGGTAAAGTTTTTGGAGTAAATTTTCAGTTAAACTGTCACACTGTAATTAACTTATCCGGCTTTATTACAACATTTTATAAAGTTTCCATTTATATTCATTTCTGGTTATTGTGAATATTTGGTTCTATGATTATTATCTTTTGGACTCTGTCGTCAAGGGATTGTCTTCTACCTCAATTGTAAACTAGGTTAAACCAGAATGACTTGAATTACCATCATTTATATCTTTTGAAACGAAAAACTAGCTTAGAAGATACAATTTCGTTACTCCCCTTAATTCTATTACAGATCCACATATGGTGCGTAAAACCTATGGAGTCCAGTATGATTGTATAAATTTATATGATGCTAAGATGCCAAACAGCGAAAGTCCCAGAAAATTTGTAAAATTCTCGGTAAAGGTACATACGTTCTAACAAACTTTGGCGTTCACTGAACGCTTTATTGACTTACGAAGGTCAGCTGTATGTATTTGTATTTGAGACAACTTAAGTCCCGATAATGTTTGATGTAAAAATACTTAATGTTAGTAAATACTCAATAAATGTGAAAGCAATTTACGTAGGATGGTTTAAAATATTTAACTTGTAAATGATATCCTCGTTACGTTAATGTTCATCAATTAATCCTGAAATTTAATTGAAATAAAATGTAGTCTATTTTATCCTTTTAGTTGATCGATTTCTACCCGGTACTTTTATCGCAAGGTTCTCGGCGTGGTTGTCCAGACTCTCAGAAAGGTTGTGTAAGAGGTAATGTAAAATTATGTGGAAAGTATGGGAAATGTCGAAATGCAATAAGTTCCACCGATATACTGACTTGTCAATGTGAATTAGGTTATCGACCTAATATAACAGGTGCACCGAAACCACATAGATGGCCATGTGAAACTGGTAAGTAAAGCTTTTAGAGAACCACATTTATGAATTCACGAAAGCAAAATTAACTAACTCTTCAATATATGCTGTTTGTGTTCTTATAATTTTATCAAAATTTTTAAAAAAATGAATAAATGGATATACAAAATCTGACAATTAAATGAATAGTTGGACTGTTTTAAACTCCATCTATCTCTTATTGCAACTATGACATCTGATGAACATAATTACCCAAATTGAAAAATGCAAGAGTATAAGGGACCGACTGATATAACATTGGTCTTATTTGTAAGCAATGATGGATAGTGGCTAGCAGTGGAATCCAGGACGCGCGTTTTGACTGATCAATTGCAGTCTTAAACCTCGATCGGAAGATGGCGTTTGAAGCAACTGGTACTGGGTTCGAGTCCCAGAATGAACATCATCTCCGAGATGCAGGTACATCCGGCTAACGAGTCTCAAATAGGACGAAACGCACATCCTGGATTCCACTGCTAGCCACTATCCATCATTGCTTACAAAAAGCTTGTGAATTAAGGTAATATCGAGGCATACGCACAATATGCACATATGCCGATAACAGACTGATCAATTGCAGTATTAAACCTCAATGGAAAGATACAAGCCAAATAATACCAAGTGAATTGGTCTTATTTATTATCAGAATTGTGTATAGTTTATTTAATAGAGTGTTCTGCTAAAATCTTTGTCAAATTCATAATTGTGACAACTCGTTTCTTTTTTTTCAAAATTACTTTTTACTTATCATAGATTAAAAATTTACTGTATATAGTCATATAATCTAAAAGCTAAATACAATCGAGTATGGTGTCCAGTTATTCATACTAATCTGGTTTATACTTATCTGATTACATTGATTTGCTTGAAAAGAAGCTGATTGATTTTATACTTTCTTTTAAAATATCTCAAAACTTAGATAAATAATAATTATTTGTCACATTGACAGAAATAAGAATGAAAGTGTCAAATAGTAAGTTGTACCGGGTATTATTCCTAAATAAAAATCTTAAATAATCGTAAAATCTATTAAATGGACAACTGATAGGGATTTTTAGTAACTGTATTAGATATATTCAAATGACTTATCATATACCTAGGATATGCACAGATTTGTACATTAATAAAATAAATAATACATCATTTCTTAGACGATGGACAAATTACAGTTAACAAATGGTACGACAGATAATATTTTCGAAATATTCAATGCATGTACACGTTGGTACCAACGTCTTTAAATACAGCAATACGTGGTGCACTTTCGGCAAAACTGCATATATTCACCTTGCTAAAGAGTATCAAGAAATATACTTCTAGGGTGTCAACTTCGAAGTGCTTGTAATTACATAACATTGAAGCATAGTTCACTTAGTGTCATATTCCTTTAGACTAATGGTCTCGTTGTAAGTTGTTTTACAAAATTAATTAAGATTTAATACTATGAAAACATGAAGTTGCTATCTATCCTGCAGCTAACTGGTGCGAGTGTTTTGATTATATACATTTCTTCCAGAAAATGTATGCATTTTTCGTGTTGTGTGATTTCTACTTTTCAGTTTCTGATGGCTGGTCTACAACCAATGTAGTTTACAATGCATTATTCACTGATAAAGTTCCGAATCGTTTACGATTGAGCATAAGAACAAGAACTCAAACATTTATGGTTTTTGCAGTTGGTGCGTGGAAACTTTCTATAAGTGTGAGTCAATGATATTTTGATTTAAATATTAAATTCATTTGGAAATGAATCTTTTTCAAGTTATTCTATGAATGTATAAACATTTTCTGAAAATTAAATTCAAGTTATGTACTTATTTAATTGTTTGTCACCATAACAGAATACGTAGTCCGGAATTTAGAACAAAAGCTTAGTTTCTGTGAAAATTTTCAATTCAAGTAATTGAAATGCTTAATGTGGTTTTACTGTATGTGTGACTACTCGTTGATGCTCTCATGATTACATCTACAAAGTTTAGATTAGCCTGAAAATTGCATTTTACATTCTGGGCTACTTAGCATGAAATAAGTAGTTTGTCATAAATCTTGAAAAGTATTCTGTGAGGGTTTTTAGTCATTGATGACGAAAAGAAATACCCATACTAGATTCTTGGTCCTTGAATTAGAGATATGTTGAAAGGGTAGGGTAAAGTGTTAGTAAAAGCAATAATATTCAAAAATTTGTTTCTGATTGTTTTGTTGATAGAATTTATGTATTGTTGTCAATAACTTTTATGGTGTTTTCCTCCTAATTATTTTAATTTAAAAAACATAAATTCAGACATGCCAATTTAATTTATAAAGCTAAAATAATGCCTAACAAATTGAAAAGCGAATTTCTTTCGCGTTCATTAATTGAAATATATACATGTGAAGATTTGAATTGAAAGATTTTTTATATTCCAAACTGAAATGTATTCTTGATCATAATAGTCATTAAAAGATAGATTTTATAACAAAGTTGGCAATCAAACAGGAAACAGTTTTAGTCAATGGAAGGAAGAAGGCGTTTAAGTTTGTTTGAATCCTTTCAACCATACTTTTGATCTATTTTAGTTCCGGAGCAAAATATGAAATCGGAAGATTGTAAATCAATAAAGAATATCATGAACTAATCAAATATAGAACATCACTGAAAAACTGGAAGCACTAGGCAGCTGTTTCCTTCTAGTATGAGACTTCTCAGAAGTGTGCATTTACGATCACACATGAAGGGTTCGAACCAGGGACCTTCGACCTCGTGCAAACGCTTAACCTTCAGACAACTAAACCGAGATCCAACAGTGTTAATGTCTAACTTTAACGAATACACGATATTGCGTGACCATCTTTAATTGTCTTCGGTAGGTAACAGTATCATGCCAGACACGGCTGAACTTCACTCGTTACGACCTCTTTCTTGAACTCCAAGCATCACCTCTTGAAGGGAGTGACTAGTAGGTACATGATAATTATCACTATAGGGTTGTGGAGATTAAGAGCTCGCGCGAGTACGAAGGTCCTGGGTTTTGGGTCATGCTTGCGGGATCTTGGCTGCGCACTGTTGAAGAGTCCTATACCAGGACAGAAAGGCCGTTCAGTGCCTTCAGATTTCTGATGATAGTCTGAAATTGACCGGTTCATGACCTCGATAAAATCTCAACAATCTCTACCACCGTGTGCTGGCAATGAAGAATAATTTTAGAGGTACGCTATTTCAGTAGAAAGTATGTTTCTCAGTATTTTCGTACAGATAACTTAGAAGCAGTGCAAGTATCGTATGTTCTGTGACCTGAGAAACAGTTAATGGAGGATGTTAACGTTTCAGCTAGAGTGATGATATACAATATGAAATTTAAGATGGGGACTTTAATTAAGGATGTTAAATGAACAATTATTTCGTGGTTTACATCAATGAGCAAATCGAACGAATTTGGAACTAGTTATGAAACTTTTGTTGAGATCACGAGTTGATCTAATTTAGATAACCATTGAACACGACTTTACAACCTAACATGAAGCTCCTAAGCAGTCGGCATCCATAACACCGCAATCGTGAGTCGAACTAGGGCATCCGAGTTCGTGCACAAACGATCACATCCTAAACCAGTGATCCGGGATCCAGTGGTGTGAATGTCTAATTTCAATTGGCTCATGATATTGTGGGACAGTGATTTATTGCTCTCGGTGGATAATTATTTTATATGTATATTGGCTCCAAAGAAAATGACTTTAAGTTTACTACTAATGAGTCATAGAATAATGATTAAAAGCATACTTCGTACAGATTGAAACATGCACAATATTCGAAACAACTTATTATTCTTATGACACTCTATTTGAAGAAATACAAGTATATTTTTAGTGTTGTTTGGTATGAAGTGTAATTAGCTACAGATAGTATAAAAGCCGTGGGATATTAAACTTTTAGTTCTATCTAATTCAGGATTCTCTGGAATACGTACTCATTATCTTGTATAATGTCATATAAAAAAATTTCAAATTTCGTGAGTATCATGGAATAATCCAGACTCTGAGATAGTACCTGATAGTTGATAGTTCTGTAACTCAGTCAGTTTCTGATATGTGTCACTGTTAGACTGTGTCATTGATAATTGACTTTCTTACTTCTGACTCTGATGAAGCCTCAGGTTATGGAAGTTTAAGAAGATTACCGATACCCCATCTTAGGACTCATTTAATTCAATAAACATTTTTATTGAATACAGATGCAAACTTTGTGAATCTAGTGTGATGTAGTGTCATGAATACTGAACGTCAAGAATTCATTAGTATGGGGTTAAGATTATTAAGTTTTTGATTGAGATCATGAAGTGGTCGATCTTAGACCATCATTGAAAACCTGGAAGCACTGGACAGCCTTTTCGTCCTATTGTGGACTTCTCAACAGTAAGCATCCACGATTCCGCTCGCGTGGTTGAAAGCCAGGGCCTTCGATCTCGCGCTAACGCCTAACCTCTAGACCACTGATCCGGTATCCAACAGTGGTAATGTCTAACTTCAACCAATCAACGAAGTTGCGCGACCATCTTCCTTATTATTATTAGGATCGGATAATCGCATAGTACTCTCCGACTTCCATTCCCTTATTAGAACTTTCTCACTAGTATCCTAACTATTTCTTACTAGTGTATTCTTTGAATTTCACTAAAAGTACAATGACTTTCTTCCTAAGGAAAAAAAGCGTATTCGACAGCTTATATATTCACATAATACAACTCCCTTTATATAATGCACATTACATATTTCGTACATGACTAATTATGTCTGTATTTTGAATCCTTCAGTAATAAAAAACATAAATTATTGGTATATAAAATACAAAGTAATTCATCCATTAGTTAGTTATCAAAATCTTATGTAGAACTAACAAAAAATCAACATTGCTAATAAATAAATAAGAGAAAAATATTTCAAAAAAACGAAAAATAAAACATGAAAATGATATTTCATTGTATCAGTCATTCAGTCAGTCGTCAACAACATAGAACTTCGTACGTACACAAATCAGTTCGAGTTGCCATACCACCTTAGCACAGAGATACAATTGTCAATTCAAATCCCATCGTGGTAGAGGCAGTAAAATTATAATCAGTAATCAGAAAGATTAGGGTTTGATAATGAAATATATTTACAAAGTGAAAAAAAGGGGTGACATGATAAATTCAGAAGATTAGAATTTGAGAGAACACAAACAATAGATTCACATGTACCATTAGTTAATATTTACATAATTATGTAAATTTCTTTTTCTCAAAGAAAAAACAAACAAACAAAACAACAATAGTCAACATATTAAATTGTGATAGAAATAAAATAACAACAACAACAGCAACAACAGAACAATTCAACTTTACAGTTAACCATGTAGGTAAAAGATGAAAACAAAATGTTCTTAATAATAAGAACACATACAAAATAGTCACTGTTAACTTACTTGTTTTGAAAGGTCATGAATTGGATCTTTTTTGTTGATGATTAAATTTCTATTTCAAATAATATGGTTAATAATGTTTTATTGAATAAAATGATTTTGTTGAATAATGAATATCCGAATATTTGAAAAAATATATAAACAATAAATTCAGTATTTAAAATAGAAAGAATAAATTCACTTTTGAATTCAATAGGCTAATTATTGAAGTATTTATTTGTCTTATAAGTGAACACTATATGCTTATATGAAACGAATATATATTATCGGTCTCATAATAGAAAACATAAGACTACATGATATCTGATAACTTAAAAGATATATTTGTATAAAAGATATTTAGTATCATAAGGGGATTTGTGGAGATTGGTAGTTATTTCAATAGTTGAGGTCATGAATCAATTGAAGCTAGACCATCATGGAAAACTTGGAAGCACTGGACAGCCGTTTCTTCCTATGATGGAACTTCTTAGCAATGTGCATCCACGATCCCGACTCCCAAGATTTGAACCCGGAGCCGTACAGTGCGTCTAGCTTTTTCATGATGATCAAGCTTCAATTGACTCATGATCTCAATTAATAAATTTAATGTAATATCCACAAAAACTCCTTCTGATGCTAATCAACATATGCTCACTAGTGACTGGCTTCAAGAGATATATCCTGGAGTTCTAGTGAGAAGCACTGATCAGTGGAGTTCAACCGGGTCTGTTATCGGATAGTAACTCACTGAAGACAATGGTGGATGTGTCGCTCAATTTCGTGGATTAGTTGGAGTTAGACATTAACACCATTGGATGTCGGCCGGCTCAGTGGTCTGATGGTTAAGCGCTCGCTCGCTCGCGAGACTGATAGGTCTTGTGTTCGAATCTCTCGAGGCGGGATCGTGGGTGCGCACTGCTCAGGAGTCCCACAATAGGACGAAACGGCTATCCAATGCTTCTAGGTTTTACATGGTAATCTAGCTTCAATTGACTCATGATCTCAACCACTGAAATTACTACAATCTCCACAAAACCCCTTCTGATACTAATTATTATTGTGACAATTATTCGTTAGAAATGATTACATAAGTATCTTTCATAAACTTTCTTAAACCACAGTATATCAGTCACAAAAAAGTTGATACTGTTAAAAAGTAAAGTTGACGATAGTTTCAGTTAAACAGGATCTTGAAAAAAAGAAATGATCAACAACGAAAAATATATACATTATTAACTTTTTACCCAATAGTCAATTTATCTGAAACCATCAGGTTCAACCTTGGCATGGATATCTAGAAATGATCACAGTCGAAATATTTTATTATTATTGGCTTTATTCAATAATATATTTTTGGCACAAAGTAGTAAATGAATCTCTTGTTTTTATAGATCATAGAGTTTGGAGCTATGTCATTTTATTATCAGGATATTGACAAGATTTTGTCATTAGATAATACTTGGTCATATGTTCATGTGCTGAGACAGCTATATAACAGCTAGAGACTAAATAAGAAACTGGTTTAACTCATTTATCTACTGAACTATCATCTATCGAAGTTTCGGTTGTATTGGCATAAATTATGTAAACAAAGCAAAAATTATAAGATCTGAGAGTTAAGACAGTATATATGATATGCATAAATCCTCAGTCAATCAATGAGTAAGAATCTCATGTGACGAAAAGTTGTATCTTTTCATAATGTTTTTGTTAATGGAACTTATTTAAAGCATGTGTGTGGTCAGCATCTTTCTGGTGTTACTCAGGAACTTTCGAAACCACAAATGTTCTGTGATTCGATCTTATCAAAGATCTAATGTTACTTTTCTAGAGTACAGATAACTTTAAGTCAAACATCTAGATTATAATTTTCTAGTGAAATATAACTATTACACCGAATATGCTAAATTAATTATTATTATTGGCTTTATTCAATATTACATTTTTGGTGTAGCATAGAATTCTCAGCCCAAATTATTTCAACGAGTTTCCTTTTTTAATTTCTTGATCGATCTTGATGATTAACATTGAGTGGTCAACGGTTAAATATTAGCAGTTCAGGAATCGACATCAGAATGATGTATATTCTTTTCGATGCACACTGCCAGTAACCACGATGTCTCTGATTAAACTCTTTCGCAAATTGTACAGTGAAATCTAGTAAACTTTTCACAAACGCATTTGAATAGTTTATGAAATTAATAAACATAATGATGTATTAAAACAAATAAGAAAACAAATAACTTGTTGAAATATTCAAATGACAGTAACAAGTAGCCCATATATTCAAGCAGGCCTCCTTAATACCTATGTTGTCATATATAAACAGTTAATGCATTAAATATATTTCAAACAATTATTTTCTAACACTTGTTCACTAGAAAAACAAACATTATAGAAAAAAAAAAGTCACCTAATCATGTATTGGTATTTATTGAATTCAGTACAAAATAAAATAACAATAATATAATTATTTAATTAAGCAAAGATGGGTAGTGGCTATCAGTGTACAGGATGCACAAATACCAACATAAGACTGATCAATTGCAGTCCTAAATAACAATGGGAAGATACAAGTATAAAGAACACCAAGTGAATTTATTTAATTAGTCTGTCAAAAATTATATTCAAACCTAAATATCTTTTCAATGGTTGAGATCATGAGTCAATTGAAGCTAGATTACCATGTAAAACCTAGAAGCATTGGATAGCCGTTTCGTCCTATTGTGGGACTCCTGAGCAGTGCGCACCCACGATCCCGCCTGGAGAGATTCGAACACAAGACCTATCAGTCTCGCGAGCGAGCGAGCGCTTAACCATCAGACCACTGAGCCGGCCGACATCCAATGGTGTTAATGTCTAACTCCAACTAATCCACGAAATTGAGCGACACATCCACCATTGTCTTCAGTGAGTTACTATCCGATAACAGACCCGGTTGAACTCCACTGATCAGTGCTTCTCACTAGAACTCCAGGATATATCTATTGAAGCCAGTCACTAGTGAGCATATGTTGATTAGTATCAGAAGGGGTTTTGTGGAGATTGTAGTAATTTCAATAATAATCGGTTAAAATATTCTATCATTTATTAAACTGAGAAAATTAGTAATAATCATCAATAATTAAAATATTTAATTGGTCACACAATAGAATTAAATTATTTTATTGACATATCTGACTTTATTAGTTCTGTAAATAAGATAAGACTCTTAAAGAATGAACAATAACAACAACGAGAAAAAGACACTCAGAGAACTTAACAACCCTGCTTAATCTCCATTATTATTGTGCATAATTTATAGGTATTTATTACATAAGATATATAAGTCTAGATAACATGTACATATATATATGCATATATGTTGTTGGCTGTGGTATTAAATATTTACTCATGACCATTTATGTTTAAGCAATGAATGATAAATCCATGTTAAAACAAAAAATAGTCAGAATAATTGGTAAACATTTGTAAATGAAAAAAAATAAAAATACTCAAATAGTTTGGTTTAGGGAAGGCGTAATGTAAACCTAAATATTGGGAAAATTCAGCATATTTTTTTAATGATAGAATAAAGTAATATTTATGTGTTTATTATATTTGCTTAATTATTTATCTAACTATACATAATCTATGTAATTCTAGATTGGATTAAGGTCTTAACTGGAGATACATACTTCAAATGGTCTTTTTTAAGCTGTAATGTTACAGCCATTCTAAATGAGCACTAATCATATATATATATAATTGACATGATATTATACGAAATTTGTGTCTTATTTGTATTGTAAGCGGAGATGAATGATAACTCATAGTGGAATCCTGGATGAGCGTCCCGTTTTGTTTTGAACTAGTCAGCTGGATGAACCTGCATCTCAGAAGTGATTATCACTCCAGGACGCGAACATAGTACCGTTCGTCAAGTGGCGATGGCGTTTTAAGCAAACAGTACTGGGTTTGAGTCCTGGAATCCTTATTGATTCAGGGATACAGGTTCATCCAACTGATGAGTACAAAACAAGAGGAAACGTGCATCCTGGATTCCATTGTTGGTTACTATCCATCTCTGCCCATACTACACGTGACAGAATGCATCATCGAGACAACTCTCACAGGATGCAGATATGTCAATAAGAGACCGATTAAGTTTAGTTCTGAACATCAATGGGAAGATTCAAACAAGCAATACAAAATGAACTAACTTGTATCGATTTAAAAAATAATTAATTAATTTCGGCAAAAATTTATAAATTCTTCATCGGTTTAAACCTTTTTTCATGTTCGTAGATGAAATTTTATAAATATACTCGGTCTTTGAAAAAAATTTCTATTACATCAATCATAAATGGGATTATTTGATTGATGCATTGTTTGACTGTACAGACACGCTAATGGGTGTAACCCAGTTTTTGATTTACTATGGGAATATCATTTCAGAAATTACACTATTTACTTATGTTTCTTTATCCTTCTTACAAAGAAGTTTAAATCTTTAACTAATTGGTAATAGTTCATGAAACAGAGTCTTCATTGTTATTCGTTTAGTGAAGTAATAGTGAAGTCTTAGCGACCAACAATCTATTTGATTTGGAAGCATACACCTTACTGAGAAATTTAGAATATCGCCAGTGAATAATAGTAGTAAAAGCTTTGTGAAAAACTAGCAATTCATTTACATGTATGGAATTTGTGATATGCAGAAAAGAAGGTACAGAGTCAGGTGAATGCACAAGTAAAAGCTATATATATGTAACAAATAAATAGTTAGTGTAGGGAGGTTTGTGGAGATTGCAAATTTTTCATAGTTCAGTTCACCGATCGACCCTAGTTAGACAACTAATGAGGATCTAAAAGTACTGGACAAACTTTTCATCCTAGTATGAGACTCCTAAGCAGTCAGCATCCATAACACCGCAATCGTGAGTCGAACTAGGGCATCCGAGTTCGTGCACAAACGATCACATCCTAAACCAGTGATCCGGGATCCAGTGGTGTGAATGTCTAATTTCAATTGGCTCATGATATTGTGGGACAGTGATTTATTGCTCTCGGTGGATAATTATTTTATATGTATATTGGCTCCAAAGAAAATGACTTTAAGTTTACTACTAATGAGTCATAGAATAATGATTAAAAGCATACTTCGTACAGATTGAAACATGCACAATATTCGAAACAACTTATTATTCTTATGACACTCTATTTGAAGAAATACAAGTATATTTTTAGTGTTGTTTGGTATGAAGTGTAATTAGCTACAGACAGTATAAAAGCCGTGGGGTATTAAACTTCAAGTTATGTTACGGATGTTGACTGCTTAAGAGTTTTATATTAGAACGAAATGGTCATTCAGTGCTTTCAGTTTGTTTGGTGGTTGATCAGTTCGCGATTCAAACTATGAAAATAAATAAATCTTAGAATACCCTGAAAAGTTTAAAAATGGTTCCATGACAGCAGTGCACTTATAAAACACAGCTGTAGGTTTTAGAATACTAAAGTCTTGAACAATGATTTTATTTTTGCCTATGAGAAGATATATAGTACTTACTGTAGTTATCGTAACGCTGGTCATAATTTTAGGTCCAAGATGAACTCTGAAGGATAAAAGTAACAAAAATATATACCACTTGACATTGTTTAGTCCAAAGTCTTTCCTGTTAAATGACTATTGATCAAATTGAAAACAGATTTAGCGTCATTATTTTGTTAGGCTGCTTCAGAGCAAAGGAGTTTGTGACTAAACAACTACACAAACCTCTGGGAGTATGTAATTATAATGGTGAATATATTTTACAGTAAGTTCGCATTAAGCTCTATAATAGTTAATCTAAATTTCGAATTTTCAGGAATAGCCAAAATATATATTTCATCATATGAATTTAGGATTATTAGTACATAAGGATTGTTAGTCTCAAAGTGACTAGTAAGGTATAAGGACTTGAATCATTTTATACATCGGTAAGGATTATAAGATTATTAGTAAAAAAAATATAAGTAGCATAGAATGAGAAAAATAATATTGTAATTGGAAACATATCTAATCAAAAAGTAAACTATGCATTAAGTTATATAAGTTCAGTGAAATATAGTAAAAAGAAACTGAGTGGTAATTCAAAAAAGTCTTTTTTTCTGAAGGGATCATGTCAGGTAATAATTTCTTGCTCAAATGTACACGAAAAGCAAGTCGTCATTATCGTATGATTAAGAGTCTTAATCAAGTTTCTTCTACGTAAAAGAACGAAACGAACAAGATTTTTATGATATTCTGTTCATGTACCTCTCCTCTTTAAGTTCTTTCTTAGTGATCCATCTAATCTTTTTGTACGTAGTACATCAGAAAGTATATTTCTATTCTGTTTTCTCCTTTGCATGTGAACCTAATAGCTGGGTGGATTTCATTAAATAGCTTAAGAGTTTCCAAATGAACTGTACAATCTTTACAAACAATGAACGTATTATCCATATATATCGACAGTAAAATGAGGACTTTCATTTTACTGCTCATGTACGTCATTTTCTCGTTGGAGTTGGCAAATATTGACCAATATATGTTTCCGTAGCGAGTCTCACTGCTACTCATTCATTTGTCGATATATTCGGCTGTTGAACATTAAATTCACATTCATGGTACCCTTTAGTAATAATCACTTTAGTAAATCTATTTGAATCATAATGGCTATTTTCGGGTTTTTGCTTTCACTGATTATATAGCTGACTGTTTCCATGAATGTAATATTTATACATAGTGATGTCACAACTAAAGATAGCAAAATATGTTTTGTGGTATTCGGATCTGTGACACATTCTATGAATTGGTGTAATATGTTTTATATCTGATGTTATCTATACACTTTGTCCCTGATTTGTGTGAGGTTATTCAGTGGAATCCCGACGATGGTTTATATAACTTAACAACTTTTCAATAAATATAAGTGATACTTATGCTATAAAGTTCAACTATACAGAGTAAAATCAGTTTTGAAATAGTCACATTCTTTCCTGTGCCTCATTATTTGAATAAAGTAACGTTTTCTAAATAGAAAATAGAACTTTCGATTATGTTTAATGTTTTGAAATTGAACAATCAAAATTATGAAAAAAATTACTACTTCATTAAAGGTATTTAAATGTAAATGATAATCCGTAGATCATCATTAATCCCACCGAAATCGAGACCACAATGGTACTTGAAGTTAATATTCATAGAGAAAAAGCATATATCCTTAATATCCTTAAGGTCGTTGTGAAGAGTTACAAGTATAACGATAAAAAAGACACAAATCATTGTACAAACTTGTTTAACAACTATCGGTTTTATATAATCTTTAATAACGACTAGATATCACTCGAGACAGTATAATAATTTTTAAGCCAAAAAAAGATGGGATTAGACTTGATTTTTGGAATTCATTTGAGTGAAACTTTGTAATCGAAGTTTTCCTATTGATGTTTAGAACTGCAACTGATCAATCTCTTGTTGGCATATGTACATCCGGTTCGAATTTCCTCGATATTGCATTCATTCAGCAGCATTATAAGCATAAGCTAATGACCATCTGGACTCAGTAGCTAAGTGGCTAACGCGGCGGCGTTTGAAGTGAACGGTACTGGGTTCGAGTCCAAGAATGAACACCAACTCTGAGATTCAGGCGAAAACATCTGACGAACCTCAAATAAGACGAAACGCGCGTCTTTGATTTCAATATTAGGCACCGTTATCTCTGCCTATAAATACAAGTTATTTTTTGAACTAATGGCTTTCTTATCAGTCCTATTGATAAATATTAACGTTTTCGTTTCCAACTAACATTTTGTAGCAAAGCTATAAAACATGGATTCAGTAAATAGTTGCATGATCAAATACTGTTATTCTACTATGAATATTACTTGCACACTATTGTATGTGACTTTATTTCGTTTTATCTTCAATTTTGCATTTATTAAGATGCTTTAATTTACGTTTCATTAACTTTAATAATGTGCAATACTGAACAACCTAGATACGCGTAAATTTATATACTTCTCACTTTGCGGGATATCGTCTTTTCTATTATTTAACTGATAGACTCATTTAGAAGGAAATTATAGTATATCTAATCCTTTAGAATTTCTCATACAATTTGAGCGTGCATTTGTATAATTAGATTAAAGAAATGTGATATAATATTTTTATATTTTATAACTTGTCCTGTTGAGTTATTGCAGAAAATCACTTGTATATTCCGTTGTAAACCGATATGATACGACAAAGATTTACCGATTCTATTCTTGTAGATGTATTTATTTCATTGTGATATATCGCTGATACCTGGTCGTAACAGGTAAACAAAAGATGAACTGATGACTATCAGTTTGCTTGATACATAATCATGTTTCACTATCACTTCAGTGCAATATAACACAGTTTATATCTAGCCAATGTAATTTCTTATAACATATTTAAGAATCATTATTGGCTTATAAAAATATTACAGGTCTAAGCAGGATAGGATTCGATCTGCACTAAGAAGGACCTGACATACATGACATTGATAACCACCCAGTGATCAATCAGTTTTCATTACATCTCACTCCTACAGGAGGTCGGTCGCAGCCCGGATAGTGTCTCTGACTGTGAAGCTGGGTGTTAAGGGATCGGACTCGTCAAGAAGCATCAGTTCCCTCATAATCACAGGTACACCTTGCTGACAGATGTTAAGTAGCTACTCTTCTTGAAATCCATACAACTTATAGATATATTTCGTTGGATCTTATGTATCATTTGGTCGTATAAACAAAGTTAAACTAAATAAAATGTTATAGATTCAATAGTGCCATACATCAAACTATTATTATGATTATTATTATTATGCTTATAAACTTTTATATTAAAACATGAGATATCAGTGTTATGGCCATTTCATTCATTATCTCACACTGCAGTCATTCATATAATGTGCATACATACTTACACTCATAACACCTTGTGGATCATGAGCGACCGACTTCGATTCACCAACTAACTCTGTCTTGTGCTCTCCTTTCATATGTTTTTAAGTGTTATTTATTATTCTGATGTTTACCACTAATTCCAGAAGAATTCTTTTCATTGATCTGTCTCTTTTCTTTCTAACTTCATGATTCCAAATTAAGGCTTGCCTTGTGAAGTTGTTTGATAATGTTCGCAATATATTTCCTATCCATGTAATATGCATAATTCTTCTACTAATCTTCAAAACTTAATTCATATTCATTTATATTTCAAAAATGTGCATTTTATTTATCTGTCACTATTCAAAATATATATATATTCAACGTACCGTTAAGTAACTATGTATAACCATTGAACTAAAATTGTAAAACATTTCTCTTGTTCTATTTTCATTCCCCTTGTTATTGAAAGAGAAAAATTTTTTTAAAATTTTTTGTTCTTCTAAACTATTTGAATCGGATGCTTTTCTTTTTCTTGTCTCATCTTTTTTTTTTAAACATCAATATGTTGATTATATCATAGAAATATTGATCAATATTAAAAATAGAAAAAAACAATGCAATAATAACTTTAACAGAAATATGGAAACAAACACAAGTGTCATGTCATATTAATTTACGTTACAGTTAACTTCGTTGAAGTATTAAGTTTTCTTAAAAATGTCAGTAACAGAAGAACAATGACACGAAATGTAACACTTTTCTTTTCCTTTTTTTTTCTTTTTTTTATTATTTGAATGTAACTAAAATATATACAAGTATTATTTAGTTATTTGTAGTTCAATGTAAAATACTTTTAAAGAAATAAATTTATATTTATATAGTAACCATGTTGATTGGTGAGAACTTTTTGGTCATGGTTAAAATAATTTTATAGTGTTATACTGGGTGACATGGTTTAGAATCGATCACAATAGTGTAAGTGTATACATACTTATTGTCTTCCCTTAAACCGTGAGAATAAAATTGCTTTATAAATTTTTTCTTTCTATAAACTAATTGGTTCTTCTTGTATTATAGCGTTATACATAATCTTTCTTTTATATATATTACTACTATTGAAATAACTAGTTTTATGGAGTTTATGTTTATCTTGTTGTGCTAATGAAGTGTAACAAGTTGGACCGATGCATATATGTGCCTGGCTTTACTCTCTGAGCTGGATGGTTTAGTCGTGGAGCTTTCATTGTTCTTCTGAACGACATCATCAGTACAAACTTTAGGTAGAAGTGAAGCGTTCGAATTTCTCCATATGTGGTTCACAACTTGTCCTGTAAACCTCGGTGTTGATTGGTTCTTGTTGACTTTAAACTTGTCATTATTTACTTCTTTGTTTTGGTTGTATCTCCCATTGGTTTGATTTTTGTTCCTATGTTTGTGAATAATTTCCCCGATTGATTGATAAATTGTATCAATTTTAATGTGCTTGTTGATTGCTCATTGACATGAGTGCCGAGCTTCTAAAGATGCTCTGGTGTTTTTGGAATTTTCTCTATCCAAGATTTCCACATTTTTCCAGTCAAATGAGTGTCCGCAGTTGTCCACATGCCTGACTCACTGATATTGTCATTTAAAAATATAATAGTTGAATTCATGAGTCAATTAAAGCTAGATCATCATGGAAAACCTGAGAGCACTGGACGGCCGTTTCATCCTAGTATGAGACTTCTTAACACTATGAATCCACGACCTCGCCTCGCCGGATTCGAACCCAGGATCTATCAGTCTCGCGCGCGAGCGCTCAACCCCTAGACTACTGAGCTGGCATCCAATGATGTTAATGTCTAACTTCAACCAATTCATGAAATTGTACAATTTAAAAGTTTACTTCTATTGTAATATTTTTAAATTTGTCAAATGAGTAAAATGGTATTTTGAAATTTTACACAATTTTTTCCTACTTCATAACACAGTCATCTAAGATGAAATGTTTACAAATCATTTACTATTTTTTATACTGTATATATTGTGAATCATCAATTAAGACCATATAAGTAATATGAAATTGTTCTACTGATTGATTCATTGTATTCAATTCTGTTTTTAGAACATTTCTTACTAAAGTGCTTATAACATGAAAACATTAATATAATTCGATAAGTATTTATGAGTATTCCATTAGAAATGTGTGCTACATTAGATTATCTTACTTCATTTTTTATGCATAATCTACATAATATAGATTGATAAATAAATATTAGAAGTACCAAACGTTATTCTATTAGTAAGTTGTTGATCAACCGAATTATAACTTATTAAGGTATTAAATTAAAGTAAGAAAGCTTAATGACATAATATTAACTCAGTATTAGTAAAGATGTTGATTTATTATATAAGTTATTTCGTATTGCAAGTGTTTAGATAGAAAGAAATAAAATGAAACTAAAAAATCGAGTTTTTCGTTTCTACCTATGAATATCTATTGGTTAATTTGCAAGCATAATTGTTAGTACGAGCTACTGAATATTTTCAATAGTTAAATTTGTTTGAAATTATTCTATTATATTACGACTTATAAATTTTCTTCTCAGGATTCCAGTTTGTCAGTTAAAGAATTACATTATGTGTGAATGATATGTTATTGATGAAGAATAACAGACTAGTTCGTATCTAAACTAGGTAGATTTAGGCAAAGATAGATAGTGGCTAGCTGTGGGATACAGGACGCGCGTTTCGTCCTATATGGAACTCGTCCGCTAGATCTGCCTGCATCTCAGAATTGATGTTCACTCCGGGACTCGAACCCAGCACCGCTTGTTTTGAACGCCATCGAGTTATCGACTTAACTACTGAGACCTGATAGCCACTAACTTGTGCAATGGGGAGAATTTTAAACCCACTTAGTGTTGTTTTACCCGTATCTTCCTATTGTTATTTAGAACTGCAATTGATCATTCTCTTTGCATAAAAAAAGCTTACGACCTAAGGTTATATCGAGGGAATCCGCACGGGATGCACGTATGCCAACAAGAGACTATTCACATTCCTACAAATCATAAACGGATATAATCATGTCATAATATTTTTTCACGAAGATTATTCGTTAAAAAAATACCCTCAAAACAGATCTATTTCTCACATGTGTGAACATGAATTATTTAATCTTGTTACTTACGGAAATATTTTTTGTTTATTATCTAAAATGATCAGGTTTCAAATGGAATACCTGAACTACGTTTCGATAATACTGCAATTACATTAAGTTCACTAAACATTTCGGATGGAAATTGGCATGTCTTTGAAGTCACATTTACATCAAGGTGAGTAAATTAATTTTATTAAGAAAATGTTTAACTATCAAACATTGAATTTTTTTCTATGAAATAGTACTGTTTGACAGGTTAGAATATAAATTTTAATTGATAAGTAAACGAGTATTTCAGTCAGTATATTCATTTGGTACTATGATATCAGTTTTATCACTTTGGAAATCCTTAAAGAGTTTTCAAAAACAAAGAATATGTGAACGGTCAATTGTTTACAATAACTTAGTCATCAGACTCTACAGTTATAAGTCCATAATTAGTGTGCCATTTTTTACCAAGGCCAAAATAAGCCATGCTATTAAATTAAGTAATGTTATATTCATTATGAAACCATGGAAAGTGTTGAACATAATTAAGATAATGAACTGACTATTGGTCATGGGTTTAAGTCATGCTTGCGAGATCGTGGATGCTCACTACTGAGGAGTCTCGTACTAGGGAACAACGGCCGTCCACTGTATCCAGGTTTTCAATGGTAGTCTAACATTGATCGGTTCATGATTATAACGTTATATGTTAAAAATGGTGATTTTTCACATCCGTTACGTCATAAATACTTGAAAAATGTGTCACTTGTATATTAGGAAGGTTGTTTATTAAAGGTCAGAATGATTCGTCACAATGTGTCTATTTTTTAACCAGTATAATAGTAATAAAATAAGGTTAATATAATGCGAAGTAAGAGAACTTTGTCTTGGTAATTTTGTGTAAATATAATATGTATTAAGAGAGATACTGTCAAGGTATTCATGATAAGGATTCGTGTGAATTGGAAAAGATGAATGTGTAGACTGAGAATGGTATAAATGCAGAAAAGATCGAGAGAATGAGAGGTTTATAATATCCAGTTTAGATGTCTAGTCATCCAGTTATGGACCAAGGTTTAACATACCTCTTTTCGAAACATAAGTTGAGCTATTTGGAGGTAATCCAGACTGTGTAAAAGAATTGTAATCTAGCTCCTTTAGATATATACTTGGAACTTGATATCAAACAGAGAAGGCTTCATTTATTTCAATATAATGCCCACTATCTATCAAATGAGAACGGATGGGGCTGTTAATATGCTTGGTAACTTCCATTTGCGACTATGGTGGTACATGTTCACAGGTACACAAGGATAAAGCTTTCAGCGTATGATCAATCTAACTAACTCCACAGGAGGTCTTTGTAAAATAACACAATATTTATGGACTCATAACTGTAAAGCCTGATAACAAAGTTATTTCAAATAATTGTTCACTTAAACATTCTTTATTTCGAAATCTAGTTATGTATAATATCATGATTAATCTAGAGAAAATTTCATCCGAAATCAATGATTTTTCTGAGAAACATATGTTATTAAAAGTTGAGGTAATAAAGTATCAGAAAGTCATCGGCCTTTTTCAAAGAGTTTTCTCTAAACTAAGAATATTCTCAAATCTATAATAAATAAAGTTTTCGTAATGAAGACACAGAATCGATATAAAGCTTCTTGATTTATTATGGAAGATTTGAACAATAAGATATTTAAAAAGCAAAAAGAACAAACAAACAGATATTCATGGAATTCAGTATATTGTACAACAGGAAGATTTAAAAGCTTCTACTACCATCATAATAAATGATATAGAGTATTCATTGTTGTAATAATAATACTAATAATAATAATGATAATCTGTAATAACTTTTTCACATACTTGTGCAATTAGGTTCGTTTAGTTGTTAAACAAATAAGTTAATTCATTAATTCTTACTAGTCAAGTTTCCAAGAATTTAAGGATGTTAAAACTTTGAAGTAAACATAAACTATTTGCAAGTTATGATAGTAACAAATTAGATGGTGGTTGGAGGTAGTTGACAGGAAACCCTAGACCCTTTTGTAGAATCATTGTTTAACGGATATTTATTTTGATTCAATTAGCAACCAATGACCTTTATCAAGACTTGAAACATTTTTTCTTTAAAAAGATTTTTAGATTTTCAGGTCGATGAACTAGATAAAATATATTATGATTCAAGATATTTTCCAGAGAAATCAATTTCAAGAGGTTCAGTTGATATAATTATTGCAAACGGAGCTAAAGACAGTAAGTTTCATAAACGTTTTTCATAAACTAATTGATGTGTATTTGTGATCTGTAAGGACGTATTAGTTTACAAGATATACAAAACTTGATGAAATGAATGTTGGTTGCGTAGTTGGTGGTAGAAATTTAAAGACGTATACTTTCGAGGTATCAGAAAGTTTTTTAAACAAAATACCATGGTGAGAAAATCACTGTAATTAACTTAAAATTTTTCACTAAGCGTCAGATTTGATAACTCATTATGTAATACAATTATCAACCTAAGGGTGTTGGCCTGACTTTATGTAGAAAGTTATGGAAAGTTAAGTGTTGATTTAGTGACTCAGAGGTCACTAATAATTTAATTTGACCCTTTAACAGTTTAGTCAGCAATATCTATTTTGTGAACTACATGACGTCCACTTATAAAAAAACCAAATGATTTCCCAAATCTACTAAGTTTAGCAGTTTAATATTGGAAGGTAAGATATCTTCACAACAAAATTACCCAACTATTGTCATTTCATTCCCCAATTTACACTATATCTATCAATAATATATCTCAAGATCAACATAACCATTTATTATGATAAGAGATTGCCATGATTATTCATTTAAGTAATTATGACCAAATTTGCTTGTCTGAATAAATTTCAGTCGTATATGTTGCGAGTTAATTTGTTTTGATCTTTGGTAAGTTAAATATTAAGAGGACTAAAACAGCAACTTGTTTGAATAGCATAACAAGTTATACCACAAGCCTGTGAATTCAAATTGGTTGTCATTACATTATGGATTGAATGTAACTAGACAGTCGTCGAAGACCAGAAAGCACTGGACACCTGCTTTACTCTGGTATATAACGCTTCAGAAAATTGGACTCATGAATTCGCATGACATTGACCTACAGATCTTCAGGTTTCATAGAAAACGCCCAATCCGAAAACCTGAATGTTCTGGATTCGATCTCTGTCAGTGTCGTAGATGTTTACTGACGAGAGGTAATGCAATAAAACAAAACAGCTTTTTTGGGCATTCCAGTTTCTATCTATCTTTTAACTAAAGGGAGTGTGTGCTATAAACTAAGAATCAGACTGTCACCATAAATGTTCGATATCAATATTGATTGTTAATAATTGTTTTTCGCGCACTGTCCCGCTAGTTTCCTACTTCGTACTCATCTGGCACAAAAGAAATTAAGTTGTATTTTACTGCATACCTACAAAACGATCAGAAATCACTCATTAGTTTATAGTGAATCGTTTATTATCCTTTATCTATTTATAGCATGTCTGGATGATGCTTGGATCGATTTCCGTAATATATGGCCTGATTTTGAACAAGATTATCCATTGGAAATCATTAGTAACCCATCATTTCAACGGTATACAGACTGGGGTACAGTTGGCAGACAGTCAGGTTGTTCAAGTGGTCCTGGGTTTTGTAATAGTTCAAAAAGTCTTTGTGATATTACCGCTTCTTGTATAGAGGAATGGAGAAGTTATCGATGCGAGTAAGTTTCTAGGTGATGTCAGTTATTATTTGTAAGCTAATTAATTGTGCAATGTCCAATTAAGTGCACTGCTATAACAAAACTGTCGTTTTTTAATATTAACCATCTTTCTTTGGTGAATTTAGAATTCGGCTAAGAATACGTTGAAAATATACTATTTATATGAACGGAATTTTCATACCTATAATTTGTAAATTTCATGGGCTTTTACTATTCCGAGTTTATTTTCACTTATGTAATATGATTTAAATACGTTTTTCAGTGTTACGATAAATGTCTTAGTTGTAATTTCATTTGATAACTCTCAATCGCTTTACTGGTATACGGTGATGTTAGGTTAATACAATTATTGACATAGACTTTCGATAACTATAGTCAGATGTTTAAGACTAATGGGGTACAATGAATCTGATAATGATACACTGTGAAATGATTTGAAAATTCAGTCATTCAGAGTAACCTTAAAAGAGGAACAAGATGATTTGTTTTTAGCTTCATAGTAGCCGTAATGTATGATTATATAACTGAATATATATCCGCATATCAGTTGGCTGCAGTGAAAAAATTCGCAACCATTAATGATTTGAAACATTTTTCTATCTTTTTCATCGATCGGGCTCAGCTAATATGATAATTACAATAATACAATCAAGTACATTAGTTTCAGTACCCAAATGGGATAAGTAAACATTTCTAAAAGTATATTCAACTAAGTAACTTGCTTGTATCAACTCATTATACCATAATCAATAAAGTTAATTAATAAAACACGGAATTTCATCAATAATCAAATGTTGAGTTTCATTAAAACATTAATTTTGTTTTTCAACATTGAATTACATAAGAAATTTGTAATTATAACATTTTAATGCGCTTGTATTCGGAACGTTACTTTTTCGTTGAACAGTACAAAACAGAATTGGTACTAAGTTTACTAATGATGAATTAATGAAAAAAAATGATTCCATTGATGAAATTTCAAAATTTTTTTCCTAGATGCTTGAATAACACAGTTAAAGATGACAAGGGTAAATGTGTTCCATCACAATGTTATCCAAACCCATGTGTTAATGGTGAATGTCATGTACTTAATGGTGCTAGTAATTTTACATGTATTTGTTATGGGATCTGGACTGGACCATTATGTAACCAAGTTTCAAGCGTAAATATAGCTGGTCTAAGTTGGTGGTGGATTTTATTTGTTGTCCTACTACTGTTAGCGATATGTGAGTCACGAAGTATTTTTTTCTTTAATCAAACATGTATTTACGTCGGTACTTGTGAACTGCTTCAATTTATCCGACATATATATATATATATATATATATAATACGTAATCACGCCACCTAGACAAAAAGATTGTCATAAAATCTTAAAACATTAATAGTAGACCCTTTATGATTCTTTTATTCTATAATATTAAATTCATTTGCATATGCTGTTTAAACTTCTTCGGCAGAATTCATAAGAATTACTTATTCATAAGTCTTTTGAAATTCGTAACAAACAAACACACACACACACAAAAGTCATGATATTTTTGATTTATGGAATAATAGTAAGATGATATAAATGATTCTTTACATTATGATGAATGTTACTTATTCTGTACGGGAATTCTTTTTTTTTCTTCTTAACTAAGGTTAAAAGGAATTACAGTTTATATTTATTAACTAGATTTGTTTTTTTTTTAATTTTTCGAGTCATATTTGTAAATCTGTTCAAAAATTAATTAAGCTTGTAATAAGTTTATAATTGATTAAGAATTTATAGAAAATATGATTAAGTAACCAAGGTGATTATGTGGAAATATCCTATACCTTTTTTTAAAAAAATGTAGTTTATAAGTTATATATATATTTAGATATAATAATCTAAGGAGTTTAATTGACTTGGTATTGTTTGTCTTGTATCTTCCTATTGAGGTTTAAGACTGCAATTGATCAGTCTGTTATTGGTATATGTGTTTGAAGTGGTTTCTCAACTGATATATTAAAAAAATCCAAATAATAAACTTACATCAGATGCATAAAAGTACATCTGAAAAAATTATTCTGTAGTGGTTTTACTTTGTTAATCAATCAACTTGGTAACTGTTATCATTATAAATCTCAACAGTGTTTGAAATCAGAAGGCAATAAGAAGCAGCAACTATAGTTTATTTACGGATAGCACAGATAACATAGTTATAAGCATATAAAGCGAAATTGAAGTAGATAGGTGAATGTGTGTTTGGAAGAGAATACAGAGGTAGACTTATAGTCAAATCGAATAAGGCGCAGCTAGGCAAGGTAAGGGCTAATAACAGGATTCGAGTACATATATACATGGAAAAGAGCGATTTACATTTTAGCTAGAGATATGTGAGTATGCTGTCATATGTTATCAAGCGTACACGTTGATACGGACAAGATAGTGATCATAATAGTACAAGGAAATATGCAAATTGTTACTATATGAATAACATTGTTTGTTAAGTAAGTTAATAAAAGGGTTCAAGCAAAATTTAACTATGATGGAAATTAATTTTTAGGAGAGTTGTTATAATCTCTAGTACAAAAATCATCATATTATTTTTTTATTTATTCTTAATTCATTTAGTGTTGGCAACAATTTTTTTAATTATCTGTTGTCGCAAACGTCGTGAGAAGAAGAAATCTAATTTAATTGATTTTAACAATGAACTGAGTGATCAAAAGTTGGGTATAGATACTCAGATGAATGATCCATGGAGTACAGGTAATATATTTATAAGTTTTTGTTTTCAGAATTTATTTTTTGGTAACATTATTTTGTAGCGAACTCCTGTAAATACGCTGAAAAAGTTTGTTTTTTGATCAGTACAATTTTTAGAATATTCTTTGTATAATGGTTACAGTTTAAATATTTTTTTGTCAAGCTTTTGATGATTAATTTTCGATAGTCATAGAAGCTATGAAACCCTGAATAAATGTGCTTTGGAACCGGATAACACACTTTATGTTGATTTGTACAGTTAAAAAAGCCAATCGTAATATGAAACGAATGAAAATAAGTGAATATAGTTTTAACATGACAAATGAAACCATGAGATAGAAGTTTTAAAATATTTTAAGCAAAGAAGGATGATGGCTAACAGTGGAATTTAAGACGCGTGTTTTATCTTGCTTGGAACTCGCCAGTTGGATGTACTTGGATCCGAGTTGGTGTTCACTCTAGGACTTGAATAGACTACCTTTCGCTTCAAACACCGCTGTGTTATTCACATAGCTACTAAGTCTTGATAATCACCTGACTATAAAGTGAGGGCGATCTCGATATCAATTCATACGTAATGATCGTGTGAATCTTACCACTGATGTTTAGGACTACAGTTGATCAGTTTCATACATATATGCCGAAAAAGACTGGTCGATTGTAGATCTGAACATTAATGGGCGATCCAACTAACCAATATTTGAGAACTGAAGTTATGTTCTGAAATAGTTTAAAGTAAAAACTTAAAGACGGTGAATGAAAACAGTCAAGATATATGCAACCAGTTTTTTAAACATATTACATTCCAGTCATTTGCATTTAGACAGTGATTATCAGATCTATTAATAATGACATGACTATAGTGAATTAAATTAACCTATCCGTTTTTCAACTTGATTTATGTCCGACTGACGTCAAATGTTGTTCAATAATCACTCTTATTCAAACCTTTTCTCGTGACGGAGACATTTACTTCCTGCATTTGTAGAAGATTAATGTGATTTCTTAGGCAGTTAACTTGTAATCAAGATGGTTATGAATAAAAAAATCCGGTCAAACGGAGCTATGATTAACAACCATTTGAAATTTATCAAGTTGGCATCAATGTTAGATAACGGAAACGGAGTTTAAATATTTGCTGTTACCATCAGTTAAATGTTCGATTATAAATAACAACACTTTCTTATTTAAATAAAGTAACTATTATAACATGAATTCGTTGAAAACGTTTCTTAAAAGGTATTGAGTAGCACCTATTTAATCTTTAGTCAAATGAGTTCCAATAAAAATTCTACAAATTTTTCTTTTATATTTATTGTTTCATTGTACTTTCATTGTTTATAATTCTAAATGCATTTAAGGTGAGAAAGATTTCCATGGACCGATTGATTATTCAGTGTTAAAAGGAAATATTAATTCTAACCCGTATCAACTTACAACTAATGGCTCCTATCAGAGTAATGGTTACTTACCAACAAGTAGAAAATCAGGTAAATAAACAACATAGAGAGTGTATCACAATATTTTAATGCAAATTTACATGAATAGGCTTTCAAAATGCATAACCTTAATCGACGTGAGTTTATGTTTCTCAGTGGAGTCCAATCTGTGTCGGCTGGAGACAATTATCCAACTCAGACAATGAATGAAGTATTGTGCACGATCACGGATTGGTTGGAAGTAGACATTAACACCGTTGGATACCGGCTCAGTGGTCTAGTGGTCAAGCGGCCGCGCGCAAGACCGAAGATCTTGGGTTTGAGTCTTGTGTGCGGGATCGCGGATGATCACTGTTGAGGAGCTCCACACTGGGACAAAACGACCATCCAGTGCTCACAGGTTTTCAATGGTGGTCTAGTTGAGATCGAATCATGAATTCAACTACTTAACTTCCTTTTAGTTTTGTATATAGTCGTTTTAACTCAAGCATTTTTTAGCAATCACTGTTTGTTTATAATGAAAGACACAACAATTTTTCAATGAATGTTGAAAAGCTGACTTTACGAATAAAATTATTAAATTACCGAAATTGTTAAATCAGATATCGTGTGTTGTGAATGGTAGAAATATAAAATAAAGCTAATTCAAATGCATTTTTCAAATTGATATTGAATAATAAATCTGAATTTTGTTAAAATTTCAAATAGAGTAGTAATTTAATAGTTGAATTCGTGAGTCAGTCAAAGCTAGATCACCATGAAAAACCTGGAAGCACTGGAAGGCCGTTTCGTCCTAGTATGGGAATTCTCAAGAGTGCGCATCCACAATTCCGCTTTTCGTGATTCGAACCCAGGACCTACCGGTCTCGTGTGTGAACGCTCAATCACCAGACCAGTGATCTGGCATCCAATGGTGTTAATGTCTAACTTCAACTAATCCACGAAATTGCACCGTCGTCCACCATTGTCATCAGTGAGTTACTATCTCACAACATACCCGATTGAAATCTACTAGTACAGTAGCGTTTACGTAGTGTTTCATGAAGTTTCGTAACTTAGCAAATTACTGTATTTCAGTGTTTTTACTCATTAATTTCAAAATATAAAATGAAAGTTGTATAATCTTTAGTTGGATGAATTAATCATATCTATATAAATTTGTAAACCCATTAGACATGTTTGTTTACCAATATTTCATGATTTGATGCAAATATTTATACGCGAAATACAATAGTATACGTGATTGTAGGAAAGATTTGGGTGAAAATGTAGATGAGTATTCAGTAATATATAATGTATCCATCAAACAGACATAGAACGTTTCACGTCGCGAATCATATGAAATATTTATTCAACAAAATCAGAAGTATCACAATGGTATACATTGTTAGTACTTTGTTTTTTAAAAAAATTGTTTCCCTCAACTTATCTTAGGTTGAATGTAGGTCATTTATAATAATGAACATATTATATTTTCAACAAATGAAGCCTAATTGAACAGTTTATTATTTATGATAAAATAACATGTTGAATTATTTTACGATTTATTTTGCAGACACAAATGGAAGTATAGATATACAAACATTTCCTAGTGTTACTGCTCGAGCCTATGGACAAAAAACTACAGATATACCACCATGGGAGTCATTTGATCGTCAACCAAATCCTGCAATAAGATTAGATCAAGTATTAGAATATGGATATGAAGGATATGATGGTAGACCTCCACCAGAATTCTGTCCAACTGAACCTGTTGTATCAACATCTTATGATGATTATATTGGTGATGATGGAGATCTTAATATAGAAAATGTTCAACAATCAATAAAACAACCCATAGCCAATGGAAAACTGAATACTTTAAACAAATAAAACAGTTTAAAATGTACATTATACTTTTGTATTCGAACAATGACTAATAATTCAATAATTTCAATTCATATATTCAAATGATAAATTATAACTAACTAAGTAACTAGCTGACTAACTAACAAAGACTGTTTAAAAGAATCCTCAACGTTAGTGAATCATAACAATAACTCTAATGATAATTCATTAATAAAATCATTGATACTTTTATAATGTGTTACATCGTTATTATTGAAATGAAACTTTTTTGTTTTTGTACAATTTAATTTGAATGTAAAAAATTCCCGCCTAAAATTTTCATTTGTGAATAATTCTTTTCTATGTATTTGTTTTTATTCATTTTTGTATTGTCTTCATTTGTAATTCATAAATTTTTTTTGTTTTTTGAAACTGTTCATTGTTTTAATGAAGTATAGAAAGATTCATCAGGATGGATTTATTTAAATCTTTTATAGTGTAATGTTTTTTAACGATATTTCAATCTATTGTATACATTACAGCTATTCTTTCATCATTAGGAATAAAGTAAATTATTCATATAAAATATATTCTAATAAGTACTGTTTAATGAAATCTTAGAAGATACGATTTAAACAAATGAATATATCACAAGTGGAAATCATGAGTCAATTGAAGCTAGACCACCATGCAAAGCCTGGAAGCATTGGACGGCCGTTTCGTCCTAGTATGAGACTCCTAATGACAGCAGTGCGCATCCACGGTCCCACACCCCTCGGGATTCGAGCTCAGGACCTACTGGTCTCGCGTGCGAGCACTTAGCCATTAGACCATTGAGCCGGCCGACATCTAACGGTGTTAATGTCTAACTTCAACCAATCCACGAAGTTGCGCCACGGTACACCATTGTCTTCAGTGAGCTGATATCTCACAACAGACCTGGTTGAACTCCACTGGTAACGGCTTCTCACTAGAACTCCAGGAGTATTTCCTGAAGTCAGTCAATAGTGAGCAGTTGATTATTATCAGAATGGGTTTTGTGGAGATTTTAGAAATTTCACAGGTTGAAATCATGAGTCAATTGAAGCTAGACCACCATGGAAAACCTGAAAGCACTGAACGGCCGTTTCATCCTAGTATGGGACTCCTAATAATAGCAGTGCGCATCCACAATCCCTCGCCCCGCGGGATTCGAATATATGTAACTATGAAACAATATAAAGAGCGATAATTATATCAACATAAGGTTGTAGAGATCATTGAATTTCAATTGATATTATGAATGGATCAGTGTTAATCTATCATGGAAAACCTAGAATTTCTAGACGACCGTTTCGTCATAGTTTGATTCTCCTCAGAAGTATGCATCCATACAAGAATGAAATGGACGTCTAGTGTTTTCAGGTTTTCAATGATGGTTTAACACTGATTCATTCATAATATTAATTTAAACTCGATAATTATATATGTTATGAAACCTAAAGTGGTGTAGAAATATACTGTAATAAAAAGACTGGATTAATACAGGGAAGTAATAAAACTGAAACTATGCAAAATCGTCAGTTTGAGTTTGATAGAAGGGTAGATACTTAGTATACTAGATAGACTATTTCAATTTTCCAATTTTTGGCAAAACAATATGGATAAACAATAATAAGCAATGTATAACTGTACAAAAATCATACACATGCATTTGTCAATCAGTATATTGTATTCTAACGAGATGAGTAAAACAAGTGCGGGAAGGAAACTGTCGATCAAGGATTCACTTAGTATTGTTTACTTGAATCTTCCCATTGATGTTTAGGAATGTAATTGATCAGTCTCTTATTGACATATGTACATACTGTGCGTATTGCCCCGATATAGTCATAATTCACAAGTATTATATGCAAAAATGGACATTGGCTAGCAGTGGAATCCAGGACGCACGTTTCTTCCTGTTTAAGACTCGCGAGCTGTATTTACCTGTATCTGAGTTGATGTTCACTATGGGACTCGAACCCAGGTAATATTGCGGCAATACGCACAGTATGCACATATGCCAATAAGTGACTGATCAATTGTAGTCCCAAACATCAATGGTATGATTTAAGTAAGCAATACCGAGTGAATTTAAACGTAATCCTATTGTACAAACTAATGCCTATCAGGAATCAGTAGTTAAGTGGATAACGCGATGGAGTTTGAAGCGAACGGTATTGGGTTCAAGTCCCAGGGTGAACATCAACTCTGAGATGCAGGTATATTCGTCTAACGAGTCCCAGATAGGATGAAACGCGCGTCTTGTATTCCACTGCTAGCCACTATCCATCTTTATTATCGGTCAAGAAGTGTACAGAAACCCAGTTTTAGCCTCATCTTAACTATTATCTGTTCAACTGCTTACAGTAGATTAACTTCAGTTGGTCTTATCAAATGATTCTTGATAATTTTGAAAAAGATTAGTTTCATACCATCTAACTTGCCGAAGTTTATTCACAATAACTAAATAAAACACGTTTCCCTTTATTGTATAATTTCTGAAAACCACTTTGATAGTTATAGTTTCAAATAATAATAAAGCACTATTTTGAAGTCCTTAAAGAAGTTTAATTCATTTTAAGAACTGAATATCACCCAAACAGCCATGTCAGTTATTCCTAATTAAAGTTATTGTAGAACTTAAGGAATAACTTGATTGTACTTTTTAAGTAGTATCAATTCACGAATACAGTCGCACGAAATGAACATTAGTTATAAGTTATTAAAGATTATTTTAGCATCAGAGATATGTTTGAAACATTCTATCAAAGCTAGTACATGGTTTGTGCTGGAAAATTCTCTATGTATAATCAACAAACTTATGACACTTACATTTTTGAATAAAATATGAATTAAAGATGAAAGGCATTCTAATACATTTTTGGTTAGCCAAAAACTATACTTTAGGCTATCTGAAAAATAAAAAAAAAAATTACATTACTCAATCAGGTGGGTCGTATTACACATCAAGATGTTAATGTATATTAAAAGGATTCTATGTATATAATTACATAATATTTGTTTATATAATTGCTTGAATATTTTGATTATCATAATATAAAATTCATAACATTTTGATATAGTGGGGAAGATTTATAGCTCAAGTGGATGATTATGATGGAAATACGATGAAAGCTCCATCATC